>NC_090833.1:72359285-73559642 GCF_028021215.1 Eschrichtius robustus
ACAAGTATTATATGTGTGGATTCTGGTAATTTTGTACTCTGTAGAGCAGGAAGGAAAACACAACTCAAGTTGAGAAAAAAACTATCCTCAAAAATGTTTCCTTGTAACTGTTTTTAGAGACGCTTGTTAAGATTAGAGTCGGAGGCGGCGCTAAGGTGGTAAACCGTGCCAGAGAACCATGGGAAAAGCCCAGGCTTAGTGGTCAGAAAGACCCAGGTTGAATCCTTGGTTCTGCTACCCACTAGCTAAGTGACTTTTACACAACTGTAAATTGGGATAACATCTAGCTTGCAGATCAGATTTTCTATGCTGATTAAAAATAATGCAAATAAAGTCCTTGCATATATAAGGAAGGAAGTCAATAAACAGTATTTCTATTACGATGATAGTTGTGATCACGGGGGAAGAGAGAGAGCACTGAAGGAGCAGGTGGTCCTAGTCAATCTCAGCATTCTAGAGTCTTCCAGCAGGGACTGGAAGCCTGCCATTCATCTCAAGAATTTCAGTCTATGTCCTCTGGATTCTCTGCAGTAGACCACAGCATACTCTCTAAGATGCCAAATTGTCCCCCATGAGCTTCTCCTGAATGCTGTTCCCCCATGAGGAGTAAAAAAGGGCACATCTTCCAACTTTTGTGATAGAAAATGATGATCATGGCTATAATAATAATTACTATAATAATTATACTTACCACTTATTCATTTATTGTGTTCTTTCTATATAGGCCAAGCATTGTACTAAGTCCTTTACATATATTATTTCATCTTTTCTTCAATTTTGTGAGGTAGGTATTATTACTCCATTAAAAGAAAAGACTCTCAAGGCTCAAAGAGGTTAATAACCAAAAGAGCCAAGATTCAAAGGCACTCGCTTATTCACTACTCTACTCTGCCTTACGTGATGCACTAAAATACTTAGCCTTGTTAATACTTAACCCAGGCTCCCCAGCTGCTAAAAATTTATGATAATTACATAATTAGAATTTCAAATTTAGGGCAGTGACTGAGAATTATTATACTTCATTATGTGACCTTACAAAAGTATTTACTCTAATAAATTTGTCTGCACTATCTTTTGGAGAAGTCTACAGTCTTCTTAAGCAGAGTCACACATACTTAAACAGAAAAGAAGTACGAATGAAACTGTATCCTCAACAAACAAGAAGATGATCAAATTAAATAATAACTGCAAATACTGTCACTGGAAATATATATGCAAACACTAAGTGCCAGGCACAATTATAAGCATTTTACATATATTACTTAATTTAATCCTTACAACAATTCTATGAAGTAGATACTATTAAAATTCCCATTTTACAGATGAGGAAACAAAGACAGAAGAAGTATAAATAACGAATTTTGAACAAGTTGATTAAACATCCAGGACAGGAAAAAGTCTTTACTAAGTGAAGAACACAGAATAAATGCAAATCCAAGAAGCATTCTTCATTTTTAATTGAGAACAAGAACAACATAGGAGTTGTGCCTTGATTGAGGGACTTTAATGATCAATTTACAAATAAATTGGGTTTGTATATCCCAGATATGTGAACTTCACACCGCTGAGCCAAAGTCATCAAACCCTTTCACTTTGCTAAGATTGAGTCCTTATAGGTTCAAGGTAATACAGACTGCACGCACGTTATCAACATTTGGTCTTAGACCTCTACCACACTTTTCTGTACTCCTGGAATTGTTTTATAAGACCCATCACCTAGGTTTCATAATCTATTTCTTCAGTGCTTGTTCTTATTTTTCTTATAAAACCTAACAAATGGGTTGTGATGCCTTCATTTATGGAATTAGTGATACCCAATTAGTCATCTGACTACTCCAGACTTAATCTTCCTCTTACTTCTCTTTAAATAAATCAGTACCTGCTTGTGCTTTGAATGAGATTGGATGAATAGAAACCTGGCCATCCTTTATCATAGAGAGTCAGTAGTTTCAAATATCCCCAAAGTGATCTTGAATCAGTGAGATCCAGCTCCTGCCTTTGGTAATTCTTAACTGGAACACTTTATCCCAATAATATGAGACACAGCCTGAGTGATGCTTAAGTTCACCATTTAAAAATGAAATTAAAAAGATTTTTAAAAATTAGCTAATAGCCCTTCTCTATTTTCCTAAAAGTTGTGCTAGCTTTAATATACATGTTCCAGAAATATAAATACTAAATACCTACTAAAATCCAGGCCTTGTGCTAGGCGCTGGGGATACAAAGATAATTAAGACATACTCGCAAGGAACTGAACCAGACAGGGCACCAAAGCCAGTCAGCTAACTGTCATCTTGAAATTGTGGATTCTGTGTCGTAACTTATCACTCACATTCTGCCCTAGCCTTTCTCGTGCTTGGCATGAATTTTCCTTTTCTCAGCCCCGACCTCTCCTCTCCTATTCTATTCTTCCACGGCTGCAAGAGAACAAAGGTCACTTGGAATGCAAGTAAAACTTAGCTGTAACCAAAGATGCAAAGATCAAAGTTGGCAGCTACATGAAGTTCAGGATTAAGAGACGACTTCCTCTTTAAGATCAAAATTCCAGATGATCCAAATATAGGCAAATGAGTCCCAGTAGAACACTCCGTTTTCTGTGCTGAATCCAGGAAAGCAGCAGAAATCACCATAGAAGTTAACTGCGTTTCACCCCGTTTTACCCGTGGTCTTGATGCTAATTGCCTAACCCCAACAGTGAGATCCCGTTTCAAAATATGGTCAAACACAAAACAGCCAAGTCAATCAAGCATTAAGTATTCAAGCGCAATTATCCCAACACAGGCCCAAGTACCAGCAGTGAAGCAGCCTCATTTGGGAGCAGCTCCGTAATCACCTCTCCGGTCAGCCGAGACTTTAACCTCTCCCCTCGGGGCCTCCTGTTGGGGACGCCTGGCTGGCTCCCAGGGTGTGAGAGATCACAGCGCCAGCGGCGCCCCCCGTTACCGGGCCTCATTTAAATGCGGGCTCCAGGCGGGGGAGGGGCGGGGCAGAAGGTCCGCAGAAGTTCCCATTGTTGGGGAGAGACGCGTGGAAGCAGATGGTGCGGCCGGTCGGTCTGGCTGTCAGACGCTTTCTGTCAAGTTCTCTGGGGACTCCGGGGCTTTCTTTCCACCCTCCGCTCGCTCAGGTCGTGTGTGTTTTCTCAGTGTGGGCGAGGGGTCCCTTTCTTTATCGCCCCTCACATTTCCAGGAGGCCCAGTGGCCTCCTCCTTCCCCCCATTCCTTCCTTCTGCTTTCTCTGCTTTTTCTGGACCAGCTAGTTCTAAGCCTCCAAGGACCCACTCGATGCAGAGAAAAGCGAGCGATTTCCTTTGTCTCCAACTGATGCCGCGCTCTCATCCAGCGGGCTTCCGACTGGCATGCTCACTCAGTTATTTAACAAATTACTCCACGGTCCTCGTTAGGGCTGATTGACATTTACAGCTAACCAACCCCTACAGTTAGGGGCGATGTGGTAACTGACTTTCACAGTCTTCCTTCTTCCTTTAATTTCAGTCCTGCAATGGGGTGAGCAGACAGACCTGGTGCTTTGGTTTGACCTGATGCTCACCTTTCATAATATTGTCAGGGTCTCAGAAAGTAAATAAATAAAGCATGGGTTACAGATGCAACTTTTATATGCATCCGTAAGGGACAAACAGGAGCTTTTGTATATATAACTCTTGTCTCTAAAGTATTAGCTGTTGAACACAAATCTTGGCCTCAATGCTCCCTTTTAAGATTCCACATAGCTTATGCCAAGGCAGCTCTTCCTTGCAGTTCTCAGTTAAGATTTCCTCCAGCTTAGGATGTTAAATTTGTTTTAGTTTTTAAACCATACTGGCAGCCTGGTGCTCGTTAATGGCATCTCTGTGAGCTGGACAAGGTCAACATAAGCCCAGAAGGCTGCTGTCTGGGGTTGAGTGCCAAAAATAAAGTCAGAAATACCATTTATTCCCCCTCATCTGCCTGGGATTAATCTTTTCCTCCCCGGGGCTATTCTCTAGACTTAAATGATGTAATGTTTCATTTTGCACTCATCAATAGAATTTCCGTTTCATATTTATCTCCCCTTCTCCCTAAAATTGTGAAAGCTGTGAAGAGAGAGCTTATAGTATTCATATTTACCAGCTCAGGGTTCAGTATTATTCCCTGGTACATACAAGCAGTGCAGTAAATGTTGAATAAATGAATGAATAAAATAAATTAACAAATGGTAGAAATTAACAAAAGGGAATATGATAAAATACAAAAGAAGAGTGTCTAAACTAAATGTCAGTCATTTCCTCCATACCCCAACTACTCCAGGTATTCCAGTATGCCACAGTAAAAACCACATTTTACTTGGAAGTAAAATGGCTGTGAGGAATTAGAAAGAAAACCTGAAATCACTAAATACTCATGGCCCAAACTATCCAAGAACACCAAGTGTCCAAGTGCTAACGTCCCAAGGAGACAGGCCCACCAACTGGCAATCTGCACAAGTAGGTTTGCAAGAAGTACCATGGATACACCTGTGGGAGATGGGATAGGAGCTTAGCGTGGCCTCTGGACCCCACCCAGTCCCCTGTGTGAGCCCTCTGCAGACAGGGGCTGCAATGCAGAAGCAGAAGTTGTGGATTCACTACGTGTAGTGCTGTCTTAGTGCCCAGGGTACAAAATGTGTCCATCTCCCCACTGAATAGCAACTGCCACAGGCCCTTGAGGATTTACGCTTTTGGAGCATCTGTAGATGGCATCCTTGGCACTGACATCAAACATTTTCCATGGGTACCTGGAGCAGCAAGACACCATCAAGTGGCTTCCAGACATCAACGGAGATGAGGATCTGGAGAGAAAAGGGAGAGATGGATGCATCCATTGTGGGAGAGAATACTGCTGCGAACACCCCCAAGGAAAGAAAAAGACTGATTGAAAATCTGAAGCCTATGTACCCTACTTTAGCAGAGAGAGGTAGAAGCTAGGACGTTTGATTATGCACACTTAACACACATTTTTCTTTTCATTGCATGGAGACATAAGCACCAGGAAAGCCATCTTGCACGTATAACAATGAACCCTCCAATTTGAAGTCGTAAAACACCCTGCTTAGGGACAAGTATCTCTTTAGTTTGTGTTTTATCATTTTTCTAAGAAAAGCTCCTCTAATCCATTCAGTCTGCTATTTTGTACCTTAAAAATAGGTTACTGTTTGCACAAGAATCAAAAAGACAGTAAAATAGGATTGGCAAATGCATGATAGGCACACTGCCATCATCCCTTCCCATATCCATTACAGACATTGCTAATCAATCAAGGCCTTGATTGCAGCCTTAGAATCCTGATAAAGCACAATATACGGGCAGCCTCCCTATCAAGTAATCTATACTGGTATTTGATGTTGCTTCTAGTTGTCACCTTCCCTTTAAAGGTAATAATCATATATTCCGAAGATTAAAACATAGGAAATGAGCTTCATTGCTCAAGAGGTTCTGAGAAGACCCCATGATGCAGCCTTTACTATTAAAAGGGCATTGTCTACCATTGCTGGTTTCCACAATCCATAGAATACAGCCTGTGAGACTAGGGTAGGGGCCATCATGCAAGGAAGGGCTTGCTCAGGTAGCAACTTGGTCAACTTGCACTTGCCTTAGTACGTGTCTCTGTGGCACTGGTGAGTATTCGTTTGCATTGGAGAAACTGAGGAAGTCCAGAACAATTTCCAAGGAGGTGGTTTCTCAGGGTTAGCAGGCCCCAGGATAGGAATAGGAGGTTCATTCTCTCTGGCCATCTCTTCCTCGAAGTGATAAGGCAAAGCACTGGGGCTCGTTTCCTTTCTCCTGGGACATGACCTTTTTAACGTATGAAGGCCCTCAGTCAATGTGCTCGTACACTGAGGCCATCACAGAAACAGGAAAATATCACAACACAAAGAATGCCTCCGGCCAGAAGCATCTTCTCAGGCTTCTCTTCTCACTGCCTAGAATAAGAAATTTGAAGAGCAAGTTGCTTGTTTTGTGCTTTTTGTTTCAGCTATCGAGTGTTACGTGCTTTGCATACACAAATTACCTCATGTGATCCCCACAACCAACCTATGAATTATCCCCATTCTTAAATGAGTACATGAAGACCCAATGGGATTATTAAAGTGCCCACAGTCACAGAGCCTGAAGTGGCCAGATCAGTATTCAGATCAGGTCTGTCACAGCAAAGCCAATGTTCTCTCCCCACACACTGGAAGTCCACCTCAGGGGTAAATTACCTGTGCACCCAGAATACTTTTAGGACCATGTATGCCCCTTCCTTCCCTCTCTCTGGACTGAAGTTTCAAGGGCCTTCTTTATCGCTGGCCCACTCTGACTGCTTTGTGTGCCATGTCTGGGTCTGGTAATAGAACCACAGAGAAGGCCCTCCCTATAGTTTCACTCTCCGCAACACAAAAGAATTCAAGGGAATCTTCTCTGAGGTTTTATTCCCTGATCTGGGGAGTATCTAACCAGGCTACTAAAGGCCTCTTGTGGGGTCTACCTCTGGTTGTTTTAAACTAGAAGTAGATATGATTGCATGAACATATGTTACTGATAGGCTGTTGGTTGGTGGGAGTAGGAGACAGTGAAATGGAGGTAAGGTCACTGTCTGAGATTTCAACTCTTTAATCAACAAATGCACTCTGGGGTGATACTAACAATATTCAATAGCAGGTATGAAACAGGTATCAACCAATGAGAATGAGCCGATCCTGGAAGCTCCCCTGCTGTGCCAGACATCATGAACCTGCAGACTGCTGAACTGCGGGGAAATGTGGTAGGATGGTGGGTGCAATGGGAGGACTCAGGGCAGTGACTGTACCCACTCGTAAGAAAGTTTTCAAATATTTTAAAAACTGGTAGGGCCATGAAGGTGGTACAGCAGTGGAACATCAGCCCTGGATGTGCTCCCAATAACGTGACTGGCCTACAGCCTGATGGAATGTTTTAACACTCAAGAAGAGTGTGTTGACCGGAAGAGGGAGGCGGTTAGTCACAGAGGCAAATGCCAGCATCCACATCCATCCTGATGATGATCCAGAAGAGATTCTGGTCCACTCAGCAGGACTAATCAGTGGTGGAGACTGACCCAGCTTGCTCTCTGGGCCTACATCCATTAAACATTCAAGCTACATAACTAATCCCCTCATTCTATTTCCATATTTATTTTTAAATTTATTTTGTTTGAACTCCTGCGCTGCTTTTGCTCTGTGAAACAATGAAGATGAAACCATTTTTAGATGGTCAAGTGCATGTTGAGCTAACGTAGAGGAAGTAGTAGAAGTTTGTACCATCACTGCTTTGAGCACCCTTCCCTGATCAGGTTTAAGTCCCATAATTGACACAGATACTGGGCAGGAGTATATTCCTAGGAAAAGCTTGATTTCACCATGCCTCGGTATGTTTAACTTGGTAAGTCTTGAAAGAACCGTTGGAGTGATACCAGTCAAGTTTTACATTAAATTTGAGTTATAAAGAAAAATTTAAAAAGACAAGTGGAGGGCTTCTCTGGTGGCGCAGTAGTTAAGAATCTGCCTGCCAATGCAGGGGACACGGGTTCGAGCCCTGGTCTGGGAAGATCCCACATGCCGCGGAGCAACTAAGCCCATGAGTCACAACTACTGAGCCTGCGCGTCTGGAGCCTGTGCTCCGCAACGGGAGAGGCCGCGACAGTGAGAGGCCTGCGCAGCGCGATGAAGAGTGGCCCCCGCTTGCCACAACTAGAGAAAGCCCTTGCACAGAGACGAAGACCCAACACAGCCAAAAATAAATAAATAAATAAGTAAATTAAAAAAAAAAAAAAGACAAGTGGAATTATTTCCCAAGTATTGGTAACGTTGAAAATGTTCCCAGGTTCAAGGAGGGTTTGATGAGTCCAAGAATGTCAAATTTGAGCAGATTAGTGTCTTCTCAAGTCCTCTGAGATTTATGTGATAGAGAGATTCTGTCTTTCAGAAAGATGGTGTTGTCAAAGGGGATTACCAGGCTGGTTGAAGGTTGAGAGTGCCAAACCCTAACCACTAGACACTCAGGGAACGTCCTGAAGGATGAATCTGACCCGTCTGATGATACCCTGTGGGCTACAGAAGTTAGCTGTAGTCAAAATGGCTAATAGGACCAACCCCACACCCGTGTCTAAACCTCCAACGTCTAAGTGTTCCAAACATGAAGGGTTTGAATACAGGGATTGGGAGGCTTGCACCATCAATGAAAGGGCTGACCGAGCAGGACCCTGAGGGGCTCCTGGACACAAAAGCCCTTCTGTGTCCCCCACTTCTTGATTACAGGAAATAGGCTTCATTCAGCCTCCATGACCTTGCCTGAGTTTCAATGAGCAGGTTCAAACAGTTGCTAATTAGGGAAGGGAGAGGATGCGGAGATGAGGGAGGAACAGTCAAGAGAAACAATAGTGCAGCCTTGGGGCAGAGTCCTGGCTCCCCCTCAAGGGATACACATAACAGTATCTTCCAGCTGTTTTGCAGATAGTGAAACCCCACCAGGTGGGAGAAATGAACGGTATGCTGCCCGCAAGCACACAGACCCCAGACCGGTTGGAGCCAGAAGGTCAATGATGCTGACTCCCGATGACCTCACCACCAACCAATCAGAAGAATGTCCATGAGCTGACCACGCCCTCTTTGAACCATTACTATAAAACTTCTCACTACCCCCTCCAGGTTAGGACACACAGTTTTGAGGGCATTAGCCCACTGTGGCCCCCTTTGCCTGGCAAAGCAATAAAGCTATTCTTTTCTACTTCACCCAAAATTCTGTCCCCAAGATTTATTAATTTGGTGTCGGGGTACAGAGGCCGGATTCGGCTTCAGGGCTGGGGCAGCAAAGTACACATAGGCCAGCACTGAAGATTTCTGCCTGCTGTAGTGAAACAGGTGGTTCCCAAGAAGCTGCTGCAAATGTCAAGAACCTCCAAGAAGCTCCCGCTGCCTTCATAGGCCGGCGACGCTGAATCAAGGACTCAGAAACAGCCACACCGATAATCTCCACCGCCTAGAGCACAAAGCAAGTGATTCACAGGTTTGCCAGAAGACCCTGCAAGCCTTGAGTCTGCCATCTGTCCACACATCTGCCTAAACTGCCTCTGGAGTATAATGGCCTTTTTTTCTATCCACCTTCACGTGAGTGACTCTCACTGGCAGATTCTAACCAGGAACTGCTTAGGGAAGGGGAGCCTGGGAAATACGGTTCCCAGCTTCTCCTCTGTAAGACCTTAGATACAGACGGAAGTGATTTTGAGCTGAAAACAGACATAACTCAGCACAACACAGTAGGTCATACTCGGTGAATAAATGAGCACATGAACTTGAACTTCCACCCCTGAATACTCTGAAGTGGTCACATCTTCACACAGCCTTTTAAAAACTAGTCAGACACATTCTAAGGTTCTGGTGGCTGAGAGAAACTTATTTGCAGACTTTCTAAGAGAGGGACCTCAGCTGACCCCTAAAACTCAATGGGTCCCAAATTATGAAAAAGAAGAACCTGGAAGAAATGATGCTCTTTGCAAAATGCCATGCTCTGCCAAACCCCTTAAAATATCACCACAGTGAACTCCATCAGATGAAGTACCAGTAATTTTACTAGGAGAAAAATTCTATATGTAGACTGCGGACCCACATGTCCACAAAGAAACAAGCTGTCAAACCAAGCATGGTCAACCGTTTCAGAATTTTTCCATTAATATTCATTTGCTGCTCGTTCATTTCTTTGGTTGTCTGCTAGTGCTTGCTACCAGAAAAGTGGTAGCAGGCATCAAAGTTTAAGAATGAATTTTGGGAGAAATTTTGGAGAAAACGATCTTCTTAAAAATGGCAGGTTTTTATCCTTCTGCAAATTTTGAAAGGATTCCCGCTATTCTGGACTAACCCCAGACCACTCCAGCCCAGTGTTCCACTGGGCAGTTTATTACAATGCAATGGATTTGTATCAACCACCTGAAAGAGTATTAAAGTGCTGGCCTAAAAAAAAGTTTTAAATGCAAAGAAATGGTAAAAACTTGCCACCCAATTACCCCAATAAACTGTTCCTACTAGAAACAACATTTAAAGGTGGGAATCTTTAAGGATTTTTCCAAGTCTAAGATTCCATGAACTGCGCATCTCTAGAAGTCCCATGCCAAAAAGTTCTTATAAGTGGCTCAAAATCATGGAAATGTGCTGAACTAAGTAGACAAATGTCACCAACCCTACACTAGAAACACAATGAGGGAAGTAAAAAAGGGTCTTCTACCAGAAAAGCAGAAAAAGCATAGATATTGAGAGCTGAGAGAGGGAGAGAGAGATAAAGAATATGTACACAAGCATGCAGTTCAAGGCCGTGGCCTGGAGTTTAGACTTTGAACTTTCATCAGCTTCCTTGATTTAACTATTGGTTTTAAGGGAGAAATGAAGTAGAGCCCTCTCCTAAGAATCTGAAAACACACACAGGGGTAAGGAAGCCCTCTGGAAAACATGGGAATGGGACCTTGACTCTTCCCAATGTCAAATATATTTATTTTAAACCTTGTGTGATGGACTGTCTTGCTATAACCAAAACCAGATGATGAAAAGGACATCATGTGCCCTCAGAAAGGAAACTCTCCAGAGGACAGACTCTGGACTGTGTGACCCAGACCCAACAGCAGGGTCAAGTTCAGTAGAGTTACAGGCAAAGTATATGCAGTGGACACTGAAACCTGAACCACCTGTGATCCTGCCAGCCTGGTTCCATGGAAGATGTCTAGTCTTAGAATAAAATCTAAACTCCTTACCATGGCTGGCAAGATCCTAGGTGATTAGACCCACCAATCCAGGCTCCTAGCACATCCCTTCCTATTCTCTAAGCTCCAGCCACACTGGATTTCTCAGTGTTGCTCAAATGCACTGAACTTATTCCAGCCTCAGAGGCTGAACACCTATAGCAGGTGTTCTTCACTTGCCCAGATCTTCTGAAACAGAGACCTTTCCTAACACCCCATGTAAAAGAATTTCCATCACCCTAGCCAGACACTCTCTTTCCCATCTCTCGCCTTTATTTTCTTCAGAGCACTTACCACCATCTGAAATTAAAGTATGTACGTACTATCTGCCTCTACCACTAGAACATAAACTCCATGGAAATGAGGATCTTATCTTTCTCAGTGATGACATAAATGAGTTGAAAGTATGTACCAACAAAAGAGAGAACTCTTGGAGCCACACATGCCTCCTCAACTATTTGTTCATTTATTCTTTCATTCATTTGAAAAAAATCTGCCCTGTGCCAGGCACCATTCTAGGTGCTGGGAGTAAAGCAATGAATATAACCCTTGTCCTCCTGGAGCTGACATTCTAGTATACAGAGATAGCCAGTAAATAAATATGACAGTGTCACGTATACCATGAAGAAAAATAAAACTGGGTATGAAAGAAAGATGTTTAAGTTGGTATTTCATATGGGGTGTTCAGCAAAGACTTCTTTAAGGAAGTGACACTTAAACCAGAGACCTAAAGAAATGAGGAAAAGACTATGTGATACCAGACAAGAGTCAATATTGCTCCATGCAGAATAAATAGGAAGTGCAAAGGCCCTGTGGTGGGAGTATGCTTGGTACGGTCAAGGAACAGCAAGGGGCCAGGGTGGCTGAGGTAGGGTGCACAGAGGGGACAGAGATAGAAAATGATGCTGGATGATTAGTAGGGCCAGATCCACAGAGAGCAGCTGTGGAAGCTCATACTTAGGTCTCAGGGGAATCAAGCAAGTCCCTGGGAAGGTAGGACTTTGAGGTCTGGTCAACCTCCATCTCTCTGGGTCTTCCAGGGTTTCAGCATGAATCTCATTACTCGATCACATGTCCACATTTATGGCAAGCAGCCCTGAAGGCTGCAGCAGCTTTTTATCCTCCTGGAAAGAGGCAGCAAATAAGCAAGTAGGAGAAGTCCTCTGTACAAGGGTGGCAACCCTGAGGGACCACAGGGAAATTTGGGGAAGAAAACAGCTACAGGTAATAGCCTCTGTGATTCAGCTATTAAAGGAATTAAGGCCTTACTCTGACCTTGTATAGGGACTCTCAGATTACTGAGAATGGGTTATTTGTGAAACGTATGTCTGAATAGACCTGTATGTTCACTGCTCTGAGTGCCTATGTGAACACATGCTATGAAGCCTTACAGATATTCTCTGATGTCTCTCTCAGTGGGGACAAATGTGGAGTCACACCAAGTCCTTCATTTATATGGAGGAAACTAAGGCCCAGAGAACTGAAGTCACCTGGCTAAGTGTGCATGGTGTTTAGGAGTCCAGGTCTAGCTCTACCTTTGACTTCCCCTGTTCCAGCTCCTTCAGGCCTCAGCCCTGGCCCCTGATTAACACACTCAGTCCACGCAGCCTGGCATAGGACACAGCCAGCCAAGGAAGAGAGAGACACGCAAGCATAAGGGAGACCTCCTTGACCTGCCATGTCGGTGCCACTGAACCTAACAGGGGGCTGATGCAAGGCGAGCTTTTATTCCCTTGCTCTGCACCATGCTGCTACTTCCTTCCATGCTCTGAGGCTATTCCGGAACTTGCTGACAGCACGGAATCCCAGAGAACAGAGATACCATCAGTAGGCAAAGCAGAAATGAATATTTGCTTGAATTCTTCTCTCCCAAATTTACCCTTCAAAGCAGAGTCCAGCCTACCTGGCTCAAATCATCTGTGTGGCTGAGGGGTGCTCTGTGTGCACGTGTGTGTGTGTGTGTGTGTGTGTGTGTATTTGTGCGTGCACACAGGCCTGCTAGCATCTGATTTCCACTTAGCATCAGCCGGTCTTCTTTGATGGCTTTAATACGGCCATGCCTGGATGAGATGACTGGCCTAAGTAACGTGGTCCTGCTCTCCTCCCTCTTCTCACAGAGGTTTAGTCACCTTACATCTGGCTGTCTTCAAGGACACGCTTGAAACAGAGGGGATGCAACTCAAGGCTTACTAACATCCCTCCCCTTCCTCACATGCCCTTTAAACATCACTAAGCTTCAATGTTCCTTCCTCTTCATTTTTCACTCTCCCATCCACTGTCTCTCCTCTCATGGTGTATTAGTCAGGACATTCCAGAGAGACAGAACCAGTAGGAGATATATAGAAATATATAAACACACACACATATATACACACATATGTATGTGTATTTCTCTCTCTGTACTTATAGAGAACCGATACAAGATATATATAAATACATAAATACACATATGTATTTATATTTCTCTCTCTCTCTCTCCACACACACATACATACACATGTATACAGAAGAGAGAGATTTACTGTTAGGAATTGGCTCACGTGATTATGGAGGCCAAGAAGTCCCAGGTTCTGCTGTCTGCAAGGTGAAGACCTAGGAGAGACAGCGGAATAATTCAGTCCAAGTCTGAAGGCTTGAGAAGCAGGGTTGCTGATGACGTAATGCCCAGTCTGAGGCCAAAGGCGTGAGAACCTGAACGGTGGGCCGGGAGGAGAGGGGACGAGCAGCTGGTGTGAGTCACAGAGTCCGAAGGCCAACACACCAGGAGCTCTGATGTCTGAGGGTAGGAGAAGAGGGATGCCCCAGCTCAACGAGAGAGAGAGAGAGAATTTGCCCTTCCTCCACCTTTTTGTTCTACATCTACCCAATGGATTGGATGATGCCCACGCACATTGGTGAGGGCAGATCTTCTTTACGCAGTCCACCAGTTCAAATGCTAATCTCCACCAGAAGTTCCTTCACAGATGAACCCAGAAATAATGCTTTGCCAGCTGTCTGGGTATCCCTTAGCCCAGTCAGGTTGACACATAAAATTAACCATCACACACAGCTCCTCTGATCGCTCATTTACCACCAACTCCCAACTCTTTAACAGCTGCTCCGAACGCCCTCCTAACTTCAAATGCTAGAGCAGCGTGCCTTAGGTATCAAAGGGAGCACATCCTGCCCACTCCCACCTCCCCACTCCCTTAAGAAAATCGTGCCTCTTCCTCCCACTTCCAGTTGGGAAGCTGCTATACTGCTGTCAACACAATTTCCCAAGCTGGAAACGCTTCTCCCCTCACCTCTCTCATCGAATCGGCCACTGTGTGCTTTCAATTCTCTCTCATGTCTGCTCTTGCCTCCACCACGGCTCCCTTGACCTCAGCTCATCTCTGACTTTGACAACAGAATCCTAACCATCCTCTTGACCACTCCTCAAACCCACCTGCAAGAGGCAGTAACTCACTGTTACTGACTCTCTTCACAAGAACGAAGGAAACTCCCAACAGGAATCCAGTAAGGTGTGGGCGTGAACACTGCCTGCGGAATAGGGCCTGCCAGAGTTTCTTCTTTGAAGATGACAATCCAATATTTAAGTGCTGATACGTTTGTTGAGAAAAGAAAATCAACCGTAACACCTTATAAGCACATGCTCCATGGAAGGGAAGGAGCGTTGGTACACTTTAGATTCTGAGAGATCTTTGGGGGAGTTCTCTGATTTTGATGACTTTCAAGCCACAAGACCTCTCTGAGCTTTGAACGTCCCATCTGTAAATTCAGATACTAATACTGCCCACTTGGCAGGGCTGTGGTAGGAAGCGTGGCAGTGTGTGCAATGCACATCTCTGTCTGCCTGACAAGAGCGAATCACACGAGATCCCACCTTCTCTTCACACTGCCTAGTTAATTCCTCCTCATCCACACTCACGCTTCTCCTCAGCAATATCTGAGCGGAGCATGAGAGACTGGACAACCTCACCAATGCGCTAACCTTGAGGGGATTTGAAGGTAAGCAGCCTTTTCTTCTGTGTCCCTAGCCTGGGTGTCAGGCAAACGCTCCCACCGGCTGGCTGACATATGTGGCCGCTGCAGACTAATTTCTCCTGACACGCTGCCTTGAATGCACAGTCACAGAGCATGTGCTGAAGTGCTAAACACCCCCGAACTGTGCACTTTGCAATCTGTGAAAGCTTTTCGGTGGGTCCAGGCTTTTTTTTCTCGACCTGAGGCATCACAATAGAGAAGCACATGGACACTCCATCGCGGCAATCTGGCATCCTGAGAACACTCCAGAGCAGCAGCAGTACCTGTGTGTCCCTCTCGGCGAGCCAGACCCCAGCAAACAGCTGCTCCTCTGTGGAAGCTGTGGCTGCATTAATGAGCTTGCAGACAAAGAGCTGACTGTGCGGTCAGTGGCTTGGGGTCTGCGTGCAGGCCAGGGGCGGAGCGCAGAGCGAAAGCTACACTCGAAAACCCTAGTCCCTCATTTCCAAAAATTGGTTTGGGGTCCAAGTGAGCTAATATGTTTCCCGAGACTTCGACCTCAAAAAGGCTGGATCTTTCCTCTGCCGTCTTGAATAATCACGAAAGCTAGCTCACGGTTATCTGGCACAGAGAG
The DNA here is from genome assembly GCF_028021215.1 of Eschrichtius robustus. Lineage (NCBI taxonomy): Eukaryota > Metazoa > Chordata > Mammalia > Artiodactyla > Eschrichtiidae > Eschrichtius > Eschrichtius robustus. The sequence goes on from NC_090833.1 coordinate 72,374,626, forward strand.
TTTATAGAGCGTTTTTACACTTCGAACCTTACCATAACCCTATGAAGGTATTATTTTACAGATGAGGAAATTGAGTCCTTGAATGGTTCAACAACATATACAAGTTCATGTGGCTAATAAAAGGCAGGGCAGTGCTTAAAGCAAGCTCTGTGTGACTCCAATGTCATGACTTTCTGAAGAATCATCACCAAACTTACTCTCAGCCCCTCCATTCATTGAGATGTCACTGCAACAGCTAAAAGGAAGCCTCTGGGAGCAGGAGCGTTCAAGGGACCCAGCTTTTCTGTTTAGATTTTAAGTCCCTTATCCGCCAGCAAGTTAAGGGAAAACGCTAGGGCATCACAGACTTTTTCAAATTCTTACCATCACACCATAAAGGAAGTCACTCCTCTGACTTGCCTGTACAGATGCTGTAGGAACAACGCGTGAGGAAGACTCACGTAATACCCTACACTACCAGTACGGGCAAGTTACCACCGAAAACAAAGTATACAACAGTCGTAGAAATCAAACCCCAAACGACTTCTTCTACCACTACTACTGCTGCTGCTGCTACCATCACTAAAATACTAATACAAATAAAACAGCAATGACAGAAACACTCCTACTAACAGGTAGCATGTCCTTAGCCCCTGCCATGTGATAAAGCTTAGTGTTTACATTCATTGTTGAATTCTCTCAATAATCCATCATGGAGGTATTTCTATCCTCTTTCTACAGATGAGGATTCTGAGGTCTAGAGAGGTCACAGAGCTTACGCACAGCAAAATGAGGCTAGATGCTCAGGCCTCTTGACCCCAAGGCTGTGCTATCTCCACCGGCCCATGGCTGCCTTCTCTAAAGGATAGGCAGTCACCAGAGGAGTGAACAGTGTCCAGGAGGTTAGGACACACCCGTAGCACTGTCTGGCCAAGGCTAGAGAAGACTAATAGGTGCACAGCGGTTGCTTCCAATCATTCAATGGTAACCGTTATTCCTAGGCATCCAGAAAATGCGTTTTCATCACCTACATCTCACCTTCTGTCTGGCTGTCAAGAAATAACAGACAAAAGGATGGGTTCTAAAACGAAAAAGAACCTGGCTTCAGGTGTGAGTTCAATCGAACCCTCTGACAACTGTTTTAAAGTACGTGTGTGTGCACACCCCGCAACATCCGTGTCACATGGGTGGAGAATGAGAGCAGAGAGCGGTGGGCTGATTACGTGTCCTTTTCTGCCTCCTGACAGCTATGAAACTACAAGTGGGTAGATTATAGTTGAAGATAAAAATAGGCATTATACTGCCACTTTCTCTTCCCAGCTTTTGAGTCGCTCCAGCTTGAAAGCATATTGTAGCATTTTATTGTAGTCTGGGCTCGCCTGGCTTCTCGTTTGTGATTCCTTTTTGGAAAACTAGAAACACTCCCTCTCCACGGAGAAATGAACTCAAGTGAGTGAGAGTGAAAGAGAGGCGGCTCTGTGTGTGTATGTGTGTGTGTGTGTGTGTGTGTGTGCACCCTTGTGTCCTTCCCAGCGCCTCTAAGAGAAGCGAGAAGGCAGAGTGTGAATCTGAATAGAGCGGAAATTGGGAAATGACACAGCTGTTTTTGTTTAAATGTAACCATTTTTAGAATTTCAGGATGCACTGAGCTTCCAAACTAGGCAGCCCAGTCAACCTTAGCTGGGGATGGATAGTGATTCAAATGCATCGGACTTATCATGCCAAGGTCTACAGGAGACCCTTCATCCCGGCACTGCAGGTCACTCGGTACAATACATGTTTGGCACCCTCTTTGGTTATTAAACAGAACTCTACAAGTAGTGGCATGTCAGATCTCATCCCACACCCCTTCCATTTCCACTTGTCATCTCCATTCTTTCTCCTGAATTTTTATCTTGGGGTCACTTCAAACACAGCAAAGTACTTCAGTGTTTCTCAAAGAAGGTTCCCTGAACCACGGCACCCCCAGTTACTGTGGGTGTGCTTTATCATACCCATTCCCGCACCCACACAGGTCTACTGGACTTGAATCTGTCAGGAATATGAATTCTAACAAGCTCCCCCAGGTTATTCTCACAAACACTACGCTTTTCAAATTCCTGGTAAAGTGGCAAAGAAAAAGGACTTTAGTGTTGCCCTTACCTAGTCTTAAGACAGGATCCGCCACTTTAAACCTGGGGAAAAAGAAAACAAGACACTCAGAGATGCTATGTATTCCCAAAGCTGTATGACCTGGGTCAACTCACAGTTTCTCTAGGTTCTGTACATCTATCTGCAAAAGGGGAATGATAATGGTACCTAGTATATGGGGTTGTTGTGAGAATTGAGGAAACATATGTATTATTCTAGGAAGTGGTTCTCAGCTGGGATTGGAGTGATTTCATCCACCAGGGGGACATTTTTGGTTGTCTCATGTGGGGTTTTGGGGTGGGGTACTATTATCATCTAGAATAACAAACAGGGACACTACTAGACATCCAATAAGCACAGGGCAGCCCCCAACGATAAAGAATTATCATCCCCAAATGTCAATGGTTGACATTTTGAAAAACCCAGGCATGGAGCCCAACACATCATGCCTGGCTTCAGATCCGGGGTGCCACCAGTCCAGCTGTGCAAGATGGGGTAGGTTGCTCAGTTATTTGGAATTTTGATTTCTCCATCTGTAAAACAAGGATAAAAATACCTGCCTCACAAGGTCAGTGAGGATGCCATGAAGTAACATACAAAACATATCTGGTATATTTGCAGTAGAGTTCTTTCTCCTATTTCCTCATGCTGGCCTGACTTAAAAGGGACTGATTCCCACATTCATGAGAAGCAAGGAAGCCTGAGGCTTCCTCACCTTTAATTTGTCAAGTGAGGTGCTTTGTGAGTTGGCGCCAGGCAGGGCACAGATGGCCCGTCATCTGAGCATGCATGCATGGCCAGGCCCTGTTACTGAGGTTAGGAATCACAGGGCCCCCTGCCAGGTCAAGGCTCCAGGACAGACCCACAGACAGCCACAGGCTGCAATGCTTGCCCTGAATGCACTATTAATCCCATGATGCTATTTTAAAATAATGGAGAACCGGTTTATTGGGAAAGGACAGTACAAAACCTCAAAATAAATCCAGCTAACAAGATGAAGTTTCTGATCTGGAGAGAACAGAAACGCTGCCCTCTTTAACATTTAGGCCACTGGATCTAGAATCCCCCGGCAAATTACTCTCAACTACTCAATTATCTAGATGAATGGAAGACAGCAGAGGTATGCAACGATTTAGATTTTACACATGACCTCAGAATGCAAAGAGCCTCAAGGGTATGCAAGATTTAGATGTATCCGTCTGACCCCGCTGGTGTTTCTGGGTGCCCCACCCCAGATACTCTCACATCAAGCTTGCTCTACTGTCAGTGGGTAGGGGAGGCTTGGAATTTCACTACTCTGGATGCAACTTTAACACACAACGATCACAAACATAGGACAGGGCTGGTTCATTATATTACTAACTTGCATGAGCAGGAGAGAGAGACACAGAGACCCCACCCTACCCCATTTCTCTGTAGGTCTCAAGGTCACTCAAGTCATCTTCACCCCCGCCCCACCCCCAGCTCTTTCCAGCACAATCAATGCTAACCAATCCTTGGTCAATTGAACACACATTTTCCTGTCCACCTAAGGTGCTCAAAGCACAAAATGACCAAAGGCATGGTTCAGGCCCTCCAGGAGAGGTAAAGATAAAGAAAAAAGATCACTCCCTTCCCAGAAGATTAAGGGCTGCCGTGCCATGCCCTAAGATACAAACCAGAATCTGGCTTCTCACTCTGCTGCTTGAACCCAATCAATCACCCACCTTCCTCCTGGGGTGGGGTGGGAAGGGAGCAGGTGAAGGGCTCTGCGCTAGGATTTTTCCTCCAGATCAACACGGAAACAAGCAAACACCACACAACTGCTACCACAGCATGGAGCCCGCGATGAAGTCAGCAGGCAGGTGCCGCCTCGCTCTCCTGCATCGCCGTCACGCACAGCTGCATCGGCTTGTACTTCTCATTCCGGTCAAACCAACTATAACTGCATCCTGCTCATCAGGAAGTCTTCCGTTAAGGAAAGTCTGACTGATGCCTGCAGAGCGCCAAGTCCAGAGAAGCTCTGGACCCCCCAGACAGCGCAGGGCCCTGGCGATTCGGCCCCGGATTCAGTCATTGATTCTGCCACGCAAATGGAAAGCTGTGTTTGTATAAAAAGGCACCTGCCTGGGGTTCCTTACTGTCATCTTCTACTCTCCATCTGCTCCTTACGACAGCCCTTGAGGGATGGAAGTAGCATCTTCATTTTATAGTGGAACAAACTGAGGCTCAGAGAAGAGGAAAGGTCCTCTCTCCCCAAAGGCCTCATCAGCCATAAACTTCACTTTACATTGAAATATGTACAAGTGGTGAAGAAAGAATCTCATCTTGTTACTCTCTTGCTTAAAACCTTCTAAAAGCTTTCGCATGGCCTGAGGCAGTACTTCTCAACCCTGGCTACACATTGGAAATACCGGGAAATTGCAGAAATGCCTATGTCCTGGCCCCAACCCAGACCAATTAAGCCAGAATCTATGAGGGTGGACTTCAGGCTCCGCATTGGAGGTGTTTTTTTTTTGAAAGCTGTTGAGGGATTCTCAAATGCAGTCAAGACGAAGCACCGCTGCCCTAAGGGATTCGTGTCAAGCTCCTTAACATCCCTTGCCAGGTTCTGTGCAGCCAGGCCCTCACTTACCTCTTTAGCCTCATCTCTTACCCCGCTCTCCCATCTCACCCTCAGCGCTTCATCCATCTGAGGCCAGCGTGGGCTTCTGCAGAGGATTACACATGCACCCCTCTTTGCTTCAGTGCCCCACCATTTCCCTAGAATGCCCCTCCCTCTCTTCTTCACCTGACTAATTTCTATTTTTTCTTTGAGACTGAGCTCAGCACAGCCTCCTCCAGGAAGGAAGCTTTCCCTGACACCACCTGGTGATCCTCCCAGGCACTTTACGTGAGCATACCCTATCACTCGAAGAGATCACGATTGATCTTTACTTGTCTCCTCCCTCACTGCAGTGAGTGCCTCGACCAGGTCACATCCTACACACCTCTTCAGTCTCAGGACACAGCACCAGAGCACTTACAAAGTCTGCTGGCCCAGAAGAATTAAAAGCACAGACTCACAGACCTACTTGTGCACCTATGTTCATAACAGCATTATTCACAATAGCCAAAAGGGGGAAATGACCCAATTTCCATCAACAGATGAGTGAATAAACAGAACATATAATGGAACATTATTCAGCCTTAAAGAGGGAGAAAATTCTGACATATGCTCTAACATGGATGAACCTTAAAAACATTAATGCTAAGTGAAATAAGCCAGACACAAAAGAGCAAATATTATATGATTCTACTTCTATGAATTACCTAGAATAGGCAAACTCAGAGAGAGAGAAAGTATAATAGAGGTTACCAGGGGCTGGGAGGAAGAGGGGAATGGGGAGTTATTGTTTAATGAATACAGAATTTCTATTTGGGATGACGAAAAAGTTCTGGAAATGCATAGTGGTGATGGTTGCACAACATCACGATTGTACTTCATGTCATGAAACTGTACATTTAAAAATGGCTAAAATGGTAAGTTTATGTTATGTATACTTTACCACAATAAAAAAAAAAACCACAGAAAGTTTGTTCCATAAATAAATCACACTGCACTTAAAAGAGATCTAAAGCCCCACCCCTGGCCTCTTGGACCCTATGTGATCAGGCCTCGGCTCTCCACTCTGATCTTATTTCCCTCCAGCCCTTTCCCCATAATCATTCTCCTCTGATCATACTGATCTCCTTTTTTATGGAAATACACCAGACTTGTTCCCTCAAGTTCATTGCAATTGCTTTCCATGACCACTCCCTTTCAAATTGCTAACCCTACCCCCACCACTCAAATTACTCTCTGTATTAGTTAAAAATAATACCAACCGATGTAACAGATAAAACCCAGAACCTCCAGGGTTTAGAACAGTCCTAAACTGTGTGTATCAGAATCATCTGGAGGGCTTGTTAAAAACCCAGATAGCAGGGCCCACCCCTCCAAGTTTCTGATTCAGTATGTTCAGGGCAGAGCCCAAGAATTTGCATTTATATCACGATCCCAAGTGATGCTGATGCTATTGGTCAAAGGACCCTGCTCTGAGAAGCACAGGCTTAACAAAATTAAAGTTTATTTCTCACCCACGTAACTATACAATGCAGGCATGCCTAGTAGGGCAGCTTTCCTCCATGCAGTGATCCCGTCCTGTGGCTCCACTATTTTTAACAAAGGATGCCCAAGGTTGTCCTGGAAGTCGTCTCCATCCAAGCCAGCCAAAATGGAAAAGAGCCCAGAGGCCTGCAAGTAGGAAGCTTTTATGGGCCAGGCCTGGAAGTGGCACACATCACTTCTTGCCACATTTCAACAGCCAGAATTCAGTCAAATGGTCACAGCTGAACTGCAAGGAAAGTTGGGAAATATAGTCTATCTTTGTGTCCATGTGGAAGAGTAAATGGGATTGGGGATCAGCCTTATCCAGTGACCTCTTATGCTACCATATTTGTCTTCCTAGCCTTATCTCTACCTGATATTATATCACGTATTTATTTACTTACCTTTTCATTGCCTTCCAGGATTAGGATGTAAGCTGCACGAGGGCAGGTGCTCTGTCTCGTCCACCACTGTGTCTTCAGTACCTAGCACAGTGCTTGGCACAAAGAAGGCACCAATAATTATTTCTTTAAGTACTAAATGCATCTTTCACAGGATACCCTGTCTGATGATCTCCTGTTTACCTTTTCTGTGAGATGTTCCTGAAGCCACATCCCTTTTCTTGCTTATGTCGCTGGGCCCCTGCCATCACAGCAGGCCTATGTTTATGCCAACAGATAGGACCAGTTTTTCCAATAACACTAGGGACGTTGCGGTGCCCTCTCAACTGCTCTGTCCTAAGCATGGCGGTCATGCTGTCTTCCATCCCCAATGTCCCTTTCTAGTTTATCCCAGTGGCTTTCTTTGTAAAGGAGAATAAAAAGCCCAAAGGATGTTCATTCCCAGCCAGGCTGAAGACCCATGAGCTGGTCTAGCACAAAACACACTCTAAATAGGGTAATGGTAACTAAGACAAACAGCTACCCTGTGGGATTTGGACTAGAGGAGTTTGGAAAGTCATTAGCAAGAAATAAAAGAGTAAATATACAGAGTGAAGCCAGCCCACCATGACAGTGAAGTGGGGAGAGTCCAGAGGGAGAGAGTAACTGTCTTGGATCCTCAAAGTCTTCCTGCTTCATCTGCAGGATATCCTTAAAATAAACTCATTTTTTTAAGAGGGTCTAAATGAATCCCTGTTCCCCATTTGGTTATGAGCCTGACTAACTCAAGCCAGCACCTGTTGGCAAAACGGCCAACAGCTCAGTAAGGTGGCTCACTGAGTGGTTGTCACGTTCATGTGCCACTTAAATAGCTCAACAAAGTGACCTGCCCCACCCAGAGATGGCATCTCAGACTGTAACTATAAACAAGTTCAGGCCTCCTCTCCTCACACTAAGAACACTGCAGGAGTTTCTTCACCCTCTTGCTTGGCTCTTCTGCACCAGGCCACCAGATCCATCTTTCAGAAAGCACCACTTTCATGCTGTCACTTTCCTGCTCCAAACCCTCCACGGACTACAGAACTGATATTTAATTTGCATGCCTGTGATAGAAATTCTCACAGGGGCTGCATGCCCATTGTCTCACTTAATCCTCAGAACCACCATGCAATTAGGACCTACCATCTTTATTTTGCAGCTCTGGTGACTGGGTCATGTAAAGATTAAATAAATTACCCACCAACCTAAAGCTAAGAACCAGCAGAGTCAAAGGAGAACCCCAGATGTGCCTGTTTTTAAAGTCTCTCCTGTTTACACTACACATTCATTCATTCATTCACTCATTCATTCAAACATATATGTTGAGTGTCAACCACGTGCCGAGAATTGTGCTAGGTACCAGGATGACAACGGATCATTCACGGGAAGACAACTTTAAGAGTACTATGAGCAGAGTTCCCTGTGCTATACAGTAAGGAACTCTGTTCAATGTTCTGTAATAACCTAAATGGGAAAAGAATTTGAAAAAGAATAGATACACATATATGTATAACTGAATTACTCTGCTGTACACTTGAAACTAACACAACATTGTTAATCAACTATACGCCAATGTAAATTTTTTAAAAAATTAAAGAAAAAACTAACACAACATTGTTAATCAACTATACTCCAATGTAAATTTTTTTTAAAAATTAAAAAAAAAAAAGAACCTTCTTCATAGTGCAGGGAACTCTACTCAATACTCTGTAATGACCTATATGAGAACAGAATCTAAAAAACAGTGGATATATGTATAGGTATAACTGATTCACTTTGCTGTACAGCAGAAACTACGCAACATTGTAGATCAACTATACTCCAATAAAAATTAATTTAAGAAAATATTTTAAAAAAAAAGACTGCTATGAGACAATGAAGCATGTTCTGTATTGGATGGGGAACATGGATGCTTAGGAAGTGGGCTGCAGGAGTTCCACGCCTAGCCTCATTGGTCAGGGAAGCCTTCCCCAAGGCAGTGTCACTTGAGTTGAGATCTGAAGGATGAATAGGAGTTAACAACCTGCTTTTCTTCAGGGAAAGTTATCCTGTGGCAAAGGGGCTGCCTAGTGCCTCATCTCTCACTGTGACTCTCCTAAACTGATGGGCTGCCAGGGAAGAGGGGAGAAGGAGGACGGAAGAGATGAAAAGAGAAACTGGAAAACCCTATTGTCAAATGATATTAGCAAATATATTTTGTATTTTAACAACTCCTAACCTTTGGGTTTACAACAGTCCCTGTGTAATTTGAAACTAAAATCTATTTCCTTACCCAGCAGCATCTCTTCTTTACACACACACACACACATACACACAAACACACACACACACACACATACACACAAACACACACACACACACATATAAACACACACACACACACACACACACACACACACAGAGATGCACCACTCTCACTGCTGGTCCATTGGCAGTGCTAATTATGTTCTCCGTAACACATTCCTGATTGCACAGAATTAAATAAACGTGTGGAGGTGACAGAACAAAACGAAATATATGACTTACTTGACAGACTGATCAGTTTGTTGGGCACAGGGTGAAAACAGCAAATGTTACATATGCAGATTAGGATAAAAGGCCCAATAAAGTCACACGTTTTTAAAGATAAATACAATCAAACTGAAATAATTTTTGCAGTTTCCTCTATTATAAATGTGATCTGAACACACTGTCTTCCTGTTTTTCAGCCTTTCCCAGGCTTCTGATTTACCTTCTATTTAAGATTCCACTAAATTAATAGAGAAAACTATTTCGATAGACTATTCAATTTTGCATTTGCAATTTGAAGGTTGCTTCACAATCGTAACTTCTACAATAGAGTGAAAGTAGAAGGTAGAAACAGTTTTACTCTGTAAGAGCTTTACCAAGTAGGGAAGGGACAAAGATGAAAAAACAAATTCTCTATAAGGAGCCAAAATAGAAAATCTAGGTGAATAAGGCAGACGATAAAACCCAAACTGAATTAGTTGAATTTCATAAAGGAATAAATAGTTGTGACAATGGGATGTCCCCAAACCAAAAAGCCCAACTTGTGGTTGGGTGATGCCTCCCTTAAAAAGTGAAAGTCTTTGTTAACTATAGTCATATGCATGTACACTGTAGCTAGGTGTTCACCAAATCTCACTTCCTTTTTTCCTGGCACCACCTTCCCTCCTCACATTCCCACCCCCCGCCCTGCCAACTGATCACGTGCGGAACTGAAACTGGGTTCTGGCCAATAATCAATGTGAATGGCATTCCTAGGGGGGTCTGGGACCAGGAATGACTTCAAGGAGCACGGTCATCCCAGCCCTGCACACACATCTGCTCTGACCCGCATGAGACTAAATGGGAGGGAGCAAATGCACGAAGTGACTGAGCTTTGGTGTGCTTTTACAGCAGTGGACCAACCTTAAGTGATACCCACCAGGGGGAGAAAGGAAACAGGGTCCTCCAGAGTAGACTATGATTTTATAGGCCATGAGTGGGTTAGCTGCAGATGTCCTAAATGGTTTCACTAGACACTGATAATGTCCTTCGTGTATCAGTGTCTACAGAATAAAGTCCCAGACCTCTACTATTGGCACCTCACTCTCCATGGCGTCATTCCTGCCTACCTCCTTAACTTCATCTTCAACCGCCATCTATCCTCTGTTAGAACCATCCTGCATCGCATGGGTATCCGGAACAAGCTCCAGCTGTACGCCTTTATGCATAATCTCCCGTCTTAAGGCCTGCCCTTCCCCTTTTATCTGCCTCCAAAATCCATAATCATCCTTTCAAGCTAAGTCTGAAACCTGGTCTCCCTAGGAAACATGCTTCTTAAGCTGGGATAGAGTAAGCCTTGATCAATGTTGCTCAATACTGTTACACGTGGGGGAGCCCAGGTGTACTCTGGAGCAGCGGAGAGGAGATGGGGAGAAAACGTGCTCAAATAATGGACGTTGCCCCCCGCACAGTTTTAGTCAAGACGGCCCAGGGATTCAACCCTGGTAAGTTACTGGTTCCTTGCCACGCAACGCTCAGTCTCTCCTTTGCTCAACGCAGCCGCCAGGAGGGGAATGGCGTGGGAAGATAGGAGTAATTTTCATCTTTATTCTCATTTGCCTTTGTCCATTTTCTCACCGCCCCCTTCCTTTCATTTGTATTTTGTCTTAGCTGCCAATTTGGGGCTTAATTGGTAGAATACAGAGAAGCTGAAGTAAAACAAAGCTCAGTAGAAGAATATAAAGAGAAAAGGAACAAAAAAAAAAAAAGGGAAGGCATGAATGGTAGCCTCGACTCTAACCATAATTAGAGAAGCAGGTTGGTGTGGCACTGGAACATACATGACCTCCCAGTGAAGGAGACTCACGGTTCATTTACTGCTCCATTTTCTCACAGCACAGATAATTTACCTGTGTGATGATTGCATCCTGCTCCCGGGCTCTCAGCAACTCTTCCCTACCTACCGTTGTATCTCGAATTTGGGAAATGTGTCTGCATTCAGACAAAATGCTGAAGATAACTTGGGAGGCAAGGAAATCTCATTTCCCCTCCAATGCAGTGGCAGACTTGGGTTCAATCTATGCAAGTCAATTGGTAGATCTGCGCAAGTCTTGTAATTAGAGATATTCAGATAGCGGGCACAGGTTCCGTTTGTATTCCAGGTTTAAAAAGAAAAAAAAAAATCAATGTCCACACACAGGAAAAAAACTGAGCACTTATTCTGAAGCCACAAATTGCAGCAGGGCCCTGCACAGAAAACCAGAGGGGCTGTAAGTCAGTGCAAAACTACCACCTCATGAAGAAGAATGATTAGAAGGAACGGGCAGAACTTTCACCTCCAGGTCACAAGCTCAAAATGCAGCCCAGCCCTGCCTGTATGATGTTTATAAACCACTGACAGTCCATGTGAACAAAGCTGGCTCGAAGACTATATTTTTACCAGAAAATCATCGTTCAGCTGAGAGGCTGAAAAACAGTAGGATCCCCCAAATGAACTCACCCACTCAGCTCCTAAAGGTGTATTCCAGCTGGCACGGCAGAGTCAAATTGCACACTGCATAAAGCTCATTTCCAGAGTTCCTGAGCCAGCTCTGTGGCAGCGGACCCTGGAAAGGTGAGACTTCCAGACGGGAATTCAGTTCACAGTGCTCGCCTCACCTCCAGACTTTCAGTCACGGGGTCAGAAAGAGGGAACAGAAAACACAAAGGCAAGGCTTAATCTCCTTCCTCTGGGCTCCCAGGGCTCAAATTCCTCTGGAGTACCAAGTCTAACTAGCACCTACCAACTAGATCTAAAGACGAAGGATGATCGAATAATTTTTAAGCTTTGTTTAAATAAGAAACTAATATTTATTAAACCATAACCATGTGACAGGCACTCTCTGAAGTGCTTTCCTAGACTCTATTCATTCTACAAACATTTAATTCAGAGCCACTAAGCAAAAGAAGAAAAATTAAAAACTGGGATTCATGGATGAGGGAATAGACTCCTTGATGCAAAGGAATCCGCAGGCATCTTTACTCCTAAAGGTTGTGTGGCAATTTTTACCTTTGTCTCACTCCAAAGAGCATTCTAGGCAACTGAGAGTTAGGTGGTATCACCATCACCATCACCACCACCACCATCCTCATCACCATCATCCCCGTTTTACAGAGTGGAGATTAGGCCGAAAGAATAGAAGTACAATGCCCAAGATCACACAGCTAGAAAGTGGAAGAGCCCGTAACTCAACACAGACGTCAAGCCACTGCTTTCTGCTTTATAACATGCCACCTCTTACTATGGTTCAGAAATGCTTTCTCCTAGCCCAGGTTTACCCAAGAGCTAGACTAGACCAAAATGGAGATAGTAGAATACATGGTACTGTTCTAAAAACCAGAGTAAAAGAAAAAATAGCTTTTCTTTTTCCTTTCATCATGACGACCTGAATCACCCAAACTGGGCAGCGCTAGCTCTGGGAATACCAAGTCCTCTTGCCCTAAGACTTAGTTTTCACGTGAGATTCAAAATAATTAGCAAACATTTCACAATATACAAAGCATAATCAGAACACTGCAATCTTGCTATGTGAGTGGCCAAGAAGAAATGTCCTTTCCTTTTGAGAAAGTCCAAGGAAGAGAAGCTGTGTGGCAGGGTGGAGAGGGCCTAGCAGCTGCATCAAGCAGATCTCAGACTGAATCCTGTATCCACCACCCCTGGGTGCTTCCCCAAGTCTGGGCATAGTAACATCAGTGTTCACAAGTGTGGATGGGTGGTAATAAAGCCCACTTTGCAAGACTGTTGACCAAATGCCTGTAATGCACTGAGAAGCATCCCACGACATGGGGAGAACTCAATAACTGGATACCATGACTTTTTTGCTAGTCACTGGTCCTAAGCCTCTGGGAATTGCTATGCAAAAGAAGAGCAATTTTACAGCATGTTCCACAGAATTCCCTGTTCTAACTACCCAGAAACAGCATAGCGCTCACCTCTTGAGGCACACACACCCCTGTTGCCTCTGAGCATTCACTCACTGTGCATTTCTAGGGCCAACCATAAAGGCTAAAAAACCCTCAGAAGTCACAGAGACGTTTTTTATAGAGTGCGATTCCCTGACCCAAATCAGTCTTTTTGCCTTTGAACCAGTTTATGCTACCAATTATTTAGCAGATTGATTGCTGCTATGGCAACTGCACATCCCTCTGCACAGACGCAGGCAGAAGTCCTTGATACAATCCCGGCTTAGTCTCTCTGGCTGCATTCAGCCCATGCCAAAAATTAGAGAATATTGGGAAAATTAATTGCCTTCTGCACTATAGGCACTGGGGCTGCATTGTGCTGCAAAGAACAAACGAAGCCTGATGTGTGTCCTTCTCGCCTAGCGGCCCACAAAGAGGGAGAACCGAAGTCCCCAGCTGGGCTCTGGCCACACTGCTCACCTTTGGTTTCCACGGTTTCTGCCAAGTATCAGTGCAAGATGTACCCAGAGACTGCAAAGGCCATTTGGCAGTGCTGTGGTCTTTCAGGAAAGCTTTCCACTTACGGTAGGAAAAGAACAGGCTTCTCCTTGTGTCATAAAGAGCTGGATACAGATCCTGAGTACCACTTCCCGGCTGCATGACCCTGGGCAAATCCCTTAAACCCTAAAACTTCAGTTTCCTCATCTATGACAAGAAATTAAGAATAGTCTCTCTTCCCCCCCTGGTTGTTACCAATATGGTATGAAACCACAACCCTGGCACTAGATGGAATCTGATAGCTCTCAGTTCATTCTTCCTTCTTACCTTCCCTCTTTGGTTTTCTTTAATTTTTTTTAATCTGTTTTGCCTGATGAGCAAGAGAGATGATTAGGCTCATTAGGAGCTGATTCTATGCAGTCCTCTAAACATTTCTGATTTGAAAGCTTGAGCCTCAAGTTCTGCTAAGTGTGTCAAATTTTCTTTACGATACAGGTCAGTGTTTTAGGCTAGTTCCAACTCCAAAGGACAGGCTGGATCCTCCAAGCGAGGTTTGCTCTGTCCTGTCCTGTCACCTCCAGTGTCTCTCCTTAGCCACCAGATCAACCTTCTTTAAAAATGGCAATTTGTCAGCATGAATGAAGCTGGAAAAGTAGAGTGTAAGTATGGAATGGTACCCTTCCCTAAAAGAGCCCCTCATCTCACAGATTCTGGGAGTGGCTGAGGCTGCGATCTCTGTTTGCTGAGGAACCCATGTTATTAGCAGCCATGCTACGTCTGTATCTGGAGGTGCCTGGAGCACTTACAGAAATTCTTTTCAACCATATGTTGTTTTTATGTTTTAAGACTCTGTATGTATATGTAATTTGCATAAATACAAAAATAAATAGCTGTCCTGTGTTTCTCTGAAGGTTGTAAACTCCAAAGAAAGAGGTAGCAATCTTCCCATATACTGGCCTTAATGACACAGCACTTGATATGCAGTGATCAGTAATGTGGCCCAAACTGACTTTGAGATTTAATAGTTAATTTGTGATGCGAATATTCTCACTTTATGTTCTTTCTATCAGCAAGGATGAGAAAGAATGGTGCAATCAGATGTAAGACCAGAAGCATCACCACATCATAAACCAATACCACTATCATCAGCTCCCTCTGAAGATCCCAGGATTCAGGGCCAGTTTGTGATAAAACAGTTCATATAAAGCTTTGCTTTGTTCACAGGGTATAAGCAGAGACAACTGGTGGCCTGGGACAACAACATAAAGTCAGAGAGACCTGGGTTCTAGATTCTAAGCCTTTCTAAGTCTCAGGTTCATCTTCTTTAGAATTGATAACATGTGTATTATCTACCCGGCAAGGCTAAGGGTGCAAACTCTGCAGTTAAGAGTATCTGGGTTGGACTCCTGAGCCGACCTCTTAGAGCCAAGTGACCCTGAACAAAGTGTCTTTACCTCTCTACGCTCCGGGCTCCTCATCGGAGGATGGGACGTGATCACAGCGCTACCTCACAGAGCTACTGTGAAGGTGAATTCCGACGACCTACGTGAAGTGCTTAGCGCAGGCCTGACGCACGGGAGAGCTCAATAAACGTAGCTCACAGGAGTCACCGCACGAGGAGTGAATGACATACAGCCAGAAGAAGCCTGGCTCTGAGTAGGTTTTTTAAAAAATGGAAACTTCAAACAACTGAAAATTGTGCCGTCAAGAAAATTCCCCAGATACCACTGCAAACCTCTTTAGAATCAAAAAGTTGGATAGGCTCCCATTATGATAAGAAAGGAACACTCATAAATCCATCTTCTCACTGAAATTGTTTCAGCATTCAGAGCAGGAAGGTGAGAGCAGGGCCTGGCCTGTGGGCAGCCTCTCTGTTCGGAAATGATCCTGCCGGATCACACAAACCAGGGGCTTTCTGCACGCTCCTCAGCCCCGGGAGGGCACGATTACTGGCTGCCACCAAGGATGGGGAAGAGAGGAAACAAAAAGCCAATTTTTAAATGAATCGGTGTAACAGGACAGGGACCCCAAACCCCTCCCCCAAAACCCCATCAACTGACAAGTTGACCAACCACCCCCTGAGAGCAACGGGGAAGTTTACTTTAACAAAGGGGTCATTTCTGAGGCCAGTAAGGCAGTTCCATAAGAGGTAAGGCAATAAATAAAAGAATGATTTTTATAGACACCTAGCATAGATCAGATTGCTGGTCGTGCTTTTTGTTTTGTTTTGTTTCTTCAAAGATACACCCACACACCTTTGGCAGTGTTATCCTCAAATGACTAGATGTTACTTCTAAGCTGCAAGACCTCAGGCGCTATCTGTCCTCACCCACACCCAACTGTCTACCATCTTCAGCACCAAACATTCCCCTGAAGACAAAAACGGCCCTTCAGTTCCTGGGTCGTTTAAACTGAAAAACCAGTTGAAGTGCCATTCCCAAAATAAAACAGAAACATGGCCACTGGCATGAAATATTTACAGCTGTGAGATGAAAAAAAAAAAAAAAAAAGCATCCCTTGACCTGGTAGGCAGGGGGATGATGCAGTTACACAAACAGGAGGGAAGCGCTTTACCCCGACACTGTTCTCTCTTCTGGAATCCCGACGTGCAGCCGTCACATAAGCCAGACCCAGGAGTTGTCTTCAGCTGCTTCCTTCCCTCCCCACTACATCCAATCACTGACTTGGTTCCATCTAGTGCATGACGGGCCTCCATCTCAGGTGTCTGTGCCCTGCTTGCCTATGGGATGCCCTCCACAGTTCAGTGCCTCGTGTCTCACCGCCGACCGACCCAGCCACCTCCCCCACTGGTCTTCCTCCATCCTACATCTCCCTCTCTGCGATGGCTTCTCACACTGCCACAGCGTCGCTTCAAAGGTCCTTCAAGATCAGGCCCCCACCTACATTTCCAGTTTTATCCTTTGCCTAGCCCCGAACCCCCTCCCAGCCCACCATACCCTATTCCTCCTGAGACACGTCGTATGTGTGTGTACTTTCATGCTGTGGGGCATGCTTTTCTCTCTGCATGGTCATCTCAGTCCTGACACACCCTCCTCCTCATCCTTCAATGCTCAGCTGTTCTTTTCTTTATCATTTCTGGATTCCCCCAGTTAGGTTAGTGGCTCCCTGCACTGTGCTCACTTTGTCCGTTTATGCACTTTCATTATAGCACGTTTCAGACTGTATGGCAATCATTTATACATCCACTCCTGTTCTTTGTTCTTTATGTGATGGTCAGTCAGGAGAGGCTCAGGAAAACTAAGGTGATTATACTTACAAGACCCAGAAGCAGGAGGCACCATGTGCTGCATAGGGTCTCAGGGGGGAGCACTGGGTGTCGGTCAGGAGGCAGAAGGCAGGAGGAAGGAAAAGTCTAGAACAGAGTCTTAACTGGGGGTTTCCTCAGGAAAGGCAAGGCAGGGCAAACATTTTAGGATTGGCTAGTTTGAACAGTATCTTGAGGCTCTAAGCTATACGGCGGTCCCTAGTTGTCTGGTAGGGGGCTCTGGGATGATTAGGGTAGGAGAATATTGCATCCTGGGGTGTCCAGGTCAGATGGAGGAGGTATGGCTCTGGATTGGTTAGTCTGCTTTATCAAAGGCATGTTCCCGGCTGAGCCCTTTGCTATCTCTAAGAATTGGCTAGTCCCTGAAAGGCCAGTCTCTCTCCAGCCAGAAGGGTTTTTAAGATGTCAAAATATCATAATATATAGAAAATTAAAAATATAAACAGTACAACTCCCAACCCCCAAACTAAAACCTGGGCTCTTCCCTACTAGATGCTAGGCCCTGGGCGTCTAGCAGGGCATCTAGAAGGGCTTGAATTCCACTGATACACTGATACGTACTAGTTTACTGGTTTTCTACAGCTGGTTCTTTCTGATTAGTCAATGCCCTTCCCATACTGGTTAGTAAATATTTTGAATATCATCCCAGATTACAACTGCCTTATATCTGTTATCACAGCCTTGTGAGGCATGTACTATTATCCACATTTTAGAAATCCACAAACTAGTCTCAGAGATGTTAAATAACATGCCCAAATCACAGAGTACTAGTAAATAGCAGAGCCAGAATGGGACGCTACGTTCGCCCATGCCAGAACCCGTGTTCTTTCCTCTCCATCACATTGCCTCTTCGCTTTTTTTTCTTCTAGATTCAGGCATCCAGAACAGTGCATAGCATCCAGTAGGCCTTCATTAAACAATTTAATGAATTAAGGTATAAGTAGCAGTGAAATCAAATATTTCTTTGATTTCTTTGAAAATCAAACTTTTCCCAAAGCTGATCTACTCAATGGAACAGAAAGGTGGGAAGTCCATACCTCCATTTTAACCAAAAGACATCTCACAGTAAGAACTGCTTACTTCATCAAAATGCAATATATTCTTACCAATAGGAGTGCTTTCATGACAATAGCTACTTCTAGAGTGCCTGCAGTGGAGCATGCCCTGTGCTAAGAGTCTCATGTTCATTATCTCATTTCATTTTCCTACTAACTCTGCAAGTCAGAAACTATATCTTTATCCTCATTTTCCATGAGGGACCAGAGGCTCAGAAAGGGTATGTAATATGAGTAAGGGTTCAGAGCTGGTAAATGGCAGAGCAGGGATCAAAAGCAAGGTCAGACTCTCCAAAATACCTGCCCTTTCCACTCTGCCACAACCGATTTCTTTCACACCCATGTATCATTTGCGGGATGAGTGTATAGGGCAGGAAATGGGACTTCTTACTACCTGGAGGTCTCCAAGACAAAAAGGTGCTACATCAACACTAAGTAGCTTTGTCGGTAATGGATTACTGTGGCTTCCGTCTTCCGGGCCCAATGGGAGGCTTGATCATGGGCTCAGGACGCATCTCCTGCTGGAATCTTATTAGTGCTTCCTCTGCACAGATAAGAACTGGTGTATTGTGTTAAATTGACTGACACAAACAACCATGCTTTATCCAGAAATAGAAAATGCAATTTTCTTTGGCAGAATAGAACGCAGGAAGTGGTGGGATTGAAATGTCATGCATGGAACAAAGGTTTGGCAGAGGAGAACGGTTAAAGTCAATCCCCTACAGGGGGGAAAAAACAAAGGTCTACAGTAGTCTATAGCAATTATCCACCCAAAGTCACACTATAGAATTGGGAGCCACTGCTACTTAAAACTCTTTAAAAAAAGGAAAGAAAGAGCATTCCCCCACCCCATAATGTTAATGTTTTATATACATGAATCATTTGGAAAGATCATAGATACACTGCTGAAAACAAAAGAGAGAACACCATCGACATATTCTCATCTCTAGTGGTAGGAAATGACCTTTTCATATAAAAATAAAGTAGGGAGGGGCTTCCCTGGTGGCGCAGTGGTTGAGAATCTGCCTGCCAATGCAGGGGACACGGGTTCGAGCCCTGGTCTGGGAAGATCCTGCATGCCGCGGAGCAACTGGGCCCGTGAGCCACAAATTACTGAGCCTGCATGTCTGGAGCCTGTGCTCCGCGGAGAGTGAGGCCGCGATAGTGAGAGGCCCGCGCAACGCGTTGAAGAGTGGTCCCCACTTGCCACAGCTAGAGAAAGCCCTCGCACAGAAACGAAGACCCAACACAGCAATCAATCAATCAATCAATAAGAACGTGAATTTCTAAAAAAATAAATAAAAAAATAAAGTAGGGAGAAGCCAAAACTGCTCCCTAAACACAAACCACCACGAGCGTATTACTACTCTGACATGTATGCCAGAGGAAACTAGAATTGAAGTTAAAAATGAAAGATTATCCATCACTCATATCCTCTGGTCAGTAACTTTCTCTTCAAGTGTAATGTCCACTCACATTGCTACAGTTTCACAAATCTCAAATCACTGTATGACTTTTCTGGGATTATTTCGGGGTTGGTTTGTTTGTTTTTTCTGCAGCAAGGTTTTCCTATTACTTTCTACCTAAGATTATAAATCTTCCAGTTCCTACAACTGATGTTTTGTCCCAATCCCCATATTGTTTATAATTCCATGACACTCTCCATTCAGACCAAGGGGAAATTGTTAACAGGAAACATAAAACAAAGACAGCAGAATACTGGCTTTTAGGGTCAAATACAAAGATATGGAATAAAATAGAAAGATTTAACAAATATAGTTCATCAAGGAACAGTCAAGAAAGTACGAAAGAACAAATGCTCTGCCTCTGAGAAGAGACCCTGCATTCTGTCCGCTTGGCCAAGTCCAGGGAAAGACCAGATGGTTTATGGAGACCCTGTTTCCTGTTCAACTGAAGACAGAAGAAAGTATGTACCTCATAGCAAAAGAGATGAGAATTAGAGATTGGCCTTTCACTTATCGATTTGTTTGTTGGTTTGGTTGGTTTATGTAACACAAGATGGCAAATAGAAGTATTAAGTACAAACAGTGAGGAAATCATTTAAAAGCAAAGATATATGTGGCATGGTTTAGCCTTGATTAGACGTGGAAGCAGAAAGATTAGGGTAAGAAAATAAACTGGGTCTAAGTTTCACAGAGTCAAATAGGTCCTCCTCCCTGATAACCTACATATAGTGTGATTTTAATAGTGATTTCCCACATCTAAAGCCTTTTCTTTGCTGGGTCTCCTCCGAAAAGTCACTTCTATTAAATATAGATTTGGTTTCTAAGTTACTTCCAGCTCATGTTCTCAATTCCTTTTTGTCTTGAACAAGTCATACCACACCTTCTGAGTATTAGCTGTCTCCAGGAGCCCATGTCCCTGACTTAATATGTTGTGAATGAGAGAAAAGGACTACAAGGTGTCCTGACTTCTCAGAAAAATTAGTCTATAAAAATTGTAGAGTTTTAATACAGATAAAAGAATTTTACCATTTAAGTGGGATGAATCTTAGAGAATTTGAGTTTGCTTTTGGAAGGAAAATGCTACAAAGATGATACTGATGAGAAAAGAGCACAGCTGCATTGCCTTGAGCAAGTCGCTATATTCTCTTGGGGTCTCAATTTGCTCATCTGTAAGATGGAGGGGTTCCCAAAGTTAACAGAAGGAAAGAAATCATAAAGATAAGATCAGAAATAAATGAAAAAGAAATGAAGGAAACAATAGCAAAGATCAATAAAATTAAAAGCTGGTTATTTCAGAAGATAAACAAAATTGATAAACCATTAGCCAGACTCATCAAGAAAAAAAGGGAGAAGACTCAAATCAACAGAATTAGAAATGAAAAAGGAGAAGTAACAACTGACACCACAGAAATACAAAGGATCATGAAAGATTACTACAAGCAACTATATGCCAATAAAATGGACAACCTGGAAGAAATGGACAAATTCTTAGAAAAGCACAACCTTCCCAGACTGAACCAGGAACAAACAGAAAACATACACAGACCAATCACAAGCACTGAAATCGAAACTGTGATTAAAAATCTTCCAATATGGGGAGGGGGAAGGGTAAGATGTGACAAAGTGAGAGAGTGGCATGGACATATACACACTACCAAACGTAAAATAGATAGCTAGTGGGAAGCAACCGCATAGCACAGGGAGATCAGCTCTGTGCTTTGTGACCACCTAGAGAGGTGGGATAGGGAGGGTGGGAGGGAGGGAGACACAAGAGGGAAGAGATATGGGAACATATGTATATGTATAACTGATTCATTTTGTTATAAAGCAGAAACTAACACACCATTGTAAAGCAATTATACTCCAATAAAGATGTTTAAAAAAATGGTAAATTTTGTGTTATAGATATTTTACCTCAATAAAAGGAAAAAACCCTCCTAAAAGAAAAAAAAAAATCTTCCAACAAACAAAAGCCCAGGATCAGATGGCTTCACAGGCAAATTCTATCAAACATTTAGAGAAGAGCTAACACCTATCCTTCTCAAACTCTTCCAAAATATTGCAGAGGGAGGAACACTCCCAAACTCATTCTACAAGGCCACCATCACCCTGATACCAAAACCAGACAAAGATGTCACAAAAAAAGAAAACAACAGGCCAAAATCACTGATGAACATAGATGCAAAAATCCTCAACAAAATACTAGCAAACAGAATCCAACAGCATATTAAAAGGATCACACACCATGATCCAGAGGGGTTTATCCCAGGAATACAAGGATTCTTCAATATATGCAAATCAATCAATGTGATACACCATATTAACAAACAGAAAGAGAAAAACCATATGATCATCTGAATAGATGCAGAAAAAGCTTTCGACAAAATTCAACACCCATTTATGATTAAAAACTCTCCAGAAAGTAGGCATAGAGGGAACTTATCTCAACATAATAAAGGCCATATATGACAAACACACAGCCAACATCGTTCTTGATGTGAAAAACTGAAACCATTTCCACTAAGATCAGGAACAAGACAAGGTTGCCCACTCTCACCACTATTATTCAACATAGTTTTGGAAGTTTTAGCCACAGCAATCAGAGACAAAAAAGAAATAAAAGGAATCCAAATTGGAAAAGAAGAAGTAAAACTGTCACTATTTGCAGATGACATGATACCATACTTAGAGAATCCGAAAGATACTACCAGAAAACTACTAGAGCTAATCAATGAATTTGGTAAAGTAGCAGGATACAAAATTAATGCACAGAAATCTCTTGCATTCCTATTCACTAACGAAAAATCTGAAAGAGGAATTAAGGAAACACTCCCATTTACCACTGCAAAAAAAGAATAAAATACCTAGGAATAAACCTACCTAAAGAGACAAAAGACCTGTATGCAGAAAACTACAAGACCCTGATGAAAGAAATTAAAGATGATACAAACAAATGGAGAGATATACCATGTTCTTGGACTGGAAGAATCAATATTGTGAAAATGACTATACTACTCAAAGCAATCTGCAGATTCAATGCAATCCCTATCAAACTACCAATGGCATTTTTCACAGAATTAGAACAAAAAATGTCACAATTTGTATGGAAACACAAAAGACCCCGAATAGCCAAAGCAATCTTGAGAAAGAAAAATGGAGCTGGAGGAATCAGGCTCCCTGACTTCAGACTATACTACAAAGCTACAGTAATCAAGACAGTATGGTACTGGCACAAAAAACAGGAATATAGATCAATGGAACAGGATAGAAAGCCCAGATATAAACCCATGCACATATGGCCACCTTATCTTTGATAAAGGAGGCAAGAATATACAATGGAGAAAAGACAGCCTCTTCAATAACTGGTGCTGGGAAAACTGGACAACTACATGTAAAAGAATGAAATTAGAACACTTCCTAGCACCATACACAACAATAAACTCAAAATGGATTAAAGACCTAAATGTAAGGCCAGACACTATAAAACTCTTAGAGGAAAACATAGGTAGAACACTCTATGACATAAACCACGGCAAGATCCTTTTTGACCCACCTCCTAGAGAAATGGAAATAAAAACAAAAATAAACAAATGGGACCTAATGAAACTTAAAAGCTTTTGCACAGCAAAGGAAACCATAAACAAGATGAAAAGACAACCCTCAGCATGGGAGAAAATATTTGCAAATGAAGCAATTGACAAAGGATTAATCTCCAAAATATACAAGCAGCTCATGCAGCTCAATATCCAGAAAGCAAACAACCCAATCCAAAAATGGGCAGAAGACCTAAATAGACATTTCTCCAAAGAAGATATACAGATTGCCAATAAACACATGAAAGGATGCTCAACATCACTAATCATTAGAGAAATGCAAATCAAAACTACAATGAGGTATCACCTCACACCGGTCAGAATGGCCATCATCAAAAATCTACAAACAATAAATGCTGGAGAGGGTGTGGAGAAAAGGGAACCCTCTTGCACTGTTGGTAGGTATGTAAATTGATACAGCCACTATGGAGAACAGTATGGACATTCCTTAAAAAACTAGAAACAGAACTACCATATGACCCAGCAATCCCACTACTGGGCATATACCCTGAGAAAACCATAATTCATAAACAGTCATGTACCACAGTGTTCATTGCAGCTCTATTTACAATAGCCAGGACATGGAAGCAACCTAAGTGTCCTTCGACAGATGAATGGATAAAGAAGATGTGGCGCATATATACAATGGCATATTACTCAGCCATAAAAAGAAACGAAATTGAGTTATTTGTAGTGAGGTGGGTGGACCTAGAGACTGTCATACAGAGTGAAGTAAGTCAGAAAGAGAAAAACAAATACCATATGCTAACACATGTATATGGAATGTAAAAAAAAAAAAAAAAATGGTCTGAAGAACCTAGCGGCAGGACAGGAATAAAGACGCAGACGTAGAGAATGGACTTGAGGACACGGGGAGGGGTAAGGGTAAGCTGGGATGAAGTGAGAGAGTGGTGGCATGGACATGTATACACGACCAAATGTAAAATAGATAGCTAGTGGGAAGCAGCTGCATAGCACAGGAGATCAGCTCAGTGCTTTGTGTCCACCTAGAGGGGTGGGATAGGGAGGGTGGGAGGGAGATGCAAGAGGGAGGGGATATGGGAATATATGTATACATATAGCTGATTCACTTTGTTATACAGCAGAAACTAACACACCATTGTAAAGCAATTATACTCCAATAAAGATGTTCTAAAAAAAAAAAAAGATGGACAGGTTCAGTTGTATGAGTACCCCTAAGTCTCTTTCTGGCTATAACATGTATGAATTAAATCAAAGCTAAAATTAGAACTTAGAGTTCAAGCTTTTTAGTTGTCTGCTTAGGACATTTTAAAGAGCTGTTTTCTCTTTGGAATTGCTGTATGTGCCTGAGAGATAAATTTAAAATTCAGGAGAGAAAACTGTCTCTTCCTTGCTTTCCCCCCGGCCCCAGTCCAGCTGTTGGATAATAAAAGCCAACAAGATAGGGAAGGTCCAAGGCAGACCCTTTTTCTGGCCTCTCCATTCAATGGACTCTCAGAATTATTCTGGTTTCTGAATAAGATGATTCCTTCTTTCACCTCCAACACTTATCTTTCTGGTCAACCATTAAAAGGGATGAAGCAAAAGCACTGCCCAGCAAGAAACTCCTGCAGCTGGCAGAAATGAAAGGCAAAGATCTTCCCTCACAGGTCAAATCTAACTGACACAACACAGATAATGCTGAGCAGCGAGAGAAAAGGCAGACTCACAAGCAGTTGACACTACAGAGAAAACTATTTTGAGTTCCTTTCACCAAAAACTGTAACATATTCGTGCTTTGTTATCAGAGCCTCCTGGAACTCGCTGGCTTTTCTTTATTAATAATATTATTACTGAAAGATTTGTTTTCAACTTGCTAATCAACTATTCCCTGATTAGCTGGAATATTCTTGCTCTTTTCAAAACCTGCTGTCATACTATAGTGCTCCATCTGAGCCCTGGGGGCAGCCTGAAACAAACAGCTTCTTTTTCTCATTGTGGTCCAGGAGAGTTGAAGAGCCCACCTGAACAGAGCTGGAGTTATGTGAAAAGTCTCCTGTTTCCTTGGAGCCCCAGGGCTGTTTCAGAGAGAAAGTGACCTAGGATCTGCCATTTGGCATACAGCATGCTGTTGAAAGCATACAGGGCTTGCCCAGAACTGGCTTCCCCCTCACAGTCCGGCTCAAAATTTCCATTCCCGTTTCTGGGAACAGAAATGCCTGTGTGGCCAACGGAAGCATCGGCTTTCGCACTGCAGGCTTCTTCGGCAGCTGGGGACAGAGTGATACTCAGAGAGCTTGCACGAGAGG
The DNA here is from genome assembly GCF_028021215.1 of Eschrichtius robustus. Taxonomy (NCBI): domain Eukaryota; kingdom Metazoa; phylum Chordata; class Mammalia; order Artiodactyla; family Eschrichtiidae; genus Eschrichtius; species Eschrichtius robustus. Next base: position 72,399,859 of record NC_090833.1, read on the forward strand.
AAAAAACTCTACACCCCTATCTCAAAGTTTCAGTGGAAAAGAGGCACACCGGTGGACACCACTGAAGGAACATGGTCGAGGGTATAGAACTGGGAAACTCGATCCTCAAAGCAGGAGACGTTTCAAATGAGGGAGACTGGAGTGGCCTAGAAATTCTTTGGAAATTCGGGAGAGTGGCCACCCTCCTTCCTGGTCCCAGAAATTGGGGGTTGATGGGAAGATCAACCTTCATGGCAGAACAATTTGGCAGAAACTATCCTGAGGAAGATGAAGATTTTAAGTTCTTGCTGAATAGCATTTTGATAAAAGGTTGGGGGTGTAAGTAATTGTTAACAAAGCAAGGAAACGTTTCTGAGTGCACAATGGAAAAAATCCAGAGGAGCTTTACTATTTGGAGGAACCAGAGGTAAGGAATGGTGGAGTAATCAGGGAATTTGGGCTTTAGAGAGGATAGACAATTTGACAGGAGTGGAAGGGCATGGCTTGTTGGAAGTGACTAGCTTAACTGGCTTAACTTTGGCCAATAAGCTAAACTTTCCAAATTTCAGGAGAGAGAGAGTGGGAACTGCCATGCATTGTAAGTATATGCACTTGCAGGGGCAGAAAAGAGGTCTGTGGTTCACTCTTAGAGAAAATAAAACACTACTTGGGGTTGGAAGATGACCATGCACATAAACCCGTAAATCATACATAAAACTAGAGTCCCTGTTTGTGCTGAGCCCTCCACGCCGGCTGCTGTGGGGCCTGGCGCGTGGTTAGGAAACAAGGTCCATGAACTCCGTCAAGGGGTTATAAAGATCGAACATGCTGCTCTTCCTGAGGAATATAAAATCATATTAAATTCTAACCTGGACGGAATTCTGCATTCACTAAACTTTCAACATGCTTTAGTAGAATGAGTAACAACCTGGGAGTCAGAAGACTTGAATTCTGGTCCCAGCACCCCATTCACCCTTGAAGGAGAAGATTCCCAAATTCAGTGCTGGCACTTCCTCCCCTCTCTGCTCCTCCACAAGTTGATTTCTGCTTCCACCCTTCTGACAAATCTACTCAAGTGAAGGTCACCAGTGACTCCTTCCTGCCACGTTTGCCATCAATGGATATTTTTAGTCTTAACATGGGACCCTTTTCCTCCTTTGGTTTTCCATGAACCAAGTTTACCTGTTTCTCCTCCACTGGAACCACTCCCCAGTACTAAATTCTGGTAATGCAGGACCCATCACTCAATCATCTTTGTACCTCAGGGAAGAGTGAAATCAGTGTTTAAAAAATAATTGAATAAGATGTTTTTTATCACTAAGCCTCTATTTTTTTTTTTAATCTTTTCAAATTAAAAGTTTGGACTTCAAACTCTAAAATACATGATTTCATGATGATCTTAGAGTGGCTTTATGGATTCAAGGATCAAGAATTCAATTCAGGAATCAAATTCAGGGAAAGACTCACTCAATAGAAGATTCTGGAATTTATTACATAAAAAGGATAAGTGAGAATATAGTCTCCTCTCCGTTTTCAAGGTCCCAGAAACAAGGTGTCAGCATCTGTAGGTTACTGATACCAAAGCTTTGGATATGTAGCACCACCTGCTTAATAAATAGGTAGGTATTAATGCACAGATACATAATATACAGATAAACTAAATGTAACGGTTTTCATGTCACCATTATCTCATTCTCTTTAGAATGTGATCTAACTTACTATGTTGTATATTGTAATAAAATTCAACTTCAATTTGAGTAAACAGAACTGTTCTTTTTAGCACTATCTGCTTATGATGCTTAATGATAATTACACAGATCTGTTTATATAAATACATTAAAAATGGTTCTGCTGTTTCTAGGTCAATCCATTTGTCATGACTTGGTACATAATTCCTTACACTCATGCTTTTTAGAGTATAAAAATAACACTTCCTAATTACAATAAAATTAGAATAAAGTCAGAAAAGTAGAAAGAAGATCTTGATCACACAAAATTTCAACGTTCAATGGCATTAGATGATAACCTGGTGTATTTCCATTTTAGGATTTCTCTTAAAATTGTTATTTTTAGAGGGTATTTAAGCATATGGTTTATATATAATTTTTGAAAAGAATCTATTTATCATCTTCCCTGAAGAAATTAATATACAATCATAAAGGTATTTGGGAATAAACTGTCACTTCAAAAACGCACCTTACAAAAAGTATGGTTTTTAAACAGAAATCTTTAAATATCTTATTCACAGTTTACAGTGGTAAAGTACCTTTTAAATAAATAAAGCTAAATAAAGTACTCAGAAAATTGATATTTATCTCATCAAATCGATGTAAACACTACCTACATCTCTTCTCTCTCAACAGCTAAAGCACCAAGTACCGATGCCACCAAAATCTCAGCACCACACCCTCAGAGCAACACAGGATGAGAGCAGAGTTCAGGTGTTAAGTTATCCCAGGCCACTCTTCCTGACCCAGCTGTTCTCTAATCCCTCTAGTGGATCCATCTCACAGTTCTAGCACACAGGAAAAGAAATGGAAAGAAGACACCGAGCGTTTAACTTTTCACATTAGGCTGCTGCCCAAGGTTCTTTTAGACCTTGAGACTGAGGCTGAGATCTCTCAAGGGCCCATGTGTCATTCACCTTTGTATCCAGTGACTGGCACTTCATATAGCACTTGGCCAAAGCTCTTTTAGTTGAATAAAGGCCATGGTCAAATGATCAATTAGGAAAACTATCAATTACAAGTAGCAGAAAACACAAAAGTGGTGATTTAAACAAATAAATCGGTGTTTATTGTCTTTATATAGCAAGAAGTCCAGAGCAAGGCAGCTGTTGAAGTTTGTTCAATGGCCCAGCCATGTCAGGGTTGATGTCTCTAAAATTCTCTTAGCCTTCCCCTTATGGTCTCAAGATAGCTGTAATAGCTCCAGTCATGAACCCATGCTCAAGGCAAGAATGGGCCTTGAAAAGTCCCCAGCTGACTTCCAGTTAAATCTCATTATCAGTATCACCTGACTACCCCCAGTTGCAAGGAAGCCTGGGAAAGTGATTCTCTTTTCTGGAGCTGGGAAAAATATCTGGATTCTGTTAGCAAGGAAGAAGGAAGAAATGAATACTGGATGGGCAACTAGCATTGTCCGCCTCAACAAATATTCCTCCCCATTTTTTAAAAGTCTAAATATACATACATTGAAAACAGTGTAAGATAATCAATAAAAGAACATATATTTCACTGCAAGGTTCTTTAGGGAATGATCACTCATTGACAGGTGCTTTCAATGACAGTGATTTGGTGAATTAGTAGTAGTGAATAGCTCAAGGGAGAAGTCAATCAAGAAACGAGAATGTACATGCCTTGAGTGGTGCACTGAACCCATTGTATGTCAGGATATCCTGTCTTTGGAAGGGAATCTAATATAGGATAGAAATTAAACAAGTTGGATTTGCCGAAGTTAGCTGAATTATAAATGTCTGTCTTTGTTTGTTCTTAATGTGGTTCAACATATTAAAAATAATTCAGAGGATTCGTAGAGTGGGAATTAGAGGAGACCCTGTTCAGCCTCCTTTTCAATTGTATCATGCAGCCTCTGTAGGAAATTTTCAGCAATGAGGAGCTTTCCACTCTGAGGTGGCCTATTCAACTTTTGAATTCCTCCAATTATCAGAAAAGTCTTTTTCCTAATTAGAACTGGGTTTATCTCTCAGTATTATAAACCTATTTGTTCTAATACTGTTTTCTAGAGTGACCACAATTAGCTTGTCTCTCCTTGCACATGACAGCCATTTAAATAAATCAACAAGATACCTGTTCTCTTAGTCAAAGAATTCAGGGCCTAGGACTCTTCCTTAACTGGTGTAGCTTCCACTGCTCCCCCTCCTCCACCCCCTTCTTCAACCTAGCTGCTCTTCTCTGGGCACTCTGTCCTAGTGTTCAGCCCCTGCTATGAGACAATACTTTGGACGGGCTCTGACCACACCAGAGTAGGGATCTACAACAAGCCTTAGTGTCAAGACACGCATTAAAAGTTTTGCAGAGAAATTCTGCCCTTTTGATTTTGGTCCATAGCTCTGGGCCTAAGAAGAATTATTTCATATCCTCACTGACCAAACACACATGTTCTCTCTCCTAATATATCTGCCAGGCAAGCCCTTCATAATTGCATCCAAGTCATTAGAAAAAGAAAAAAAAAAAGTTCAACAAGATTGGGATAACATGCAATGAGAACTTTCCCTTCAAGTTATCAAGTTATTATTTAGGTCAATCTGTTGTTAAACTGTTAATGTACTTTGAAAGATAACTCTACATTTTTCTATTTCATGTCAAGTTTCCATAGCTTTCCTTTCCATATCTCCACTAGGTAATTTAGAGCCATAAGTCATTTATTTGCCATGTTCTCCACCACATTCTAAACAGTACAGTACAGATGTCTGACACTTCCTTAAAAATCAGGTGGAAAAATGAAGCAGGTGAGTTAACATTTATGTACAGTTACTAAATAACAAACATGGTACTACACTTTGAGGTTTTATAATGCCCCCCGTTTTTTTAGAGAGATTATAAAACAAAGTTCATTGTAGTTAAAAAACAAAAAAAAACAAAAAAACTTCCTTAAGATCTGTGTTTCTTTTTCTGATACCAAACACATGTCATTTTTCCACACCAATTCTCCAACACCAGCTAGGTGTCCAACAATCAATTCAATTCTGACACAAACTACCAGAGTTAGTGCAGACCCCACAGGTTAAGGGCTTAGTCCTACAAGACTCCCCCCACTTCAGATGCCACCTATAAATGGGGTACTTAGGCTACCCACACTTCTGCCCGGCCAATGACAAATTCAGGGGTCCCCATTACCTCCTTGTCAAGTTTGATAATTCCCTAGAAGGACTCACAGAACTCGGGAAAATGCTGTACTTAAAGGACACCACTCAGGGACAGCCAAATGGAAGAGATGCGTAGGACAAGGTACGGGGAGAGGGGAAAGGTGTTGCAGAACTTCCATGCCCTCTGCAGCTTGCCATCTTCTTAGTACATCAATGTATCACCAACCTAGAAGCTCCCTGAACCCCATTGCTTAGGGGTTTTTGTGGAGGTTTCATTACCTCTTGTAAAACTATCAACTAAATGACTGGCCATTGGTAACTGAACCCAATCTCTAGCCCCTTTCCCTCCCAGGAAGTTGAGGGGTTAGGGATGAAAGTTTTAACCCTCTAATGACTATCTAGGGCTTCCCCTCTCCCACAAGTCATCTCAGTAGCATACAAAAGACAGTAAATTCCAAGGGTTTTAGTAGCTCTGCCTTAGGAACAGTGGACAAAGACCACATATTTATTTTCTATTACACCACAAGATCACATTGTTAGTAATGGTGTAGCCGTATTTCAAACTCAGGTCTGCCCATCACTGAATTCCATATCCTTCTCTTATAGCAAACTCCCTTCTGATGAATCAAATCTTTTAAAAGTTTGAATGAAAGGCTATATTAGTACGAGATATTTTGAGACGTGCACTGAGTAGAAATATCCTGTGTCAAAGTCACATCATCTGAAAACTGGTAATTAAGAAAATGAGGCTTGAGAAATTTGTTTTTCTTATTCTGAATAATCATGCTCAGCGCTTTCATTGTCATATTTACCCTTCAAAGGCTAAAGCATGTCAAATAGGTAAGGCCTTTGTTCTCCATCAATTGTTTGTTTCTAACTGCAGGTTAAGGATCCAGCTAATATTTCACAGCAACTTTCACATTTGTCATTCACCCAGAGATCCACCCATATACAGTCAAATATTGGGGATTTAAATATTTGCTTTCCAAACACTCATTTAGAACCAAGAAGAATTTGGTTTATCACACTCAAAAATGTAAAACACTTAATGAATAATGTTGTGAGAAGATAGATGATTACAGTTTGAGTTACTCGCACACCACAAAGTGCAGTGTGCTCCTTGCGGGGGTCTGTTCCTGTCAGCTGCAAAAGTGTATGGAAGACATTCTTGGGATGGGAATTGGGGCCATGCTGTGGTACTCTACTGCCTTTTTAAAGAGTTTGGTAAAATGACTAACATAGTATTCAGTTTAGTAAAAAAAAAAAAAAAAAAAGGGTTGTAAATTTCCATTCCAAGTTTTTCATCAACAATGTAATTTATACCATTTATTGAGCTCCTTTGATGCCAATTATTAATAATGTCAGGCACTTTTCAGATCTCTAACTCTTGCGACCAACTTCACAAGATAGGTATCATATCCCCATTTTACAAGTACCAAAACTAAAACTCAAAGATTGAGAGGCAAACAACGCGGAACCTGTGTCTTTTTCCTGCATCTTGCTCTTCTAAACTCTCAACGCTCATCTCCTTAAGAAATCTTTCTGGATCAATTCAAATATATTTTCTTGAAAAGGAAAAGAGAGGGTAGGAAGGAGGGAGGGCAAGGAAAGACAGGGAAGGGAAAGGAAGGGGAAGGGAAAGAACAGAAAGGGATGGGAACGGAGGGCAGGGCAAAACAACTAGTGTAAACCAGAACACCTACGGAAACAATAGTTCAGTTACTGTCTGTTCCTCACTATAGAATAAAGGTCATATTGACATTGTGTCTCCACTGAAAATGTGTTTCCAAATATCTTGGTCATTTGGCCACCATATTTACTGAACACCTCTCTGTATTCAGAATGTTATAATAGGTGGAGAACTCTATAAGCAATCAAAGATAAGTTGCCACCTTTATGGAACTCACAGTACAGCTGGTCAAGGGTATAAATGCCTGGAATAGCAGGAGGACAGATGTCTTTAGCCCCAGCTATGAAGCCAAAAGGTAGAAGTGCATGAGATGGTCAGACTCCTCCATAAGTCAGTCTTCTTCTCTAAACAATCTGTGTTTGTAAAGAGAACAAAGAGACAGAACATGACTCTGCCAACAATAAATACTGACGGTTCTTTATTCCACATGGTGCATGTTTTCTACACACAGACCCTAGTAGACTCTACTTTAAGGCCATTATTAAAAATGAGAGGCTCTTCCTGTGGCCTCTTAGCAAGCAGTTGATCTTGGTCCTAAAAACTTTATCCTAACAGGACATACACTTCAAACCCTGAAACCCTTGGTGATAATGAAACACTCTAGACCCAATCAATCCTCTGCAAATAAATATATGTCAAGATCCTGTGCCAAACAGAGGGACAGTGTTTACTTCCGTTTCCACAGCAGTGTAGCAGGTACCTGGCAAAAATGATAAGGAGAATGAAATCACACTCTAGCACCATAAATGATTTCTTGATATTCAGTTTCCTGAGGCTTCCATGTTTATTTCTTAAACCAAGGTGACAGACAGGATGCAGACACTCCAATGACAAACTGCTGAACTAATACAACTTGGCATGAGTCCCTCTTCAGAATCTGGCCAGGTTTATGTTGATACTTAAAACCCAATCCTAGAGCAGTTGTATAAACCCAGAGAAGGACATCTTTTATTCAGGTCCCTTTCTGACTGATGCGAACAATTTTCGTCATTTTGAGATAGTGCTTTGAAAAATACATCGACTGTGGCCTTCCCAAATTCATATGTTGAAATCCTAACCCCCAAGGTGATAGTATAGGAGGTGGGGCCTTTGGGAAGTGATCAGGTCATAAGGGGTGATGCCCTCATGAATGGGATTAGTGCTCTTATAAAAGAGGCCCAGAGAGATCCCTTGCCCCTTCCACCATGTGAGGGTATAAAGAGAAGCTGGGATCTGCAACCCAGAAGTGGGTCTGCACCAGAAACCGACCATGCTGGCATCCTGATCTTGGACTTCCAGCCTCCAGAACTGTAAGCAATAACTTTCTGTTGTTTATAAACCATCTGGTCTACGGTATTTTGTACAGCAGCCTGAACAGACTAAGACAACGTCCTAGCACAAATCTTGAGGAGGGCAAGCAACCCCCTATACTCCCTGGTATCTCCCAGAAATTGTCTAGCATACAATGCTTACTGATTGGTGCTACATACCAACATTCCCTTAGAGAAGGCATCGGATAAAGAATGACACAATGTGAACTTTGCGTTCACATATATCCATAAAACTCCATTAAAAAAAATTCAACAATCTTTTCCGTATGGGCATCTGTGGGTCCATTATAGTTTCAAAAAAGGAGAGATTTCTGTTTCCTAATACTTTGTGCTAAATTCCTGTTGGCCCGTCTGTACTTAAATAATCTGGAATTCATTCATCCTAAGACTTAGCTGGCTGGCTCTCTGAGCACTTTGTTTCCATCCAACAAACATTTGCTGATCAGCTACTATATTACAGGTCTTGTGTCCAGTGTTAGGACAGACAGATGAACAGGACCCATCCCTACCCCACCATTAGGTTGCTCACAATCTAAAGGGGCTGCCTGACCAACAGGCAATTACAGCACAGTGTGGAGATGCAAAAATACATGGTGATGTGGAGGAGATGGTGGGGGGTGGAGGGAGGTGCCAGCAGACTAGCCTTAAGGGGGTAATAGAAGCCTTTCTTGAGGTAAATCCAGAACTGAGCCTGGTCAGGGACTAGGGCACCCTTTTGAGTAGTGGGTGCTGAATCAACATGACTGACTGACTGATTCTACTTCTAAGAAGTGACAATTAAGTAAAATATACTTTCTTGTATTTTTAACTTGTAAAATGATTTATACTGTGACTTTAAAGGAGCCTTGAATTGCTGTTTGACCTTGGTCAAGTACAATAACTTAGTCTCTCTAAACTTCAACTTCCTCATCTGTGATATAGGGTTATAATGCCTGCCTCACAAGGCTGTTTGGAGCATCACATGGACACAGAAAGCCAATGACCTATGTCAACTGCCACTAGCCAGCGGGGTGAGGGAACAGAGACTTCCCCTTTTCTGTCAAGGGCAGACTAAGGAATTAGGAACTGAAACAGACGCAATGAAATCTGATATCACCTACAACAGAGCTAAGTGGCTGGGGAAAGCATAACAAGGCAGTAACCATGCCTAAAAGTAACCAGAGGAATAACTGAGCAAGTGTCTGCTAAAATAGAATCCGTGCTTTTTCAAGAGGTCTAAGTCTCAGTTTGGGGGTGATATAAACCAAACCCACTTGAGTGGATACACAAGGTCAACCTGGTAATCAACTTGAAAAGCCTGCAGTCAATACTTCTAATTCAAGAACAGTAAACAAAGGTTTTGTACATAAGATGGGTTTAATGTGCCACTTTATTAAGCGAAGGAAAATGGCTTTTCTAGAAGGACCTGAAATTCAGCTCCTGTTTGGAGACTGTGGCTATGCTCCAGAAAGAAGGGAAGAGTTAATCCCCAACTGTGCCCACATGTGCAGTGGCAGCAGAAATTGGAGGAAAGAGTCCTGAACTAGCCTTGAGTACTATTCCTGTCTCCACGCTCTCCAACTGCGGGCTCCCTGCCAGTAACTGCTTTTGTGAAGCCACCAGGAGCTGCTGACTGGCTGAATTTCCGTGTTCATCCAAAAGCTATATTTAGAGTGACAACCCCTTGAGATTCTGGGGACCCTGAAACAGGGCAAGGGATATGGTCCTGCTCTGACCAACAGTCACCTTGTAGGAAGGCTCTCTTGACCCAAGCCAAGAGAGTAAACTCAGTGTGGGGGGGGAAGGGGAAAGAAAGAGAAAGAGGGACCCCATGGAGAACCAACGCTATGGCAGTCCTAGAGCTTGGCGCTCTCACTCACTGACCTCATTTCAGCCTAACAATTATGCAAAGCAGCTATTATTAATGTCTCATGTTCTAAAATGATGGGCAACTAGGCTAAAGTCAAAATTGAATAGAGATTCAAACCTAGGGCTCTGAAGTCTCCCCCTTGTCTCTCCATTGCTATGGTTCACCGCCTCTGTAGAGCACCCTCTGGTGGCCAGGGGCACACCTCGCCTGAAGGTTTTCCCTAGATCCTTCTCCCTACAGACCCTGAAAAGCCCTGTCCCAGCTTCCTGGTTAAAAAAGCCAGGAGTCCGCCTGGGTTTGAAAGGGACCCTGAGGCAGTTGGAGAATTTCTGGGCCTGGTTCAGTGGCTCTAAGTACTACAGTGTGCTTGACAAGAATTTTCAGGGCAAATCCTTCTTTGGGGATATTAATCCTTTTAAGAGAGAGGTATCTATTTAGATAAATGTAAGTCTCAGTTTGTCCTTTTCTCATAGTCTTCCTGTCTGTAAAACAGAATTAGTGAGTAATGTCCATCATACAGTAATACAGGCTGGTGGAAAGTGTTTCAGAAAAAAAATAAAACTATTAACTCTTTTAAAAGGAAGAGAAACATAGAACCATACAGTTTCCATAGATATTAACTCCTTGGTTCTCAAGGAATTGGAGATACAAATATTATCTCCATTTTACAGAAGCACAAGAGGTTCAGTGACTCGCTTAAGATATAATGGTTAATATGAACCATGCTCTGACTAGGTACTCTGACCTCAAAAGGCATGTCTTTCTCACTAAAATACCTACTTTCTAATTATCTTAGATAACAAACTCCTACCAGATATAAAGGGGAGAGGTGATATTAAATTAAGACACTGTCTTGTCCTGAATAATACTTGAGTAGTAAAAAAGCAAAATGCTGTATCTGCTATGGAGGAAATAGAAACAATCATCTTATCCCAATGGACAGGAAGTGGGGTTGTAGGGAGGGGAATGGTGATACACAGGAAAGGCTTTATGACACAGGTAGCAATTGAACTGAGTTTTGTGTGAGAGATGTCAAGAGTTTAAATCAGGAATCAGGCAGAGGAGCAAAGAATGGCAGGTTGAGGGAAAACTGAGGAATCTCATATCACTCGACTATAGGTTGGTTGCATGAGAGAAAAGACTGGAAGACAGTGCTGGAAAGGTTGATATGGATGATCTGAAATGGCCAAGCTAGATAAAAGCAAGAGGCCTTTATTCTGCCAATGATGTGCAACCACGGAAGGTTCTGAGCAAGGGATAAAATGATCTGACCTATCCTAGCCTGGTTTATTGTGAAGCGCTGATTGAAATGGGGAGAGATTAGAAAATGTTTAGGAGACTTTTTTTTTAATTTTTTTTTTTTCTTTTTTTTTATGTGGGATCTTCCCGGACCAGGGCTCGAACCCATGTCCCCTGCATTAGCAGGTGGATTCTTAACCACTGCGCCACCAGGGAAGCCCTAGGAGACTTTTGACTCAATACAGATTAAGACCAAGAAGGGGGGCCCTGCCAGGGTTGCAACACTGGGAACGTAAAGGTAGCGTGAAATGCTAGAAAAACGGCAGAAGTAGAACACTGACAGAACCCAGGAACTGACTAGATATTGTACAAAGGCTAGTCGGGGGTTGAAATCTAGAGCTCTCACGAGGGTTTGAATCCAGCTGACTTAAAGGATAATGACAGAAGTAATGAAGACAAAAAGAAAAAAAAACAGGAAGAGGCACTGGTGTGGAAGGGAACAGGGTAAGTCTTGCACATGCTGAGTCAAAGTTCTGATTGATCATTCAGATTGAGAAGTTCAGCAAACTACTGGTGACGTGAAGTAGATCTGGAACACAGGAAGGAAATCAAAGCACGTGGTAGACAGAAGTGAACAGAACAGCCGATGGGGGGAGACAGGGTCAAGTGCAGAAACCCAACAGACCCTCAAAGAAAACACAATGAAAGAGACCACGGAGTAACAGGAAGAGGGGCAGGAGAAGAATATGAAGAATACAATGCCACAGGATAAAGGGGGTGAGAAGGAACAAGAAGCAGATGATGGCCAATTGTATCAAATCCAACAAAGACATAAAGGAGGATGTGGGTTAGGACTTCACTATTAGCTAAGCTTGTGGTGGTCTGTCAGGGCAATTTGAACAGAGCTGTGTGGGCTTGCACCAGATTGAAAGAGGTTGCAGAGAGTGAGAGAGAGCGAGAGCAGGAAGTGGAAGCAAGGAAAGTATAGGCTACAACTTTGAGGAAGCAGACAGCCTGAGGCTCAGCCAATCACCTGATTCTAAACTACCTTTCCAACTTTATCCACCATTGTGTTCCAAGAAATAATTTTCTTCAGAGAGCCTTGTCACTTGTCTATCACCTGACTACACCAGAGTCATGGTACAGATCCTGTTTTCTTTCCTCTTCACACCGTCGACCTCTCTGCCCTCTAAGTCTTCCACATCTTTCGAGACTCAGAATATGTCTGAACGCCTCCATGGACCATTCTACATTTATTTTACCTTGACTTATTTCTCAGGCCTCAGAACTGGTCAAGGAACTAGAATAACAGAAACTTTGCAATTGCAAGTCACTGTAAAGAACTTTATCTTGTTATTTAAATACCTTAACGTACAAAGCGTGGGGGAGACAAGTCTCCTTACAGAACGCAAAGTCAAATTTATCAGGCTTTACCCTGTAAAAGTTGAGGTTCTGACAATGGAGCTGGGCAACAGACGAAGGGGGCTTGAAGAGAGAATGAAAGAAAGACGATGCCATCAAAAGTTGATGGAATAGGAAAATAGAGCTGTGATTAGTTATAAAAGTAATCAGCAGAAAAGATAAACACAGTAATACAATTATGAATTTGGAAAAGAAGAAACGAGGAGGTGTGCTAAATCCTATACCATGGGGAGGAATAGATAATATATGATGTTTATCAATAGTTTATACATAGTTTTTAATGCTGTGATCCTAACTACCAGAAGATCTAAAAACAGAAGCAGTTGACTTCTGGTAGTGAGGTTGACTCTGGTAGTGAGACTGGAAGTAGGGAGTGGCAGGTCAGGGGACTATATTTTACGTTAGAGTCTGCTCTGTTATTTTAGTGTTTGTCTTGCTTTTACCATGCACATGCATTACTTTGATAATAAAATAGAAATAAAATAATTTTGTATATTTGTTACATTTTAATGTATCCTGCCTTTCCCCTAGACTGTAAGCTCTTCCATGGAAGGGATTTGGTCTTTCATATTCTTCACAATGCTATTGTGCCAGATGGTACAGGAAACAGAAGCCCGCTTGGATATACCACATTCCGTAAACAGCTGCGCGTATCTGGCATCAGTGTCTGTGGGCCCTTGACTGCCATGGTCAGGCTGGAGCAGCCATTCCCCCAAACAGCCAACTATCACGAAACCCAAAGGAGTTTTGTGAGATTTATTTCTTGTTCATGATAGTTAGCTTAAACATAGCTAATATAGAACAAAATTCAATTTCCATGCAGTGAGATTCTGGTATCAACTTCCAACTCCTTCTTAGTAAGAAGTTGTTGAACCCTTAGCCCACTGTACCTGAGAAGGATTCGTGGCTGGTCCAGTTTGGATGCCTGATGGTCTTTTCCACTCCCTCTCTTCTCATCCCATCACTGGGCACATTAGGACATTGCTTCATTGTATCAGAGTTCAGATTTGTAACCGTGAAACTATGTCTCTGTCTGCAAGTGATCAAAGTTCCGGTTTTAAATCAACAACTCAAGTCAATAATACCACTAAGGAGACTACTCTCCATCAATACCATTTGCAAGATGCCTTTCTGTCTCATCCCCCTCTCTAAGCATTCTCTACCAGGCTACCTTGTATTCTTTGGGCCACAGAGGTTGCTGGGGGCAGGGTGGTCTTCACTTGCTAGCTCTTTAGAGGGAACTAGAGCTTCCTGGTTGTATCAGGACTAGAAGCTGGCCTCCCATTGGGCTGAAGTGTAGCATCCTTATGTTTCCTTTTTCATGCCTATCCACGCACAGCTCCCTGGGGCTTTTCTGTTTGGCTAATTCATGCCCAGTGCCACGCAAGTTTCACTTGACGCATCATATTTGTTCCACGTACATTAACTTGACACAAATAAAGTTCCAAGGTACAGGAAACTACCAGCAACAACCCCCCTCCACATACACACTATTAAGTTGTTATAGATTGATCTGGATTCTGTGTCCTGGAAACAAGGAAGACTTTCCAAGACTGAAAACAGATTTTTTAAAGAAAACAAAAAGAAAAGCACCTCTACGCTACAGCAAAAAAAAGAAAAGGAATTTTAACATGTGTTGAATTTAAAACACCATATATGCCATATGTTACAGAGTGAAAGGTCACTGGCTGCTTGTTTGCGTTGTTCATTACTACTTTTTGTTTGTTTTATTTTGATCATCTTGGGTCTGCATTTCAACTCCTAAAACTGGTGGCAGAGGCAAGTAAGCACCCAGCCAAGGTAAGGCTTTAATATCGCACTGGTAGCAGGAGAGGCAGGAGGGAGAGGGCAGGACAAGTCAGTGTGACAGTGCTATCTGCACAGGCGGCTGAGGTGTGGACCGTTGACCTTTACTCCAGAAAGAGTCTCACTAAGGATGGAAAATAGATCAGGTTGGTAGGAAGGTTTCAGACAGTTGTGCTGATGGAAGAAGAAAGGCTGGCACAATTAGGTTGCTCCTGACCAGAAAAACATGGCCTCCAAGAAAAGGGAGCAAAACAATCAGGTCTCCAAAGAACTTTCTGCCACAGGGCTGGGCAGTGGGATGGCAGGTGTCAGGAGAGGACTCACAGACAACAATGTAAGAGGTGGTTTCAGTCACAGGGTTTAGTAAAGGACACAGATCTAGTAACATATGGTAATTTTTCTGTCTTAACTTAGTACAGTTTACCTTTCTGTCCCAAGATGAATTATAGCATCATCAATAAAAACAATATAGCTTGAATATAAAAAAAAATGGACACTCCACAAATTACTGCATACCAGGCCCTGTGCAAGGAACTTACCTTCATTATCTCTTTTAATTCTCAGAGCAATACTGAAAGTAAATGAACATCATCCCCATTTAACAGATAGAAACACTAAGGTTTAAGCAACTTAAAGAACATCCCTGCTCCCCAAAGGGATGAACTCAAACAGAAACCCTTCATATTACAAAGCCAATGCTCTTTTAATTAAAAGAAAAGTAGACTATAGCATAAAATAAATTTGAATTTGCCTCCTGGTTCTACTGCTTAACTGGGTAACTGACCTTGGGCAAGTCCATTCCTATGGTCTCACTACATTATTCTGTAAAATGGAGCTATCAGAGGGGATTCAATGAGGTTAAGTTGACATAATTTATCTGAAACACTTTGCAAATTAACTGGTCATAGTATTCAATAAAACATTAGACAAATATGTCTTTTTTTTCTTAAGCAATCTCAAGAAGTATAAATTATATTTTAGCATTCTAATATGACTTTCAATTATTTCAGTGGTAATATTTATGTGTACACCCACATATCCTAGGTGTATGAAACCAGGATAGCATATCAAAACCAGAGGGGAGTGGATTCTAGAAAACTTAGCTACCAATGAGATGCCCAGAACGCAGAGACACAAGACTCATCAGTGAGATGCTTTTAAAGAAGAAAAACGCAAAGCCACAAGGAATTGGTCAAGGGGAAAATGAGGAACAAAGGAACACGTACTTGGCACATTTTTGAAGAAAATTAGGAATTCAAACCCATCTGCTCAATTTACGACAAAGTTTAAAAAAAAAATTCAACAGAAGGCCAGGTCCGCTCTAATAGCTGGATAAGAATGAAATACAAACTGGAAATACCATTTGGCGACATAATGCAGGCTGGGGTAATACCAGAAGAGGCAATGTGTGCCCCCAAATGAGGGAAACCTGGGACAAACCCCAGGGAAATGATGGAGAAGGAGGCACGATCAAAACCGGGAATGGGATTTGCCATTTCCTTCTGAATACCGGACCCTGCTTTTGTAAAATGTTGAATGAGGCCTGGACTCAACTACATTCTGCCCTTTGATTTCCATATGCCCACTCACATGTCTGTTGCTTTTAAGTGCCAAGAACATAAGCCATCAATTACCCAGGAGAAAAGTCAAAGAAGGATCATTTTTCTCCTGTATCTCCCAGCTTGGAGTGTGCAGAAAGGAACTGATGGCTACAATTCACTTTTATTTCTGTCTGATAGAGGAGAATAATGGTTCTCTTCTCAATTCCTCCTAGTTCCTTTTTAATTAGTAAAGAAAGAGAGGTACACCAGTTCTAACAGTTTACAAAGAAAAAATGTCCCCCCAAGTTAAGAGATGCCTCATTCCTCTATGTCGTGATGATTCAGTTTTTAAAAAATAACTGATGGAATAGTGTTTAGAGCAGTTTTAGGTTTATGTAAAAACTGAGCAGAAAGTGCAGACAGTTCTCCTATCCACCCCGCCCAGCCTCCCCTATTATTACCTTGCATTAGTGCAACACATTTTTTACACCTGATGAAACAATGTACTATTATTAAATGAAGTCCATAGCTTACATTAGTTCACTCTTTGTGTTTGTACAGTTGTCTGAGTTTTGACAAATGTATACTACCATGAATCTACCATTGCAGTATCATACAGAATAATTTCAATGCCCTAAAAATCCTCTGTGCTCCACGTATTTTACCTTCCTGCCCTCCCCGCCCAACCCTTGATTTTTTTTTTTTTTTTACTATCGCTATAGATTTGCCTTTTCCGTAATGTCATGTAGTTGGAACTATACAGTATAATTAGACTGGCTCCTCACACTTAGCAATAGGCATTTAACGTTCCTCCGTGTCTGTTCATGGCTAGTTGTTGGGTTTTTTCAGCACTTTTCATCTATGTAATAGAGTTAAGTATGTCATATACATCTTGGAGTTGAAAAGTCAGCAAAATTACCTCTGGCATTTAGGCCAGAACAAGTCTAACCCATACAGACCTCTCAAGATGCTGCACATTTTCCCTCAGTTTCTATTTTATGGGTAATAATTTCTCACCAGAAAAAAACCTTCCTCATATCACCCTAAACTTCAGGAATCCATTTGGACATCCATGAGATACAATTGTTCTTTTTCTCATTCAACAAACATCTATTGAGTACTAATTGTGTGCCAGACTTTGTGCGAGTAGGCGCCAGGGGCTTCAAAATGAATAAGACCCAGTCCTTAACCTTAAAAGTCTAAATGTCTTTTCGTTCCTCCTAATATTTTTTGCATTCTTCCAATGTAAGCATTTTTTTGCCTTGTCAATCCCCTTCCTGAAAAACTGCAATCGTTCCTAGTTGCCAAATGTATCCAGTCAAAATCTCACACCAAGCATTCCAGGTTCTACTGTATTAACTTACCTAAATCAACTTACCCAATCATCACCCATTATTTCCCAAAGAGTGCTTACAACTGTCACACGTTCATGTGATGAGGACCTCTTTTTTAAAGAGAGGTTTCATGAGCCAAGACCCTGCTATCAGGCCACCCATCTGCTGAGACATGCAGGTTCCCATCTGGTGCTTACCATCATCTTCCTGTTCCAGCTCTGAGCTCTTGGGTCACATCTGCACCACTGCAGGCCACACCCCAGGGCCTGACTTCCTGGAAAGCAGGATATCCCGAAAACAAAATCTCCAAAACTGTTTGGAGGTATATCTGTGCCTCACAGAATTCAATTACAAAACCCGAAATCTGAGCATTGCCTATTCTACACTTCTGCATATAGGTTATAGCAAAACTACTAAGCATATTTCAAAATACTATTCTACTATACAGGTCGAAAATTCTAGTTTTGTCTCTGTTCTGGTTAATTAAGCAGAGACCTTACCAAATCATGGTCAGGGTCTAGTCACCCTTCAACAATATGATATAGTTTCTCCTGGAACTACAGATCTGCATGACTTGGCTGGGGAGGAGTGGGTGGATATATTTAGAAACACTCAATAATTAAAATCACTTTCTACTTACCTTCTGCAAATACATCTTAATGATAGAGTTCCCTTCAATTCCATTAAAGCACAGTTTTAATGAAATCTGTTATCTCAGCTTCTTTTAAGGAGATGTGTTCCCAGTAATTCTATTTTAAGGGGGCTACCTTTTCTTTCTAGTGCTTGCTGAGAACACACGAACACACACACACACACACACACACACACACAGTTTGCTGTGATCTCTCCAAAAAGAAATGAAGGAATAGCAAAAGAAAGAGAACAGAGGTGGGTAAGAAAGAGCACCCAAGAGAAGCTGTTAGCTCTTTTCAAGTCCTCAGGAAAACAGAGCTTAAACAAATACACCTTTTTAGCTGTGGAATAAAAATTCATGATTCACTTTCAAGAATGGCTCCTTGGACTCTGCTTTGTGATCAGCGTTGCACTGTCTTACTGACTCCCCCCTTCCAAGGGGTGCGGAGGTCACTCCTCCAGACTTTTTCTTGAAATGGTCTTGGCTCGATAGGAAAGACTGATTTATGCAAAGTTGCTTGCTTACCTTCTGAAAAACACACACATGGGAAACAGAAACAGAGTGTTAATAAACCAGCAACGTGCAACATCTGCAGTTCTACACGTGCAAGTCAACAACCTTGTTTGCTAATGGACACAGTCCTAAAGATGTGTCAGACTGTGCTGGAACCTCCCTCAGGGAGCAGGAGAATCCTAAGGGGATGTGGAGATCAGAGTCACAGGACCCGAAGGATGACTTACTGGTGGCAAGAGCGGCTTCCAGGTTCTGTCAGTATATACAATCAGTTACTGCAATTGGTCCCCGGTTCCAGCTTCCCTTTAGACTTTGAGATCTGCTAAAAGTTTATGAGAGAAGTAAACAGTGGGTAGCAGTTTTTCCTTATAGCGTGGCTTGGAAATTTCCAGAGGATGTTGCTTGGTAGAAGTAGTGGTGGTACTGGCAGCAGCAGTGGTGGTACTCATAGTAATAGTAGTAAAGAGAGCAGCAGCAACGAACACTCACTGTTTTATAAAATGAGCACACGTGATTCTTATATCAAATCTGAGCTATAGCTATTTATAATGATGTTCTCCTACAAATGAAGAAGCTAAGGTTCAACAAGAGGGTAAATGACTTATCTGCAATTACCCACCCTCACTAAAGGGCAGAGCCAGAATTCAAGCTCAGACGCTGGGACCCCAATACCTAAGGTCGTCCCATGAGACTGTCCTATAACAGGACAAACCGTAAGATGAAAAACCATTATCTCGGTCTCTGATTAAACATACACTCTATTTTAAAGAAGGAATGTGACTCTTGTTTCATTAATATTCTGTTTATAAAATTACCACTCAGTAAATGACACCATGGTATCTAGCATTCTCTTTGTGGTATTAGAAAACTCTGGCACAGAAGTTATCGTTAGTCCCCTAAAACCCTCACATGAATTACCATTTTCCATTCACCTTCAGCTAGATTCAGATTTATCTAGCAAACATTTATTAAATACCACCAGCACAAAGCACTACATTAAGTGCCACCTCACGCACATTCTTATTTAATCCTATTAGCAGATGAGATAGGTTGCATTATTCCCATTTGCCAGAAGAGGCAATGAAGGAAAAAGATATTCATTTATCCATTCCTTTATTGATTCAGTAATTTATTTACTCAGCCAATATTTATTATCTGTTATGTACCTGGCACTATTTTTCTAGGCAGTGGAGATGCAGAAATGAAAAAACAGACCAAGACGCTGCTAGACCAAGGTTTAAGTCAAGAGATATACACAATAAAAAAATAAACAAAAAGATGTCAGATCATGGTAAGTGCTATGAAGAAAAATTAAATGTCATAAGGGATACATACTGAGGTGGTAGTGAGGGTGATACCACTTTACAGGAAAGGCCTCTCTGATGATGATATTTAAGCAGAAACATGAAGGAAGTGAGGGAGTGGATCTCTAGAGGAAGAGCATTCTAGTCTGAAACACATTTTTGAAAACTGACTTTGTGCCAGTGCTGAGCTAAGTGTCATAGATATAAAGATTAATAAGGCATGGTCTTGACCCACCAGGAGCTTTCTATTTGTGGAGACATATATAAATAAATTATTATAGTATGAGAGATGCATGTTCATGGCATTATGAGCAGGGCCAGGAAGAGGGTGAGACAAGTGAGGAACTTCATTTTAAATGAAGACAGTATCAGGTTAACTGATTTTTCCTTTTGCCTCAGGTTCTAATATGGCTCTTCATGGCACTGATTATGAGCACATACAGGAAGTGTTTCTTACCCAGTTATCTGGGGGCTGATGGTCCTGGAGCTGATAATATCCAAGCTGAGTTTTAATTGATAGGAGAGAGTCAAGTTCAGTGCTATACAAGAGACACAGAGCCAGAAAGTATAGAACAAGGACTCAGATACACATTTCTATGTTCAAGACCATGGCTATAACAACTGATCAGAATTTCCTAAAGTGTGTTTGCTGGGTTTGCAGAGCAGTGGATCCACAGGATGTTAATAGGTATTAACTGGAAAAAAATGGTTTTAGTGATCAGATCTGTTTGGGAATATTCCACATATAAGAATTTAAATAGGTTTCTTTAATGCAGGACTTCTCAGAGCCTTCATGATCCTCCAAAATAGAAGGATAGTTTCCAGAAGAGATTTTTGGGTTTTTACCATAGACTTAGCCCTCTCTCTTAAGCCAAAATAATTAAAACAAGCAGTACCCAACACTGAGAATAGTATTTCTTCCTTCACAAAGACAACACAGGAGCAAAGTCTGCAACTGAACAACAACACAGCTGTGGTTTACTGTGCATGTACTCTATATGCAAGCACTTTATACACACACATATATGTTATGCAATATATATATATATACACATATACACTTGATCCTTGAACAACACAAGTTTGAACTGCCTGGGTCCACTTATACAAAGATTTTTTTCACTAAATACGAATAACAGTACTATCTGATCTGAGGTTGGCTGAATCTGTGGGCACAGAATCGCATATAGAGGGCAGACTGTGAAGTTATATGCAGATTTTCAACTGCTTGGAGGGTTGGCACCCCCTGCCTCCAAGGGTCAAGTCTAGGTGGGTGTATACGTGCTTATGTTTATGTGTATGACTTCATCCTCATAACAACCCTGGCAATACTTGTTATGTCTATTTCGCAGTTGAGAAAAACTGAAGGCCTTAAAGAACCTGAGTAATTAACCCAAAGTCACACAGCCTGTAAGTGACAGACCCCAGATGATGATACCCAGACCTTGACTCCAGAGCCTGTGTTCTTAGCCACTAAACTATCCTGCCATCCTTAAGCCTAGGCAGTATTCAGAGATTGCACAAAAGCTGGCTACGAGTATCTCTGGTCGACTCAGGGATCTGAATAATAAATCAGAACAGTATTAATTCCAAGTGATTTGGGAAATAAGCCTGTAGAACAAAATGAGCTCTGAATAGGCTTAACTCTGCAAAGTTGATTTTGATTTGGTTTGGTTGTTTGTTTTCTGAGCCTAGTGTATATCCAACTATCTTGTAGATGTTTAGTAATTATGAACAAATACACCATTTCCTAGGGTTTTTTCACAGGGAATACTATTTTACTCCTATTTTTCCACTCAACACAGAATGTGTGCAACAATCTTCTGTACATTCTGAACCCAAAATGACCAAGATTTGGGGCTACATCAGCCTTGCCTCCCAACCACTCGGCCAGGTCGGGGTCAGCCTCTCGGCAGCACTGCCACGGTCTCCATACCTCAGCCGCAAACACTTGACCCAGTCAAATCTCTTCCACGCGCACAGGGGCTGACCTGTTAGCTTGAACTCCATGAGCAAAAAGCATAAAAATACAAGATGAATATGGAAAAGAGACCCAGGTGGCAGATTCCACGTGTTATTTTTAGTCAGACCGCCAAAATCTTTTCACCCTTATAAATAGAACGTATCTGGACTCAGCCTTATTCCTTTGGAGAAGCTGATTAAATACGAAAGGAGTTTTGCCACTAATAGGCAATGCCCAACAAAAATGAGGCTCTTGTGGTTCATCTCAAAAGGAAAAGCTACAAGAAAGCACTGAATTTGCAAAGAAGTGAACCTCATAAATTGTGTACAAAAAGGTTTTGAAGATTCAGATAAAAAGCTCAGTTCCAACATGACCATCTGTTATTTCCCCCTAAAAGAAGATAGCTAGTAGTTTATAAAAGCAATAAAACAGTTCCAGAGCTCAAAGGCAATAGCAATGACTTGCAGTTACAAACCAGGGAACATACAGACTGATGGGCAGCTGAACATGCTTCTCTTACCCCTCACCGCCCGGCCAAACAGAAACAAAGATTTTTCAAGTAACTGACGTCTGATCCACTCTTTTTTTCTTCCTCAAAAAGGTTATGATTGGCCATTAAACCTGCCTTTCCCTTGTTCCTCCATGCCCACTGCTTGTTTAACTCTTTATCCGGCAATCTTTTCTGTACACATGTATCTTCTTTGACCCCTTCTTCATCACTATGCCCCAGTCCCTTTCAATTCTTATCTAGTTCTCTTAGAAGATCCTCTCCTCTCTAAGTGGTGAGCCAAGAATGGAATCGAACCCTGATTGGTCGGTAGGAAAAATTAATGATATACAGGCTTACCTCGCTTTATTGCACTTCGCAGATATTGTACTTTTTACAAACTGAAGGTTTCTGACAACCCTGCGTTGAGCAAGGCTATCGACACCATTTTTCCAACAGCATTGGCTCACGTCCTGTCTCTGTTGTCACATTCTGGTAATTCTCAAAATATTTCAAACATTTTCATTATTCTCCTGTTTGTTATGCTGATTTGTGATCAGTGAACTTTGATGTTATAACTGCAAAAAAGATTACAACCGATTGAAGGCTCAGATGATGGTCAGCATTTCTTAGCAATAAAGTGTTTTTTAATTAAAGTATGTACATTGTTTTCTTAAGACATAATGCTACACTTAATAGACTATAGGATAGTGTAAACATAACTTTTAGATGGACTGGGAAACCAAAAAACTCTTGTGACTCACTTTATTACGATATTCCCTTTATTGCCGCGGTCTGGAACTCAACCAGCAATATCTCCGAGGTCTGCCTATACCTGGGTCACAAAGAAGAAAGCTTAAACAGAAACCAGTAACATCAACTCCTGAAGCTGAAATGCAAGTTCCCCTTAGCTTCTCTTCCACAGCCTCCTTTCAGCCCCTTCATGGAGCCTAAGAGTTTGAGCAAAGACTCATGCTGCCTGGACTCGTAAACTTGGCTCTACACTTACTGAATGTCTAGCCTCAGATGAGTCATTAGACTTATAGATCCTCAATTTTCCCAGTGGTAAATTGTATATACTAATGTACCTTCTTCAGGGAGTTGTTAGAAGTAAACGAAATAATTCATTTAAAGTGAATAATACAACGCCTGACCCATTTTTAAGTCCCCGATTAATGTTATTCGTCATTATGAGCAGCAGCGTCTACATCCTTCTCTAATTAAACTGTTCTTATTGCACCTTACCGTGCTTCTGCAGTAATTACTAAGACCACGACCATATTTTTCCTATTGTTTTATTACAAATCTACACTGCAATTGCTTAAATAACACTGGAGCCTAAGCTTGACCAATGAAAAGTCAAAGGGGATGAAGCGAGGTGAAGACCCAGGCTACCTGGTGAGCCCCCGGTTCAGGGACTGACTGTCAGAATGGACCCATACCTGAGAGGTATATTTGATTTAACTGAACTTAGGAAACATTTATAGAACTGCCACCCTTATGTTTTACTTTACAATGATAAACATAACTGTGACAGGCCAATAATACTTGTGGTAGCATGGCCAGAGAAATCTCTCCCTGTAGGTAGACCTATTTAAGAAGCCAAATTTTAACCAGAAATTGTTGGGTGGAAATGCAAATAAGACAGTGAGCTGATGTTAACTGCATCGCCTAAAATAACCTGATGCATCTGTCTTGCAAAGAGGCCAGTCTCTTCAGAGGTCATCAGCTAAATAAAGCTCCCTCTACCACGTGCAGTGCTTCCCTGGGTCCTGCCGGTGGATCTCCCAGGCGCCCCTTTCTCAGTTCTCCCAGGGCTGACAAAGAAGTTTCTGACTTACGTCTTCCTTTTCTGGATGACATCTTAGAGGCCCAGATTCTATATTGATTTTTTAAAGATAACTTTGCATATCTCTGTTCTGATCAATTTTACACTAATTTTGCAGCTGGGGAACATTTTCTTTCCCTCACATACAAGTTCTTGGGATAAATCTCGATGGACTGACAACATTTAGTAGTTTCATTATATGAAAAACAGGCATGTGGGAAGGGGGTGCTGGTGAAAATCCAATAATGGATCACATTATTCTAAAGGAAAACTAACTTCAAGTTCCAAGTAAATAACTCTACAAATTTACTTGACACTTGCCCCCATCCCTCACCTCCAATCATAAGGTAGCATCCTGCTAATTTCACCTTTAAGCAGAAGGATTTCTATTTCCAATACGCTTCTTTTCAATGATAATAAAGGTCACTGTAATTATTTTGGCATAAATGTGGCCCCAAAAGGGTAACACTTGTGCTATCCATGTTTGCACAGAGAAGTTGTAAAGAACATGAGAACATCTTTAAAGGGTTAAGTGAAAAAAATCAAGATTAAAAATGTTACATTCAGAATATAGGCAGTATAGCACAGGATTAAGCTGTGCCCTGAAATTTAGTGCCTGAGACAGATGCGCTGCTCTGCAATGTCCTATACAGATATACAATGTATCATACATGTATATGTATCTTCTTGCCTCAGTTGGTTTATCTGTGTAGTGGGAAAACTGCCTATCTCACAGATTGCAATGACGATTAACTGACTTAGTATAAGAAAAATGTTTAGAACAGGGCCTGGCACATAATAGTCATTCAACAACTCTAAGCTCATTATTATCTCCACCATCATAAAAATATGAATACAAAACTAAGAGGGAATATATCCAATTATTATTAGTATCAACCTCCAGAAAGGAAGACATAGTTACTTGCTTTCTTCCTCTTTATAATGTCCTGTGTTTTCTCCAAATTTTCTGTAATGACCATAGACTACTTAGATCACCAGAAAAGAAACATAATTCCGAAAAGGAAAAAACTGTCTCAGTTGGCAGCTTGCAGACTGAAATAATGTCTGTCCGAAAGCCCTTTTAATGATGCCATTCGAGGGTTATAACTAATACTTCTCTATTGCTACCATAACAAATTATCATGAACTTAGTGGCTTAAAACAATAGAAATGTATTAGCTTACAGCTCCCCAGGTCTAAAGTCTGACACAGGTCTCAGTGGGCTAAAGTCAAGGTGTAGGGAGGGCTGCATCCTTTCGGGACGTAGACCATCCATCTAGAGTTGGACTGTCCAATATGGTAGGCATCAGCCTGACATAGCTATTCAAATTTACACTAATTAAAAGTAATATTACAAACCCACTTCCTCCATAACTCCAGCCACATTTCAAGGGTTCAACAGCCACATGTGGCTAGTGGCTTCTTTCCTGGACAGCACAGTTATGAGGCATTTCCACCACCGCACAACAGGACAGTGTGGATCCAGAGACAAGACTCATCCTGGCTTCCTGACTGGTGTCCTGGTTGAGTCTTGTTGCCAGCATTATCTTTTCAAATACTGCCTCACATCAATTCCTTGTCTTAAAATTTTCTTGGGTCTCTTCTGCCTATAACAGATTTTGTTCCAATACATTAAAACTATAAAATCCTTAATCCACACCAAACCTTATATATAAATCATAACATGTAGCTACTCCAGTTACAGCTCTGGTAGGGACATCGAGATGACCTCCCCAACCCCTGATATGCCCCATCCCAGGACTGTAATCCTCTGAGGATGGCCAGACATAAGGATGAGACAAAATTCCTTCACACGGTATCAAAAACATTCTTCATCTAGTCTCAGCCTATTTTCTATTCCCTAGGACACCCCGCCATTCACTTTCACTCTTTCTTAAGTTCATCCATGAAATCTCCTTTACTGCTATGTCCTCCCTTCTGTTAAAAATGACTAAAGATGACAATTTAGGTGATAGAAACAAACTTTGACACTTCATGAAGTGGGCAGTCTCCATCCCCAAGGGTCCAGAGAATTGCAAAATGGGACAGAAGGCAGGAAGCTTTCACAGGATAAAGAATAAGGAACAAGGAAGTAAGTATAGAGCCCAGAGCTGGCTTGGTGTTTGGGGGTTGGCTGGCTGGATATACTGCGTTTCTGGTCAAGGAGAGCACTTACAGGGACGTGAAAGTTATCTAAGTTCCAGTTTGCTGAAGTAGCACTCAGGCAAGAGCAGTTCCATCTTGGGCCCGGAACACCTATTTTTTAACTATAAAACTCCTCCTCAGTCTTCAACCTCCAATTCCCTCATCACCACTGAGAAAGGCTCCTGAGGGAAAAAGAATCATCAGTGTCCCACAGGCCTTTATAATAGCCTGAGAGCAAACACATGAATGGGCTTTAGAGGATGTTTCTGTGAACCCCAAAACTGTATGCACAACTGTGTGTGTATGTGCACTGGGAGGGTAGATGCTCCTGGATGTCCTGCAACTACCAATTGCTCTGTGACTCTAAAAGTAGAAGAGTATTGCCAGAGAAGGTCAGGGTTCACAAAGAAGTCCTTTCAGCTCTTTATGACCCCTCTTTTAACTTCAGTTTCCAAATATACTTCATTTTAAAATTTCCTCCCACAAATACATGACAATACATTTATTCAGTCAGTCCTGCAGTCTCTTCTCCAGGTCAGAAGCACCTGTCCACTCTGCTTCATTCCTTTATTATCTAGACCACCAAGGGCTCCAACATATGCTTTCAGAGAAAGAAAACAAGGTGAGGCAGTGCACACCCTCGAACCAGGAAAACGGTTCCATCTTTGTCAATTCAAACTGTGTACACGTTGGAGGAAATTATTAATAGAATCTACAGAGCTCTTACGTGTGCCAGCTGCAGTACTATGCACTTTACACATAGTACCTTAATTAAGCCTCACATCCCTTGAGAAGTAAGTATTATCCCAATTTTTACAGATGAGAAATCAGGTGTAAGTCACAGAGCTAGTAAACGGTACACTGGGATTTGAGCCCAGGCCATCAGGTAAGTGGGTACTGAGATCACCACATTCTTGTAGTGTTCCTAGTTCTACCTGAATAATCCCTGCCAAAGATCTCTTAAAGTTAGGTCTGTGACTGTCTGAACTTGGAGGCCCAACAGAAAACCATGAAGAAGATTTTAGCCTAAATATGAGAATCATTCCCTTCAAAAATGGAGGCAAAGGCTAGCATTAGATAGTGACTGTAGTTTGGATCAAAACATACCATGAACCCACAGATAACCCTGTCACTCACTGGCTCTGTAAGACTGGGCACGTTCCCTAACTCTCAGGGCACAGTCTCTTGATCTAAGGATCATAAAAATACCTGGTTCTTGGAGAATAAATAACTCAGGTAAAGTATTTAGTGTGCTTCTAAGCATTTAGTCATGACTAAATACATATTAGTAATTATTGTTATTAATTGCTGGAAAACAGGTCTGAGGTGGAAGAATGTTCTGATTTATTAAATTAGTCTCCCTAAGAGAGCCAAGATAGCTGAGCTGAGGCAGACAGACTACCTACTCCTTTGCTTCTGGCTAAGAAGGAAATAAGGCAGAGAGATAAGACCCCTGACTTGACAAGTAAGTGCTTTATGGGAGAGTGACCGATGAAAAGCTTCTTTTTCTCTGAACATAAGGAGTTGGTGGGCAGCAGGGAGATGGGACCATAAAACATCTGGGTCCCCACACATATTGGGGCCATTGCAGCTGGCTTTACATCCATCAGAATGATGTCTTAGACCCAGCCCTGCTCCTCCAGCTCTCCCCAGGACTGGACATCCCAGAACCCAAGTGACTGAACGCTGGTCCATGCAGAAGCACGAAAATTGTGTCTGACATAACCACATCCGTCCCAGGAAATACTTCTTGACTCCTAAGAATCTTCTGTCCTGGGGCTAGGAATGGGAAAGTACAATGGCTGAGTGACAAATGAATTTCTATTCTTTTCTTTGGGAACACGAAACCAATAAATGCTCTTATAGTCTGGTTTTACATGTGTAGTATTAATGAGAATTTAATGCAGATGAACCATACAGGCTAACAGGAATGAAAGTGTGTGGTCATAACTAGTAAAACTAACCCACAAAAGACATTTTACAATGACTTTTGAGTTAAAACAAGGATATCCTACAACTTTAAATGAATTTTCCATACTTATATTCATGCTTGGCATCCGAAAGCAGTACTGGGCCATGTAACACATCGTCCATGTTGCCACCCTATTTCCCCAGCTTCTCCTTACTGTTCTGAAAACATCCTGAAATCATTCCTGACGTCTAGATTTAAGCCCGGGGTGTGTTCCATTCCCCACCTGCAATACTTTTGCTCCTCTTTACGTACTCACATCTATCCAACCTTCACATTTTATCCCAAGTCCCATCTTCTGTTTAAATGTTAAGACTTCCCCAACCCCTGTCATCTCCAGTCACCTTGCTCACGCTTGTATATATTCCACAAATACTGAATGTATTCTCTGTGGTAGGCAGGGTGCTGGGTGCTGGAGATGTAACAGTGAACAAAACAGACAAGTGGTAAAGAAGGCACAGCAAAAAGAATAGGAAAATAAAAAAGATATTTCCATAGCAAAAGGTACTACCACAAGATGACTGTCTAGGAAGGACTGTATCAGAATGAAAAGTGATCTCATCAAGCTTCCTGCGATCTGTGTGGTTTTTTGAAAAGAACCAAAGTTTGAGACTAGTAGTTACCACTATCTGTACCCTATGAAGTACAGGACAGAAATAAACCAGAAATACACAAACACACACACACACACACACACACACACACGAACTTGTGTGAGTACGCTGAGTTTATGCAAAGCCTATCTTGTCCCCTGTACATGCAAAGCCTGCTGTGCCATTAATGATACAGATGTTCTACCTTTCCTTCTTTATAAAGTGAACAGGTCTTTTAAGGTTCTGGTGGCTATGGCTCTTTCAATATATCGTACCAATGCTATCTTTCTTCAAGTAGCATAAAGTAAATTTTGAAGTGCTTTATTCTGATGTCCCTTGAAAGATATCCATTTGTTAAGTATCTCTCATGCAATTTTCAATCTAAAGTCCATCATTTGTAGCCAGAAGTGAGGACAGCACAGTTGGAAAGAGATCTAAAGCTGTTATTTTAAACAAACAGCTAGTTACAAGTGCTGGTAAGGGAGAGTTTCTCCATTTGTCTTTTCATACATACGCTAGTTTGTCACCACAGCATTCGTGTCCTTAATCTGATTAGCTACAGGGGTGTACAGAAATCCCTTAGCTACAATAGCCACTTGCAAAATCCAAATACATCAAAACAATGATTAATAAAATAGATCTATAAGCATGTTTATAGTCACAGGGGGTTACGAGGGAAATGAAACAGCAGCTACTGCTAGCTCTTTTCCCCCAGAATTCATAATTTATTTACCTTGTCTGTCTTGCTCCCGGTGTGGCTGCAATCAATTGTATTCAATGTCAAGTCCTAGTGCAACAGTCTACTGTTCACTTCAAGCTCTACAAGCTAAAAAGTCTACAAATGCTTTTACGGAAGCACCAGCATGGACATTTTACTGATCCAAATGAAATCTAATTGTTTCTAGAAAGTAATCTGAGGGCCTAACTCTCTGCCTAACAGTATTTTTAAGGAGAAGTATATTAGTCAGGATAGGCTGGCTGCTGAAAGAACCCCCAAACTTCAATGACTTAAGAGAAAAAACATTTATTTCATATTTATGCCCAGTCCAATGGGGATATCCCTGGTCTGGTAGCTCTCCTGGGTGGATCTGCTTTAAGTACAAACTCAGCAATTCAGTTTCCCTTCCAACTTTTGTTGCTTGCACCTGTGACATGACCCTACACAATTTCCATGGAAGGATAAGAGAGGGTGGACATGGCCGATCAGAAACTTAACCACCTCTTCCAAAGGAACACGCATCACTTAGGCTCACATTCCATTAGCCAGAAATAGCCACATGCCCTCAGCTAGACACAAGAACCTTGGGAAATGCAGTCCCAGCTGAATGGCACTTCACAAGTCTACATCATGAGGGGAGTACCAGGCTGGTGATCAGCTACCCATCTCTGGCCTGAAGAACCTAAAGTAGACATATATTTTAAAAAACCACAAGATCTCCTACCAAATCTCAGCTCCTATGAATCCGACAGCAGATACCAACACATGGCTCCTTAGTGCTCACAGAGTAACAGCAAGAGGTACCAGTTTAAATATATGTGCTTAGGAGGCCTACAAACCTAGATTCAAATCCTGATCCATCATTTAGTAGTGGTTTGATCTTGTGCAGATAACTTACCCCTTCTTACCCCCTCTGATGCCTCATCAGAACAACGGAGACAGTAGTAATATTCTATTCACAGGGCTGTAGTGAGGATTAAATAATGAAATGTACATAAATAAAGACCACCCAAATGAGAACCAACACAGGCTCGGTATAGTAAGGAGTCACACACCACCACCTGCATTAGGCAGAGACTCAGACAGGAAGGCAGTGAGAGATCTTTATAATCAAAAAAGGGGGGCTTCCCTGGTGGCGCAGTGGTTAAGAATCCACCTGCCAATGCAGGAGACACGGGTTCGAGCCCTGATCCGGGAAGATCCTACATACCGCGGAGCAACTAAGCCCGTGTGCCACAACTACTGAGCCTGCACTCTAGAGCCCGCGAGCCACAACTACTGAGCCTGTGAGCCACAACTACTGAGCCTGTGAGCCACAACTACTGAGCCCGTGTGCCAAAACTACCCTTTACTTTTTTTTTTTAAATAAATTTATTATTTTATTTATCTATTTTTGGCTGTGTTGGGTCTTTGTCGCTGCGTGCAGGCTTTCTCTAGTTGCGGCAAGCGGGGGCTACTCTTCATCGTGGTGCGCGGGCCTCTCACTGTCGCGGCCTCTCTTGTTGGGGAGCACAGGCTCCAGACGCGCAGGCGCAGTAGTTGTGGCTCACGGGCTTAGTTGCTCCGTGGCATGTGGGATCTTCCCAGACCAGGGCACAAACCCGTGTCCCCTGCATTGGCAGGCAGATTCTCAACCACTGCGCCACCAGGGAAGCCCTAATCAGAATTCTTATGTTCTTAAACCCTGGGCATTAAGGGATGCGGAGTGGGAAAAATAAAAGAAAACAGCTTTAAATTCTGTGCTGTTGGGCAAAGCCAGGTCTACCAGGGCACACTGTATAACGCAAACCTCTCTCCAGCCAGGTGAAGCCACTGCTACAGTGCAATAACGTGCTCCACGGTGTTGTGAATGAATGGGCTTTCCGGGATGCTGGAGAGTGGAGGGCAGAGAGACACAGCCCAGAAATCTGCACACTGACTGCTTTTTTCCCCAGGTGAGGATGGAACCCTCCGACGACCTGAGTTTGGCTCAGCAACCAGCAAACTTAAAGTTTGCAAATATCCCCTTAAATAGAAGAATTATACAGAGATTTTTAGTGAATATGTAAATTCTTTCTAAATGGGGATGAAAGACACGATATAAAGTCTAGCCCAGCACAAAATTAAGCTTCTTGGATCCTGCAGGACCTGACTTTAAGCGGACAATGTTCCTGGTAGCTGCATGCCCCCCGCCCGCCAACCCATTAGAGACTCTGGGGACCAAGTGAAGCTGCAGGAAGATATCCTGCGTTTGCTTTTGCTCTTACAGCAGGAGGGGGGGTGTGTGTGTGTGCGCGCGAACACACACGCAAGCACACTGGCACTGCAGGGGTTGGGTGGTTTTTATCACTGAAACAGAAACCATCTGAAATTATGCACGTGGCCTGGTCAGACCACAGGTGGTGCCCAGTCTCAGCCACAAATCTTAAAAAAGACATGAAGCACATTCAAAGAAAGTGATCGGGCAGGACAAGAGAGAGGCTTAAATGGATGTCACATGGGAATGAAGAGTTGAAGAATGAATGAAGGAAAGAACTGGAGACATTAAACCTGGAGGAAACCGAGTTCATGCTAACACCACATTCCAAAAATTGAAGGGGTCTTCCCTGGATTGGAAGGAGGAAAAGGAGTTGGTGACATTTTTGCCCTGAAGCAGGTGTAAAGATGGTATTTTTGAAATGTTAATTGACTTCCTCAGCCTACCACCAAGAGTTTTCCTTTCCTTCTTAACCCTTCCTTCTCTGTACCCTTCTGAGCCAGGTGGCCGGTGCTCACTGCCTCACGGAAGGAAGGAACAGAGAGCGGAGAAAAACGGAGCCCTTTCTTGCATTTGCATTCCCAAAGCCTAAACAACAACAGCAAAACTCACATTAGAAAATAAAACCATGTCCTGGGCAGAAGTTGGAGACAGAGATTCATGAATGCTGAGTTTGTGCAGTCCAGGATGACAGCCCCTCCCCTGGAGAGACCCTACAGGTAAGAACCGAGGCCACCTTTACAGATGGCACAAGTTCCCCTGGAACAAGGTGCACACACTGCCTATGCCTCAGGGTGCTGCCTGCTGCCCACTTCAGGGACCCCCAGCACCAGCACAGAGATGCCCAGTAGTAGAGCCCACTCACGCCCAGAGTCTCTGCTCAGCCTCGAAGACACAGCCCATGAGAAAACTCACTCCCACTACAGCCTTACAGTGTCCTAGATGCTTTCAGCTCCAGAGATGAAAGGGTAGAGGCTGGAAAGGGAAGGTCAAACCATTAGACTCTGGCAGAGCTGAACGGGACCAACCCCACTTCCCCCTGAGCCAGGAGAGTGGGAAATGCTTTCTGATTACACACAGACTGAATGATCTCTTGGCATGGAGTTATGTAGAGGAAACCGCATTAAGGGTCTTTATTAACCAGGGTTCTCCAGAGAAACAGAATCAACAGAGTGTGAGTGTGTATAATGTAAAGAGTTATTATCAAGAATTGGCTCACACTATTATGGAGGCTGACAAGTCCCAGTATCTGCAGGGTGAGTACAGTTTCACTCCAAAGGCCGGCAGTCTACCTATTTAAATATTAATGGCATCCAGGAGCACCCTCACAGACGCACCCAGAATAATGTTTGACAATGATCTGGGCACTATTCCCTATCACCAAGTCAAGCTGACACATAAAATTAACCAACGCAAGGGTCTCAATGACATTTAAAGGCATTTCCAAAACTAGATTCTAAGGGTGTTTCATCAGGAAGGCATACAGGCATCCAGAACTTGAAAAAGAAGAAAAGGAAGTGGAGCAATTTGTCAAGGCTCATGTCTGTCTCATCTCGCTTTCAGCTGACGTTTCTTTCTAGGAATACTTCAGTGGAGCCAGTCTATTGACCCTCAGTGGAGCATGCAGGTATAGTGTAAGTGCTTAGCACATTATTTGTAGTGAAATTCTCCTCATTCATCCAGCAGAAAACAAGCTTTTTAGAGACATGAATGGCAAAAATTTCCAAGGCTATAAAAATGGATCTTCTTCCATATTTTCTGATAAGCCAGTAAGTGTCTGCCCCAGTCAAGTCAACACAACGTCGTGATTAAAATGTGCTCTAGAACACACAGGCCCAGATTCAAACCCAGAGACTCTGCCAAGACATACACAATGACCTTCAGCAGATTACATTCTTTGAACCACATCCACAAATCAGAGGATAACAACACTGCTTCCCCTCACTGAAACACAGGATGCCAGTAAATAACTTAGCACAGCATTTGCCACACACCAAATGCTTAATAAGTGTTACAAGTGATTACTGTAACTTAGACGGAGTTCTTTAAAATGTGCTGCCAGCATAGCCCTGAAGTCTTTCTTTAAAGAAAACCCTTAGGCCACTCATCGTTTCTCTTCCTCCTTCCTTCCACGACTAGGGCAAACACAACAGAACCACCACTAATTCTGGAGGCGAGCAGACAGACTGCTGGACAGAATACTGGTTGATGATTGCCTCGGAAACCCAGGAACCCCATTCAAACGCAGGCCTCTGACTTGAATGCCAGAAAGTTGGAAACCCGAAAACAAAGATAAATAATCCGATTTCTTCCTTCAAATTAAAGTTTTGTGTGCGTGCATGTGCACCAGAAAATACTGACTTAATCAGAGGCATCCGATTAAGATTAGACAAAGTAAAATACAGCATCAGAACGGAGGCAGGCACAGTAATCAAGTGGTTATTTCTAAAAAGTCCAACCTCATGACAATGCTCGATATTGAGGATGTGTGGATGTGAGCAACTCCAGAAAGAAAGATAATTGCACCACTTCACAGTAATGTAAATTTCCTCTCCCTTACTATGTCACTTTATCTCCAGCTGTGAGTCCAGAATTTTCCAGAGAGAAGAGACTCAAGAGAGATTTTGCCTTGACTATTTCTAAAGACAGACTTCCTAATAAATTTCTATATGCAAATTTTGAGTCACATAAAGAAAAAGGAGGGCCAGCTACAAGTCTGCTAAAATCTCATTATTTTAAACTACTCTGATTTCAAGCAATGGTTTCAAGAGTCAAAACTTTGAGAGGATTCTTTGCAACTAATTTCCCTAGAAAAGTTTCATGGATATAAGAAGTCAAGGGAGATGCTGTATGAGTGAAATGTCATTATTCGACACAGAAATAACATCTTTTGTGCCCAGGGAGTTCAAAAGAGTTTAGTCTATATCTATAGACAAATTTTACCTAAAAAAAAAAAAAAAACAAAAACCATCATCTCTAGGTAAGAAATAATGTCAGAATGGGATTGTGTCATTAGTCATCAGGAAAATGTAAATTAAAACCTGCACATTAGAATGAATAAAGTTAAAAAAAACTGACCATACAATGGGCCAAGAAGTGGAGGCACTGGAACTCCCATGCACTGCTAGTGGGAATGTAAAATGTACAACCACTTTGGAAAACAATTTGTCAATTTCTGACAAAGTTAAACAATACCTGCTATTTGACCCAGGGATTCCACTCCTAGGTATTTACTAAAGAGAAGTAAAAACATATGTTCACACACAGACATGTGCATGAATGTTCACTGCAGCTTTATCTGTAACTGCAAAAAACAAGAAATGACCCAAAAATCCATCAACGAGTGAATGGATAAACAAATTATAAAGTATATCCATACAATTGGAGTGCTACTCAGCCACATAAAAAATACATTATTGATAGATGCAACCTGGGTGAATCTCAAAATCATTACACTGTGTGAAAAAACTTATATTAGAGTACATACTATATTCTATTTACATAAAATTCTAGAAAATGCAAATCACTGTCTATAGTGGCAGAAAGCGGATCAGAAAGGTTGCCTGAGGAGGGAGGGAAGGGAGAGCACTGGGTACCATTACAAATGGGCATTAGAAAACTTTTAGGGGCGATGGAAATGTTTGTTTTCTCGATGTGGTGAAGTTTTCACGGGTGTATACATATGTCGAATCTAAATTGTACACTTTAAATACGTGCAGCTTATTCAATTCTTCAATTAAGTATAAAGACAAAAAAAAAAAATGAGAATGTGAATGTGAACTGTCACAGTGCCTAGCAGACAGTAGGTGCTCCAAAAATGTTGAAGAAATGACCTCTTATGGGCACAGTTTCTCTCCCCATACAGGAGCTACTGTTCTGTAAGTGTTATATGTGTTCTACATGTGTCTATATAGTTGTGTCCTGTACGTGTTATAATCCAAAAGGATTTGGATGATACATGTTCTACATTAGTCTTCATAGTACGGTTTCTCTCTGATTTCTGTGTTCACCGTGTCATCGTCTCCTCTATGACTGTCTATTCCTCTGTCCCCTATTTCTCTTCCTTACATAGGTATTACGGGCTTCAGCTAACAGCATCTTCATTTCCCTCTTAGGAATATCCTTCCCTGACTCTCATCGTGTATTGTGAGGTGAAAGAGGGCATGTGACTCACTCTTGGCCGGAAGAGGGAAGAGAATATCCTCCTGGTCGGAATGGCTGGTTCACCGATGAAGGTACAGCCTAACCAGGGCCAAGGAGAATATGGCCTAAGAGTCCTAGTTTCTTCAGACTGTGAAGAAAGAGCTGCTTTCCCTTTTCTGCCTGACTTAAGAGTGGTGAGAATGTAAGCATGAACTGAGGGCAGACATCTGGCCTCACCAAGGGAAAGCCTGCCTACGACGGTGCCAAACACAGAGGAGAGATGGAGCAATAATAGTGTGTGAATCCCTGAGTCCAGACGTGCATGACCTTAGACCTATCTCTGTACTTTCAGCTTTGTGGCCAATAAGTGTCACTTTTTATTAAGTTAATTTCATCTGGGTTTTTGGTCACATGCCATCTACCCCCCACCAAAAGACCCAGTGATATCCACGGGAAAGCACTGTTTGGTGCTTTGTCCATCAGGAAAACGTGGATGGGAATGTTTAAGTGCTAAGAGTATTTGCAACCACCAGTTGACATCTATAATCATGAACGCTGATGTATGAACAGATGATCTGGCAAGCCAGAGGATGCTCACAGGTGTGGCCACCTCTACTAAATGTACCTGAAATTCATCTCAGACAAGACGAACATGAGAAGCAAAAGAACTCTTACTAGCTGTGTGACTTCAGCCAAGTTTCTTGACATAAGTCTCAGTTTCCTCATTTTAAAAGAAGGCTAATTAAGACAGTTATGTTAAACTATACACTTTTGTGTGTAGTACGATGCCTGGCACAGAGTAGGCCCTCAAGAAATATTAGCTGTTGTGTTACTAAGATGCTATCCATCTTCATCTATACTGCAAAGCCATAATGTTTCTCCCTTCTCTTCCTTAATTCAAATCCTGTGTGTTCTTCAAGTCTTACCACCTCCTCCAGGAAAATCTTCCTGATTACTTCAATGCAAAATGTAGTGACTATTTTCTTATCTGAATTGCCAAGCCCTTTAGTCTGTACATGTGTCTAATGCCCCATCATATTGTGTCATAAATTGAATTTCCAGTAGTGAGCTGGAGTCAGCTCATAACAGCTTGTGAGAGCCAACTGTTAAATTTTCAGGGATTTTGAGAGGTGGTTATTAAACAGCCATTATTAAAATTTAAATTACATAAAATTATAATTAAATAAATTATATTAAAAGCAAAGGCAGCAAACACTCAAAATATAACACTTCCTAGCTATTTGTATTATATTTTACTATGACTGATGCCCTTTAGGTTTTTTTTGTCTGTTATATGTGTATGGAGGAAATAGTATAAAATGGAGGGTTACCGTCCTCTCTTTCCAACGTCACATGCTGTGACATCACGTTGGCAGCTTGCAATCAGTCATGACAGGAGAGTTTACACCACAAAAATCAGCAAACACAAATCCAGGCTCTCCCTCCACTCCCAACCCACAGAGCCGTTGTTAAATGTTCACTGGCATACCACTGCTTTTAACTTCTTCACGTTTGTAAACTGCTCTAATGAGTTCATTAGCTCTTTGACAATAGTGGTGTTTCACATTTCGCTTTGTCCTCTGTGTTGTTCAACATAGCACTGCATACACAGTAGGTGCTAAACATTTTGCCACGTGCTAGAAGCCTAGAAAGAGGCAATCGTTTCACAAAGAAGAGCTGGCTATGGCTACATCTATGTGACCTGATGCATTTAAAAATACTGCCCACACAAACACCTTGCAGGTCTATCACTGCTTGAGTTGTAAACAATGGAGAAAATGCCAACCGTGAAAAGTAGAGTAAAAATAGTATAGCCTGACAGTCAAAGTGGATGCATACTGACACAAAGAGCTGAGATCACTCAAATTCATGTCATAGGGAATGGTCAAAAAAAAAAAAAAATCAGTATTTTTTCACTTAGAGAAAGGAAAAATTATAGATGCACAGAGGGCAGTAAAAATGTCTTCAAATAGTTGAAAGGCTATCACAAAAGGAGAAGATTGGATATGTTCTGTATTACACTAGACAGTCATACCAGAATCAACGTTTAGATGTTAGGATATAACTAAGCTGGACCCTGTGGGGCTTCCCGGAACAGACCCTTTCCCCATATCCTCTGCTGTAGCTCCTCTCTGAAGTACCTAGGTAATAGTATCTGATGCACATTTCCTGAGTTGTTTCACAGGTGCTAAAATCCCTACCAAATGTAAGGAATTAACTACTTGATGACCATGAACCCCCCCAGACCTACCGGCATCTAACGACTGACAATGTTAACCCCTGTGACACCGTCCTGTTACCTTACCATCACCCAATCAGAGAACTGTCCACTAGCAGATCACATACCCTGGAATGCCCCTCTCTCACCTTGCCTTTAAAGATGCTTTGCTGAAACCCATCAGGAAGTTTGGGCTTTTTGAGTACTACCTGTCACGGACTCCTTGTACGGCACCTTACAATAAATGCTGCACTTTCCTTCACCACAACCCAGTGTCAGGAGATTGGCTTGACTGCGCGGGCAAGCAGACCCAAGTCTGGTTCTGTAATAAGGAGAGGCACATTTTGATATAATGAGGAAGAAGAGTCCTACAGAGATGACTGAAGATGGGCAGAATGAGAAGCAATGAATTCCTGCCTCAGTGTTACTTAAAACATGTACACTGGTCACAGAGCTTGGATGAATAAATAAGTTAATGGGCCAGCAATGGTTCTCCACTGGGGCCACGACTGCCCCCTAGGGGGTGTCTGGAAATTCACTGAGGCACTTAGTGAAGGGGGTGGGATGCAAGGCAAGGGATGTCTCCACACAACAAATAATTCTACTACCCAACATGCAAATCATGCTCCCACTGAGAAACAGCAGGCTAGACAAATCCTGGAGGGCATGTTTCAGTTAATGTTCAATAATCAATCATTTGGTTGAGCAAGTTAAGTTTCAGGTACTCTAGGGTTAACTGCACAAGATGAAGCTTTCTCTTGCAAGAGGCTTGAGACTAGCAGAGGGAGATAAGGAAATAAGTAACCAGTTTCAAGAGAGTCATACATGGCTAATCTAGAAATGTGAACAGGTGCTGAAAGAACAGAGTGCCCCTCTAACTACTGGAGTGTGGCTGGGTTATACAAAGGGTGGGAAAGGCCTCTCAGAGGTGGCAGTGCCTTCTAGTTGGCTTTTATAGAATATGCACAGGAGCTCACAAGTTGGATGAAGGAGTTTCAGGTGCAGAAAACAGTATGTGTAAAGGAACAGAAGTGTGAGGGAACCACTAGCATTCTAGGAAGGCAATTCATTAAAATTTTTTTTGCAATAGTTACATATGGGCACCTGCATATTTTTTTAAGCACTTCCAGTGTTTATAGTTCTGCTACAGAGGGCGCCGTAAGAACCGAAGTACAGCTTGAGTGAAGGCTGAGTATGAGTACTGTGGAGAAGAGAGACTGGGGCGTTTGGGAAATGTCCCTTCCAACCCTGAGAATCTTTAAACTTTCCGGATGCAAGAGGAGAGCTGTGGCCAGGATCCCATATGATGAACAGAGACCTAGACCGTCATCTAGTGTATTCTCCTCCTTCTGCCCATCCACTCTACTCCAGCAACATGGCCTTTCTTTCTGCTTCTTGATCTGATGGCCAAGCTCGTTCCCACCTCAGGGTAACTGCACATGCTCTTCCCTTTGCCTGAAACACTCCTTCCTAGATAGTCACACAGTTGGTTCCTTCTCCACTTGAGATCTCCTCCTCAAAGAGGCCCTCCCTGTCCATCCAATATAAAACAGCATTATCTGTCTCCATCACTAGAATGTAGTTCTATGAGCGCAGGGGCTCTTCCAACTCATTACTTGTATATTGCAGAGCTAGTAGTCAGTAGGCTACTCATACACACCTGGACATCCCATCCTATAACAGATAATAGACGAGGAGAAAATAGATCAGAGGAGAGCACCTAGGATAATTAGGGCACCCCGAGCCACAGGATATGAAGGAAGAACTGGTGTGTGTCCTTCTAGTAGCCTGGGATGAGACTAGAACTAACTCGGAAACCAGGTCTTTTGAGAGAAAATTATAGGACGTGGGATATTTAGCCCAGTGAAAAGTACTCTCAAATGGTGCATACTCTTTTCAAATATCAGGAGGGCATCATGTGGAAGAAGAACTGGAATTCCTCTGAACTGATCCCCAAGGGGAAAGACCACGGGGTAGAAGCCACATGAGAGAAAGAGAGATGTCAGCTCTACACAAGAAAGGATACTAACAGGCAAAGTGGCAGGCAAAGTTCAGAAGGTTCCGACTTCCATCAGTGGAGTTGTTTAGCAGAAGCTAGCCAGCCAACCAACCCAACAGAGACGAAAAGCTCAAGCCTCAGGCAGGAGAGCAGACCAAAAAGCTAACATGTGTATGTCACTTACTGCATGCCAGCAACACTACTGGAGGTACACCAAAAATAACTCACTTAACCCTTACAACAATCCGTAGGGTCAGGTGCCATTATCATTTTACAGTAGAACAAACTGAGATGCGGAAGTCCGATAACTTGACCAAGATCACCTTTCTCGTAAGTGGCACTTAAAAGAAAAAAAAAAAAGACCTTTAATGTCTCCAGTATTCTTTTTATGCCCTCTATCAACTAGAAGTGAGTTGATATCCTATTTTTGTCACCTCCTGGGCAAAATGTGACAGAACATCTAAGTATGACGGCCAGCCACCACGCGGTAAAGGCTGTAGGTGGTACCTCACACAGCACTTGCCCAGAACACCTGTGCTGAACGAGGGACTCGCCCTATGGCATAGCCCATGTGTCTTTATTTTTTATTGTCTATCTCCTCCTATATTCCAGACCCACAAGGGAAGGGATTTCTTTTGTTGACTGCTGGATCCTCAGGTGTTAAATAGACATTTGTGGAAAATAGAAAAGAAAGGAAAGAAGGGAAGGAGGAAGAAAAGTATCTTCATGGGTCCTCTACCCTGGGCTCTGCACATTACGCTCTGTGGCCCTGTTCACTTGAACCTACCAAGAGGAAGAAAGCCCTAGGAGCCCAGATCTCAGACAAACTCAACATGTAGCCCTTGTGGTTTTGAAAAGAATCTGTCACCAACAGTTTGGTTTCTACATTAAAAGAAAAAACAAGCATCTTTCAAGCAAGGTAGCTGAAGCACGGATAAAAGTTGAGAGTACATCTCTCAGTAGCTGTCAAAATCCCACTCTGCTTAAATGTAATAAAATAGAGTCAATACTAAAATGTTAATAAAATGCTGTTTTTCCCCAGTCACTACCATCTAATAAAGGTGTTTTGATTCTATTTATGATATAAATTATATTACTTAGCACCCAAGGGAGCTATTTTGGCTGTAAGAGGTAATCTTTTTCTAATTTAATGACAGAGGGGGGAAAAAAATCATGCATGACTAAAATAACTACAACACAGGCTATCCAGAAGACTGCATCTCGTGAGGGGCTACAGACATGCCAGTGCCTGTTCAAGTATTAAAATTAACATGCTTAAATTTTTTCATTTACTATATATTCAGTTTGCCTTCTTCCAGATCCCATAAGCCCACACTATCTTTCTCATGAATATTTAATTTTTTTTCCTGGGAAGTCAACTCCGCAACCACCCCTCCAGAAAAAGAACTGTAAACAAGGCTGAAGGGAAAAGTGAGACAGGGAGATGAGGCGAGAGCAAATGCAAAAGGACAGATGGCTAAGAAAAGCAGAGCATACCAGAGTCACCCTCCAAGGAGGAGAGAGAAACAATTGGAACCCAGAAGTGAGCAGATTCATTGTGGAGGCATTTAAAGCTCTCATACCTTATCCAAATGGAGAAATGGGTTCTGTTTTGAGGCAAAGGGGAAGCTTATGAATACTTTACAATCTGTGCATTAGAGCCTAGTCAACATGAATAGACTGCATCCTTTGCGTGAGTAAGCCACTCCCTGGTCAGTGGTTAGAAATTTTAAATGTCTTCCCTGAAGCAAACTTCCCGGGGGCGGTTGAGTCACCAATAAGGTGGTTTAGAGGCAGACAGAAAACCTTTATCGGAGGAATAATGAACTACTTCATAAGCATCCTTTAGGCCCATGAGTATACTTGGCCCCCAAATAGAGTTGAGCAGAAAACCATTAGTGCAGCCCCATTCTGAAGCTGTGTGAAGACAACCGTGGAAGGGCTTAAAGAGGAAACCCTCTCCTCGCCCAGACCATCATTATCTTCTACCTCAAGTTGGGATGGGATTCCTGGGAATTGATTTTGTCTGGAAAACAGGGGTTGGCACCATTTATTAAAATTCAAATTGTTGAATCAAAATTTCCAGAGAGAAGAACGTCCTTTTCTAATACCCAGGCCCCATTATTAAGGCCAGGCTATACTATCAGAGCACATTTTTCTTTCTAGTGAGTAAGAGAAGTGCTGGGCCTAAGTGCCAGACTCTGTAGAGTTCTGTAGGAAATGCATATGCCTTCCCTTGAGATTGCTCAGGGCTAACTAAATTCCATGCCTAACTTATTTCATTAAAGTGGCATTTGGTTTCAGGTTATTTTATAGTTTAGGTTCCCCCAGAAGTAGATCTAGAGGTGGAGATCAGAATGTAACCAGCAAGCGATTCGGGGAAACATCAGTAAAAACATGAGACAGGGAAAAGGAAGAAAGTTAATCAAGGGGTCATCATCAACTGGTTACCAGCAGGGGCAACTGGAGCTCACCCCCCACTGAGGAATTCTGAGAAGCAGCCTCATATTTCCCCCACCTGAGGAAGGAGGTGCTGGTGTTTTCAAACACCAACTGCCATCACGCCTGCTGCTGGGGGCCGAGGGAGGGCCTTTCTGGCCAGGCACCTCCAGCCTGCCCGGCTGCGGTGGGAGGGCAGAGAAAGCGCGGAGAAGAGAAGCCGGCGCTAACACTGAAAGTCAGGTGCAGTGTGCACGGAAATGGCACAGGCCGAGGGGATGTAGGAAGGGCAGCAGTTACAGCTGCTGCTACAAGAACAAGAGTCAGAAAGGAAACAAGTGCCAGCACCTGGAGGCGGACCACAGGGCGAGCTATGAGTGATCAACATTCAGATACTGATATCTGTTGGTTTCAACCACAACCAGAATGGTCACTGGACTTCTATCCATTTCAGCAGCAGCAGCAGTACAGCTGAGTGCCCAGGATGCTTAAGTGTGGGACAAAACTGGATTGCTCTGCTTAATAAAAGGGAGTGGAATTTGAAGACCCCTAAGAGAATCAGGGAAGGAAACAGGAGCCTAAGTTACTGGGTATTGTGTGAAGGTTGAGGAGGAGAAAAAAATCATTCTGCTCCCCACCCCAAGCACAGCAGCTGTGCAGAAAAGACTGGAAGAAAGAAATATGTAATGGGGGATCTGTAATACAGTTTTTCTTGTGTTTTAATGTGACATGAGTGTATGGCCATACATTAAACTCCCTCTCCTATTCTTCAAAATCTTCAGTAGAAACTACATTATTTACCAATGCTTTGGTCTGAGTTGATTCTAGGTACACTCAGAAAGTCACGGAGTTCTAATCTCTCTGGGGCACAGAATGACAAGGGGACAGCTGACATCAGGTTACATCACTGTTCAGAGCACTTTCTTATATACCAAAGTCCTAAAATAAGTGACCTGCAAGCTAATTTAGTCTCAGATGTAGATTTTTGCTCCCACCCTACCCGCAACTTCCAGCTATTTTTAAAACTTGGTACCAACATTTTTCATATAAGGGATTTCACATTAAATTTCCAACTTCTCATGGAACACAAAACAAAAGATGTTAGCATCCACTGGGATAATCACCAAGCAATAATTAGCCAACTAGTATGCATTATTTAGATTGTCAAAATCCCTACCACTCTAAATTATTCCCCAAACATCACATTTGCACTGATTTTTCCTTTCCCAGCAAAAATGGGACTATCAAAAATGGAAAAAGGAAAACTACCGAAAGTACTTCATAATTCTAAGAAAAAAAGGAGTGCATGCTTCTCCATGGAAGCGAAGAACAATCCTTGTTTATAACAAAAGGTGTGCGTTAAACGTGAGGTTTCTAGAGTCCTTGAGGGTGACCTCTGTGCTCAGAAAACATTAGTCTGATGGTGCTTTGGTTTTAAATATTAACGTTGGATTTATTCAAGTTACAAATTTAAAAGCCTAGTTTTTCCTTAAGCTTCTCATTTCAGCTTACAAATTTAATTCTATTTATAATCCAGTAAATTTTAGCAATTGCTTTTAAGGGGACCTAGAGGAACATTTAGCTTCATTTATAAACAGCTAATTAAAGCTCTTCAAACATTTAAAAATTCATTTATTGATTTCCTTTAAGTATTTCAATTGTCTGACTTAAAACTTTCCTGAGTAATTAAATAAACCTCTTAAATCAAATAAACTTATAAACATAGTGAATCAAGTTCTTCTAAATATTCCAACACTGTAGATTAATTTAGTAATATTTCAACCTAAAACCACAAGTCTAAATCAATTACTCAATTACACCTTTTAAATTGGAATTACGAAACTGATCTGTTATTCTACCAGATCAAATTCTCTTAAATATTATAAAAACTTTAAATACCAAACACACACAGATTCCTTTTTTAACACAAAAGCTCCTTGTGTTAAGTTTTGATTCTCTTAAATATTTCTATATTTAATTTAAAGCCTTTCTGGCTAAAAAAAGATTACAACTTTTCCAGCTAATAAACACAACTATTGATTTTGACCAGGACACTCATTGGATTCTTGTTGGTAAAACTCATAGGACATCCTGAGTCCTATTTATACTCTACATGAGGGACTTCAAACTAAAGTTGGTGGTCACATACCTGGTTCCTAAGATTTTAGTCACATCATTGCTAAATTTTAAATCAGATTAGAGTCTATAACTGCCACTCAGATGGTTATACCACTTTGACTGAATTACATATTTCTTCGGATATCCATATCTCCACTTTTAAGTCTGAAGACCTATGTCTTAACAGCAGAATACACATTCTTTTCCTGTATTTCCTACCTCTGCCCCAATACTCTTATGGACATTAAAATGATATCCAAATGGATTTTGGACATTCCAGACCCACTTCTGTCTATTTAGTCACGATGTCGAAGACAGTTGTACTGACAGTGCTATGTGGAAAGACGACGCCAGGCCCCCTACTCATCCGTTACTGGTAGGAATTCACTTTGGCCAACTATGAGCTACACCTACGAGACAGGAAATCCAAAGACTGTTAACAATGGACCTCAGGCAAGCTGTAAAAGTGCTCA
The DNA here is from genome assembly GCF_028021215.1 of Eschrichtius robustus. Taxonomy (NCBI): domain Eukaryota; kingdom Metazoa; phylum Chordata; class Mammalia; order Artiodactyla; family Eschrichtiidae; genus Eschrichtius; species Eschrichtius robustus. The sequence goes on from NC_090833.1 coordinate 72,444,637, forward strand.
AGTTAAAACGGTGGGGAAAGAGAGATGTATGATTTAATTATTCTTAATTTTTTTAGGAGTCCCCAACCCTCTAGAGAATCTGAAAGAAGTTTTAGACCCTCTGTACAGAAAAACACCCAAGCCCTTTAATTAATAATGTCCAAGATTTCATGTTTCCCTTGACATTCATAAATGGATACCAAGTTAAAAAAAACAGAAACAAAAACCCTTGGACTAGATGGATCTTTAAAGCCCTTTCCCAACATGGTTCTGAAAACATAATCTATCAAAGTGACATATTACAGAGGAGAGGTCAGAAATTTGCTTCAGAGGATTGATTTTCAAAATGACTAATCTAGAGAGCTCACTGAGTCACAACAGAATAGAGTTCAATGGAGACTGGATGGAGTAATTTTCTTATAAAAGTTCATAGTCTGCTCTAATTTTCATTAAACATGTATGTCAGAGGTAGGGTGTAGTGAAAAAATTAACCTATAAGGTAAAAAAAAATTTTTATTTTACTCAGCATTCAGAAGCAGCAGTGAGGAAAATTTTTATGACGTGTCTTCCAAGTAGGTGAAGGGCTTTTATGCAATGGAAGATAGTAAGTTTGGCTGCCGTCTTTCCTAAAATTTTAAGATATAGGAAGTTTTTGGTTGGTTGTGTTTTTGGTTGGTTGGTTTTTTTGAATGAGTTACTGAAGACAAAACAGAAACAACTTCTCTGCAAGTCACAACCTCCAATATTCCTCATCTGTCTGGGATAATTAAGGATTACTGAATAGCATGAGGAAGAACTACATGTTTTGTGAATGAATGAATGAATGAATGACGTCTTAATAGTCCTTTCAAACCCATAATTTGACATATATCTTGTAGTTTTCCATGAGCTTCAGCAGCTGTTTCATCTATATACACTATACCATAATATTTAATATATTAAATATTAAATATTAATTTAAATATTTATATTAAATATAAATATTTATATTAAATATTTATTAATATTTTTAAATAGAAATAATTCTGCACATTATTATGCTTTTAGCATCTATATTTTATCTAATAATGTCAATTCTGTTGAGTTAAAATTCCACATTGATAGCACAAGTTTAAAGAAAGATTTACAGCTACCTTAGGCTTTCTGTGTCCCCTCTGTGCTAAAAGCTCAAGGCAAACTTCTAACCTGGTTTTACTTTCTGGAGTATTTTTAGAGGTGTGGTGTGTTTTTGAAACTATTTTATCTATAGAGCCCCCAGAGCTAGGACTCCTGCATTGAACACATTTAAGTCTTAGGTTTAAGCTGCCTGGCTTTTAGAGTAACACAGAAAACAAAGCTCTGATGCATGAGGCCGTCAACAAAAGCAACATGCTTTCTTTAAAGTTTCAGTTCAATAAAGGTTTGCCGTACAGAAAAGGTCTTTGCTTTCTGAGACTTTTTCACTCAAAAGCTCTCATTTTAAATCACGTTTTTTAAAAAAAATCTTTATTGTCGTTGGTTGAGAAGGGAATCACCAAGGTGCCTACGAAACAATGGGGTTGTAGCGAAATGAAAGGCAGGAGGCTTGAACTCTGCAACCCTGGGCAAGTCCTTAAACCTCTATGGCAGAAATAGTGAGAGTAAAACCTAGGACAGAGAGAAAGCAGGAGTAGATGGAGTAAATGTCTTCAGCATTTGGACAGCTACCATAAGACTGGCTCGGGAAGGAGGGTTCGTACCTCCTCTAAAAGCATTAGAATTTGATTTTTCTTTTTGTAATGCAATTAAAGAGATGTCCATGAGATGGGCTAAACCCAAGGATTCAGAGTCTGAGATGCTTTTGTCCCTTCCTGCAGAGACATTCCTCATCAGGGAAGAAGGTGGCAAATCTCCTTGCATCTTCTCCCTGCAGGAAAAGGGGCCTAGAGGTAAAAACAACTTCTATCAGCCTCCTCTGGACTGTTGAAGCCAAACCTGTCAATATTTCAGTAAACGTTTCCTTTTTACCCTCGCTTCCTCTAAGACCAAGTCCTTTTTTCAGCGTTGCACATTTTTCATAGAACATTCTGATTAACAATTTGAAAAAACAATGCTTCATGTTTATGTTAAACATGTCATATGTTAGAACCTAAAATCAGGATATGCAAACCCATAAAATGAAAGCAAAATGACAAGTGAAGATACACTGGAAAATGTATTTTAGTCCAATCATATATAAAATCCAGAAACAATGCTAACTCAGCAAAAAATGCATTTATTCATCTGTCCACTCATCCAGTTAGTATTCATTCACTCACTCATTTATTCAGTCATCATATACTAAGCTCCTATTATGTGATAGGCACTGAGTGTAAAAAGATGAAAGAAAAAGACACTCTTTCAAGGAGACACTGCCTGGAATCCGGCAGAGACAAAACACTGATCATAAGATTGTATGTTAGAAGATTACAGATGATGCTCTGGGAGCAATGGAAAGGCATGCCTAGCTCAGATAGGGAGGGGGTGGGAGCTCTAAAGTCTTCTTGGATAAAGAGTTTTAAAGGATAAGCAGGAATTACTTGGGTAAAAGGAAAACAGCATTTTAAAGTTAACGGTTTTTTCATAGATAACAACAGAACACATTTCTAGTGCATAAAACTTTTCCAAGTCTAATATAACCCTGTGAGATTCAGATCTGATCTGAGCACAGCCAATCAAATTATCTCTCTGAAGATCATGGGAAGTTGGCATGATTTTTCCTAACACAGGCCCCAGTGATTCCTCTGATGTCCCAGCTGACATACAGGGCAAACTCTATGGCATCTCAAAGAAATTTGGCTAGGAAAAGACAGCAATTAAAATCCCATCTCTCTTGGGCAGCGTGCATGCACACAACCACACAGACACTAATAAGAGTCCCAGAATCCTAAAACCCCATCCTTGCAAAGGAACTTTCACATCCCCTTCAACCAGTGAAGTAAATTAAAAAACAAGGGAAACTTTCTTTTAGAAATAATTGAAATACTGAACAAGGAAGATTAATTCTTGAGACTCTTTGCATATTGCGAGTAAGCCAGGGGAGCTGTACTTTGTCTTTCGTACTTGCCGAAGTCACTTTTGTTTTCAGCTCACTGTACTTTTATTAATATTAATTAGAACATACTTCCTGCCAGAGTTTAGCATTTCCAGATTATTTCTGTAGGTACTGATTTAATGGCACTGACCTTAAGCTTTCTATCCGCTGGGTCACATAAAAGTCAACTAAAATGGGCTGCAAAAGGAGAAGAGTGTTGAAAATCAAAAGGAGTGGGAGGGCAGAAGAAAGACTGTCAATGTGCTTACCCCGCTGCACACACAGGGTAGTGGGTGCTGACTCCAGTTATTAGCACAGCTTGTTCAAGATCTACTGAGAGTTTCCACTGAGCCTCCTCCTGATGGGAAAAAGCTCAGGAAGGAGGAGAAGGCTACAGTCTATCTTCTCTAATCTCACAGGCTTTGAATCGGATATTCCTATCTCAGTGGAAACAGAAACAGGCCAGTCTCCAAATCAGTTCTTTGAGACTTTCCCAAGGGCTTTGCCATCCTAGTGAAACTTAGGCATTTCTACAGGAAGCACAGATTCACAGCACTTTCAGGAGGAGAGCATAAAGGCGTGAAGTGATGACCAAGAGTGTAGTCTTTCTAAGCCCACCTTGAATCAGTTAGTGCTTAAATTCTGCAGGAACCAGACAAGTAATTGAGGGAAGCAAGTATGGACGCTACTAGAGAGTGGAGAGGACTGTGGCAAACTGGAGAGTTCGGGCTCTACTGAAAGGGCAGCCACTGTTCAACCTCAGCCCAACGTTCTGTCATAACAGCATGGAGGTCCAGGATGGACAAATCTTCTGATATTTCAAGAGAAGTAGAAATATAAATTTTAATGTGAACTTCCCCAACTTTGAAATGTTGGCAACAAACATAAAACACATCCAGGTCAAACAAAATAGACCTGGTGCCAGATGCAGCTGAGAGACCAATGGTTCGTACCATGTGATCAAAGTTTTAAGGCAAGGGTTTGGAGATCACCTCAGCAGCAGAAAGTACGACAAAGTAGAGGGCCCGCTAGAACTTAGGCACCTGAAATGCTACTCTAACCCAGAAGGGCCTGCAGAAGATTACCAGCTAGCCTTGGATATAAATGCCTTTTATGCTTCCTCTTCTTTTCTCAAAGCAAACTTAATATCGGGTTCAATATTTCCAAGGAAGAGAAATAAAAAGGGACCTCGTTTTGATATTTTTAAAGGATTTCTGGGGCATGTGGCACTATCAAATCGTTTGCACTGAATATCTACACTCAGTCTTCCTTATTGAAGTAAATTTGCTGCCCGAGTTTTCTTTGCTTCTCAAGATGACTTACTCTCAGAGATACCAGGGCTGAAGGATCTGAGTCTCCCCGATTAGTTTTATCGACAAAATAAGGGTTTTTTAACCTGGCTTTCTTCAGCATTTCAGGGACTGTAAGAATAATTTCCCCACACAAGGATACCCCAGCTGAACTGCATGGGGTCAAAAGCTGTTCAGGGCTAAAAATCATAGTTGAGGGCTTCGTAGCCACTGGGCCTGGCTCTGCGAAGTGGGCAGTCAATGGGTGAGGGATAGAAAGTGCTTTATTCTGGACAGGCAGGGGTTGAGCCTTTCATTCTGAGAATCTGCAGCAATGCAGGGCACAGGCTTGAGAAGAGTGAAGTACTGTAGTCGAGTGGATTCATATGTTCGTCCAGTAAAAATTTATTTAATGCCTACTGCAAAGCCAGGAGTTGTTCTACGTGCTGGGGAACAGCAGCAAGTTAAACACAGTTTCTGGCACCAATGGAAAAACCATTCTCAACAAATAAATGTATACTGTAACGTCAGACAGTACCAAGTGCCACATGAGAGAAAGGACAGAAGAATAAATGGGTCATGATTGGATAATAGGCTGCTTCAGCAAGTTTTCTCTAAGGTCACAGAGAGCATTTCCTGGTTATGGGAAGGAGCAAGAAACACTGTTGCAACCCAGCCTTCACATCCCCCTTCACCCTGGAGGGAAAAAGCACTTGTTTGAAACCCAGCTAAACTAGTTGAAACTCATGTTCTTAGGCAGACTTAGACTCCCTGGGCTTCAGTTTCCTCCCCTGTACAATGGGATAATATTAGCCACCCGCCACGACGGTTAAATGTGGTTTACACGTGACAATGATGTGACGTGCTGTAAAGAGAGCTATGGACAGAGTTAGCACCGCATCAGCTGAAATCATTTTCATCACTGTCCCCAGCACAGCGTCCGCCGCCTCCAAGCAATCCCTTAGTTGAAATCAGCTCCTCTCCCTTTTTCGTCTCCCTCAGATTCACGGCACAGAGTGGCTGGGAGCATGCACGTCTGTGTTCCCAGCCGGCTCTTCTGTACGAGGGTATTATATTGGAGACATGCTGGAGTTGAGGGAAGCTAAAGAATTCTTTTTGAACCAAAGTAAAGAGCAAAGTTAGCTCTTTTCTTTGTTTCCACACATACAGTTAAAATTTACGGGGCTTCCCGGGTGGCGCAGTGGTTGAGAATCTGCCTGCCAATGCAGGGGACACGGGTTCGAGCCCTGGTCTGGGAAGATCCCACATGCCGCAGAGCAACTGGGCCCGTGAGCCACAACTACTGAGCCTGCGCGTCTGGAGCCTGTGCTCCGCAACAGGAGAGGCCGCGAGGCGCCCGCGCACCGCGATGAAGAGTGGCCTCCGCTTGCCACAACTAGAGAAAGCCCTCACACAGAAACGAAGACCCAACACAGCCATAAATAAATAAATAAATGAATGAATGAATGAATGAATGAATGAATGAATGAAATTTAAAAAAAATTTACACACTAATGAAGAATTAGAAAGCAACTTTCAAAGGCACTTGTTGGACTGTACTATTTCCTACAGAGGATTTCTTTGTGGTCAAAACAAAAACTTCCTATTTCCGTTAAAGAAAAAACTAAGAAAAAATTAACAGAATAGAATCCTATTAAATAGAATCCTGTTAAATAGAATCCTTTGAAATGGTATTGCTCTAATGGGACTTGACTTTGATTTATATGGGTTGATGACTGCCAAAAAGTTGAATGATAAAATTTTCCAATGCAAAAATAGTAACTTCTGTGAAATGGATAAAATGCTCCAAATATATGTGATGAATAAATTCTAACACTAGTTGAATACTGACTGCCAGATTTTTACAAAGGTTGTTGAAAACGGTCCCTTTAGCAATGCAGGTGAGAGAAAAGTAGTGAAACTGATTTCAAATTAAATTTGCACACTTAATCGAACAGCTGGCTTACTTATATATTTGGCCAAATATGAATTTAATAGATTTTTCTCACTTACCATTGAAAAGAATGTGTGTTAGTCTCTTGAAAAACTGCCCCTAGGAAATCTATTTGAGAAATAATAAAAATAAACAACCATTATTTTATGAAGACCAATTAATCTGTAGATTGCTATACAGCATTTTATCTAGCATATTTGTAAATTTATTCCAAATCTTTCAAAGTAATTAAATGTATTAAATCAGAAGCTCCATAAAGCACAATATATTATAAGAATTAATGTGTATTTCTAGACCTAACATATCTGTGGAGCAACCATGACAGTTAATTTTCAGGGATTGTCACAGACAGAAAGAAACCAAGACTGCTCTATCTTTGACTGGAAACAATGAATCTGCACTGCCATTATCAGCTTGCACTACCCCACACAGAAATGACAGGTCAAATAACTAGACCTAGCACTAAATACATTTTTGCAAACCCTTGCTGAGTTCTTTGCAAACTTTTAGCAATAGCCATTATAAGTTCATGTATATCTAATCCTTTTGACCACTGTATTTAATGATTCAACACTCCTCAGCTTGACTCCTGATGTCCCTTACTTTCTTTTTTATCCACAATTGTCTTAATTTCTTCTATGTCCATGTAAATATATGTATACATTATGCATAATATTTGTGGCCTATTTCCCCTCAAAAGACTATATGATCCACCACAATCCACAAAATTAAGTAGAAATCTTAATTTTGTTCAGTGACATGACCCAAGCACTTAAAATATATGAAGGTGGAAATTTTTTTTTGATAAGATAAATTCTTCCATTTAAAAAAATGTATATTCATTTCTTAACCATGAGCCCATATTTGTGTCTGCCACGTGCTCTTAAAACAAGGATTAACTGCAGTTTATCTATCAAGAGGAAAAAAAAGAAGAGGTCACAAAACCACCATGAAGGAACAAGAGAACGGAGGAGGCCGTGGCAATGCAGCTCACAGCCTCATAACCAGCGACAGATACTCTTATTTAACAGCTCTCCAGGCCAACAACATAAAAATGCCAATGTACCAAAATACCTGTCCCCATACAAACATGGCCTAGGGCTCAGAAATCAAAAGCATGCCTTGAGACATTCGTGTAACAAGCAGGCTTCCTGCAGAAGACCACCCTTCATGCCAGAGTAGCCACTCAGCCACAATCACAGTTTCATCTATATTGATGTTCACCTTGTTTTTCTCTTTCAAGGCAAAATGCAAAACACTTAAGTTGTGAATACTCTAAAGTACAAATACATTCTAAGGTATAACGTTCTCTTTCAAATGGCTAGCCGAGTGCCTTTTCTCTCTCATTTTGAGCCAATCATCAAATCATCCATAAAGAAATGTATGAAAGTCTCATATATTAAAAATTCAACCCTCTAATCCAAGCTCTATCATTTAACAGCTGTATGTCCTCGGGCATATCATATTTACTTTCTTGGAGCCTCAGCTTCCGCATTTGTTAAACAGGGTCAATACCGTGCAGAACTATCAAGGTTTAGGGGTACGGAACGCAAAGTTTTGAGCATGGTTTCTGACAAGCAGGACTGTGGCATAATATCTATTGAGGTGATCGTTTGAATTTTACTCACAACCCTAAGAAGCAAAATCCTAAGTAGTATTTTCCCTGTTATAAAAACATAGCTACGTCTTTGTGATCTGAGTTCTGGGGCTTTATGTGAGGGCTGAAAGGGGAAGCAGGTGGCAAGGAAAGAGGGATGGGTTAGCTTTCCTTCGAGTGAGACGACAAATTGGGTGCCCGAGTGCATCTTCTAAATAAGACTATGTGGTACCTGGAAAGTGTAAACCAAATCCTGCAGCTTAGTGCCCTGACAAATGATTGCTGTGCCCAGCTTGCCTTTAAAACGGATCATGTTGACTTAAAAAATGAGTCAGTGTCAACCGATACAGATAAGAACAAGGATACTTTCACAGAACATCAGAACTGTGTAAGGTCTCAGGAACTCATGGGAAACCTTAGGAAGATTCCCATCCCAATAACTTGTGTTGGGCATCTCTCCACTTTGGCAAGAAAGGGCTTAGTCTCAGATCTAATTTGAATTTTGAGCAAGGAGGAAATGTAACATTCATGCATTCAATTAGAATAGATCAAATTCATACCCAGCACTTAAATGCGGGACCCATACTATACTAACTCTACGCAGGGATTTTCTCTTGAGTGTTAAGACAGTTAAGATCGTTTTATTAGAGTGATATCATGGCATCTGCAGCACTGTTGCATCACGCCTTCAAGCCCATAGTACATTCCAACATCCAATCTGCATGACAAAGCACTGGGACAGGGTCACCAGCTTCCTCAACAGATGAGCGGCAATTCCCCTGCAAAGCAACTAACCACTCTAAATTCAGCTCATCGAACAAAGCTTTCTGCTTAAAATGAGCTTCAAAAAGGTGAGTCACTCTTTATCACAGTTAGCAAGTTATCTGTGGGTAAAAAGATAACTTCAATACTGAAAACTTGGGCTATGAAATGCCTCCTTCGATGCCATTCAAAACAAAAGAACATGAGTAACTACAGCCACAGACGTCAAAAGGCACTCCCCAGGGTGACTACGCAAGCAGCAGCAGCATGGAAATGGAAAATCCTTAATTCAGAGCTTATTCATGTGCCAGCCATTGCCCTAAACACGTTGTAAGTATTATCTCATTTAGTCCTGACCATAACTTACTGATATTATTATCCCTCTTTCTTCAGATACAGAAATTCATATTTAAAGGGATTAAATAAACTGTTGAAGAAACAACTAGTTAAATGGCAGAGCTGAGGCTCCAGGGCCCAAGTTCTTCACCCCAATGGCACTAATCCAGCATCCTAGTCAGAGGATCTCTGAGCTACTGCTTCTCAGTTGAGCCTCTCAAATCCTGGTTATCAACCAGTCATCCTACCTTCTGCTCTTGTACCACTTCTACTGACACTGTAATTACCGTATCTTCCATCCTGGATCCCGGGAGGAGAACAGAAACCAAACCAAGTATCTTACCAGCGAGACTTTGATATAAGGAATTAGTTAAATAGGTATTGTGGAATCGAAAAAGTGAACAGGGAACAGTGAGTTAATGCAGAAATAAAAACCAAAGGAAACGGCTTCCCTGGTGGCGCAGTGGTTAAGAATCCACCTGCCAATGCAGGGCACACGGGTTTGAGCCCTGGTCCGGGAAGATCCCACATGCCGCGGAGCAACTAAGCCCGTGCGCCACAACTACTGTGCCTGCGCTCTAGAGCCCGCGAGCCACAAGTACTGAGCCCGTGTGCCACAAGTACTGAAGCCCACGCACCTAGAGCCCGTGCTCCACAACAAAGAAGCCAACGCAATGAGAAGCCCACGCACCACAACGAAGAGTAGCCCCTGCTCGCCGCAACTAGAGGAAGCCCGTGCACAGCAACGAAGACCCAACACAGCCAAAAATAAATAAAAATAAAAATAATTGAAAAACCAAAGGAAGCAACCACCACCCTTAGGGAAGAAAGGGTAGAGCTCTAGAAGCTTAGGGAAGGGGCTCTGTGAGCTGGGTGCGGACTTCTGAGGAGTCGGGGCTGCCCAGCTGGTGCTGGCTGTGTCAAAACAACAAACAAACTGGAGGCTGAACCAAAAGACCACCGCCAGGATGAAAAGCAGAACAACAAACATACAGAAAGGAGCAACCCCTCCTCCCCTCTTCCAGCCTCCCAGTCTCCCTCCAGTGCCCCTGTGGGCAGGATCTAAGTGGGAGCTGGCTTCAAGGACTGACTCCCAGTCCAAACCCCAGGTCGAGTATAGAGTGCGAGTTGGGAGTCGGAGACAAAGCTTGGGTACTAAGCAGCACACATCCCATCGGGGTGCACTGGTAAATGGAATAGACAGAGCAGCCCCCAGGAGCCCACCACCAATGATCCCGTCCCCTCACCTGATGATGAAGTGTGATCCATATTAATGCTGACTGAAAAGATACTTCCTATTTGATCGAATGGCTTCCTGAATGGAGGAAAATCAGCCTGCGCAGATGCCCACAACGTGTAAATATTGTACCAAGGATGTTATCATATGCATCCTAACATTTAATCTTTACAAAATAGTCAGTTCTGCTAGAACTCAACACAGGCATTCTTAAAAATCACTATGCTACGCGAAATCACACAATAAAAACCACAGGGCTCACGGGGAAAATTGAGGCTAGGGATACAACACTCACAAAATTTTGTCAGTGACACAGAGAAACCTAATAAAAAGAGTAGCATAGTTTTATACGTACTGAATGATTAAGAAATACATAAATACTACAATAAGTATGTATGGAATTTTATGGAACGTCACCTTGAAAAAGGCCCAAAGTTTGTTTGTGGAAATGGGCAGCTCAGGAGTTACTGTGATGGAGGGAGGGTTATCTGAAACCAGAGGGACAGTTGTAATACCAGATTGGATGGCTGTGGCTTACAACCCTTGCAGAGAACTGAGGCAGCTGGTAGATTTCTGAGGTGTAGATTTGTGATCTGTGTACTCCTATGTGACCTGCGTCAGCTGGCCACAGTTTTCTGTGTTCACCTAATGTTTCTTGCAGACAAAATCTTGAATAAGCAAATATAAAATCCATGTTATGATCAAATTTTCCCCTTACTGAGCATATTAGAATTAATGGTTTCAAAATAAATAAACGTTTTCAAAATAATTATAGCAGAACTGATTATATTCTGCAGGCCAGATAGTACGAACTCCAATTTTACAGACGAGGAAACTGACTCAGAAAGATTATTTTGCTCAAACTTATCTTAAAAAAAAAAAAAGAAGCTGGTGACCTCTCTTGGGCCAGCATATTTTCTCATCTAAGGTAAGTTACTTGACAGTATGAGGTAAAGCAGTAGAACCTGAGGGCAATGACCCTTTCTAGGTGGTGTAAGTGCCCCAGGATGGAATGAGCGCAATCTTCTTTAGGTCAAAGTTCAAGGCAGAGCTGCTGAGCAACAGAATTCATGTCTCTCCCACACTTTCTCATAAATGGACTTCTAGACCTCTGTCACAGTGATCCTCAAAAGATGTCTGATAATAGTTAACAGCCATGGAAAGAAACGTCCCAACTTTCGAGGTCCAATTTACTGATGAAGTAAAACATAACATGACTTTCTATATTTGTTCTTTATAATCTGCCACAGTGATCTTTCTAAAATGCAGAAGTCAATGTCATTCCCAAGCTTGATATCCTTCAATGGTTCCCCAATACCCAAAAGATAAGGTATAAAATCCTTACATGGGGTGGGGTCCTCCTGCATAGGGCACCTGCTTCGTCTCTAGCTAAGTCCTCACCTAAAACCCATGCTGAACTGTGTGCTTTTCCACACACACCAGGTCATTTCAGAGCTACATAAATCGGCAACGCTGATCCCTCAGTCGAATGCCCACGTCCTCTATGTCCAACTTCCGAATACCAACCCACCGTTGCTCACAAGCTCCTCTGACAGGATCCCCTCCCCTATATCTTCAGGCAGAAAGAACCACTTCTTTTGTTGGGTCCCCATTGTGCCCTACACTAGCTCCTATCACAGTACTTTGCCAGGCATATTTGTGTAAAGGTTGACTTTATTTTTAATTGCAAGCTATCTGAGGGTATTGACAATGTCTGAAAAGTCTCTGCATCCTTAGCACCTAGCTCACTGCCTGGTACATAACTGTGTCATCAATGTTTAAGAACTGAATGAATAAATAAAAGGCTATAATGTTATCACGACACGAAAAAAGTGCCGTCACGATGATCCATCTGTACCTTTTTCTTTCTTCCATCTGAAATCTGGAAAAAGACCCTCAGCTCCACTAAACAAGTTTCTGTGTAGGGTAAAACCTACTGAATTGATAAAGGCAGGTATTGTAGGCTGAATGTTTGTATGTCTCCCAAATTCATTTGTGAAGCCCTAACCCCCAGTGTGATGGTGTCTGGAGGTGAGGCCTTTGGGAGGTGACTAGGTTTAGATGAGGTCACAAGGGTGGGGCGTCATGATGGGATGAGTGCTCTTACAAGAGGAAGACAGAGAGAGCTCTTTCTCCATGCACATGTACCAAGGAAAGGCCATGTGAGCTGACATTGAGAACGTGGCCATCTACAAGCCAGGGATTGGGTCCTTACTAGGAACCCAAATCAGTCAGCACCTCCACCTTGAACTTCTTGCCTCCAGAACTGAGAGGAATGAATTTCTGTTGTTTAAGCCATCCAGTCTGTTATTTTGTTATAGCAGTCCAAGCAGACTAAGAGTGATTACTAGATGTATCACATGATTTTGCCAAGATGAAGATGGCCTGGGTATACCATCTTTCATCAAGGTGGAAGATTCTTGAGGACAGGAAACTCACAGATGCTTAGCATGAAAGGCATATTTGATTAAATATGGATAGCACCAAGGAAGGTAAACTTAAACCATAGGAAATGTTCACCCAGGTTGAATTATTAAATGAAGTATCTGCATAAGAAGCTATGGAGGAAGAATCTAATTTTGACTACTGCAGATAATAAAACACGTCTTTCCAGAATCCGAGGATTGTGAGAAAACTCCTCCCCTGTGGTGTGAGGTTAACAAACTGTTTAAGTACAAGCAGCCAGTCACCCAGTCCTACACTGAGGCCAACTTAAATCAAAATACCATAAAAAGTTTGCAGACACCAGATCTATGATGGTATAATGAACACGGATCACGCAATGGCTTGCCCGGAGTTCTGCTGGGTCCGTATTCCTCAAGATATCTCCTGTACTCAAGGGTGGCTCACTCTCCCTGGGTGGCAGTGGAACAAATATAAATCATGTGATGGTAAATCCAGTCCCAAGGTACGCTAGGCATGGTCTTCTTGAAAATGCATATTCTGAAAAAGATATCCAAAAAAAGCCTAGATTTTTCCCTCTGTTTGGGTCGCACATGAAGGAAAGGTAAGTCCTGAGCATCGTCTTCTGACAGCTCAGTATCTAAGATGGATACAGGCAAATGTGCCCTCATTTACGAAAGATGGCCACACTGAAGCACTAGGCCTGTTTTTCCAAGCGCCTAAGGAAGATTTCCATGGTACAGCTCACAGTTGCCTCAAACACCCTTCATTGGTCTTTTTCCCACAAAGGTGTTGACCTGCCCCAAACCCTACTTCCTATAATGTCACGATCACCAGCCTAGTTAGATCCACTACTTCAAACTCTCAAATCCTTCTTCCCTTCTCCTTTAATCTCCTCTGTCACCAAAATCTCATCACTTCTTCCTTTAAAATATTAGGGACAGACAAAACATCTAAACCTTCACTTGACCATGCTTTGGAACCACAGCATAGCTTACAGAGTTGGCTAGCTATTCTCCAGAACTCATGCCCCCTCTCTGTGGTGTAGAGCTGGGAAGTGGCTGGCCACCCAGAGGTTCTATTTCTCAGTCCCACTACTTGCAGTAAATGTGAAGCCGTGAATTAGTTCTAGAGCACGGAATGTGAGCAGAAGTGATCTGCACCACTTCTAGGCCAGAACCATGGAAAACCCTCTCACGATGTCCCTTTATGCTTCTCCCTTCTCTGCTGGCACCGATTAAATTTGAGGCTTATGGGCTGGTGGAGCCACAGAACGGAAGAAGCTTGGGATCTCAATCACTATGTGAAGGAAAGTTACCCTCTGTCCAGCAACATCCCATTTAACAGATACATTAAGAAATGAACTTTATTGTACTAAGTCACTGAAATACTGCAGTTTACTTTATTACGGCACAAAAACCGAGAAGACTAGAAAGAACCATGTAAGGTTATATTTCAAGTCATCTTCATATGCATGATTATGAGGGGCTGTGGTACTGCCCTTGATTGTATGACTCAAACCCATCAAGTATGCTATTGCTTTAAGAAAATAATTGTAATTATACTATATATCATATTGAAAAATAGCCAGCGTTTACTGACCTCTTTCTATGTGCTAGGCAGGGATCCTACTATGTGTTTTATGCATTGTACTCTTACAAATATCCGATAAGGTAGATATTGCTACTCTGGCTCATTTCATAAATAAGAATGCTTAGGCCCAGGGAAAGGAACAGGTACAAGCCTAGGTCATATAGCTAGAAAGCGGCACAGCTAGAACTCAAGCCCTATGCTGTCTTTCTCCAAAGCAGTCTTAACTGCTACCCGCCTTCTTTAAGAAAAACAACAAACAAGAGAAGAATGTCGTATAATGGCTCTCGCTCCAGTTACCACGTGGGACTCTGCATTTTACAACGTGAATGTCAATTTATTTTCTGCCACACAGAATAAGCAACCTGGTACTTCAGTTAGCACCACCGCAGAGTTGTTTAAGTCTAGCTTCAGGGTTCCCCAGCCCGATCTCGGCAGCTTTGTAATGAAAGGATGTTTTCCTGCTGCTCGTCTCCACTTTCCCAAGAACCATGTCCCGCCCTTCACCCCTTGAGCGCTTCACCTGCCTCACATGGATGCCTCTGAAGTTACACTAGGACCATCTCTGACCATCTTTTAATTCAACCGCCAGTTTGAGAATCCAGATTTCAAGCTTTGTTTCCGAAACAGCAGACCCTCCCTAGAAGGTGGTCTAAAGTGAAAGGCACTAAATTAATCATTTCATCATGCACTAATTTTCTTCCTGTCTTCAAGAAAATCCAGACGACAGGTAGCTTGCACCATGCCTTAAATTGGTTTTGAGAAATGAATCAGATACCCAAATAAATCTACCATAACGAATTGGTTTTTTTAAAATTAATGATCTTTACATAAACTGCCTTGTTTACGACTGACCGCTTTCCAAATTACAGGCTGATAGGACACTCATCAGTCACTGAGTCTTCCTAGACAGAGCAACTTACATGACCGACGGTGACTGACAAAGCCTTTCCAGCAGATGACAGGGGAGCCAGTTTGTCAAACAGGATAACCAGGGATGCTGAGGTCATCGCCAGAAGCACTGACCCCCGAACCCAGGAGAGATTCCGAACAGGTATTTTATGTACCTTGGCACAAAATCTAACTTTCTGAGCTGAAATGAAGACAAAGACAAATTAGCCCCTTCCCTGAGTACTGATTATTTTTTTCCTATTGCTATGGTTAACACTACTCCATTTTAGGAGAGGGAAAAGAGTGGGCCTTAAAAACTAAGCTATAAAACTTGTCAATGACGTATCAAGAAAGATTTTATAAAGAAATTTCTTTAATTATTTCACTGCTAGGAAATTATCCAAGAGAAATAGTCTGATAAATGTGCAAATATACATATAAGAGACTTATAAACAGTACTTTATTATATAGTGAAATTGGAAAAATATCTGTGTTCAACAATTAAGTAAATTACGGTCTATTTGTACAGAGGAATACCAGAGAGTCATTATGAGTTAGGAGAGAGATGTGTGTTTACTTGCATGGGTGCATGGCCATTGTGTACCTTGAAGTCAGTGCCTAAGTGACAGGATAGTATAGACCATCTGACACCATTATAAAAATTTCCCAGGGAAAAATATCTGAAGATATTTATATCAAGATTCTAACAACAGCAGTTATTTCTAGTGAGAGAAACTTGGGGTGACTGGAAATGTTTGCCATGTGCTTCTCTGTGTTGTCTATGATGATTTTCATTGTTTGTGTAATTAAAAATAGGGATAAATGTAACCATAGCTGACCATTATTTATTCATATATATTTGCTGCCCCAATGCAGCTCTTTCCTGGTGACTCTTCTTGTGAGAGGAATATAATTCTTGTCCCCACAGACACCTGGCTTAACTATGTGATCTGCTTTGGCTAATACAATAAAGATAAAATAAAACATGGAAGGGACATGTGTGACTCCAAGCAGAAACTCTGAGAGCTATCATGTACTTTAATTTAGTTTCCTTCCACCCTGAGACAGGATTGTTCTAGATAGGGCTGCTGCTTCTGCTTGATCACAAAATAGAGAAGATGTGAGGCAGACTTGAGTTGACTTGCAATAGTCATAATAGGAGTGAGAAGAAGTTAAGTCTTGAGTTGTCATAAGCCACTGAGATTTTGGAGCTATTTGTTGCCAGAGCATAATAAACTCTAGGCTGACTGATGGATGAATTTTTACTACCACTCAAACAAGACCAAACTGAGATTTAAATATAAGAGCCTCTCAGTTACCTATCTCTGATTAATTCTAGAGTTCCATGTTTAGTACAAACCTCCCTGTTAACAGTATTTTAAAACTGTTATTTGTGGCAGAGTTGACTGCACCCAGCCTTCCATTTCTTCCTTTCTGCCTCCCCACTGCCTCTTGAGTCACATTGATTATTTCTGTCTTCCATGACTGTTTCTTTTAGTCCCCACTATTCTGCCTCTGGTCCAAGCCTTGCTCATTTCATGCCCACATATGGTGGCCACGGTCAGTGACACTAGCCTTCAATCCTCTTTATAATAACACTGTTGTGAGGTTCATCTTCCTTAAACACTGCTTTGTGAGTTACCACCACTAGTTCAAGGCTCCCTGAGCCTTTAGTCTTGAACTCAGGCCACCACTTAATTCTTCAAACTCATTACCCTCCTCACTACAAACCCTCATCACCAATCAAACTACCTCATTCATTATTTCCTGTGTACACCTCACACATTCCCAGAATCAGGGCCTCTCTGCCCAGGGTTACAGTGATGATGTTAGTAGCCTGAACCCTCTGAAGAAAAATTATCCTGGTGGGTGGAATGAAGGAATTAATTTCATGGGTGACTCTGATATACCAAAATACAGGTAGCACACCCTTGAGGAAACAGGTAACAAAGTGGACGGGGTGACAAGGCATGGTGATAACCTCCAAATATGAGCACTGACAATTCCTCCCGTCCCCGAACACACGAGACCTATTTCCTTTCTCTTAGAATCTGGGCTGTTTCTGTGACTTGCTTCGACCAATAAAATGCAGCCGAAGTGAAGTTCTAAGACTTCCAAGACCATAAGAGACCTGGCAGTTTCCCCCTTCACCGAGCCTAGCCACTGAGCTGTCAGGAAGTCCAGGAGAAACTCCTGAAGGATGAGAGCCATGTGGACACGGCCCCGGAGAGTGGGTGCCCATCTCAGATTTACCAGTTCCAGCCGAGTTCCCAGCTGAAAGCAACTACCTGAGCAGACCCAGCAAACAGCACATGGAGCAGAATAACTGGCCAGTTGAGCCCAATCCACCCAAAGACTTCTGGAAAAAAATGAATTGGAATTGTTTGTTTCACAGCAACAGATAACTAAGACAACAGGAATTCTCCTTCTTTCTGCCCTGAATACAGTACCACTCCAGCCTCTCAGGGGACGAGGATTTACGGAGCCCAAGTCAGTGTTCGTGGCACAGCAGCAGCACTAGGGTGCCCTCAGGTGACTAACAGGTAGTGAGTTTAAACTATGGATAAGGGCTGGGGGTGCACATGAAATGGGAGACAAAAAAGTATTGCTAACAGACTGACCTATTAGATATAACTAGATGAAAACCTAGAGGTGGTGGAAGATCCCTGCTGAAGCTGTGGGCAAGAGCCAGTACAATTTGAGTTATTTTTTCTGTGGTTCTATCTGGCCCCCCAGGCCAGTAGTGACTGAGTCTATTCCTACTCCTCACACCCTCCTTGCTCTGGTTATTAGGAAAGAACGTAAATTCAACATTAGCAGAAGCACAAACCTACTAACATCAGAGCAATTAGAGCTCAGGTGGCAGAGACTGACAGCTGATCACCAAACTAATTTCTGCTTGTTCCCGGACACACGGTCAGACCCTATTCCCAGCCTCCCTTGTAGTGAAGCACGGCCACATGACTGAGTTCCAGACAACAGAATGGAGATGGAATCGATGACACCACTTCCCAGCCCGCCCATTCGAAACCTCCACGTTCTCTCCCTTACATGGCAATCTTGGAAGTCACATGTTGACAACGGTTGAGCCTCAATCTTTTCTCTTTAGGTCTTCAACTGAGTGGATGAGGCCCACCCAGGTTATGGAGGGTAACCTGCTTTACTCAAAGTCTACTGATTTAAATACCTTCACAGCAACATCTAGACTGGTGTTTGGTCAAATGACTGGTACCACAGTCTAGCCAAGTTGACACTAAAATTAACCATTATGCCAGGTGATGCTGAAGTCCTGGGGTCCTCTCAGAGCCACTGCTGTACAGGACCGTGGTGAAGATAAGTGAGAAAACATAACATCATCTGGTGGCAAAGGGTATCCAATTACAATTTCCTCTTCTCTTCCTTTACAGGCCTTTTAATTTTGAATCGACCGGGGAAATGAGGGTTTCATTCTCCAAATACTTGAGAGTGTGTTTGCGTAGAGAGGGTATGCGTAGAAGTATACATCTGTGGTTGCTTCCTAAATTCAAGTACACAATTTCCAGATTAGCCACTTTCTTACATTACCCTGAGCCCCTTCTTGATCCCATAAGTATAAAAATCAGAAGTTTAATTACGGTTCTGAGATCACCATTTTCATTTGACAGACATGGACACTAAAAGTTAGTGTGGTTTTCCATCCACCGACCCCCCCCCGCCCAAGACTTCTCAAGCCTTCAAAGATCTAAATTTAGTAACCTGAATTTCAAAATTAAAGCTGGTGTTCTGACCAGGCACTTAATAATTACATGTTACATAAACACGATGAATAATTTTGTATGTTGAAAAGTTGTAAAATGATGATATAAATGAAATGCTAATTATTCTCTTTTAAGAGAGTTGTTTCCTACCAGGATTAAATTCTTGCTTTTTTGACACATTTTAAAAATCTGCACTTCACAGCAGTTAGGAAATAGCAGAATTTAGTTTTGATTTAATCAGATGAGAACTAATTCAGCTTCAGGCCAAAATGACACTTGGTGGGAGAGGTTGGGAAGCTCTCACACTATATTTTTTTAAAACATACACATTTCTTTCACTCTTCCCTTGAACTTTCACTTTGCTTGGTACTATTCCTAGATTTTAATTCCTAACTCCCCAAAGGGTAGAGAAAAGCCATCTAATGTATTATAATTTAAGATATCTTTCGTTTTTTTTTAAAAAAAAAAAGGTTTTATAACACTAGAATCAAATAAGCCACTTTTTAAAAACTCTGATTTTGGCAAGGATGACAACACTACTTACATAGAGATATAGATACACACACGTATACACACACATATACACACACACACATTTTTTTGACCAACCAAAATCATATCACACCAAAACATTCGGATATCCCTTATCTAAATTCATTAATACTGTGTTTCACAAATAATGCTCCACATAGTTCTTTATAACAGGCTGGAGGGAAACTCTAGGTTAAACAGGTTCCTTTATTCTAAAAGGTCTTTGGCTTTTTAAAATGTTAATATGCATCATGACTATTAAAACACACACGTGCATGCACGGTTTCCCAAACTTACTTGTTCCTGAACAACATTTGTTTCCCCCTCAGAGCATCTCTCAGGATTGGGGTTCTACTAAAACATGCTAGAAAAATGGCTTAAAGATGCATTCAGGAAGAACTTACCCTAACAACTGATGGCCTTCCATTTAAGGATATGCTTGCAAAATCCGGATATCTCTGTACCAACTCAAACTCAGGGTCAGTAAGGCCAACTCTTCAACTGTGGGAAGAAAGCAGAGTCTAAGCTGAACAACAGCACTGCTTCTTCAGTTCTCCAGCATTTCAGAAAATCCTACCAACAATAATCATGGTGTTTCAACCCAGCGTGGACAAATGGTATAACAACTGCTAAACACTCTAGGGAAAGAACCAATGTAACAATGATAAAAGAAGCCGAAATATCAAGAGTCGTCATTTCTAGGTTGTTAAATTACAGAGGCTTTTTTTCTTCTTCATGCTGTTCTGGGTTTTATAAATTTCCTAAAATGAGCTATCCTTTTCTAATCGCAAAATAAATGTTAGATATCATTTTAAAAGGTAGTCTAATGCAGTTGCTTCTCAGGGGAGCTTTAATAACAGAACTATTTACAATGTCATCATTTTCATCTGCATACCCAATAGACTATAGAAAACCTAGATCAGAAATTAAAACTAAAACATGAAAAATGAGCCAAAAGTGCTAAATTTGCCTTTGTTTTCTCTGGCAAGGTATAGGAGCTGCCCTTCATTAGAAAGGAAAACATTCACTTGCACAAGAGATACACAGCACACCACCGTAAAGATACGTTCTTGCCTACCTAGAATTCAGATTTTTTTTTTCCAAAAAAAGTTCAGCATTATAGTCGGTAAGTCAATTCCAGAACAGTCACTTCCAGAACAGCTTACATGCCTGTGGTAGGCTGAATAATGTACTTTGTCCCCCAAAAGATATCCACATCCTAATCTCTAGAGCCTGTGAATGTTGCTTATATGGCAAAAAAGGATTTTTCAAACGTGAATAATTTAAGGATCTTGAGGTGGAAGATTATCCTGGATTATCTGGGTGGGCCCTAAACGCAGTCTCATGTGTCCTCATAAGAGGGAGACAGATATGGCAAACAAAGGTGAGGAGAAGTCCTGTGGCCACAGAGACAGACGTCAGAGTGATGCAGCCACAAGCCAAGGAATGCCAGGAGCCACCAGAAGCTGGAAGAGGCAAGGAATGCTTCTGCCTTAGAGCTTCCAAGGAGGAGTACCGCTCTGCCAATGCCTTGATTTCAGCCCAATGGAACTGATTTAAGACTTCTGGCCTCTAGAATCGTGAGAACAAATTTCAGCTGCTTTAAGCCACCAAGTTTCTGGTCATTTGTTACAGCAGCCCTAGGAAATGAATGCAATGCCCCAGTCTAAAGTACACAAGTGGTCTCGATTTACACCAGGACACAGGAGATTCACTCTCTGGCTGACCAGCTGGTGCCTGAAGGCAATCCCCACCGTGAGTGACTGTCCCTTGGTCTTGGTTCAGGAATGACCAGGACACTGGCTTGCAAGCTCTGGACATAGCACCTTTGAGTGGCACACTGTTAAAGTGAGCTAAACCTAGGAGACAGGAGCCCAATCATGTGAAAGCTACCTGGGGTAATGTGAGTTGATCATTAAATACATTATCCCAGGGCTTCCCTGGCGGCGCAGGGGTTAAGAATCTGCCTGCCAATGCAGGGGACACGGGTTCGAGCCCTGGTCTGGGAAGATCCCACATGCCGCGGAGCAACTAAGCCCGTGAGCCACAACTACTGAGCCTGCGCGTCTGGAGCCTGTGCTCCGCAACGGGAGAGGCCGCGACAGTGAGAGGCCTGCGCGCCACGATGAAGAGTGGCCCCCGCTCGCCGCAACTGAAGAAAGCCCTCGCACAGAAATGAAGACCCAACACAGCCAAAAATAAATTAATTAATTGATTTAAAAAAAAAAAAAAAACATTATCCCCTGACATTTTTAGCATCTGTTTAAAATCATCTCTCTGGCCCGGATATTACTAAAACATGCACCTGGCACAATTATATATATACCTATAATCCCGATGTCAAACAAAAAGCTCCACGAATCTAGAAACCAGAGAATGTTTTATATAGGAAACAAGTGAGAAAGAGACATTTCACTTACCTTAGTTATTGATTAAATTTTGAAAGAATAAAACATACACTGTGGAAAACGTCAGCAACTGAAGAAAGAATTGCTGTTCTTATAAATCAAATTCATTCCACTTAAGAGCTCCATTATCTCCTAGTAGTACCAAAATTGAAAAGAGGTTATTGCTTTTAAAGGTTTAATTTAAATTTAGGCCCTTCAACAGTAAGTTCAATGATTTATCACACTGATTGAATTCTAATTCTCTTACTAGGTTGAATTCCAGAACGCCATTTCCTTCAAACGCATACCACACTTACAGGAACTCCTTCATCCCCCAAAAAATAATGTAATTTATATGACACTTAATTGAACGAGACAGAGTTACTGCCACATAGTGATGAAAGTAGTGGTGCTGCGTACAAGGAATATGATTAGGCATGGTATATTTTTTCCACACAGTCTTCTAGAAAATCTGGCTTTGCAAAATAATAAAGTATTGATAGCTCAATGTATCCTAAATAAGGAAAGAATGATATTTAACTACGAGAATGCAGGGATAACTCTCTACACAACTCACTTTTCTGCAAGAGGGACTTAATTCCCCCTTCCTACTACTCACGCCACACCACACTCTACATAAAAGTGGCTGAGTATCTCCATGGAAAGTAATGGGAATTTAGATCTGAAGGTAGGTCAATTCTAAATAAACATATGGCAAAGACTAGCTAGCTATTCACAAACCATATCCATCTTCCTCATGGAAGTCTAGCTAGACTAGATTTCCCAGCCTCTAGGCAGTTAGGGTTGAATACAGGATTGAGTTCGGGTACAGTGATGTGCATCGCTTCAAGGCCTGGCCCACAGACCCCCAAGGAGATGACTCTCCACACTCCTTATCCTTCTGTACCAGCCTTTGGAGCCATGTGTTAAAGAAGGCTTGCACAGCCACAAAATCAAATGAACCTGGAGGAATAAACTATTGCCATTATTTCTTGAAGCAGCTAGCATTAGCTTAATACAGTAGTTTTGCTTAATTTGTTAACTTCTATGTTGATTCAGTTAAAAACAATAATACACTGGCTACTCCACACATGCCAGAAAATGAGGAAACACAGGACTTAACCCAGAAAACTTGCCAATCAAGGAAACAACACAAGTAGACAAAGATCCAAGGATGCATGCTCCTAAGTCCTGTGAATGAAATACATGCAGAGTTCTGGAAGTTTCTGTGGAAATTGGAGAGTGGTGCTAGAGGAATATGGGCCATGATTCCCAAGTTGATTTCTGAAGCACAGGTATGGCAGGAGCTTTTCCAATCACAGGAAAAACCATGTGAAAAAGTGGTAAGGGGCCAGATTGTGGGTCCTGTGGAGAATGGAATGGAGGAAAGTAGTAAAAGATGAGGCTTCACATACTGGCAGGGGAGTGATAACCATAGGCTTGGCACTCTTTGTGATACCCTCAAACACTAGTCCCACTGACTAAATGATGGTAATATCTTTGCTAAGGAGAGTGAACTCCATCCTCAAAGCAATGCAAAGTCACTGAAGGTTTTTATGGTGGGTACAGAGAGTTAAAACCATGATTTGGGGAAAAAACACCCATATATTAGGACAGGTTTTTTTTTTTTTTCCTTTAGGAGATGGGATAGTTAAGGAAGGAAAGGAACCAACAATAGGGAGATAATGTTTACAAGCTACTGGAATTCTTACATCACAAGTCAAAGGTTCTGCATGTATGACTTTTAATCAACCTTCTAAAACTTACCCAGGATAATATTTCCCAAAATGCATATATTCAGTTGGGTAAATGACTCTTTCCTAAATCTAAAAGTTTTATCACTTTTTACATGCTCCCATTATACACTTATCACAGAGAATTTCCATCAGAAGAGACAATAAATATAAAGTATCAACAACAGCTCAAATACCCAGAGCTCTGGCTGTCAAGCAACCACGCTCATGAGAACCTTCCAAAAGTGAAAAGGTCTCTGACAGGTAAAGAGAGCCATTACACTGGCTATTGACTAAAGACGTGGCACTTTTCCCCACAGGAATGTCTTTTAGAATCTTACTTTGTTAAAACTGTATGGAAATAACTGTGTGGAAAAGGCAAGCATCTAATTTTTTTAAATTAATAGACTATTTTTTAAAGCAGTTTTAGGTTTACAGAAAAATTACACAGAAAGTGGAGAGAGTTCCCATATACCTCTTCTCCTACCCCACACATATCAGTTCCTCCATTATTAACACCTTGCATTAATGTGGTACATTTGCTAAAACTGATGAACCACTATGGATACATCATTAACTAAGGTCCATAGTTTACATTCGGTTTTCTTTTTGGGTTGTACAGTTCTCTGGGTTTGACAAATGCACCATATCAGGTATAGACGAGTAGAGTACTAAACAGAACAGTTTCATTGCCCTAAAAATCTCCCTGTCCCCACCGATTCTTCCCTCCTTTCCTCTCTCTCCCTGAACCTCTGGCAACCACTGATCTTTTTACTCCAGAACTCCATAGTTTTGCCTTTTCCAGAATGTCATATAGTTGAAATCATAATGTAGCCTTTTCAGATTGGCTTCTTTCACTTACTAATACGCATTCAAGGTTCTTCCAAGTCTTTTCGTGGCTTGATAACTCTTGTGATCACTGAACAAATTTCCACTGTATGGAGGTACCAGCGTTTGCTTACCCATTCACCTGCTAAAGGACATCTTGGTTGCTTCCAAATTTGGGCAATTATGAATCAAGCTGCTATAAACATTCATGTACAGGTTTTTCTGTGGATATAAAGTTTCAGCTCACCCGGTTAAATAACTAGGAGTGTGATTGCTGCACTACATGGTATGACTACACTGAGCTTTCTAAGAAGCTGCCAAACTGTCTTCCAAAGTGGCTGCACAATTTTGCATTCCCAGTGGCAGCCAATGACAGTTTCTGTGGCTCCACATTCTCACCAGCATTTGGTGTTGTCGGTGTTTAGGATTTTAGCCATTCTAACTGGTGTATAGTGGTACACCTCATTTTAATTTGTAATTCCCTAATGACGTATGATGTGGAACATCTTTTCCATGCTTATTTTCCTTCTGTATATCTTCTTTGCTGAAGTGTCTGTTCAGATATTTTACCCATTTTTTAATAGGGTTGTTTCCTTATTGTTGAGTTTTGAGAGTTTTTTGGTATCTTTTGGATACACAACCATTGTGATATATGTGATTTTGCAAAGATTTTCTGCCAGTCCGTGGCTTTTCATTCTCTCAGTGTCTTCTGTAGAGAAAAGTTTTTAATTTTAATGGAGTCCAACTTGTCAATTATTTTCTTTCATGGCTCATGCTTTTGGTGTTGTATCTAAAAACTCATCACTAAGCCCAAGGTCACCTAGATTTTCTACTAGGTTATCTTCTAGGACTTTTACAGTTTACATTTAGGTCTATGATCCATTTTCAGTGAATTTTTGTGAAAAGTGCCAGGTCTGTGTCTAGATTCATTTTTTTACATGTGGATGTCCAGCTGTTTCCATTCGTGGAAAAGACCTCCTTTCTCCATTGTGTGGCCTTTGCTCCTACAGTCAAAGATCAGTTGACTGTATTTGTGTGGATCTTCTTCTAGGCTCTCTATTCTGAGCCAATGATCTATTTGTTCTTTCACCAGTACTACACTGTCTTGATTACTGCAGCTTTACAGTAAGTCTTGAAGTCAGGTAATGATTTTTCAACTGTTAATTAAAAAGGAGAAACAAGACTCGCCACCCAAAGGTTCATGGGCAACTCATTACACATATGTAAACTGGAGAGAATAGAGCACCCAGAAGCAGCCCAGAAAGTTCAGTTAGCTTGGACCCCAGAGTGAGGACTATCAGGCAGAGCCCTCAGCTGAGGCACAGAACTCTGAACTGGGAAAACTCTGCACAGCTTTAATGAAGGAAATCACCTTTGGGGACTTCCCTGGCTGTCCAGTGGTTAGGACTCTGCACTTCCACCACAGGGGGCACAGGTTCAATCCCTGGTCTGGGAACTAAGATCCCGCATGCCTCGAGGCATGGCCGAAGGAAAAAAAAAAAAAAGAAGGAAATCACCTTTGATTTCTGAATCCTTCATCAAATGAGCGCCAAAAATGCTCCTGTAGGAGTAGTCACGTAACATTAAACATGGCCCTTTCAAGAAGGAAGAAGTGAGCCCCTCGGCTTTGGCAGATACAGGGCTCTTAATAGTAATAATTTAGAGGTTTCAGGCTATCTGTACCCCGTAAAGAAAACAGTTTCTAGTTGAACCTCAGGCAGAAATCTTACCACCCAACAGAGCAGCATGCAACTCCTCCCACTACTGCAGGGAGGCTGAAAGCAGGGGCAGGAAATGAGAAGAGAAAATGGGTAGAGCCACAGAGCCACCACACCACAGCACAGGGACAGCAGTGCCTAGACTACCAGAGATTGGTGGCAGGTATTCTGTGGACGAAAGTGGACTCAAACCAACTGAAAAGATTTTGTACCTGAAGGAAGTTTTGATTCCATTACGAGATTGAGAAGCCCCTGCAACGAAGGCAACTGATTCCAGAACAGACTCTTGGGGAGGAACGAGAACAGGGCAGGACAATCAGCAGGGCACAAAAGGGGTAACCAGACTGGCCCAAAGGGAGACTATTCTGAGCCATGGGATATGGGTCCCCGTCAGAACTTTGGTGAGGAAGAGTTAAAAGTTCATACCACATTCCATCCTCTGAACTGCATTTTTATTGTGAATATTCAAATTTTGATACCTAGGACACCTTTTAATGTGTGCATCCCACCTTGAGCTATTATTGTAAGTCAAGTTTTATTGTCATACCTCTTTGCTTATGTATTGCCTATGGCTGTTTTAGCACTGCAACAGCACTACAAAGAGCTGAGGAGCTGCAAGAGAGATCACATGGCTTGTAAAGTCTACAAACTATTTACTATTTGGCCCTTTACAAAGAAAAAGTTTACCAACCCCTGATCTAGAGTATAGATTTAGTCAACCGATAAGCCCTTTTGTTGTCTTTGGGAAATCTCAAGTTTTAGAGAATAGTCCCACTAACTTTATTTTAAAAGGCCCTATCTGACCACTAATGTCGACATTCCTGTACCCTCAAGAAACTGATAATGGCACTTGCTTTGAGGAGAAGGATTGGAGGGTTGGGAAAGGAACAGCTACTCTCTACCATTTTCTTCCTGTTCATTTTGACTATTTTAGCAAAAGCATGTGTTAAATTCAATTTCTATGTATATATGTATGCATGCACAGTTTTTAATTAGTTCTTTAAAAAACAGTTCTAGCAACCAAATTTATGTGGATTAGAAGTTTAATTAGGGTTCATTTTATTTAACTCTGCAATTGTAATGACAAAGAAGTCATCTTAAATCCACTGAGTGTTGAAAGAGTGTTTATCTGATTCACTTTGCTGTACATCTGAAACTAACACAACATTGTAAATCAACTATACTCCAATAAAAATTAAAAAAAAAAAAGAGTGCTTATAAGAGTGAAAAGTATAGAAGCCTCTTAAACACCCAATTTTCCAAGAAATGAGGGGATGAGTTATATAAATTGTGGTATATCCATTCAGTGGAATTCCACACTGCCATTACAACAGTGATTAGATGTGCATTTCCTCACATGGACACAATGTGGTATTAAGTGAGAAAAGCCAGTCACAGTACAAGATGAATCTCGGGATCCCATTTTAGTTTAAATAATACATCTATGTGCATATACGGGCATTGAAAAGACTGGAAGGATATACATCAGAAAGTTAAAATTTATGTATTAAAAGAGTACAGTGTTTCTCTCCTTTTGCTTCTCTGTACTTTTAAAATTTTCAACAGTGAACATGGATTCCCTCTCATTATTGAAAAGTAAGAAATATTTTAAAGATTATAGAGTGAGTAGAAGGGAGTACAAGATGAAGCTTCTGGGATACTGGGCATGTTCTGCTCTTGATCTGGGGATCTGTAACACACAAATGTTCAATATGTAAAAACTTATCAAACTGTACACTTACGTGTACTTTTTGAGGTATATATATTATACTTCAATAAAACACTTTTTAAAAAATATTATAGAGCCCGAAAGGGAGAAAAAAGGCACGAATACACCATCCCTTATAGAATTTCACTCATTCAGTTGGCATTTATCAACTACCTCTCAAAGACTGGACTCCATGCTAGGTATTAAAATAAAGATACACAGAATGTACATTTACAGAGCTTGGTGGAATACACAGGTACTATAAATAAAATCACACAAATAAGTACATACTTATGTGTATCTAAGTAGTAGGATTCAATTACAGGTTCCAAAATAACTAAACTAGCTTAAGCAAAAAGGAACTGCGCTGGCTCATCAGAGAATCTAAAGAAGCACTGAAAGGCAAACTAAGAGCAGAGGCGCATCTAGGCCAGTGGTTCTCATGGGAGATGATTCTGTCCCACCCCCAACCCCAGGGCATCTGACAAAGTCTGAAGACTCTTCCGGTTGTCACACTGGGAGAATGCTAATGGCATCTAGTCGGGAGAGGCCAGGGACGGTGCTAGACATTCCACAAGGCACATGACAGGCCCCCACAACAAAGAATAACTTGGTCCAAAATGTCAATACTGCTAAGGTTGAGAAACACTGACCTTTGTTACTATACATGTGGTCTGTTGACCAGTAGCTCTCAGTGGCACCTAAAAGCAGGTCAGAAATTCAGAACTGTAATCCCAGCCCAAATTTCTTAAATCAGAACCTGCACAAGATCCCAGCTGTCTCTTAAGCACACCAAGACTTGAGAAGCACTACCTACCGCTCCAGTAACAACTGGAGTCAGGTGATGTCTTCACCAGGCAAGTCTCTCCCTACATTATTTCCCTCCTCCCGCTGAGGATGAGGTTCTATCTCACGCAGGAATCCTGGCCGCTGTTGGTTCCTGAGGCTCACACCTCCTTCCACAGGAGAGGCAATGGGTCTTTTTCTCAGATGCTGGGCTTACCAAATAGGTGGCTCTTGTAGCTACAAAGGAATAAGGACAGCCACCTTTATTTGACAAATAATGGCATTTCTCAAATATTGACTAAGCACCTATTATGTTCGACACTGTTCTGGCCCTGAGAATTTATCAATGGAAAGAACTTTGTCCTGACTTTGCCCTTGAGGAAAGGCTTACGTCCTACTGGGCAGAAGCAGATAAACCTGGAAACAGAGACAACACAGTTACAGAATGTGATGACTGCTAAGAAGTAGGGGAAAGGAAGGAAAGAATCTGAAGGTAAAGGATGATGTGACAGAATGCCTGGAGCACCAGGATGAGTATTTGAAGTAGGATTCTCCAAATGAGGTAACATTCGAACTGAAACCTGAGGGATAAGGAGCCCGACAAGCACCCAGGGGCAGGGCATTCCATAAAGAGAGATTTGTGGTGAAAAGGTCCCAAGGATGACAAGAGCTTGGCGGGTTTAAGGATGAGGGCAGGGTTGAGGGGAAGGAAGCGGGTGCGGGTGGCAGAGAAAGGGACAGGGCTGAGGGGACAGAATGAGGGAAATGCGGTCCTGGTGGTTACACTGACTGGAAGGGCTGACCTCCAGGCAGGAGAGAGGGTGGTGCAGACTGGGGTGGCTGCCTCGGGCCTCCACCATTTATTAGAAGTGTGACGACCTCACGGGGTCACAAAGATAACAGTATGGGAAGACACCTTAACAGGCCCACTGCCTGTTTTGATAGGACTGTGACATTTTAAACGGTTACGTAAGTACCTGCATTATATGCTTGATTTTGCCCTTAGTCCGCAAAGCCTATAATATTTCCCATGTGACCCTTTATAATGAAAGTTCATTATAAAGACCTGAGCCAGGTCTGCAAGCAGCAGGCGCTCAGGAGGTGAGAACCACTGCTGCCCTCTGCCATCACACGGACTAGGTGGACCCCCAGCCAGCAGTACCTGAGGCTCTTCATGCAACACCTCCCAGAATAACCATCTGCCTAATTTACAGTTAAAATGCAGACAAGTGACTTCCCAAGAACATACAATTAACTCTAATTCTTGAATTCAAATCCATATTCCTATGTCCCTAAAACCCATGGTCTTTCTATCATGTAAACTCGATAAAATTAATCTATTCTCCAAGCCAGATATTTTGTTCCCTGCATATCTGACACATACAGACAGTTAAGATGGAACTGAATGAATTTGTTATCATGTTGCTCATTGTACGGCCAAAAAGAAAAAAAAAAGGGTGGGGGGATAAGAAAGAGGAGGTGGTCGTTTTTGAGGGCCATACTTAAACCAATTTATTGTCCCTCTGTTTACTTTTCTCCTTTTCCCAATTTTCTATAATAAATGTTACTTTTATAATAAGGGAAAAATACTTCTTTTTTTATAAAGAAAGCAAGCAGATATAATCAGCCTTACCCAGAGTATCTACATTGCACTTTTTAAAGACAGCACTATTTTGACAGCCAAAAAAGACACTTAGGAATACAGCATTACAAATTCAAGATCATGTCTATGAACTTGGCTTGAAAAAAACTCTCCGCAAAAATACAACCTACCATCTGTACAACGTATTTGAAAATGATTAGCATAGTATGAAAAAATAATGCTGGAACAGCAGAATATTTTTCTACTTTTTTAAAGAATGCTTCCTGTTCAGTATTCGTTTCAGATTTCTCCAGGAGGTATAAGCAAAGGTGAGATGGAACAACAGGTCAAGAAGATAGAAACAGGAAGTAAACAAAGATGAGAAAGGAACACTAAATACTCTCTACTGAAGAGTATTTACATGGCACCGCGCTGTAAATTTCACCAAGCCTGAGCACCTTCGTCTGCATGGACCAGCGTCAAGAGCTGTACGGGGAAGCCCACCTTCTCTGGCTTCAGTGTTAAGCCTGAGTCCTACTTAGACGATCTCAGCCATCGAAAGCTATAGTGCCATTTCTCTGACAGCAGTACTCTCCCTCTCATGTCACTGAAAGTGAACCAGCAGAGCTTGCAGACATGGAGCCCAGAAAAGTGCCTCTCAGATGACTGTGCAGAGAGCACAAGGGCAGTGTGGATGGAGTCCGCCGACGGCCTCAGGGAGGAGCCTGTGGCCCCGGGCTGGGCTTCCTCACTGACGAGAGAGCAGCCTTGCAAACTCCCCTCAACCCCCTGGAGCCTTAGTAAAAAGGATTAGGGCAAGACCCCACCTCCAACCAAAGAGCCATTCTATGCTTCTGTGATGGCAAATCATGAGGTCATACTCACATTTATAGAAATACACTCTGCTAACGTAAATTTTGAACAACATCAGTTTTAGGAAACTGTGTCCCAACCATAAATGTTCAGATATTTTCCCCAAAATGAAGAAAACTTTAAATGTATCAAATTCATACAAATGAAAGGATATTTAACACGCAGGTGCAGTACCTACCCCCAAGGAACTCAGGAACACTGCCTTTGTATCTGAAAAGCAGGCTGGGTGGGTTTTGCTTTTATCTTGACAGGGGGCACTGGAGGGTACCTGTTGAGAAGCTTCTATTTGTATAAAACTCGGCCCCAGCAAGAGCTGATCAAGAAAACGACCTCTGGCCCTATATGGAGGCGGAAGCTGGACGCCTAACACACAACCTCACATCTCAAGGGGCCAGAACAACTGAATGATGCCAAAATCAATCTGTGCAGAATTTAAATTTAAAAATGAAAAGGGTTAGGTCTGAGCTACTGCCAGGCACCTTTCCTCCTTTACCTCTGGCAGCTGGTCCCTCCATCCTCAAGGCAGCCAATGCCCTTTGGTCTGTTTTCCCTGGGACACTGGCCAGCTGGTCCCTTCCAGGACAGAGGAGGCTATGTTCCTGATCCTAGATCTTTGTTCACCACCTCTATAATCTCTTCAATTTCAGAAGCTTCCTTAACTGGCTGTTGGAATAGGTCAAGGCATTAAGGCTGGTGAACAAAATGCCTCTTTAATGCTGGCTTTCTTCAGTCCACAGACAGCAAAGACAGAAAAATGCACACTTCTGACAATGCCCCTGCCAAGATGCATCTCAGGGTTAGATAAGATGGACGAATGAACACCAACATGTTTTTCCAGAGACCGCTAGCACAGGATCGGTAAACTTTCTGTAAGAGGCCAGATAATAAATAGCTTAGGTTTTGCAGGCCATGGTCTCTGTTGTAGCTACGCAACCCTGCCGTTCTAGGGCAAAGGCATCTACAGACACTATGCAAACGTTCCCATAAAACCACTTACGGGCGCTGAAATTTGAATTTCATGTAATTATTAACAGGTCACAAAATACATAGTTATATGGGGATTTTTGACTGCGTGTAGGGTTAGCGCCCCTCACCTCCCCCTTGGTCAAGGGTCAGCTGTACTCTTCGTTTGACCTTTATTTCAACCACATAAAAATGTAAAGAGCACTCTTAACTTGCAGGCCATACAAAAAGAAGTGGGCTGCAGTTTGCTGATACCTGACTGAGAATGAGACAACTGTCATATTCAGCATCCTACCCCAGAGAATGCAAAGCACAGAGCCTTGCTCCAGAGGCTTGGTCACACCCGATGTATCCCTTTCCTTCCCCAAACTCAATCCTTCCAAATATTCCTCCAGTGGGTCCACGTGTCTCTCCACCTCCCATCATCCTGCCTCATCTTACACAACTCATACCTTCAGAGCAGTCTCCACCCAAGCATGAAACGTGAGTGATGGGCTTGGAAAGGAAATGGGGCCGAGTCATTTCCTGTGTAATAAGCACCTTCAATAGCCCCCAAGTACTTTCAGAATAAACTCCAAACTGCTTACCAGGACCTGCATAAGCCCGTGCCATTCTCTCCAACCTCTTTTGTACTCCTCTCCTTGTCTTTGACCCTGTGTGATGTTTAAATTTTATGTGTCAACTTGACTGGGCCAGAGGGTACCCGGGACAGTTGGCCAAATATTATTCTGGGTATGTCCGTGAGGGTTTCTGGATGAGATTAACATTTCAACCAGCAGACTGAGGAAAACAGACTGCCCTCTGTGTTAGGCAGGGGTCTCCAAAGAAACAGAACCAATAGGAGATTGGCTAGTGGGATTATGAAGGCTGGGGAATCGCAAGATCTAAGTCCAGTCCAAGGGCAGAAGAATGATGTCCCAGCTCGTACCCTTTAATTTTCTCCCCCCGCCAATCTGATTCAGCAAAATGCACCAAGTGAATGAAGAAATCAAATAGGTAAGTTGATTCATTCAGCAAACTTTTAAGTACCTGCCATGTGCTGGGAACTGAGGTACCTAGGACCTTCAGCAGTGCATACAGCCCAAGAGTAGGAGAGTCTTTGCCTTGAAAAGTAGAATTTGAGCACCCATTGGCTTAACATCATCTTTCACTAACAAAACTTGTTTTTTCCCTATGACTTACAGCTACCTTTGGCAGGTTCCACCCAGTCAGTGCTTGCTTCCTACTCCTCACACTGGCCTGTGAGGAGATCTCAAACTTCCACAGTGCACAGAAAGCAAAGTGAAAGTAGGACGGGTATGCACTGATTTGTTTGTGGTTGGTTAGTGATGAAGCTGATGGGCTTCTAACTGCTGTGGTCCAACTCATCCTCTGAGCCCCTCTCCTGCTTCACAAACTGCAACACAAAGAACATCTTTAATTTAAGTAGAACAATCTGATCTCAGGGCCTGCTACAACTTAACTGAAGATAAAATAACCTGTCAACACTAGTTACGGTGAGTTTGTCTCCCTACACCTGAGAGTCCCCCAGTGAGGCCAGATACAGTTATCTGAAACCTGCCAGCAACTCGGGGAACTGGGCCCTGGGAAATCTTCCTTTGCTAGAACTGCTTCTATCACAGGGAAATTCAGACCCTAAAAGATCTTCAGGCCTGTGTGTGCCTGGGATAGCATCCTGCTCACCTAGTTCTTTAATGTAGAACATGGATGGGATTGGACTGTGAAATGTGTTCCCTTCCTGTACAATTTTCCTTCCAAGTAAGAAGACCCCTGGTACTTGCTCTACTGAAAAAGGCTTAATCCTTTCACTTTTCCAGTGTGAATTTCATGCTGCAAAGGGGTTAAGTTTTGGAAAAACGAGGCAGTTATTGTTATATCTGCCCAACTTTCTGTTCATATAGGCAAACAGGAATATCAGTGGCGATGCTTCCCCAAGATCTCTTGAAAAAGATCCTTGATTTAATGGTGACTTACATCTGGGCACTTCCCCTTTGAATCTGATTTTCTTCACAAAGCAGTACCTTGAGGTGCAAACTTCAAAACAGCAACCAGAACAAAACTGCAGGCATTATTCTTTCCTAGCTCTAGACATTACTATGCAGGCTGTTTATCTTCCAGCTCTCTGATATAATGTTGGGGTGCTATGTCTGTCATGTGACAGTAAGAAAACCAATTATGTGGGTCACACTCTAAAGTGATTAAGTGCTGGCCGGTGAAGCCGGAGCTCCTTTTGATTCACTAGAAATACATTTTCCAGCCCTGTATTTTTACAAGGCAATGCAGTTCAGTTTGTACTGCAGTTCTTTTCATACAGTACTTCTTTATTTGACTCAAAGTACGTATTTGTGAGCTATTGCTAAAAGTCACAAAGGGAAGGAGGGCATTAATTGATCGTACATCTCCTAAAGCTTTATTTCGACAATACACAGGTAACTGCTAGAAATGAAGGAATGTCTCAATTTGCCTGTAAACCTCCAACATGGCTTTCTAATAAGTAAGACTACAGGGTAAAAGCATTCCTCAGCATTTGACTCGTGAAGCCTCCCACAGCTGCTAAGATCAGGTTTCTAGGAAGACGTCTCCCTCTCTCCTCAACTGCATGAGTGAGAAATACAATGGTCCCACAGCTTGATTCCAACTATACTTTATTCCCTGAACTTACACTTTGGTTTTCTTTGGATAGAGCTGTTTAAAGTCAATTGCAGTGGTAAAATAAATAAATTAAATAAATAAATAAATAAATAAATAAATAAATAAATAAATAAATGCAATGTCATGAATATTCTTGCTGAAAAATTGCTGTGCTTCGCTTAGACTCCTGAACATACTACTGGTCTGCTCAAGAATGCAGGGCCACAAAAGCTGATTCATGTGACAAGAAATGTCTATCTAGCCTGACAATCAGAACAGGTTGGCATTTTCAAGTGTAATTTATTAAGTAGGGACTAAGAAGCCTTCTCTGATCAAAGAAGTACAGGAATAAGTACAAGAAATTCAGAGTGAGATAAAAGTTAACCGGGATGCTTTTCTGCAGAATTTCTCTGAGCCTTTAATATTCAGACGTGTATTCTAAATCTTCTTTAACGTTTTACCACTGAATTCTTTCTCATAAAGTGCCACATTTTGTAGGGCTAGTGTTCCATGGGACAAACTTCTGGAATCTCTGGAACTGGTCACTTAAAAGTGTTAGGAATATTCTACTGTCTTTTCTATCACACACACACTCTTCACTACTTCCCACTTTTCTATAACGATATTTTGCATAGTGCAATCTAATATGCAGTATATCACAATATAGAAAAGATAACAGGATGATGAATGTGCTTCAGAATGCTCCCTGGCATTATTACTCATATTTCCTACTTGGCTAAGATTTCGGGCAATTCTGGTATGGGTCTTTTCTCCAAAGCACACGGCGGTTTGAAGAAAGCATGAATGAACAAAATGAGGGGCTGCACAGTGTGACTGCCACATCTGTTAGCAGTGCATTTGGTAAGCTTTCTCCTGTCACTATATATATTCAGAAATAATGACAAAGAAATGTAGTTCCTCCGGGCAAATGAAATGGAGGTGCAAATTAGAATCACACCTCCAGTCTCATTTTGGTATCAGTTCTTATCTGGATAAACAACACTTACTCTCACTTTCCTACTCATGGCAAGTAGCCACTGTTAACACTTGCATTAGGGATCAGTCACAACACATTAAAGTTAAGTTTCACACTGCACTGCAGGAGGCAGCCCAGGCCCCAGGGGAACACCAAGTTAAGCTAGGCCCATTACCAATTTTGAGGTAACTAGCATTGGCGCTGAAAAGGCCTCTGTGCCTCAGCTACGTGAAGCGGTTAAAATTCTAATACTCTAAGTGGTATCTCAATATTTCTGTGTATGGTAGTTTATTATTCTCTGTGGAGGGCAGCCGTGGGTAGCTGCTTGCAAAAAGGGTGATTTTAATCACCAATCATTTTCAAGAACACAAGAGATCAGTAGTACTCAACTGTGAAAGAAAGCTGTATTATAATGGGAAACTGCCTGTGTGGATTAAAAACATAAACAGCGTTCGCGTCAAGATAATTGTGTTAGAAGCCAAACTTTCAGGATATGGGGAATATCTATAGACCGTGAGCCACCCAAAAAAGTCCATGGGGAGGGATGGGGAAGAGACAAACCGTAGACTCACAACACCCAGGAATTTGCCCTGTCTATTGGATGAACTGAGGAAAACAGGGTTGTGTAACCCGAATCCTAAAACAGCCAATTTATTAGTTACTCAAGTACAGCAAGATCTACCTGTCCTAACGAAACACAGGTGAGACCTGGAAGAAAGTCTGTAGAATTCACGCAATCAACTCTTCTAAGAAAACATAAAGAAAAATAAAATCTTAAAAAACCTTTAAGAATTGGCAATGCTGTGTATAAATGTGAGAAATAAGCTGCTAGACGTTCTTCAAATGAAACAAATTCAGATAAGCCCATTGATCATCAGACTTACTACATTTTTAAGCATATTACTTATCTAGGGCACCTCTAAGAAGTTCCCTGAGTGTTCTTGACATTCCAAAATGGGAGGGAAGAATCAAGGCCCTTTGTGATACAGAATCAGATTTTTCCAGATCTGGGAACAAGATTCGTTCTATAATTTAGTAGACTAAAAGGTGGGGGGGGGGGGGAGGGGTTGGGTGGGGATATTTTGGATATGCTTTAATCCCAAGTAAAACATGATGGGTTTATGCTGGTTGCAGATTTCTTTCCCACAAGACTCCTGTTAGTTAAGTTTCAGGTATCTGCTAGTTCTTCGAGAAGTACAGGAAAATGATTAGAATCCATCATTTGGACATACCCTCATCATTACACCTTGGGACATCCATTAGTACAGGTGTCCTCTCTTAGTTACAAGAAATCATTATGTGAAGTGCCCCTCATAAACCAATACCCACGTAGCTATTAGCAGCAGCACTCAATAATGCCAGCTGTCATGCACCGAACGCCACGCTAAGTACAGGATATGCATGACCTAACTTACCCTTCACAACAAATCTGTTTTACACTGGAAGAAGTTGAGGCTCAAAGGATGAAATAAACTGCTCCAGGTAACAGAACCAATAAGTGATATGGTACAGATTCCATCCCAGACTGACCCCAGTAAGCATGCGTAGACCTTCACTGAGAAACTACTAGGTACATTAGAACGAACACAGGCCTGAGTAAGTCAAGACACATGCTGTCGATGAGGTTAAAGCTTAGTGGAGCCAGATGTGAGAACCAGTTACCATGAAACCCTACAACAGATTTCAGGCCAAGGCAGGAGGATGAGGGAAGGTGGCTTTTGAAGTGAAGCCTGCGAAGAGGAAAAAGTTCCCTTTTCTTACTGAAGTCCTACTCTTTCTTTCAGGCTCATCGGTGTTTGGTAAGTGGGACAAGGGCATTTAAGGTAAAGGAAAAATGTAGGGAGAAAAATACAAAAAAAAAAAATGAAGCTCACATGTTCATGAAATTGCAAACTATCAAGGTTGGCTAAGATGTAAGGGCAGGAAAGGAAGTATAAGGTTAAGACTGGGAAGGTAAGACTGGGAAAGTAAAACTGGGCCAGCTGTGCAAATGAGATATGCTTCAGAATTATGTTGAACTCTTCTGTATCACTGCTACATCCCAACATCTACCCTTGCCTTTTCTTGCAAGCCTCTGATTTTGAATATAATTTTTCAAAAGATTCTACAGCCACTAATTCCCTGACTAGTCAGATTTTAGAAATGGATACCATCATCTGTCATTTGCTTTACTGGAATGGTCTAACCAATCTCCTTGCTTCCAATCTTATCTTCCTCCCAACCCTTCATCCATATTTTCCATAGTGATCAAATTTAATCGAATCACTCCTCTGCTTAAAACTCCTCAAGGCATCCCACTGGCCCTGCGGGGGTTAAAAAAAAATTTTTTTTTAACTCATCTTTTTGACATGGTGTATAAGACCTATCAAGATCTGACCCCTCTTCATATCTGCAAGCCTTGCCTCTCACCCACTCTTCTCTCCCTTGTCCCTATACTCTAGTTAAAATGAACTACTGGAAAGTTCCTGAACTCACATATATTCTTTCTCATCTCTGAGCAGGCCAGGCCCTGCACATGGCATGCACCTCCCTGCTTTCTCCTTGCTCCCTGCTAACTCCCCTCATCTTTCAGTGTCTCAGCTTGCATGTTACTTCTACCAGAAAGACAGATCTATCTCTTCAAGTCTCAGTTAGGAGCTGTTCTTCTCCTCCACAACACCCTAACATTCTGCATTGCAACTGCCTTTTTGTCTTTCTCACTCATTATCTTAAGAAGCTGTGGAAGATCTCATCAAATCCCTGCAATCTCACAAATGAAAAAGTGAACTATTTTCCACAGTAAGTCAATACTACTGTATTTACTGATACTTATGTATTATTCACTCATTACTCATCTTTCACAACTCTCCCTCCAATTCTGAGGAAAATACTATAGGAAAAAAAACTATATATTCACATGTACCATTCTTCATGACACTACTATATAAATTCCATTAACATCAATTAATGGTGCCTAGAAGCTTATAGTTCACTGAACTAACATGGGAGAAAATACACCAGTATTCATCCCTCTGTCTCACTACAGTTCCTTACTTTCTTCATTTCTCATTCATTCTTCTCTGTTGTTTGACAGTGAATTTTCCTGGTAAAAATAAGCTCAAGTGCACGTAAGGCCTACTATGTGCACTTGAGGTTTCCATGTATCTCCAAGAACAAGATATTTAAGTGAGACAAGTCATTGCCCAGTTGTTCAACTTATCCAATCAAAGAAAATTAAGTCTTAAAACCAATGCTTAAATATAAATAGTTTTTCAGTCACCTAGCAAAGAGGTTAGTACCTCTCCCTACTGCATATTCCTGATCACAAATAAAAAAGCAAACATTGCACGTGTCTAACAAGGCATTGTCTCTTTAAATTGGGCAGGAAAAGCAGAATGTTCAGATGGGCGCAATTACCATCCCTCCCCTTGGAGAATGAAGAGAAAGGAAATGATACAAAATAATGTGGGAATATTTGACTGGTATTCACATTCTAGCTTGTAAACAATTTCTAATTCATTTGCCTAGATAGTTAGCTATCAGTCTGGATGTAAAGAATTTAAGCCCAACCAAGAAACAGGAAGCATCAGTTTTGTCACAAGTGCATTTATTTTGGTGGCTCACATCTGCAGCTTTTTCCCTTCAGTGTATCCTTTCAGAGCCAAAACGGGGAAGGGAACATAGTTACTGGGCCTAAATCCATCACTGTAATTGTGATAAGCTGTACCACCCACAGCATCTTTAGAAGGAAGTTATTAGTTTCCTGATGAAGAACTCCAACCCATATGGAGGCAAAACCTAGAAGTAAAGGAACAGTCTATTCGAGATGACTGACTTTATTCAGTATACCCAACGACGTCAGGACTGAGCTGGTCACACTCAGTTTAGAAGCAGCATATTTAAGTGGATGTGTTCAGACTGACATTCAAAAGCATCTGGTGTTCTTCTGGGAGTCCAACATCAGCACAGAATCTTCTTGGTGTCATCTTGTGTTGATGATGAAATTACTTCCAAATAATCAGAACTGTGACTAAACAGTGAACACCGTGGAAGTGGAGGGCAAAACTGCCTCAAGAAAACTGCAAATCCAGAAGCATAGATTTCACAACATCAGCCTTGACAACTACACTGCATGAATCCAAATCCTTCAATGGAAAAATCCCCCATATATACTGAATTCTTGCAGTCTAGAACAGGGTCATAAACTATGGCCTGCAGGCCAAATCTTGCTGGCCGTTTCTTTTTGTAAATAAAGCTTTATTGGGACACGGCCATGATCACCCTTTTACGAATTATCTATGGCTGCTTTTGTGCTACAAAGGAAAGGTTGAATAGCTGTGACAGAGACTGTATGGCCTGCAAAGCCGTATTATCTGGCTCTCTATGGAAAAAGTTTGCTGACCTCTGGTCTAGAGTGATGGGTCATCCACCAATCCTTGCTCTACAAAACTAGGTTCTGGATCAAAATTATTTTGTCTTCATTCTATAATTCCTCACTGAAGAACCACTACTTAAGGCTTTGGGTTGGCCCCAAGACAGCCCAACCCTCCACTTGAAGCACTATAGGAACAGGTCCAGGTGGCAACCCTGCAGATCTGAACAGATGCCTATTTTTCTTCTGCCCATGAGACAGATGGTCCTTAGAGAGGGAAGAAGAATTAGTCCATGAGAGAGAATTCTCTGTGCAGCACTAATTTTGGAAATGTATCCCTGGTCCATCTGGCCAAAAAGGATTCCTTAGGAGTACCTTTGCTATTTGAATTTGTTCAGCATTCAGGAGGGAAACCCTAGGTACAAGGCTAGAATCTCAGGTATTTGCTCTCTGACAAAATGTCAGTAATGCATTCCAACTCTGCCCTTGAGACAAGATATCTCAAAAAACTGTAAGGTCAGGAGACGACTGTAAGGTTGAAGATAAGAACAGCTAACACTCATTTAGGGGCCCCATTTCAAAGGATTTGTTCACTCCTCTTACAGTAAATAATCCCCCAGAGGAGGAAGATAACACCCAGATATTTGTGCCATGTGCAGAAAGTAGGAGGAGCAGTATTTACCTTCAGACCTGCTACCAGCTGCTCTCCCCTAGACACAGCAATGCTTCTCCTCTCATTAAATGCCCTAACTCGCTTCTGATACTGACCTTGTTCTAAAGACTTTTTCTCCCAGTTGCAAAGTTAATTAACCCAGAAAAACTGATGTTTTCCTCCATTTTGCTCCTAATTCTACTCCACAGTGTAGTGTATACGTTTCTGTTTTGTCTCTAAGTGAGGAAGAGACAAAATTAAGAACCGACAAAGAAGAAACAAGAGCATTAAGGACAGTAAGCCCAAACAAATTCTTTCCATCCAGTCTCAGCTGACAGGCTTTTGAAGCCTGATGGACTTGAGTTCAAGTCCCAGTTCTACCATTTACTATTTGGATAATGTCAGGGTCCTCTTCTATAAAACAAAATAATAACCAAGTTACCTGTGGAGTTATCTCTAGAAGAATTGAATGAAAATGCATATAAATCATTAACAGTGTCTGGGTCATAGTAAGTTCTTAATATGTACTTAAGTCCTTAATATATACTTAAGAACCATTACTGAGCAAAGTTCCTGCTAAGAACCCAGTGGTTGTTATGAACAGAAACACAGATGGGCTGGGGAAGATATCCTTCTTGACTTTCTTCTAAGCCATTCACTTGGAGACAAAGGCAAATTCTCAGTAGAAAAGATGGTTTTAAATTCTACCTCCGCTATTCCTATCATGAGCAATACTAAAGCAACTCCCACCTTTGAAGTGCTTTTGGGGACTTTCCTGGTGGTCCAGTGGTTAAGAATTCGCCTTCCAATGCAGGGGACGCGGGTTCGATCCCTGGTCAGGGAACTAAGATCCCATATGCCGCCAGGCAACTAAGCCGATGCGCCACAACTACGGAGCCCGCATGCCCTGGAGCGCGTGTGCCGCAACTAGAGAGAAGCCCACTCGTTGCAACGAAAGATCCAGAGTGCCGCAACTAAGACCCAACACAGCCATAAATAAATAAATAAATAAATGTTTTAAAAAATAAAGTGCTTTTGATCCCAAAGCCCTCTGTGGGGTTACTGACGCAGCCATCCGACACTACCTCACCCAGGTGCAACATCAAGGGGAAAGAAGATACCACCTCAAATAACCGGGGGTCCCTGCAGATGACGCTAGGCTACATAAATTCATCAAGAAATAGTTACCTACCCAGTATGAATTAGGCAGAGTGGGTTATGAAAGAAAGCTCCTTTGACAAAGAAGTGTGAGTAGCTGTAACATTAGCAAAATACGATCACTGACCCTGATGCAGTAAATCACGTAGTCTCACAAGATTTTAACAACATACTATTTATTTGTTTACAAAATGAAACTCAGTGTTTTTCTAAGATTATCACCTGCTACATGAGATCCCCAGACATATGTGCAAAACGCAGGAACAGAGACAATGAACAAATAATAAACCCAGGAGCGAGGGTCAGTTTTCCAAGACAACCAGGCTGGGGATGAAACTGACAAAGGGCTTTATACATGAAAAACAATACGTGAATTGTATCTGGAAGGACATGGGCAGCCAGGACAGACTCCAGGACACAGCTGCAATGGCTTCTGGCTGCCGTGAACCTCACAGAGCTCACCTCTGAGGGAACTCCCCGCAAGCAAAGGGAGATGATCCTGCGCCTCCCACCAGATGCTTCTCTTTTTCCAAACTCCCGGGTTTGGGTTACATCTGAGCTCACTTTCACCCATGTTGGGAGCTGATTACAGAGAATCCAGAAATGGGAATACTGTAGGCTGCTTTAACAAACCTCATCACCATCTGCTGAAATATTAAGATGCTTGTTTTAAAAGTCGGCTGCCAGGGAGGGAGGTCATGGCACTGACAGTGGGGGAGTTCTCTTTAATAATTACTTTTTACTTCTCTTTCCTGTATACAAGCAGTAGGGCACTGAGCCAAAGGTGAACAGTCCAGAGATAAAAGACCGTCTCTGCTTACCTTCTTCTCCTGCTCTAGGCGTCAGCAAGACAGAACCCAGAGAGCCTTGGTCATCGAAGAAGGAGAGATCCAGTCAAAAGACTGTGCCATGGGTGTATATTTCAGTGAACAACATCTATTTGGGAAAATATATAGGGACGTTGTTAAAATCCGTTTCTCTTTTACAACTGGTTGGCAGAGAGACATTTAAAGTGCACATATACTTAAGAAAGACACCATATGATTTTATCCTGGTATGATAATCCTTCAGTAGTCTGCAACTCATGGGATTTGGGGCCCCCTTTGTATGCTACATGTTTCTTTCTCAAACAGAACAGGAGAAAAAAAGCCTCAGGTTTGTCGACAAAGATCAGGCCAACAGGGTTCCAAGGGGCTTAGGGAAAGGAAGGGAAAGCCTTGTATAATTTACTATCACTGTTACAAGGCCCCAACACAATCAATGATACCAGTGGTCAAGAACTGGACAATGATAATCCTGGGATTTTGTATACTCTCAGAAAAGGGAAGTATATTCCTATGATCCCCCCCTTTGAGTGATGATAATAATAATAATAATAACAAACAACAATAATAGTTACGGCAGAAGCTAACATCTTTTGAGCACATACCATGTACCAGACACTATGTTAAGGGGGGCATCTGTTATATATTAATTCTTCCAACATTCTGAGGCAGGTACTGTTATCTCATTGTATCGGGGAAGAAAACTGATGCTTACAGGGGGTAAGCATCCAAGAACTCGTCAGCTAGGAATGGGTGGAGCTGGCACTGAAGCCAAGCTGTCTGACTGCGCTCATAACTACTGCACGACGGTGCCCGTGGACAGGCCTCACGTAGCCCAGCTTAAATAAGGCAGTGTCATCATAAGGATATACTGGTAATGAGGAAGACAGAAATCTTGCAAGAATCCAGTGCCATGCTTCGGGGACCTAAGTAACTAGAGGGACTGCAGGCAGGACAAGTTCAAGAGTCTTCCCTCTTGAGTGCCAGGATTATTGGGATTCAGGTACTCTGCCTGCCTGCTTCTCTGCTTTCGACTAACTTGTTTCCACTCTGTAACTAACCCAAGTCACTCACTGGCTAGCCTACAACCTGGCCGTCCTCGAGTCAGGTGCCAGAGGTCTGATTACTGGAGGCCAGTTACAGAAGCCTGGGCCGCAGGGGCTGCAGAGGACCATAACTTCAGCACGAGTTACAGGAGAGGCAGACAACCATGGAAGGGGCCGTGAGCACGAGCCCCATGCTGCTTCCATCCTATACAGAAAGCAACTCTGCACCCTCATTTGGATCCTGCCTCATATTTTTGGCATTTACAGAGATTATTTATACCCAAAGGGGCACAAAGGATAAATTCTCAGTCCCAGTAGTCTATGTGTAGTGACTATACAGTTAAAACAGTATGTACATGAAGAGTTTTCTACTAATCAGTGCAAGAAGTACCAATGAAGACAGATGGTAACTTACGAAAGGTTTTCCTCCCCTTCTTCCCTTTGTGTTTGTTTCAATGTCCTGTTTATCAGAATTAAAAGGTGCATGGATTCTGACTTCCACTTACCAGGAGGCTGGTCATTTTTCATCATTACGTAGAGGGGTGGCTCTGGGTTTAGCTCGACCATCTGTCGTCCCTCACAAGCCTGAGGGATTCACAGCATGACCAGGAGAGTCTGCCAAGCCTCGCAAGCAGGCTCTCGGGGCAGTCACGTTCTAAGCCTGGGCTGACCAGACAGAAAGAACAGACCCCCACGCATGACTAGATAGAGCCAGACACGCGGGCCTGATTGGTCAGAACAAACACAAAGTAACCCTGCAGGAATTAGAAACCCACCCCTGTCACATTCCCGACCAAAGTCCCAAGTGTTCACACTGGACACTACCTTCAAACTCCAAATGTCTCTTGAGAAGCAAAGAGGCTAAAAATGTTCTCATGGTAAGTAAAACCTCCTTTTATGCAAATAACAAGTAATGATGTGAACATTAAGCTGCAACAGAAGCCTAAAGATGAATAAACTTTTATAGTAGTGTGATCAATCCACTGGATAGAATATTTTTAAAGGGCACCAGCGCATTTAAAAACTTTTTTTCCTAAGAAAATTAAGCTCTGCAGACATGGGTATTAAATATGATTAGATTAGACCCCCCAACTATTAACACATTTCATCCAGCTGGCCGTGGGCAGCACACAGCTTCCTGCTAAAATCAATTTATAAAGGATGCTGTGGTGGGGAAGGCATGGATGGAAAGGTG
Source organism: Eschrichtius robustus (assembly GCF_028021215.1). Lineage (NCBI taxonomy): Eukaryota > Metazoa > Chordata > Mammalia > Artiodactyla > Eschrichtiidae > Eschrichtius > Eschrichtius robustus. The sequence continues at coordinate 72,489,385 of NC_090833.1, forward strand.
TTTTTTTTTAAAGGCTTTTTTAGGAAATGTTACAATCCTGAGATACTCTTGCTTAACAACTCCTCCAGCCTCTTTGAAATACACTTTTAGCAAAGAGGGAGGGCAGGCATGAGAAAGTGCCTGAGGTTTGGAGTCAACATGAGGATCTGATCAGAGCCTCTGCCACTTCCTAGCTTTGTTCAATTCAGCAAGTCCTTCAACCTCTGAGTTTCAGATCCTTACCTACCCCCACACTCCCTCCTACCTGTACATGAGCACATTAGCACCTGTCCTGTCTACTTCACAAGAATTTGAGGATCAAATTAAAATATATATTCAAAACTTTGAAATCCTGAGGTAGGCATTAGATTTTTCTTTTCCATGAATGCACAGACTCAAACCTCTCTTACCCAGCTTTCAACAAAGTAAGGTACATGTTGACAACAGGCTCCAGAGTCCATGTGCAAAACTGAATTTAAATCTCAGCTCTGCATATAAATCTTGGGAATTGATTTAAGCCTCTGTTTCCTTAGCTGTAAGAACATACAACTTGCTTTACAGAATTGTGAGGGGCCTCACACAGTGCTAGGCTAACAGCAGCCACTCCATGAAACACTGGTTTTCTTCTTGTAATCCCATGAGCTCTTCCAAATAAAACTTCTGGACTTATTTATCAGCTTTGTGATACCATAATATCTCAGTACATATGATATATATCTCATATATATGATATAATATAGTAAGTACATATACATGCCATGCCCAAAATGAACGCTAAACGCTTTTTTTTCTAGGACATATTTTCTAGAAAATATGCATCCAACTTTTTCAACTCTTATACTGTTTCAAAAGCAAAAAAAAGAGCTGAAACAAAAGAAATTTACAGGGTGAGCAGCTTTTAAAATCCCGACGTCTGTCATATAGTAATTTCCCCCTATTAATTGTTACTTTATATATGAATAAGTTACTTAGTATAATTAAAGGAGTTAGTTAAAAATTAAGGGCAAATGAATAAAACCTCACATACCCAAAGCTTCACCTGAAAACTTAAAAGAAGCAGAGTTTGCTGAATATCCCACCCACCACCAGTAGTAAAGCAACCTTTTTCCTTTAAGACATATCAAATACTTAATGCTAACCACTGAAGATAAACAATGGTTTAAACGTTGCAGAAAAAAAGTCCTCAAGAAAAACGTACTTTTGGGGTGTGTATGAATTTTCCAGTGCCCCTACTGTTTTAAAATTTCATGATACAAACAAGAGTATACTTGAACACCAAGAGTTTATATTCAATACCTTGTAATAATAATGGAAAAGAATCTGAAAAAGAATATATAAATATATATGTATAACAATCATTTTGCTGTACACCAGAAACTAACACAACGGTGTAAACCAATTATACTTCAATTAAAAAAAAAAAATCCAAAATCTACTTCCCTGCAGACTTAGCAGTCGTACAAGGGTGGGGGAGTTCAGTACTTCCTGACTGCTTGGATCAACAGAATTGTTTGCAATCCTCAAAGGTACCTATGCTCTCAATGGATAAACACATAAAAAAATGCCTTAAGTCAAAGTCGTAGGTAGCCAGCCCTCACCTGTACAAGAACTGCCCTAAATCAATACAAAAGGGGAGGCAGGATGGTCATGTCGGCTACTAAGTTCTGATCCGTGTTTGCTATACTTGGCAAGGGAAGCAATCAGAATTCTTAGAAGGAAGTGGAATCTTAGAAAAGCTGAAAAGTGCAATTTTTCCTTTTTTGATGGATAAAGAGGGCGATGCTTCTGGTCAACCCATTAAATGGTTTACTGGAACTTGTTCAGACATTAGTCTCCTGTTCTATTTACCTTTATATATATAGATAGATTTTTCCTTCTCCTAGAGACCACAGAACAGTTTTCCAACGACCTTAGTCCTCTGCAAGGTAACTTTTCAATAAATAAACGTGGAACTGGTGTGGACTCCATCTTCGGCCCTTGGTAAAAGTTCCCAGAATTGGTTGCACAGGATCTTAAGGTTATTGAGTTCAACTACCTGAATTATACTTGGAACATCCCAGCACCAGGGGCCATCCAACCAATGCTGCAACGTGTCCAAAGACAGGACAACTCCCAGTGCATAGCCCCCAGACCTACCAAGTTAATCTGTGGGCTCAGGAATCTGTGTTTTAACAAGCTCTCCCAGGTCAATCTTAAGCATGCTCAAATTTGAGAAACCGATTTAGAGCACTTCATCTTAAACTTTAATAGTTTAGTATGCATATGGATGAACCCAGGAATTCTGCTAAAATGCAGATTATAGTGGAATAAGCTGGGGGTTGCAGATACACTGAGTCTGCATTTCTAACCGGTTCCCAGATGCTGTTAACGCGGCTGATCCACAGACCATACTTAGAAGAGCGAGGTCTTAGAGAACAGAATCCAATATTCTTATTCTGTGTACTGTAATAATTTATTAGCCATCAAATCTGGGAACCAGGATTGCTAATAAATTGCATGATGTTGAATGGGGAGAGGTAATAATGGTAGGTAAGAGGACAACTCCCTGAAATGTTGTGCATTTTATTTTAGAAAAGCCCATACCTTCCACTTGTATGCACTTCCGTCTAGACAGTGAGTGCTACTGCCAAATGTGTTTCCAGGTACCATTTCATATGATACTGCTCAGTTTCTGAATCACAGCCTGGTACCCGAGGGGCTGCAGTTCTAATTACACAGACTGTACATTAGTCAAGTCACCTGCTTCTCCTTTATCGGACTTTCTCACCTGCCAAATGAAGGCATTTATAACTAATCCACAGACTTGTATACTCCTTACAGGGGTAATAACATGCATGACCAATAGGAAACAGTAAAAACAGAAATAGCCACAACTGCTACTGAGATAAAAAGCAGTAAGATAACTGAGTATCTTACCACCAAAAAGAACACATGCTCTCTTGTCTCTGAAGTCAGAAAAATAAAGATTTAATTTGAATGAGGTTCCATTAAAGCTTGCAAGATTTCTGATCTCTCGGAGGTGCATGTACCACAAGACACAAAGGGAGTAATCCGAGTTCCAGTCCCCAAATGTATCCCCCTGACCATGCTTTAATTACTAACTACATCATTTATCATTAACTTACCTGGAAATGGAGAACTGTCTTTTCCATTTTACTTAGCAATGATGAAAGAAGCTAAAATAGATGGGGGAGGAGAGAAGATGGCGGAAGAGTAAGACGCGGAGATCACCTTCCTTCCCACAGATACAGTAGAAATACATCTACACGTGGAACTGCTCCTACAGAACACCCACTGAACGCTGGCAGAAAACGTCCGACCTCCAAAAAGGCAAGAAACTCCCCCCGTACTTGGGTAGGGCAAAAGAAAAAAGAAATAACAGAGACAAAAGAATAGGGACGGCACCTGCACCAGTGGGAGGGAGCTGTGAAGGAGGAAAGATTTCCACGCACTAGGAAGCCCCTTCGCGGGCAGAGACTGCGGGTGGCAGAGGGGGGAAGCTTCGGAGCCACGGAGGAGAGCGCAGCCACAGGGGTGCGGAGGGCAAAGCGGAGAGGTTCCCGCACGGAGGAGCGGTGCCGACCAGCACTCACCAGCCCGAGAGGCTTGTCTGCTCACCTGCCGGGCGGGCGGGGCTGGGAGCTGAGGCTCGGGCTTCGGAGGTCGGATCGCAGGGAGAGGACTGGGGTTGGCGGCGTGAACACAGCCTGAAGGGGTTAGTGCACCACAGCTAGCCGGGAGGGAGCCCGGGAAAAAGTCTGCAGCTGCCGAAGAGGCAAGAGACTTTTCCTTCCCTCTTTGTTTCCTGGTGCGCGAGGAGAGGGGATTCAGAGCGCCGCCTAAACGAACTTCAGAGACGGGCGCGAGCCGCAGCTATCAGCGGGGACCCCACAGCAACAGGGGCGCAGAGGAAAAAACGGAGAGACTCCCGCACAGAGGCTCGGCGCCGAGCAGCACTCAGCAGCCCGAGAGGCTTGTCTGCTCACCCGCAGGGGGGCGGGCGGGGCTGGGAGCTGAGGCTAGGGCTTCGGTCGGATCGGATCGCAGGTAGAGGACTGGGGCTGGCGGCGTGAACACAGCCTGAAGGGGTTAGCGCACCACAGCTGGCTGGGAGGGAGACCGGGAAAAAGTCTGCAGCTGCCGAAGAGGCAAGAGACTTTTTCTTGCCTCTTTGTTTCGCAGCGCGCAAGGAGAGGGGATTCAGAGCGCCGCCTAAACGAACTCCAGAGAAGGGTGCGAGCCGCGGCTATCAGCGCGGACCCCAGAGACGGGCGTGAGACGCTGGGGCTGCTGCTGCCGCCTCCAAAAAGCCTGTGTGTGAGCACAGGTCACTCTCCACACCGCCCCTCCCGGTAGCCTGTGCAGCCCGCCACTGCCAGGGTCCCGTGATCCAGGGACAACTTCCCCGGGAGAACGCACTGCGCGCCTCAGGCTGCTGCAACGTCACGCCGGCCTCTGCCGCCGCAGGCTCGCCCCGCCTCCTCTGTACCCCTCCCTCCCCGCGGCCTGGGTGAGCCAGAGCCCCCGAAGCAGCTGCTCCTTTAACCCCGTCCTGTCTGGGCGGGAACAGACGCCCTCAGGTGACCTACACACAGAGGTGGGTCCAAATCCAAAGCTGAACCCCAGGAGCTGTGCGAACAGGGAAGAGAAGGGGAAATCTCTCCCAGCAGCCTCAGAAGCAGCGGATTAAAACTCCACAAACAACTTGATGTGCCTGCATCTGTTGAATACCTGAATAGACAACGAATCATCCCAAATTCAGGAGGTGGACTTTGGGAGCAGGATATATTAATTTTTCCCCTGTTCCTTTTTGTTTTGTGAGTGTATATGTATATGCTTCTGGGTGAGATTTTGTCTGTATAGCTTTGCTTTACAATAGCTTTATTTTACTTCACTATATTATAGCCTCTTTCTTTCTATTTTTTCTCCCTTTTACTCTGAGCCGTGTGGACGAAAGGCTCTTGGTGATCCAGCCAGGCATCAGGGCCGTGCCTCTGAGGTGGGAGAGCCAACTTCAGGACACTGGTCCACAAGAGACCTCTCAGCTCCACGTAATACCAAACGGCAAAAATCTCTCAGAGATCTCCATCTCAACATCAAGACCCAGCATCACTCAATGACCAGCAAGCTACAGTGCTGAACACCCTATGCCAAACAACTAGCGAGACAGGAACACAGCCCCATCCATTAGCAGAGAGGCTGCCTAAAATCATAATAAGGCCAGAGACACCCCAAAATACACCACCAGACGTGGACGGGCCCACCAGAAAGACAAGATCCAGCCTCATCCACCAGAGCTCAGGCACTAGTTCCCTCCACCAGGAAGCCTACACAACCCACTGAACCAACCTTAGTCACTGGGGACAGATACCAAAAACAACGGGAACTACAAACCTGCAGTCTGTGAAAAGGAGACCCCAAACACAGTAAGATAAGCAAAATGAGACGACAGAAAAACACACAGCAGATGAAGGAGCAGGGTCAAAACACACCAGACTTAACAAATGAAGAGGAAATAGGTAGTCTACCTGAAAAAGAATTCAGAATAATGATAGTAAGGATGATCCAAAATCTTGGAAACAGAATAGACAAAATGCAAGAAACATTTAACAAGGACGTAGAAGAACTAAAGAGGAACCAAGCAATGATGAAAAACACAATAAATGAAATTAAAAATACTCTACATGGGATCAATAGCAGAATAACTGAGGCAGAAGAAAGGATAAGTGACCTGGAAGATAAAATGGTGGAAATGACTACTACAGAGCAGGACAAAGAAAAAAGAATGAAAAGAACTGAGGACAGTCTCAGAGACCTCTGGGACAACATTAAACGCACCAACATTCGAATTATAGGGGTCCCAGAACAAGAAGAGAAAAAGAAAGGGACTGAGAAAATATTTGAAGAGATTATAGTTGAAAACTTCCCTAATATGGGAAAGGAAATAGTTAATCAAGTCCTGGAAGCACAGAGAGTCCCATACAGGATAAACCCAAGGAGAAACACGCCAAGACACATATTAATCAAACTGTCAAAAATTACATATAAGGAAAACATATTAAAGGCAGCAAGGGAAAAACAACAAATAACACACAAGGGAATCCCCATAAGGTTAACAGCTGATCTTTCAGCAGAAACTCTGCAAGCCAGAAGGGAGTGGCAGGATATACTTAAAGTGATGAAGGAGAAAAACCTACAACCAAGATTACTCTACCCAGCAAGGATCTCATTCAGATTTGATGGAGAAATTAAAACCTTTACAGACAAGCAAAAGCTGAGAGAGTTCAACACCACCAAACCAGCTTTACAACAAATGCTAAAGGAACTTCTCTAGGCAAGAAACACAAGAGAAGGAAAACACCTACAATAACAAACCCAAAACATTTAAGAAAATGGGAATAGGAACATACATATCGATAATTACCTTGAATGTAAATGGATTAAATGCTCCCACCAAAAGACACAGGCTGGCTGAATGGATACGAAAACAAGACCCATATATATGCTGTCTACAAGAGACCCACTTCAGACCTAGAGACACATACAGACTGAAAGTGAGGGGATGGAAAAAGATATTCCATGCAAATGGAAATCAAAAGAAAGCTGGAGTAGCAATTCTCATATCAGACAAAATAGACTTTAAAATAAAGACTATTACAAGAGACAAAGAAGGACACTATATAATGATCAAGGGATCGATCCAAGAGGAAGCTATAACAACTGTAAATATTTATGCACCCAACATAGGAGCACCTCAATACATAAGGCAAATACTAACAGCCATAAAAGGGGAAATCGACAGCAACACAATCATAGTAGGGGACTTTAACACCCCACTTTCACCAATGGACAGATCGTCCAAAATGAAAATAAATAAGGAAACACAAGCTTTAAATGATACATTAAACAAGATGGACTTAATTGATATTTATAGGACATTCCACCCAAAAACAACAGAATACACATTTTTCTCAAGTGCTCATGGAACATTCTCCAGGATAGATCATATCTTGGGTCACAAATCAAGCCTTGGTAAATTTAAGAAAATTGAAATCGTATCAAGTATCTTTTCCGACCACAACGCTATGAGACTAGATATCAATTACAGGAAAAGATCTGTAAAAAATACAAACACATGGAGGCTACACAATACACTACTTAATAATGAAGTGATTACTGAAGAAATCAAAGGGGAAATCAAAAAATACCTAGAAACAAATGACAATGGAGATACGACGACCCAAAACCTATGGGACGCAGCAAAAGCAGTGCTAAGAGGGAAGTTTATAGCAATACAAGCCTACCTCAAGAAACAGGAAACATCTCGAATAAACAACCTAACCTTGCACCTAAAGAAATTAGAGAAAGAAGAACAAAAAAACCCCAAAGCCAGCAGAAGGAAAGAAATTATAAAGATCAGGTCAGAAATAAATGAAAAAGAAATGAAGGAAACAATAGCAAAAATCAATGAAACTAAAAGCTGGTTCTTTGAGAAGATAAACAAAATTGATAAACCATTAGCCAGACTCATCAAGAGAAAAAGGGAGAAGACTCAGATCAATAGAATTAGAAATGAAAAAGGAGAAGTAACCACTGACACTGCAGAAATACAAAAGATCATGAGAGATTACTACAAGCAACTCTATGCCAATAAAATGGACAACCTGGAAGAAATGGACAGATTCTTAGAAATGCACAAACTGCCGAGACTGAACCAGGAAGAAATAGAAAATATGAACAGACCAATCACAAGCACTGAAATTGAAACTGTGATTAAAAATCTTCCAACAAACAAAAGCCCAGGACCAGATGGCTTCACAGGCGACTTCTATCAAACATTTAGAGACGAGCTAACACCTATCCTTCTCAAACTCTTCCAAAATATTGCAGAGGGAGGAACACTCCCAAACTCATTCTACGAGGCCACCATCACCCTGATACCAAAACCAGACAAAGATGTCACAAAGAAAGAAAACTACAGGCCAATATCACTGATGAACATAGATGCAAAAATCCTCAACAAAATACTAGCAAACAGAATCCAACAGCACATTAAAAGGATCATACACCATGATCAAGTGGGGTTTATCCCAGGAATGCAAGGATTCTTCAATATACGCAAATCAATCAATGTGATACACCATATTAACAAATTGAAGGAGAAAAACCATATGATCATCTCAATAGATGCAGGGAAAGCTTTCGACAAAATTCAACACCCATTTATGATAAAAGCCCTGCAGAAAGTAGGCATAGAGGGAACTTTCCTCAACATAATAAAGGCCATATATGACAAACCCACAGCCAACATTGTCCTCAATGGTGAAAAACTGAAACCATTTCCACTAAGATCAGGAACAAGACAAGGTTGCCCACTCTCACCACTATTACTCAACATAGTTTTGGAAGTGTTAGCCACAGCAATCAGAGAAGACAAAGAAATAAAAGGAATCCAAATCGGAAAAGAAGAAGTAAAGCTGTCACTATTTGCAGATGACATGATACTATACATAGAGAATCCTAAAGATGCTACCAGAAAACTCCTAGAGCTAATCAATGAATTTCATAAAGTAGCAGGATACAAAATTAATGCACAGAAATCTCTTGCATTTCTATAAACTAATGACGAAAAATCTGAAAGTGAAATTAAAACACTCCCGTTTACCATTGCAACAAAAAGAATAAAATATCTAGGAATAAACCTACCTAAGGAGACAAAAGACCTGTATGCAGAAAATTATAAGACACTGATGAAAGAAATTAAAGATGATACAAATAGATGGAGAGATATACCATGTTCCTGGATTGGAAGAATCAACATTGTGAAAATGACTCTACTACCCAAAGCAATCTACAGATTCAATGCAATCCCTATGAAACTACCACTGGCATTTTTCACAGAACTAGAACAAAAAATTTCACAATTTGTATGGAAACACAAAAGACCCCGAATAGCCAAAGCAATCTTGAGAACGAAAAATGGAGCTGGGGGAATCAGGCTCCCTGACTTCACACTATATTACAAAGCTTCAGTAATCAAGACAGTTTGGTACTGGCACAAAAACAGAAATATAGATCAATGGAGCAGGATAGAAAGCCCAGAGATAAACCCACACACATATTGTCACCTTATCTTTGATAAAGGAGGCAAGCATATACAGTGGAGAAAAGACAGCCTCTTCAATAAGTGGTGCTGGGAAAATTGGACAGGTACATGTAAAAGTATGAAATTAGAACACTCCCTGACACCATGCACAAAAATAAACTCAAAATGGATTAAAGACCTAAGTGTAAGGGCAGACACTATCAAACTCTTAGAGGAAAACATAGGCAGAACACTCTATGACATACATCACAGCAAGAACCTTTTTGACCCAGCTCCCAGAGAAATGGAAATAAGAACACAAATAAACAAATGGGACCTAATGAAACTTAAAAGCTTTTGCACAGCAAAGGAAACCATAAACAAGACCAAAAGACAACCCTCAGAATGGGAGAAAATATTTGCAAATGAAGCAACTGACAAAGGATTAATCTCCAAGATTTACAAGCAGCTCATGCAGCTCAATAACAAAAAAACCAACAACCCAATCCAAAGATGGGCAGAAGACCTAAATAGACATTTCTCCAAAGAAGATATACAGATGGCCTACAGACACATGAAAGAATGCTCAACATCATTAATCATTAGAGAAATGCAAATCAAAACTACAATGAGATATCATCTCACACCGGTCAGAATGGCCATCATCAAAAAATCTAGAAACAATAATGCTGGAGAGGGTGTGGAGGAAAGGGAACACTCTTGCACTGTTGGTGGGAATGTAAATTGATACAGCCACTATGGAGAACAGTATGGAGGTTCCTTAAAAAACTACAAGTAGAACTACCATATGACCCAGCAATCCCAATACTGGGCATATACCGTGAGAAAACCATAGGTCAAAAAGAGTCATGTACCAAAATGTTCATTGCAGCTCTATTTACAATAGCCAGGACATGGAAGCAACCTAAATGTCCATCGACAGATGAATGGATAAAGAAGATGTGGCACATATATACAATGGAATATTACTCAGCCATAAAAAGAAATGACATGGAGGTATTTGTAATGAGGTGGATGGAGTTAGAGTCTGTCATACAGAGTGAAGTAAGTCAGAAAGAGAAAAACAAATACAGTCTGCTAACACATATATACGGAATCTAAGGGAAAAAAAAAAAAAAAGGCCATGAAGAACCTAGTGGCAAGACGGGAATAAAGACACAGACCTACTAGAGAATGGACTTGAGGATATGGGGAGGGGGTGGGGTGAGATGTGACAGGGTAAGAGAGTGTCATGGACATATATACACTACCAAATGTAAAATAGATAACTAGTGGGAAGCAGCCGCATAGCACAGGGAGATCAGCTCGGTGCTTTGTGACCACCTAGAGGGGTGGGATGGGGAGGGTGGGAGGGAGGGAGATGCAAGAGGGAAGAGAAATGGGAACATATTGTATATGTATAACTGATTCACTTTGTTATAAAGCAGAAGCTAACACACCATTGTAAGGCAATTATACTTCAATAAAGATGTTTAAAAAAAAAAAGAAGCTAAAATGTTTTTATTCCATCAGAGGTCTCTCCAAGCCTCAGGTTTTCCTATCTGTAAAATGGGAATAATATTACGTACTTAGCAGCAGCATCAGGAAAAGTAACAATAGCCCATGTGAAATGAACAGCCTTATGACTGGGTCAATAGAAGAAAGCCATTATGACAAGAACAGTTTCATATGATGAGAGTCTCACACTTAGTCAGAGACATGTCTGCCCAAATATACCTTAGAACTCCACACTATATGTTACGGACTGAATGTTTGTGTCCCCACCAAAATTCATATACTAAAATCTAATCTCTTGGGATTAACAGATGCAAACCATTATATATAGGATGGATAAACAACAAGATGCTACTGTATAGCACAGGGAACTATATTCAATATCCTATGACAAACCATAATGGAAAAGAATATGAAAAAGAACACATACATATATATATAAAACTGAGTCACTTTGCTGTTTGGAAGAAATTAACACAACACTGTAAAACAACTATACTTTGGAGGACCTTCAAGATGGAGGAGGAGTAAGACGGGGAGATTACCTTCCTCCCCCAAAATACATCAGAAATACATCTACATGTGGAACAACTCCTACAGAACACCTACTGAACATTGGCAGAAGACCTCGGACTTCCCAAAAGGAAAGAAACTCCCCACATACCTGTGCAGGGCAAAAGAAAAAAGAAAAAACAGAGACAAAAGAATAGGAATGGGACCTGCACCTCTGGGATGGAGCTGTGAAGGAGGAAAAGTTTCCACACACTAGGAAGCCCCTTCACTGGCGGAGACGGGGCGTGGGCAGGGGGGAAGCTTCAGAGCCATGGAGGAGAGCACAGCAACAGGGGTGCAGAGGGCAAAGCGGAGAGATTCCCATACAGAGGATCGGTGCCAACCAGCACTCACCAGCCTGAGAGGCCTGTCTGCTCACCGCCGGGATAGGTGGGGGCTGGGAGCTTAGGCTCGGGCTTTGGAAGTCAGACCCCGGGGAGAGGACTGGGGTTGGCTGCATGAACACAGCCTGAAGGGGGCTAGTGCACCACAGCTAGCTGGGAGGGAGTCTGGGAAAAAGTATGGACCTGCCTAAGAGGCAAGAGACCATTGTTTTGGGGTGTGTGAGGAGAGGGGATTCAGAGCACCGCCTAAACGAGCTCTAGAGACAGGCACGAGCCATGGCTATCAGTGCGGACGCCAGAGACGGGCAGGAGACGCTAAGGCTGCTGCTGCCGCCACCGCCACCAAGAAGCCTGTGTGCAAGCACAGGTCACTATTCACACCTCCCCTCCCGGGAGCCTGTGCAGCCCGCCACTGCCAGGGTCCCGTGATCCAGGGACAACTTACCTGGGAGAACACATGGCGCGCCTCAGGCTGGTGCAACTTCATGCTGGCCTCTGCCACCGCAGGCTCGCCCTGCATTCCGTACCCCTCCCTCCCCCAGGCCTGAGTGAGCCAGAGTCCCCGAATCAGCTGCTCCTTTAACCCCATCCTGTCTGAGCAGGAACAGACGCCCTCAGGTGACCTACACGCAGAGGCAGGTCCAAATCCAAAGCTGAACCCTGGGAGCTGTGTGCACAAAGAAGAGAAAGGGAAATTTCTCCCAGCAGCCTCAGGAGCAGTGGATTAAATCTCCACAATCAACTTGATGTACTCTGCATCTGTGGAATACCTGAATAGACAACGAATCATCCCAAATTGAGGAGGCGGACTTTGGGAGCAATGATATATATATTTTTTCCCTTTTTCTCTTTTTGTGAGTGTGTACGTGTATTCTTCTTTGTATGATTTTGTCTGTATAGCTTTGCTTTTACCATTTGTCCTAGGGTTTTGTCTGCCCCTTTTTTTTTTTAATACAGTTTTTAGCGCTTGTTATCATTTGTGGAGTTGTTTTTTCATTTGGGTGCTCTCTTCTTCCTTTTTCTCTTTTTTTTTTTATTACTTTTTTATTTTTAATAATATTTTTTATTTTAGTAACTTTATTTTATTATTATTTTTTTCCTTCCTTCTTTCCTTCCTCCCTCCCTCACTTCCTTATTTTTTTCTCCCTTTTCTTCTAAGCCGTGTGGCTGACAGGGTCTTGGTGCTCCAGCCAGGTGTCAGGCCTGAGCCTCTGAGGTGGGAGAGCCGAGTTTAGGACATTGGTCCACCAGAGAAATCCCAGCCTCATGTAATACCAAACGGCGAAAGCTCTCCCACAGATCTCCATCTCAATGCTAAGACCCAGCTCCCCTCAATGACCAGTAAGCTACAGTGCCGGACACCCTATGCCAAACAACTAGCAAGACAGGAACACAACCCCACCCATTAGCAGAGAGGCTGCTTAAAATCATAATAAGGCCACAGACACCCCAAAACACACCACCAGACGTGGACCTGCCCACCAGAAAGACAAGGTCCAGCCTCATCCACCAGAACACAGGCACTAGTCCTCTCCACCAGGAAGCCTACACAACCCACTGAACCAACCTTAGCCACTGGGAACAGACACCAAAAACAACAGGAACTACGAACCTGCAGCCTGCAAAAAGGAGACCCCAAACACAGTAAAATAAGCAAAATGAGAAGACAGAAAAACACACAGCAGATGAAGGAGCAAGGTAAAAACACACCAGACCTAACAAATGAAGAGGAAATAGGCAGTCTACCTGAAAAAGAATTCAGAGTAATGATAGTAAAGATGATCCAAAATCTTGGAAATAGAATAGACAAAATGCAAGAAACATTTAACAAAGACCTAGAAGAACTAAAGAGGAACCGAGCAACGATGAAAAACACAATAAATGAAATTAAGAATACTCTAGAGGGGATCAATAGCAGAATAACTGAGGCAGAAGAACAGATAAGTGACCTGGAAAATAAAATAGTAGAAATAACTACCACAGAGCAGAATAAAGAAAAAAGAATGAAAAGAATTGAGGACAGTCTCAGAGACCTCTGGGACAACATTAAATGCACCAACATTCAAATTATAGGGGTCCCAGAAGAAGAGAAAAAATAAGGGACTGAGAAAATATTTGAAGAGATTATAGTTGAAAACTTCCCTAATATGGGAAAGGAAATAGTCAATCAAGGCCAGGAAGCACAGAGAGGCCCATACAGGATAAAACCAAGGAGAAACACGCCACAACACATATTTATCAAACTACCAAAAATTAAACACAAAGAAAAAATATTAAAAGCAGCAAAGGAAAAGCAACAAATAACATACAAGGGAATCCCCATAAGGTTAGCAGCTGATCTTTCAGCAGAAACTATACAGGCCAGAAGGGAGTGGCAGGACACATTTAAAGTGATGAAAGGGAAAAACCTACAACCAAGATTACTCTACCCAGCAAGGATCTCATTCACATTCGATGGAGAAATTTAAACCTTTACAGACAAGGAAAAGCTAAGAGAATACAGCACCACCAAACCAGCTTTACAACAAATGCTAAAGGAACTTCTCTAGGCAGGAAACACAAGAGAAGGAAAAGACCTACAACAACAAACCTAAAACAATTAAGAAAATGGTAACAGGAACATACATATTGGTAACTACCTTAAATGTAAATGGATTAAATGCTCCAACCAAAAGACACAGACTGGCTGAATGGATACAAAAACAAGACCCGTATATATACTGTCTACAAGAGACCCACCTCAGACCTAGGGACACATACAAACTGAAAGTGAAGCGATGGAAAAAGACATTCCATGCAAATGGAAATCAAAAGAAAGCTGGAGTAGCAATTCTCATATCAGACAAAAGAGACTTTAAAATAAAGACTATTACAACAGACAAAGAAGGACACTACATAATGATCAAGGGATCAATCCAAGAGGAAGATATAACAATTGTAACTATTTATGCACCCAACATAGGTACACCTCAATACATAAGACAAATGCTAACAGCCATAAAAGGGGAAATTGACAGTAACACAATAATAGTAGGGGACCTTAAACAATGGACAGATCATCCAAAATGAAAATAAATAAGGAAACACAAGCTTTAAATGATACATTAAACAAGATGGACTTAACTGATATTTATAGGACATTCCATCCAAACACAACAGAACAAACTTTCTTCTCAAGTGCTCATGGAACATTCTCCAGGACAGATCATATCTTGGGTCACAAATCAAGCCTTTGTAAATTTCAGAAAAAAAAATGAAATCGTATCAAGTATCTTTTCTGACCACAATGCTATAAGACTAGATATCAAATACAGGAAAGAAAACTGTAAAAACTACAAACACATAGAGGCTAAACAATATGCCACTAAATAACCAAGAGATCACTGAAGAAATCAAAGAGGAAATCATAAAATACCTAGAAAGAAATGACAATGAAAACACGATGGCCCAAAACATATGGGGTGCAGCAAAAGCAGTTTAAGAGGGAAGTTTAAGGCAATACAATTCTACCTCAAGAAACAAGAAACATCTCAAATAAACAACCTAATCTTACATCTAAAGCAATTTAGAGAGAGAACAAAAAAAACCCAAAGTTAGCAGAAGGAAAGAAATCATAAAGATCAGAGCAGAAATAAACGAAAAGGAAATGAAGGAAATGATAGCAAAGATCAATTAAAAAAAAAGCTGGTTCTCTGAGAAGATAAACAAAATTGATAAACCATTAGCCAGACACATCAAGAAAAAAAGGGAGAAGACTCAAATCAACAGAATTAGAAATGAAAAAGGAGAAGTAACAACTGACACCACGGAAATACAAAGGATCATGAGAGATTACTACAAGCAACAATATGCCAATAAAATGGACAACCTGGAAGAAATGGACACATTCTTAGAAAAGCACAACCTTCCGAGACTGAACCCGGAAGAAATAGAAAATATAAAGAGACCAATCACAAGCACTGAAATTGAAACCGTGATCAAAAGTGTTCCAACAAACAAAAGCCCAGGACCAGATGGTTTCACAAAATTCTATCGTTTAGACAAGAGCTAACACCTATCCTTCTCAAACTCTTCCAAAATATAGCAGAGGGAGGAACACTCCCAAACTCATTGTATTAGGCCACCATCAATCACCCAGATACCAAAACCAGACAAAGATGTCACACAAAAAGAAAACTACAGGCCAATATCACTGATGAACATAGATGCAAAAATCCTCAACAAAATACTAGCAAACAGAATCCAACAGCACATTAAAAAGATCATACACCATGAACAAGTGGGGTTTATCACAGGCATGCAAGGATTCTTCAATAAATGCAAATCAATCAATGTGATAAACCATATTAACAAATTGAAGGAGAAAAATCATGTGATCATCTCAATAGACGCAGAAAAAGCTTTTGACAAAATTCAACACCCATTTATGATAAAAGCCCTGCAGAAAGTAGGCATAGAGGGAACTTTCCTCAACATAATAAAGGCCATATATGACAAACCCACAGCCAACATTGTCCTCAATGGTGAAAAACTGAAATCATTTCCACTAAGATCAGGAACAAGACAAGGTTGCCCACTCTCACCACTATTATTCAACATAGTTTTGGAAGTGTTAGCCACAGCAATCAGAGATGAAAAAGAAATAAAAGGAATCCAAATTGGAAAAGAAGAAGTAAAACTGTCACTGTTTGCAGATGACATGATACTATACATAGAGAATCCTAAAGACACTACCAGAAAACTACTAGAGCTAATCAATGAATTTGGTAAAGTAGCAGGATACAAAATTAATGCACATAAATCTCTTGCATTCCTATACACTAATGATGAAAAATCTGAAAGAGAAATTAAGGAAACACTCCCATTTTCCACTGCAACAAGAAGAATAAAATACCTAGGAATAAACCTACCTAAAGAGACAAAAGACCTGTATGCAGAAAACTGTAAGACACTGATGAAAGAAATTAAAGATGATACAAACAGATGGAGAGATATACCATGTTCTTGGACTGGAAGAATCAACATTGTGAAAATGACTATACTACCCAAAGCAATCCGCAGATTCAACGCAATCCCTATCAAACTACCAATGGCATTTTTCACAGAACTAGGACCAAAAATTTCACAATTTGTATGGAAACACAAAAGACCCCGAATAGCCAAAGCAATCTTGAGAAAGAAAAATGGACCTAGAGGAATCAGCTGAGCTCCCTGACTTCAGACTGTACTACAAAGCTACAGTAATCAAGAGAGTATGGTACTGGCACAAAAACAGAAATACAGATCAATGGAATGGGACAGAAAGCCCAAAGATAAACCCACGCACATATGGTCACCTTATCTTTGATAAAGGAGGCAAGAATATACAATGGAGAAAAGACAGCCTCTTCAATAGGTGGTGCTGGGAAAACTGGACAGCTACATGTAAAAGAATAAAATTAGAACACTCCCTAACACCATATACAAAAATAAACTCAAAATGGATTAAAGACCTAAATGTAAGGTCAGACACCATCAAACTCTTAGAGGAAAACATAGGCAGAACACTCTATGACATACATCACAGCAAGATCCTTTTTGACCCACCTCCTAGAGAAATGGAAATAAAAACAAAAATAAACAAATGGGACCTAATGAAACTTAAAAGCTTTTGCACAGCAAAGGAAACCATAAACAAGATGAAAAGACAACCCTCAGAATGGGAGAAAATATTTGCAAATGAAGCAACTGACAAAGGATTAATCTCCAAAATATACAAGCAGCTCATGCAGCTTAATATCCAAAAAACAAACAACCCAATCCAAAAATGGGCAGAAGACCTAAACAGACATTTCTCCAAGGAAGATATACAGATTGCCAACAAACACATGAAAGGATGCTCAACATCACTAATCATTAAGAGAAACGCAAATCAAAAGTACAATGAGGTATTACCTCACACCGGTCAGAATGGCCATCATCAAAAAATCTACAAACAATAAATGCTGGAGAGGGTGTGGAGAAAAGGGAACCCTCTTGCACTGTTGGTAGGAGTGTAAATTGATACAGCCACTATGGAGACCAGTATGGAGGTTCCTCAAAATACCAAAAATAGAACTACCATATGATGCAGCAATCCCACTACTGGGCATATACCCTGAGAAAACCATAATTCAAACAGAGTCATGTACCACAATGTTCACTGCAGTTCTATTTACAATAGCCAGGACATGGAAGCAATCTAAGTGTCCATCGACAGATGAATGGATAAAGAAGATGTGGCACATATATACAATGGCATATTACTCAGCCATAAAAAGAAACAAAATTGAGTTATTTGTAGTGAGGTGGATGGACCTAGAGTCTGTCATACAGAGTGAAGTAAGTCAGAAAGAGAAAAACAAATACCATATTCTAACACATATATATGGAATCTAAGGGAAAAAAAAAAGGTTCTGAAGAACCTAGGGGCAGGACAGGAATAAAGACACAGACGCAGGTGTAGAGAATGGACTTGAGGACACAGGGAGGGGGAAGGGTAAGCTGAGACGAAGTGAGAGAGTGGCATGGACTTATATATACTACCAAATGTAAAACAGCTAGTGGGAAGCAGCTGCAGAGCACAGGGAGATCGGCTAGGTGCTTTGTGACCACCTAGAGGGGTGGGATAGGGAGGGTGGGAGGGAGGTGCAAGAGGGAAGGGATATGGGGATATATGTATACATATAGCTGATTCACTTTGTTATACAGCAGAAACTAGCACAGCATTGTAAAGCAGTTATACGCCAATAAAGATGTTTAAAAAAAAAAACTATACTTCATAAATCAGAAAAAAAAAAAAAAAAAAAAAGGCAAACTCCAAAAAAAAAAAATGTAGTCTCCAATGTGATGTTATTTGGATGTGGAGCCTCTGGGAGGTAACTGGGTTGTGAGGGCAGACTGATGAATGGGATGACGGTCTTACACGAAGAGGTCAGAGAGCTGATGCACTCTCTTTCTACCGTGTGCGGTCACAATGAGAAGCTGGCAGTTTGCAACCTGGAGGAGGACCCTCACCAGAACCCTACCGCACTGGCCCCCTGATCTCAGACATACAACTATGGGAAATAAATTTCTGTTGTTTATAAGCCTCCAGTCTATGGGAATCTGTTACAGCAGCCTGAACTAATACACTGTACTTAACATCCTGATATTCTTGTATGACTTTCACTAAGTACTTCGATTTGGTCAAGAAATGGCATTAGTCAAGCTATAAACTCTAAGCAGAGAATATTCTATCACTCAGAGTAAATCTGAAAAGGATAGTTACCTTCTGGCTATTAACACCATAATATCTTCATGAAAAAAAATGAAAGAGCTATGAAATCTTTTATTTAAAAATGTACACCAAATACCAGGTTCACCTGGGTCTCCTGAGCAATAGAATCAAAGACATTTCAACTTTCCTTTACATTTCTGTCTCATACCCTATTCAGACATAGGACCAGCTTTAACATTGTCCAAGACTAAAGAAATTAACCGTTCATATCCCTAGTAGTCACACTTAGAAGACTTTTTTACCCGAGGGGAATAGAAACCAGAATGTATAGCATAAACCCCTGGGTGTATAGACTTGCACTTTCTCCTGGAGCACAGTAATTCCTTTTCTATACTTTTCCTGGAGTCATCATTTTACAATTTGGTATACTGTCAACCCTGACGCATCCGCAAAACAAGCAAGCAACCTGAAATGTTCAAGAAACATGCAATAGCATCAGCACTAATTTCCCAATGGAGAAAACAAATGTAAGGATACACTAGGTCTCACACCAGCCCTAATTCTGAGTAGGCAGCAGCTCCTCAAACTTCATTCTTCCATTTTATGTATTCTACAATCCCCCTGAGCACTCACGATGTATGTGCAAGGGACCATGGTGGACATAAGGGGAAAGAAACAGCAAGATGAATCACAGAAAGATCCTACCCTAAGGAATTTCCCAGTCTAGAAAGTGAGCTAAAACACAAACAAACCTATCTTCATATTATAAACTACACACACAACAACAACAAACATCTGGAACTCTTTTCCAAGAGTAGATGTATTTGTAGCAGTAAAACCAAACTAGCTCACGTTAGGGTAAAATCAAGTATTTCCACCACGGTCGCCCACTGTTAACCACTAGAGCAGACTGTGTCATTAAGACCACAGCTCTGAAGTCAGACAGCGAGGTGCAGCTCCAGCTCAAGAGCCGATTAGCTAAAGTCCTTGGACAAGTTTCTCAACCATTAGCTAAAGTCCCTGGACAAGTTTCTCAACCTCTTTAAGTCTCATTTTATTCCTCTGTAAAGTAGGGATTATTAGACTACCTCTCTCGTGACATTAAGATTGAGATACTGCAAATAGAGTGCTTATTAGCATGTTGTTTGACCCAAATTATCACTCAGTTTTCTAGGTGAAAATTGGGGTAGGAATAGACAACCACAGGCTTCCTGGAAACTGAAGAGAATACAACAGAGAAGGAAGAGGAAACAGGCAACAGGCAGAGTAGGAACACTTCAAACTCCCATACTCTTTTTTTTTTTTTTTTTTTTAATAAATTTATTTATTTATTTATGGCTGTGTTGGGTCTTCGTTTCTGTGCGAGGGCTCTCTCTAGTTGCGGCGAGTGGGGGCCACTCTTCATAGCGGTGCGCAGGCCTCTCACTATCGCGGCCTCTCGTTGCCGAGCACAGGCTCCAGACGCGCAGGCTCAGCAACTGTGGCTCACGGGCCTAGTTGCTCCGCGGCACGTGGGATCCTCCCAGACCAGGGCTCGAACCCATGTCCCCTGCATTGGCAGACAGATTCTCAACCACTGCGCCACCAGGGAAGCCCCCAAACTCCTATACTCTTGATAGCTCATTTCAATATACACTAGACCAGTATGTCTTTACCTTGGCTGAAAAGCCCCCTCTATTTTGGAGCCTGTCTGGGACTCGCTCTAGAGCCCCTGAATCAGAATCTGAGGTGAGCTTCAAGCATCTATATTAGTAAGCCTCAAAGGTGAGTATCACGCATACCTAAGTCTGAGAATGACTGTGGAGGACAAAATATTTTGTGTTTCAGTATTTGTTTTAGTCACAATTCAGCTAAGATCTGATGCTTTATTTTGAGGCTAACAGAGCTTCCAGGCTTCAAAATTTCAGGATCACTGTCCAAAGTTCTATCCAGAAGTCTTCCTAACAGGGTTCTCGCTGACCCATCAGCACCTCACCCCAGGCTTCCGTTCACTGTGATGGAAAGGAGAGCATCACACAGAGATGCCCTCACTCTTCCATTCAGACGTTCTGGCCAACCCATCTATCCTCTTGTTTCCACATCCTTCTCATCTCACTTATCTGCATCACCAGTGAATCCTTAACTAATTTATCCAAGATGATGTTGCCACATTGCTTTCAAATATATTTATAGTCAACTCTGAGTATTAAAAAACTTTGTCTAATAGACATATGTCAGTTCTAATGTTTGTGGTGTCCTAGTAGATACTGCCTAGGTTTCCAAAAGATTTTAAAACATTAATTATTTTTAAAAGTTTGAGGAAACAAGAAAGCCATCAATAATTCATATTATTACAATTATTTTAATCTTCAAGAAGGGACGAGAGAAGAAAAGTCTTGCATTTTGCTTGAAATTTTTGTGTGTTCAATTCAAATCATGATACTTCAGGAGACTATAGTATCATTTAAAAAATATGAGAGATAAAATATTTACAGAAAAATTTCATTAAAATTACTAAATTAGTTTTCAATTTACCAGTGCTCATACCTCTCCAATTATATGAAAATTTTTATTGGAAGGGGGCGTGATTAAAGAAGAACTACCCACCTGACTTAGTAATAGATCCAAGCTGGCTGATCAAGCAACTGCCATCTGGTCAATCAACTGCCATTTGAAAGGCTGTTCTAAAAATACCTTCATATAAGTACCTAAATCTCATCAAAATGTAATGACTTCTAATTTAATTTATGTTAGCTAGCAGGAAACAAACTTTCACTGCACATTTTAGACTCCTACTTGTAATATGATTACCAAACCTCTCCAAGATTCCCAAATAATTTCCCTGAAATAAAGACGAAGTAACGTATCCTGATTCTATACCACTTCACTGAGTCATCACTCTAGCCTTGTACATTAGAGCAATCTCTAGCAGCCTTTAAAATAAAGCTAATCTCCAGCAGCCTTTAAAATAAAGCTAAGTCCATTCACCTGCTTTCGCTCAATACACTAGCAGTGAAATATACAAAACATGTATTTTTTATTTACACAAAGTCAATGGCCGCAGTACAGAAAACCAAGCAGGTGGTTGGCTATCCACCAACTGTGAGACTATTTACTCTTCCGTAAGATAGGGACAACACAGAATTCCCTGCCTCACAGGTTACTCTGATATTCAAATTAGAAAAGCATACTGTGAACCCTAAAGCAGTATGACTATTAAATATGTACACACATAAATACTTTTCTATCAAAACTATATTCGAAGGCGAACGTACAGACACTGTAAAAATAGTGAAACAATCCTTTCATTTGAGTTGCTGTTTCTGAAGTGTCAGGCATTCAACTGGAGCCAAGATTTTCTAAGAAGCCAGTCTTTCCTAAAGATGTAAGTCAGTGGGCACCAGATTGTACCCATGAATCTCCTTCTCACATTTGCACAGGCAGATTATCCCACAAAAGCCTTAACAAGTTAAGAGCAACAAACAAGGAGTAAACACCGAAGGACAAATTCCTAAGAAAACGCAGTGTTTTGGGCATAGTGTTTGGGGACAAGCCATACCCAGGTTTGCATGGTAAAGATACAGAGAAAAGGAATGGGACAGGTTCCTTCCACACACAGCGGCCACTGCCACCCCGGCTTCTACAAAGCTAGTGGTTTAGGTGACTGATCAACACAACAGGCTCAGGATCCCATTGTACATTCGACTTGGCTCGGGATCACCCAACTGAATTTGCTAACACAGTGACTCCAGAAGAATCACCCATTAAAAACAATCCAAATACAGACTCTAAATGTGCAGAAAGCCTTTTGTGATCTCCGCTGGAGCTTAGAGTATCTAACAGCTGCAACTGTGACTGTTCTAGCTAATTGCTCTCAGCAACAAAAATAAACAATCACTCCAGGAAGAAGACTGTAACCCGCCAAATATTAATGAATTTTTTAACAGTCAGAAATCTCAAATCTTGGTTTAAAAGCCTTGCTACTGGTTAAAAAAAAAAAAAGTCTCAAAGAACAAACACAGGGTTGAGGAGGCCCAGAAAGAAAAGTCCTTATTTTGTATTTAATCCTCCTCTGTCCCCTTCCTCCCCCCCAAAAAAGATAAAAAGGAAAGTGCCTTGTGTCTGGAAGAATTTAAGCAATCTGAGTTAAAATTTATTTTAACTCATAACTTTTTAACATATGGGGGAAAAGAGTCGCACTGATTGGAGCTATTTTTAAAGTGCAGCTCTACTGTAAAAATAGACATTTACTCATAAGGATGCTTGAATAGAGAACAAGCCCAATCTACGTCTCATTGTTAAGAAAGGGGTGAAAAAAGACTGCCGTATTTTCTGGAGAGCCGTTTATGGTCCGCCTGTGATGTCACGGCAGCATCCAGGTGCACTCTAACGAGCGTCTTTCAGTCTCCTCCATCCTTCTACAAGTGCTCTCCTACCATCAGCTTTTTCTCCCAGCACATGCAATAAGGAGCCAGTATTTACGCAGACCCTCGCTGGAAAGAAGATCACGGCAATCAGAGACCCATGGAAAGAGGAAAATTTACTCACCCACACTTGGGTTCATCGTCCTCCTCTCCTCAGAGCCCCTATTCAGGAAGGGAGCATTTCCTTTTTCTAAGGAAAGAAAGGATAGAAGCAGTTGACTTATCAGTATGGTAGGGTATCTGCGTGTCCCCTGTCCAGACGGAGAAGAAGTAGCGTCACACTTCTCCCTTCCCATTCAGGCCCCTGATACTTAGCTGAAGTTTGCAACCAAACTGCCCACCTTAGACAGTGGCAAGTAGGCATTTAGGCACATCCCCACACTGAGACTTGGAGATGTTGCCACAGTTTCTATACTTCAATTGGTCTTCAGTCTTTATTAAAACCTGGAGGAATGGAGTTGTAATGGGAAACCATGTAGAATTCCTGATTTCTATACCTCCCTGACATGTGAGCAGCAATCAATACAAACAAAACTAGGTAACAGTTTTCATGTGCCTTATCTTAAACCAAAATCAAAATGCATTATTTTACGTCTGTTAAAAAATTTCTCCATACACTCATGAACAAAATCAAAAGGAAGGAAAACAGCTTTATCAAGAAAAAAACAAATTTGAATGTTTAAAATCTTTATGAAGAAGGTGAGATATATAATCACAGCTTCAAGCAAAAAAGTGTCAGAGGAAAAAAGGTATCTTTTTCAGGAAAGGATTGAGTAATTTTTGACTTGTTACTTTTTGTACTGTATAAATTTTCTACAGTGACCACATTTTTACTGCTTAAAATTATGCACAAGGATGTAAATTATACTGAGTGTACCACAATAAAATACTACATGCACTTACCTATATTCAATTTCTAGATATCCTACATATCCTGCAGGAATCAAGAAATCTCATCCCACAAAAGGACATAGTTTATGAAAGTTAATTCAGTGTGTGTTTTGGTACTTGAATGATAGCAAAGGGCAGAGTTCCAAGAGTTAGGAGAACTGGGTTCAAGTGCCAGGTCTCGTGTTAGCAAAAGAAACTTGGAGAACCTTAACTTCTCTGGGCCTGACTCACATCTGCAGAATTAAGGTGCTAAAAGATGCCTGAGGTGTCTTCCAGCTCAAAGCCAGAGCGAAAATAGACACAAATTAAATCTTCAGCCCTGAAACAGCAAAGCAACTGGTATAGAGTAGATGCTTAATATACATTTAATGAAAGAGTTAACAGAAGGGAAGTTTTTAAAAAATAATGTATTTAAAAGAGAGCTTCCCAACCTGTGTGCCATGGCATGCTGCCTTATCACAGAAGGATTATGGGTGTGTAGAGATATTGATCTCCTCAGGACTGGAGCCAAGAACATGAAAAAGTTTGAGAAGCACAACTTAATACTACCATCACACCAAAAAAACATCATCTGTATTAGGATAAGTTTCAGATAAACTTCTAAGAAGTTCTCACCACCCTTCACTTAGGAAACACAGAATGTCTGCCTTATCATTTGGTACTCAGGCCATTTAATCCTAAGACAGAAAACATGAGGAGCAATTTACTTGAAGAAGCAAAGAGGCTTTCCTTACGCAATGTACGGGTATAAAACAGGTACTTCTTAAAGAGTAACTCCTGAAAAGCAGAATCCTCTCAAAATATACTTGAGTTCAAATGCAGAACACACAGCAGCAACCATTCTCAAGAGATGAAATTCTGCTAAACATATTTAAGTAATACGGTAACAACTGCAATTTCTGCTTCCACATATACAGCAATAGCTACTTATCCTTTTGGATAAGTACTCAGGGATTTTTTGGTGTGAGAAGCTGCATTATTTCTTGTAATTATTACTACTTGCAACTTCACAAAAGCTACGTTTTGATAACGGAAAAGACCTAGAACATGCCTGTAAACATATAAGGGTTTACTTTCAACACGGTGCTCAACATGGTACTTCCGGGTCTGAGAACTAAAAGCTGTGCATCTTCTGGACGTCTGACCACCTGCATTTGTGTGTTGTAGCCTCCCTCCCCCCATTCTCACCGCAGCTGCCACACCCTGGTCACAATCCAGCCCAATCCAGAGAACAAAGCTACCTCGCCAGCTGTGCTTCATTCCACAGGGTGGGTCACCCTGAAGATGGCTGCCGGTTTCTTCACATCTGCAAGGAGGTCCACAGTAGGGTTGGCTGCTTCCGAAACTGGACGAGGAGAATTCTCGGAAGGAGTGCACAATAAAAATCAGAGTTAGAGACAGCACTGGGCTATAGACTATCTGTAGGTCAAAGGGCCCTTCAGGACAAACAAACAAACGCCTTCCCCTGAAGGGCTATTTAAATGGGCTGCCTTTCCTGTGGTTCTTCACTGAAATGCAAGGTATGGCTATGAACTAAGCTTCCCAAACAACAGCAGAAAGGTAAAAAGCTGTCAAACTAAAACCTCATCTTGGAAATATCTGAGAAATATTTCGAGTTTATAATTTTCCCCTCACCTTCCATGCAGGTGATATCTGAGCGATAGGTAAGAAAAGTATGAAATGTAAATGCAACATTTAAGAGTGAACCAGGTACCATGGCACTAGAAATAGCATAACTAAAGAAGGATCACTTTATCATCTTAAATTATTGAGTTTGAAAAGTATACATTGTGAGAAAGAGATTGATCCACTATTCTCTTACTAGGGAGATCTAGTTTCGTTTGGTCTTTTTGCATACACTGAACAACATGCTCCAAATATAAATGACTTCTTTTAAAAGAAGTCAATGTCCTTACCAGCAAGTTCTCTGCAACTCCAAAAATCACATATAATCTATCATAGCAAATATTTAGTGTTACAATAGAAATGGGCAAGGTAACAAGAACAAAATTTCAATGTTTAGATACTTTGTATTTCATCATGGACTCAATTTTCTGACTAATCTGAGATTTAACTAGTCATGAACACAAAAATGTTTAATGAGCTCATAGGTCTGTATTGAATATGACTTAATAGCCCAGAAACTGTTACAAGTAGACAGAAGCTTACCTATATGTCTTTGATCAGTGTTCTCCTCGTGGATTCCCTCCCCCAATCTCTTTTAAATCCCACCTACCCTTAGTGATGCAGCTCAACTGCTACCACTTTTGTGTGGCTGCCCATTCCCACCCAACTATCCTCAGCCAACACACACACACACACACACCACGCCACTAACTATCCTCAGCCAACACACACACACACACACCACGCCACTATCCTCAGCCAACACACACACACACACCACGCCACTATCAACACACACACACCACGCCACTATCCTCAGCCAACACACACACACACACACCACGCCACTAACTATCCTCAGCCAACACACATACACACACACCACGCCACTATCCTCAGCCAACACACATACACACACATCACGCCACTATCCTCAGCCACTACACACATACACACACACCACGCCACTAACTATCCTCAGCCAACACACATACACACACACCACGCCACTATCCTCAGCCAACACACATACACACACACCACGCCACTATCCTCAGCCACTACACACATACACACACACCACGCCACTAACTATCCTCAGCCAACACACATACACACACACCACGCCACTATCCTCAGCCAACACACATACACACACACCACGCCACTAACTATCCTCAGACAACACACATACACACACACCACGCCACTATCCTCAGCCAACACACATACACACACACCACGCCACTAACTATCCTCAGCCACTACACACATACACACACACCACGCCACTATCCTCAGCCAACACACATACACACACACCACGCCACTATCCTCAGCCACTACACACATACACACACACCACGCCACTATCCTCAGCCAACACACATACACACACACCACGCCACTAACTATCCTCAGCCACTACACACATACACACACACCACGCCACTATCCTCAGCCAACACACATACACACACACCACGCCACTAACTATCCTCAGCCACTACACACATACACACACACCACGCCACTAACTATCCTCAGCCAACACACATACACACACACCACGCCACTAACTATCCTCAGCCAACACACATACACACACACCACGCCACTATCCTCAGCCACTACACACATACACACACACGCCACTATCCTCAGCCACTACACACACACACCACGCCACTATCCTCAGCCAACACACACACACACACCACGCCACTAACTATCCTCAGCCAACACACACACACACACACACCACGCCACTATCCTCAGCCAACACACACACACACACACCACGCCACTATCCTCAGCCACTACACACACACGCAGACATGTATGAGTCACTCCCATCTTCCTTTTCTTTTTAATGTACTCTGTTCACAGCATTCTTGTCTTTCTTTGTATTGTAATAGTTACTTGTGGATGTGGACAAATCTTCTGGAGAATAAGACAGGCTATGTTAAGGACAGAGAGGCATATGTCTTCCAAACAGGGGTTCATGCTTGACTGCTATAAGGTATTTGAAAATGTAACATCCATGAGTATTTCTGGGGGTTAGTATCTACCACATCTTAATCTACATCTTTAGTTTCTTAAGCTAAAAGTAGTATTAATAATGAGTTTGAGACCCTAAGATTGTGACATGTTTTCATTCAAAGAATAAAGCTAGTCAGCATACTTTTAATATTCAGGATATTTTACCATGAGTGCCTTGCAAATTGTCACTCCATATATTATATGTTTAGAGAGAGCAAGACCATCCAGCCAATTCCTCCATCAACCTAACTATTCACACAGGCAATGTCTTTACTGAGTATAATAACGTTTATTTTGCTTCAGAAAGGATATGGACAACTTAATGAACAGGAGAGCAACTCAAGATTCACTAAACTAAATGATACTGATGTTGGATTGAAAATTACACAAATGAGGGACTTCCCTGGCAGTCCAGAGGTTAAGACCACGCTTCCACTGGAGGGGGCGCGGGTTCAATCCCTGGTCAGGGGAACTGAGATCCCACATGCCCGAGGGGCGCGGTCAAAAAAAAAAAAAAAGAAAATTACACAAATGAGCTAATAATCAATCCAAGAAAGGAAAAGCAGAATCTGAAAGAAGAACAGAGCAGGTTCACTTTTATGAGTTGTAAAGGGGTTTGTAACAACTACAGCAAGTTAGCTGGACACCTGCTTCCAGGTGGCATGGCAGGGTGGCTTGTCTGTTCTCACTTCTAAGTAACAGTTTCCAAGAAGGTAAGAGCCACATCTTGCTCATTTTTACAGACCCAGGACACGGCATAGATAACCAATAAACCTGTGCTGAATAATCAAAAAATACTTCTGTTTATTTCTATGAACCAGAACACTGGAAAGGTTCATTTCAGTAACCCCACGTCAACAGGCTACCTGTATTAACGTGTAGATCTTTTAGTCCTTCCAACTTGAAGGGAATTGAGCCCACTTTTGAAAATTTTCAGAGAAAGAATACAAACAACAGTAGAGAAAAAAATGAACCACTTGCTGAAATAACTGAGGCTATAAATGCTCTTCAAACAATAATCAATTCTGTTATGATTCTAGCAATATTTTTGTTTTATTCCACTGTTTGAGGATCCAATATGGTAATACAGGCATAAAGGATCAAAACCACTGCCTCTTTTTTTTTTTTTGTATTTTCTACCTACAAGGTATACACATACTGTTTCTAGAAGTATATTAAAATGTCAACATACTTCTTACTAAAGTATATGCATTTTCTTATTTCTAGGTACCCCTTTGAGTGGGAAATTACAAGTTTCCACTACATTTTTTTGATCATCGCATAAAATAAGACTAGGACACTTGTAATCTGTTTATTTTTTAAAAACATTAAGGTTAAATTGCTAACACCTTTCCTCAAATCAGATTATAATAATGTAAAATGATGTTAAGATTAAAAATTTATACTGGCTAATCTAACACTGAATTGTGATAACCTGGATGATTTGCAAGCATAAGGTGAGAAGGAATTCTGAGGAAAAAAACTTTTTTCCCCAAGCACACCAACAGTGTCACAAACCTTTACTGAGAATTTTTCCCTTATCTGCTCAAATATAAAAGAACTGCTGACATGCAAACCAGTCAAAATACTGATAAGCATACAAGAGGAGAGAGGTGAGGGGAGGATGAACCAAAATCACAAAATTAGAGTATTAAATTCCTATAATAAAAAAGGGAGTATGGAGATTTGAGATTAATTGCATGTTGGAAGAAAAGGAATTGTCTTGTCACTCAGCTGAGCTCTTGACTACTAAACTGTGAATTCAGGACAATTACTTTTAGAATGGCTTTTTACCAAAAAAGCTGACAGATACAATCAAATTAAAAGAAGCCATTTAGTATACTTTGTTTAACAAAAAAAAAGAAAAAGAAAAAAGCACTTCATTATTGTATCAAGTTTTCTTAAGTTCTACAGAAGTAGAACCTTTGTATAAAAGATGAGCAAGAAATATTTTCCTTCCTCCACAGATCTGTTAAGGATGCTTACCAGGGTTGAATATATATGTGAAACACAGCGCTGGCAGAGTTCATGATTTGTACACCTGTACTACATACATTAACCCTAACCTAATGGAAACTGAGTTTCTGATTTTAGAGAAGAGTCTCTTGACAATCTGGCATTGGCAACAAAAGTTACATTCAACAACAGTTGATTCTATGGGTGAATTAAATCTTGCCAGTGGCAGCAGAGTAAGTTACCTTCCTTCTATTTGGTTTTTCTTTAGCTCAAGTAAATGTGTGAGGACAATTTCCATTTGTTAAAAAAAAAAAAAAAAAGTTAATGGTTATTCAATCAGAGGTATAGAATGTCAGCATGCAATTACCCAAACTGTACAACTAGCCGATGAAAGCCGATGAAAGCACGTATCCCTATAAAACTTACCCATCAAGTTAACGTTTGAAAGCTAACTTATCAGAAGGTGTCATTCAAAAAAATTTTTTTGCACATTCTACTTCAATTAACATGCCTTTTGGAATACTTTAGATAACACTGCTTTCAACTAAAGCTCTGAGGGAACCTCTTAACTCAAGAGAGCAAGTTTATTAGACTGAGCACAGGAGCCCCCAAAAATGTATAAAGACCTACTCACCACACTGTTCTTTCCCTTCAACTTTGTTTATTGATGTACTGAACATGAAAAAGTACAAAGAATCCAAACACAAAAGAAAACATGTACAGCCTCTTAAATACTCAACAGAATATATTTTCTATTCCAACAGATGTGAATTAAGTCATACTGTACAACTTCAAATAAATACCAGCCTTACATTTTATTAAGTGCTCTGATAAACACTGTAAAGTGAAGCACAATTTGCATGCCCTCTCATCAATGCCTTGGTTTGCTACAGTAGTATAGGAAAGAAGCATGTAGCTGCTGTTTTCCCGTGAGGGAAACCTTATTTTTTTTTTTAAGTATATACACGTATTCTGTTTTTTAGTTTTTGTTTTTTTTTTAAATGCAGGTTAACTCTGACAATCTAAATGCACCTAAGGATATGAGAAAGTGCTAAGCCAATTGATTTCTGAATAGCATTGAGTGGGTCAGCATGAAAACTCGCTTATTCACTTTAGCACGCGCCTCACAGTATATGTACTGTACTATACTGAAAATTTTTATAACTACAATTTTAAATAATAAAAATAAAACTCAACGCAACCGCAAAGATAATGTACAACTATGTTATGCATAGCACATTGCCTGTTCTAAGGGGAAGCATGTGAGCATCTCAGTTTATACAAAAAGCAGGACGTAACTATGTAGTTCTCAGTGCATCCTGATGAAGGCATTTTTGCCTTCAGCTTTTTTGAAAATTTATTATAAGCTAGATGCTAATCAGAAAATATTTTGTATTTTTTAAAATTTCTTTCATACATGGTAAAGACTTATTTTATTATTTCCCCAAATAGTGGTTTAAGCATCATACAAAGTTAAATTTCAATAGCATACAGATATTTATGATTTTTGTATGAAAAATGTAAGGAAATTTGTTCAAAACCTATGGTTATACTCATTTTTTTTTTTACCACAAACATATTTATAAACGAAAATGTAGCATCACCATAAACAGCTGAAGCTAGACTATCTACAGACAAAATTAGCAACAAATCTGATGCACTGTAAATTCAAGTCCTCAGGACAACAAAAGTGATTAAGCAAGACCTCAAGTAACAATGTTAATGCCATTTACAAAGGAAAAAACTGATACAAAAACATTCAAAACCTGAACATCACTTGGCATGTAAGGAAAAAAAAAATCAAATTAGCTGAAAGGTTCATAACACAAGGTCTTATTTACATTACACAAAGCTCAGGTGTTAGCCTTGAACATAACTTTCAAAATACCTTCAAATATATCCAACTCAGATCACTTTTGCCGATCTGCTGCAGTACAAATCATGTGCAACATCTTTTTTCCTTAAGACAAAACAATTCTTCAAACAATACTGCAAGTACATCACTAAACACCATGAGCTCTATCTGAAGGGATTTCTTTAGGAAGAACAGATTTTTTTTTCCCCCATCTCTTGGTAATTTAAATTTCTTGCCTGCTCTTATATATTCTTTTGTAAATTTTTTTTGTTTGTTTCAAAATCACAAATCAATGTGAGCCACCTATCACATAATAACCAGGATGATCAGACGCTCCACTGGTGATTACAAAAACGAAACCAGCAGTGTTTCCCCCATTGATTCTACTCCTTTCATACAAAGATCTCAAAAGTATTTTCTACATCATAAATCTTTCTAAATTTTCCAACCGCTGCAAATTTCCTGGTAAATTTTAAAAGCTCACTAGGTGTCATATGAAG
This sequence comes from Eschrichtius robustus, assembly GCF_028021215.1. Classification (NCBI taxonomy): domain Eukaryota; kingdom Metazoa; phylum Chordata; class Mammalia; order Artiodactyla; family Eschrichtiidae; genus Eschrichtius; species Eschrichtius robustus. The sequence goes on from NC_090833.1 coordinate 72,521,371, forward strand.
AGATTTCTCAAAGTATTCAAGTCAAAATATTTGTTCCAGGACCAGTAAAAAGTTTCTCCAAATTTTCTTTTTTATAAAAATAGATGCTTTTTTTAAACCCACATCAAAGAGGCTCTTATCTCTTTGGCAAGGTACTGCTTTACGAAAAGTTCTCCAGTATTCTTACAATAAGCGTTTATAATGTAGCCCCCCTTCCCCAACCCAAATCATAATTACAAAATAAATACTGTTTTTAACTTCATAAATAAAAATGTAAACTTCAAAATACTTTTCTCAGACATAACAGCAATGCTTTAAATGTAAACCAAACACAAAGCTAATCAGAAAAAGAAAAAAAAGGGGGGGGGGGAAAGACACAACCAACTAAAGAATTACAACACAAAGCCTCAATATTTACTCACAGGTTCAAGGCAGTTATGTAAAAAGAAAAGAAATGTCTTCCCTTAGCTGAAACACTTTAAAAGGTCCACCTTCTTCAAAGAAGGCAATAGAATGCAATGTGACAGGTAAAAACCCTGTACCTCTTGTCCATATTCAAACATAAAAGATATTTAAGAAGTTTTAATTCAAATACTAGCAATAAAAAATCTCACATATTTCTTAGGATGCTAAGTAGTCGTTTTATCCCCATCTCAACACTGACTTACAAAGACATTTACTAATGTATAAAGTTTCTCTTAACTTGCCTTTGTTGTATAGTTTTCATATATAAATGGACTGAGGACAAGAGCTCATTAGGCTTTGTGCGTTTTGTTTGTCTTAAAGGAGACCTGCAGTACTCTGTCTCCCAGACGGTATCCATTGAGGCTAGCTATCGCCATGGCAGCCTCATCATAGTTTGTCATAGTCACAAATCCAAAACCTTTGCATTTATTGGTGTTAAAGTCACGGATGACCTTCACGTTGGTGACAGCTCCAAAAGGCCCAAACATTTGCCACAGGATACTCTCATCTGCGTCAGGAGCCAGGTTGTACACAAAAATACACCACCCTGTTCCTGGGTGCCCAGGGATATTAATTCCAGCCAAACTGGTCATTCCATCAATGGTCATTGGAGAAAACCTACTAAACAAAATAGGAGAAACACACACACGCACGCACGCACACACACACACACGCACGCACACGTACGCACACGCACAAATAGAAACAGAGGTTGGTTACAGCAATGGACTTAATTCTTTCCCCTTTCCCATCCCAAGAGTTTCGGTAACTCCCCTCCCCACAAGATACATACAACTATTTGAGGTTTCAACCAAAGTCGGTGTGTGGCTTGCAGTGGCATGCTATAATATCATGGTATTAATAAGTTATGAAATGGCCACATATGCTGTATTGAAAAATATTACTCACAATAGCAAAGAAATAAATTTGGAACTGGCTTCACGAACTTAAGCAGGATTGGGGGCAAGAAGGACCAACACAGACAGAAACATGCTATAACGTCGCAATGCAAGAGAAAACAAATAATGGGGTTTTTAAAGGCCAGGTGGCATCCAGTGGTATAATAATATTCCTTGAGTCAACCGTGCTTCAAAAACAGCTTTTCATTAGGCTGTACATGCAAAAGAAAACCCAACACAAACTTATGAAGGGTGTCACTCCCCAAATCAAAGAAACTAATCAATTATGGGAAGGGATTATGATTATCATGAACCTCTATGATTACCTCTTTACTCCATAAGCCATATTGAGCAGATTGTCCAACCTGCAAAACACACATTTAGCAAACTTCAGTTTTTAATTTTTCCCCTTGATGTCCAAGAAAGTTGGGCTCGTTACTGCCATCTTCCAAGGGGATGTTTATATATTAATTGTATGTGAAGTCTCAAAACAGTGGGTCTTCTTAAATTTCTGAGAGGATGACCCACTGCCATAAAACAGTAGCTCTTCCAATGGATACAGTTTATCTCTACAAGGGTCAGGGAAATCAGTGGTGGTCATCTGAGGAAAGCCTTTCAAGAGGAAATGTGGAGGCTCTGGAACACTTGACATTTGGGTTCTCACCTTTTGCAGGCAAGTTCTAAGCACTCCACCGGCACCTACACGTCCTTATATTATTTTTAATTTTCAGAGCTATTAGTTCCTGAGTATCATAAGGCACTCAGATTAAGGGACTTGCTCAAGGCCAAAGAGTTAGTAAATGGTGGCATCGATATTCAAATTCTGCAGTTTACACAGAATTCCATAAATTTCCCTTCAACCCCCCAAATACAAAGGACTTTCATTTCTGAAAATCAAAGTGGTGTTATTATAGGTAAAAAGAACCTTATAGGACAACCTCAGCTAAACCTCCCATTGCTCAATGTGTTCAGCTGAGGTCCACAGAACGTAAGACGACAGACTCACTGAGTAACAAAGCAAGGACTTCAGACCCCAGTCTGATGCTTATTTTGATTGTCCTACAAGAAGTATAGTCCCACTACTCAAGGTGTAAGAAGCAGGCAGATAGAAACAAACTTGAGCGAGCTTCTCTTGACAATTTTTTTTTAACGAAGTAGATGGCGGTGGGTGGGTACTCTTTAAAACTCTCTACCTTTCTCCTGTTTCAAAAATTAAATTGTTAAAAAAAAAAATTAAATTGATGTTTTAAGCACTCGATTCTTCTTGCTTTATCAGTTTCAAAGAGACCATTCCGATGTTCCACATTTGTGCAATGCGTACCAATCAATGACGTGTGTTTAGAGGAGGTAGGCATAAATGAATACCTCAACTGCCACAATATTCAACACTCTCCAAGTAAGACCCTGAGTCAGGGGAACATTTTTTTCTTTAACAGCCATGAACAGTTAAGTTTGAAAAATGTTTCAACCTTATTGTCTAACCTGTGGCCTCAAGTGAGGCTAGAGCACACATGAGAAAGCAACTCCTCCTTGTTTTATAAAAGCCCCAAGACACCTCCTTCTGGTCTTTCAGAACTGGACAAAGAATCTTCACAGGTTCCTATTCCCAATTACCTCTGCACATTTGTGTGTTTTGTAAAATTGAAAAGAAAGAACTGAGCTGATTGTAATGCAAAGTACTATATAAAAAAAAAAAAAGAACAAATCACAGTGACAAAGGAGCCTCATCTGTGTGTGGTGTGTGCCTTGTCCCTCTACTCTCTCAGGAGCAGGGACAAGTTCATTACTCATCGTACCACTAATCATGGAGCACAGACGGATTGGGTCACTACAGGTTTACAATTAGTATCTGTTGACTGAATAAAAGCATTGAGGTTACTAACATTACCCTTAACTACTTAATCCAGAGTAAGAACTATCAGGAGGGCAGGCTGGGGAGCCTGTTTGCACATGCTAGGGGGAGAGCACGTGTATGGAAAAAGTACACAGGTGGGAGGGGGATTTTGTTTTGTGCAGAGGTAATGAGTACAGCCAAAGATGCCATACCCTTATACTCCAAAGTAGAGGCCACAAATACCAGAAATAAGGATGCAAACAAGTTAGTATCATCAACAATAAAGTAATCTGATACAGATAATTTCATAGAACTGTTGAATGATCAATACAGAATGCATTTGGCATATGACACCAGTAGAACAGAATAGCATATTGAGGTCTGCTTCCAAAGTACCCAGAGGCTCAGATGCAGAGACACCAAAACAGAGTCACATCATCTCTGCCCATTAATTGTGTAGACTCTATCACCACCAGCTTAGGACACTAACCAAAAGTCCAGAGACAGAATCTCCTAAGCAAGTTTTCAGTATTTTCAAAGTAGGGTAGAAACCAAAACTGCCCCAGAAGTGGATTACATGTGTTAAAAGGGGAGATATCTCATTTCTCACTCTCCACCCCAGGATTCTCCAGGCAGGAGGCCTAGGACTTTTATACTAGGATCTCTGAGGACCCTCTCAATGAGCCTCATATTTGCCCTACCTGTGATTTCCTGTGTGATACCACGATCCTGCCCACTGATATCTTCACTCAATATTCACTTTAGAAAAAATTCAGTCCTATGGAATTCAAGCCAAGTTATCTGCCTCTCCCTCTCCCTCTTTGCTCTCCTTGCCCCTCCCTCCTCTCCCATCAACAAGGAGGAACATGGCACCTAAGAAACAGGACTTAGGCAACACTGAAAACCCCTGCCTGCCCACAGTTGTACCTAGCAGTTTACCCTGCTCTCAGTGCCACACACCCACAGGAGCTGGGAGAAGGCAGGGTGTGCTCCACTAGGGCACCATGTACCCCAAGCCTTGTAGAAGTTGGAAAACTGTCAATTAGGCAGTTAGCTCTGACACAAGGACCACTATTACTCTGCAGAATTATACATTTTTTCTGGGTCTGTCCAGAGTTCAGGGACAGCCATCTTTTGCATGTGATCATTTAATGACAGAAGCCAATTTTTAATGGAGACCAAGTTAATAGCCTCCAGAATGACCTAGGAGGGGTGTGTGTGATTATATACAGCTGTATGGCAAATAAATATTAAAGTGTCTAATAAAAATTTTTTCTAATTTATAAATGAAGTATTCTTTACTCATGTTGAATAAATGCACTGCATCCAAAGCCCTCACTCAGTCCCCATGCATCACATACTTTCCTGAGGGAAGACTGAGCAGTCCTCAAAGGGAAAGTGACACAGTCACCTGTTCTTTAGCATGGGCATAATCCACTTTACAAATAACACGTTAAGTGGATTTGAAGGATTAGATTGGAAAACCTAGCTTTAATTAAAACCCTCAAAGAAGAGGTAGTTTTAAAAAGATTCCTGCAAACAACAAATCATCATCACCATCATCACCATCATCACCATCATCAGAGGGAGGATGACACCAGTAAGGAAAGCCCAAGTAAGTAAAGAAAAGGGAGAGTTGATTATCTCTCCTACTCCTAGTACAAGCTACACTATGAGGTTAAACAAAATAATCTAACATGTCTCACATGAAGTCAGACAAGAAATTCCAAATTATCAAGATCATAATTTTATGACTCTTGCTTTAAAGGTATATTATTTACTAAGATATTATGTAAGTGAAAAATGAGCCAGTTAGCATGATTAGCAAAACACTGATACATTGTTTATTTCATCCTTATTTTTATTTTCTGTGTATGATTAGGGTTTATGAATTAATGAATATAATAGCACAAGCCCCTATGTGCATATAGTTTATGACTACATGCCTAGTTTCTGATTATAAGTGGGCAATATTTTGAATAGAATATTCCCATTTCAAAGCTAGATGTTTATAAGCAGAGAGTGAAAAGAAGGTACCTGCCCAGTTTCCAAGAAATTTAGCTGACAGACTACGGGAGGGCCTCCGCGCAGGTAGAAGGGGAAATGTCAGTCAAAGTGAGAAATAAAAATATACACAGAGATTACTAATGGGTAAGAAAATAAAACTCTGAACTCTACAAATAATGGTTCTCAAAACCTCGCTAAAGATCACCGACCAAGATCTGCTTTGAAGTTAACCCACAACAAGATCACCAACTCATCTCCTTATCTAATTCCTCTAAAAAGAGAAAAAAATTATTCGGGAGGATTGATACCAGTTTCTTCCCAAAGTAAATTGTGATAGTGCAACCAGCACATGCCTTAAATGAAACTCAAGTGCTGATTTAAAAGCTCCTTTAAAAATGCATAAAGGCTTATTACAGAAGCAGGCACACAAGCCATTAGACTAGACCACGTTTAATAAAATTAAGGCTGCTCCACAAGAAGAGAGATGAAAAAAATTTGGCTGAAAGTTTAATTCAGATACCATGTCCCAGGAACATACTTAAGGGGCTTGAATTACACTATCCATCCAAATAAACAAGGCCGGTCTTATTTTGAAAACTGTAGTCAATTAAATAAGCATATTAGATTAGCAGTGCTCATGTTAAAATAATTCTCTTTCTAATTATTCATATGGGTTGACTGAGCCATAAACCTCACAATCCCACTTTTAAACTTAACTCTTATTACATGGATTTTAATTTTTTTTTTTACCTTAAAAGATAAGGTACATTTCATAAATATTAAAAACATCCTTGGCTATTAATATTTATAACTTGTGTTCGCCAATCTCTCTCAACTCCCGAGGCACTATGACAACATAAAAACACACAGTGCAAAATTTTCTAAGTGTCTGCAGGAAGGTGACAAACTCAAGGCTGAGAGCATTAGAACACAGATACTAGAGACAAAAGATCTAGGTAATGACCTAGGCCTGAACTACAGAAGAGCAAAATACCAACAAAGCAAGCCAGTCCTTCAAGAGTCTTTCTGAGATGAAAGAAGATTCAACCTTAATTCAATAGAATAAGGGGAAAAAAATCAAGGTAATGACAGACCAGGTTCAAACATATTAAAGAAAAGCAACCAAACACACAACACCCTAAACTTAAAATCTAGGAATAAAGGCTCTCAATTTCTTGTAACACTGAATCTAAACCAAACACCTTCACTTAGCTCAAAGACTAGTTCATAATTTATTATCTGAAGATGGATTATGAGAAGTGGGGTGACGGAGACAAGAGTTAAGAATCTGAAAGTACAATAAACATCTTCCCCGTTTTCTGAAACCAAGTTTCCCTTAAAACAGACAACTCTTATTCCCTTCTTCCAAAATTTCTTTTTATAGGAAATAAGGAAAGTAAGAATCGCTAAGTTAATTACATACGGAACTAAAAGATAAAAGCACAGAATGGGCAGAAGATATTTTTTAAAATATTAAATCTGATCATCAGAACATCCTGTAAAGCTTTACCCAATTAAAAAAAAAAAAAGCATACAGGGAGGGGGCTAGATGAAGTTGAGAGCAGATAAAAGAGCTATCAACAACCTAATATTTGAGTCACCTACATGCCTTGCCATTTCAATAACCAGGCATTCTCCTGGAGATCCTATCATTTCAGTCCTCTTGCTCAGGCTTTCTCAGAATTCAATCTTGATTTTAAGAGCACAGTTTTACTCAGTAACTACCATAAAACAAAAACCAAACCAGAGGTTAAATTGGGAAACACCAAAATTAACAATTTAAACTAATACAGCTTTCCACTAACATCAAACATCTTGTATTTTCACAGTATTAAAATCAACCAGTAAGTTTCAAAGAACTTTCCTCTACCTAAGCTCAAAATTCTTTTCTAGGCCCCAAAGAGCTCTGAAGTTAACTGGATAGGCTGCCTAGGAAACACCTCTAAAATTCCTTCATGCATGTCTGTGCTAAATTTGCAAAAAAATATTACTCACTTAAGATGCCACACAGGAAACCTATAGGCAGAGCTAAGAAATGGCTTTGTGAAATTTCTTTCTCTGCAAGGGCAAGCAGCAAGCAGCCCCATGCATGTCTTCCTCCAGCCCAATTACCAACCACCACAGTCAAAAGTGGCAGTGTTTCCTTTCTACCAATGCTTTTTTAAACCTTACAAAGTTAAAGCAGAGAGTGAAGTGAACACAAGGCTTAGTGAACTGGGTACCAAGTCATACAGTTCCAAATGGAGCCTTCTGACAGTACACCCTCTTCTCCCAAGGCAAAAGCCACCCTAAGTAGGAAATGAACATGGTGTTTATGGAAAATTTCTTTCTCATACCTCAGGTGACGTAATTTTTTTTTTAAAGGAGATATTTTACTAATTTTTATCTTTACTCTCTTCAGCACTCTAAAACACCTGAATGAAAAAATGCATGTGATTTAAGCTAGAAAACATATAACTCTTTATTAAGCAAAATTTGTGACTGTATTTTTGGTAATTAATTATTCTGCTCCAGCAAGGAAATAAAATTGATATTCACTGGTGATAAAAAACAAAACAAAAAAACACTAGCATGGAGGTTACACGGCATTATGGCTGCAGTATACCATATGGCCAAAAAGGATATTAAAAATGTTACGGAAAATAAAAAATGTTTATGTCTCTGTGCTCTGTTTAACATCTAAAAGTCACCATTCTTCTCACATGCAGATTAGGGATTTTTTTTAAGTGACTTAATGACTTAATCTGGTTGTTGCCCCAGTATTAGAATAAAATTTGGAAAATTAGAATATTTATACCCGTCTATGAGATAGAATATCCTCTTTGGGCTAAAAATGCATGGTCATTCTATGGACTATACAGAGGTTAGAAAACTACCACCCACGGGCCAAATCCAGACTGCCATCTGTTTCTCTACAGCCCAGGAGCTAAGAATGGTTTTTACATTTTTAAAGAGTTGTTTAAAAAAAAAAAAAAAAGACACGCATCAGAGACCATGACCCACAAAGCCTAGAATATTTACTATCTGGGCCTTTACAGGGGTTTGCCAACCTCTAAACTGCAAGGAATAAAAACTTAAAAAGGGAAGAAGGACCTATTTATAAAAACGTAATGTCATCACGTAAGTTAGGTACCCTTAGTGGTGCACATATTACAAAACAAAGTAACTGAAAGAGCTTGACCTAAAAATTAAAACACAAGGATAAGATCTTATCAAGAAAAAAACTAAAAAGGGGAATTTGGAAGCACTGGAAACAGTTAAGAAGACCCCAGCATTCTGTAGGTCAGGGTTTCTCAACCTCAGCACTACTGCTGTTTGGGGCCAGATAATCTGTTGCTGTTGGGGGCTATAACTGTACATGCAAGGTGATCAGCAGCATCCCTGGCCTCTCCCACTAGATGCTAGTGGCACCGCCCACTCAAGCTGTGCCCACACAAACGTCTCCAGACACTGCCAATGCCCCCAGAGGGGCAAAACTACTCCTGGTTGAGAACCACTGCTGTAGGCTATTGTCCTTTTGTCCCCACCCTGGATATTTGCAAAAGACGCTATTCCCCAAGTAGGTTTTCTCTGTGCCCGTAAGAAAAAGAAAGAAAACAACAATAATAATAGCAAACCGGAGACCGTGTCAGTAAAAGTACTGGACAGTGAACCTGAGAGTTCTGAGTTGAGTAGCTGGGCGTAAGAACCAGACCAGACTTACCTAAAACGCTGTGCCTGCTGAGCTAGTGGTCCTGGATACCTTCTGTTTGGAGACTGGTACAGCTGGGAAAGGATGGCCTGATTTGTTTTTTGGCTTGGATTATTAGCAAACTTTACAGTGATTGGCTCTGCGGCAGCAGGAGGTTTCTGGCCATTTAGGCCTTTGATAGCTTCTTCTGCCTCAATCCGCTTGTCAAATCGAATAAACCCTACACCCCTTGATATGCCTATGGTAGATGTGGGTAAGGATTTGGGAAAGAGGGAGTGGAAGGAGACAGGAGGGAGAGAAGAAAGGATAAATTAATTTTTCCTTCTCAAGAACATGTTTTCACCCACATATAACATCTGCCACAAAATCACATGAGGAGAAAAGTTTTACCTTGACTTAGTAGCAATTCAGTATAGCATTACAATTTTGTATTTTTTTAAATACATGAAATGCATTAAATTAAATTAACGCATTTTAAAGTCCATTACCACATGCTACCAATAAGCCAAGAAGAAGAAAGCACACAAGCATATCCATGTTTCCTTTCCCCACCTTCTTCTCTCCCTCTCATGCACTCACACTCTTTAATAAAGTCAACAGTACGCCTGTCTTGTACTTTTCAAATTATGCTATTGGACAAACAGTTCAGAAATGATGGGCACAGTAGCTCTTTTTCTTGTAACAAGGAGAACAGAAACCAGACATTTGCTAAAAATGCTAAAAAGCTATGCTAAAAATATACGCACAGTGGTAGAAAAATATATTTCAGCTACATTTTTAAACAATATAATTCTACTTAATCATATTATATAGGAAACCAACCCTTTAAGAAAAATGTCTGAAGAGGCTTTTCTGGTTCCCTGAAGTTCCCCCACTATTTTGAACTGGCTGTTCTTTATTAGAGAAATAACATTATATGGAGAAAAAGAGGTGAAAGAGGAGGTAGAGTTTAAAAATAAATAAGATAGAAGTAAAGGCTCAAAGCTTGCTTTCTTTGGCAGCATTTACTTCTGACTACGGAATGTCATTCCCTGGCTCCCACTCTCCCCACACTGAGAGACAAGAATGGGGGAAGGCAGAGGGATGGCCAAATACCTGTCCAGCTTTTGAGAAATGGTAGCAGGAAACCCAACTCATTCCATTTAATTAGCTTAACAGGCTATTTGGGGTGGCCATAGCTGGCCATCATGAGATTAGTAGTTGTAGGGAAAGACTTTCTTGGCAAGCAAATTGGTAGTAGCAGTACCAGCTTGGGACTAGCAGTGAGAAAAGCCTAGATGATTCAGAGTATGTCACTGAAGAAAAGAGTGAGAGGTTATTAAGAAAGATAGGCTAAGAAAATGCACTAGACCATTATGATTTATAGGAACTTTAAAAAAAGATAAAGGTCTGCTTGCTCTACAATTAATACTGTGTAAGTTGAAGGGCTTAGAATTTTACTCTAAGGTAGATGAGGCATTTTTTCCATATACACTTACCTCAGACAACCCCTATCACTTCACCTTTCCTATTTAAGCTATACCTGCTGCACATTATTACCACCTGATGGCTGAATAACAAAATTGCAGGATTTTTCATTTTAGGTAAAGTGGATAATTTCACTCTGTAAGTCATAAGTATAAAGATGAAACGGTGAAATGACAGCAAATCTATCCTTTCAGTTATCTATTAAGAATGAATAACCCCTAGGACTTGACTATTCCATAAGGAAAGCATCAGATAAGCAACGAAATGGCCTCTATATAGGATGAGTCATCTAAACCTATGGTCCTCAAACCTGAGCATGCATCAGTATAACCCAAAGGGCTTGGTAAAATGCCCACTCTGAGAGTTTTATTCATTAGGTTTTGGGTGGAGCCCAAGACTGTGCATTTCTAAGGAGGTTCCAGGAGGGTGCTGATGCTTCAGGTGCAGAATCACACTTGAGAGCCACTGACTAAACCAGGAGGTGGCGAGATAAATCCACCTGTGAGCCCACATACTCAGGATGGACTTGCAGTTAAGAGATGTGCTTTCTGTATCACAGGTGAAAGAAATCTACTTTTGATTCACAAGTCCTCACTGAGAATGAATGAATGAATGAAAAAGCATGAATATTATGAACAAAATATCAGGCCATTTTTGTTGCTCTAAACAAATATTATCTAGATTGCTAGGCCTGGATTTCTATTTGACCCCATTAGCAGTCTGTGTGATACAATACACTGTGATAGAATGTATGATAATTACGAAATGCAGCTAAGAAGAAAAGACCACATTTTTATATACCCTCACTGGACTAAATTTTCTCCATACAGCAAAACCTACAGGCCATTCTCCCAAGTATGTGAATGATGGTAGATATCACTTTACTCAGAACTCATAAGTATGGTATTCAGACTCTGTAAGAGGTTAATTAACAGCACAGAGGGGCATAACATAGGCTGCTTCTGATCAAATTCAGGTCAACTAAATTGATCGTCACTTGAAGAATTAAAAACTTGGCCTGATTTTACTCTGCGGTCCATTGTTTCTTTAAAAAGAAAAAAAATCACACATTGTAATGTACAACTATCTCCACTGGTACAATAATTATGAGAGAGAGAGCGATGGGAAAGGAGAGAGAAAGAGAACAGGGAGAGTGAAGGAGGGGAGAAAGAAGAAACACACAGAAAAAAGAAAAACCTATTTTCTTAAAAAACAAACAAACAACCCACCCCCCCCCCAAAAAAAGACTACCCACAAAATCTTAATGTGACTGCTTGAGTATATGGCACTATAGGTTATTTTTCCCCCCTCTTTACCATGTTTCCCTAATTTCATTATGTTTTAAAAAGAATATTGTTTTTACAATAGAAAAATATGCCTGTGCCTTAGTTTTAAGATCCATAATCAAATCTATATTGCTAGTTTTTAACTAAAAGCTTTAGCAGAAGAGCTAGCTCCCTTACATACAAAATTTTTAATAAACATATTAGTCTTCTTATTTTGGTTTGGTTAAAAGTAATATAAGGGATAAAATAAATTTTTAACATTCAAAATTTTAAACTCTTACACATGCCTATACAACACAGCATGGACCTGAAAAATAGCCTTAATAGCAATTACCAGTGTAGATGTAGTTGTAATCCGCTTCTGGAGAATTAGCTGCATTAAGCTATGCTTTTCACAAAAATAAGATTGTTTATTAGTACTTTATAAGGAAGATGGGAGCTTTTTTCATGCAGCAGCTTGAAAATGAAGATTAATTTGTAATAATTATTTGTAATAACTTACATGTAATAATTATACTTATAAATTTATTATAAGCCACAAAACAGACTCCAAACCTGCACCTTTGCGGAGGAAATGACTCAAGCTTGCTCACTACACTCCACAATCTATTCTTATCCATGCATATCTATGAACAGTCCCAGCAGAAAACTGCATTTTCTGGCCCACATATACCTTTGATGTGTTCCAGAGGCAAGACTTCTGTATGGGAAGGCAGAATATTTCACCATCTGCCAGTCGCAGAGCAGAAAAGATTGTCCAGAGCAGCTGCCTACTTACCAGTGACCTGGTCAACCAGAATACGAGAAGTAATAATGCGTCCGTATTGTGAAAAAAGTTGTTCCAACTCCTTCTGTGTCATTGTTTTCGGAAGTCCACTGACGTACAAATTTGCATCTCTGATAGAAGCTGAACTTGGGCGAGCATAGGAAACCTGGAAAAGAGCAATGAAACGTATATGCACACTCAGTGACCTCCCTTCCAAAACCCAAAAACTGCCTCAAGTTAGTTAGCAGCTTTTGCATTAGAAGTACACAACAAACAATGAAGTTCAAACAAGTCCAGAGTGAACTGTTTCATTTCTGGAGAAATTCTCGACAAATGAGAAACTCCATTCCTTCGCGTGGAGAGAAGACAGTATTTACCCCTAGCTTTGTAAGTGTTCAAAACAGACCAATGGTGCACATAGCAGAGTACTACTCATGGTAATAAATTGTCCTCGAGGGGGGAAATCCCCCTAAACTAGGGATTTAGGCTCAATCAGAAGACCAAGCTTAAAGATTCTAAATTCACCTGACACATCTGTGTGAACTGTTTTTGCGCTTCTCCCATCTCGGGGGTTGGTGGTGATGGTACAAAGTTTCTGTAAGAATTTATTATAAGTACGTCCTTTTGATTTATTTGAAAATAGCTATCGTCCTTAAATTGCAAGAAGCTGAAGTATAAATGAACTGTACCTCCCGTTATCCTTTGTCTACTGTCTTCTTGTCCACAAATCTCTTTAATCTTGATTTTCAAAAGGTCTTAAGTCCGTCTTTTGGTTTATTGACTTTACCTGCCATTTTAGGTACCCTTTCAAAAAGCTTCCCATCTTTGAGATATAGTGTCCAAAATTCTACCAGGATGGAAGGCACAACAAGTCCATGTGTATTTATCATCAACACTCTTTACATGAACTCCAGGAGGAAAGGAGCTGTATCTGTCTCTCTTATCACTGTATCCTCAGTATCTTAGCACATCACACGTGCTAGAATATCTGCTGAGTAAAGCCAGGCTAGTACCCCATTGATCCCGTAGGTCCACAACAGTTTGCAAGGCACACAGCACTCAAGTAGAGTTCATCAAGTCATCTAGATCTTGCCCAAACTGTAACCGATAGCTCTATGCCTATAACCTATCTCTGCCAATTTTAAGTTAGCGCTGAGTCTCATGTGCTATTTTGACCTCATTTCCTTTAGTTTAACTGTAAGCGCTTCTGGACTGACTACTAGGACAGGAACTTCACAGTATACCCCATCTGCCAGACCATTCATAAAAATGGCCAATGAGTCTACTCCTGGGCTTGATTTGGTGGAGTATCATGACAAGATAACTTCTGCCTGTTCATTGTAGCCATTAGTATCCACCTTTAATCTGGCTCACTGCTTACTGCAAAACAAAATTAAAAAAATACCTTTTCAATTTAAACAGTTTTTGATATTTGGTATGAAACACCAAATATTTTCTCCATGATTTCAATTATGTCCACAGTTCTCTGTGTTATCACTTTTTCTTTCCAGAAAAAAAAGACAGGTTTTATAAAGGTCTTGCTCTCTTTCACCCCAATCCCCATAGTGTTAACATTTAATACTCTTACCCTTTATTCAACAAGTTTGCTCATTAACAAGTGAAACTACACCTGCTGTTCCAAAAGCTGTATTTGGAGGTCACATTAGCACTGTCTTACACTACAGACACAGGTAATTTGGAATAGTGGTGGAGAAAAGATAGATAACTATTCACATACTACTCCTTTTTTCTTTATGCCTAAATACTTAAGAACAATGAAGATTGGGGAACTTAAATATAAGTGAAAATTAAGAAATGAAAGAAATTTCCAAGTGCTCAAAATAATTCAAATGGAGTCTAATCTTGGGACTGCTAAAAACTGATAAAAACAAAGCAAATGAACTATATGTGCATTCAGTGATGTGAATACATGAACACCCAATTTCTTTTCTAAAATACAATCCTTCATTACCTGGGTAAGCTAAAAATCCCACCACTCAGACACCCTTAGAATCTAGGACTCCAATGCTTTATTTCAGTGGCAGGGAGCTCTCACCAAGTCAGCTGTTAGTCTGCTCCAGATTGTGTGACTGAAGTGTTCCCCTTATAAAGAGCCACTTCCCATGGGCAACAGAATAGGCATCTACACATGCTCGGTTAGGAGGTTTACTTCCAATGACTGATGAAGCAGACAGCCTCAACACAAGCTCAAGCAAAGGTGACACCTCTCTAACCAATGTGCCTGGGCTCAAAACCAGGTTTAATTCAATAAGGGCTCTTGAATTTGAACAAATTTTACCTTCTTTGTATGGTTAATAGGAATAATAAAATAATCTTTAATCCACCTAAATTGCTATTAGCACAGAGCCTAAAAACCTAGATGACTACACTATATTTACCTCTACATGCATCTGAGAATGCAGGTAAAGACCTAGACCATTACAGTTGAGAGTAACCTGAGTCCCTTACTGTGTTCCAGAATAATTTACTCACGCAGTGACATTCACTGCTTTGTGCATTTCAGAGGGGTGTGGGCGGAGTGTTTTAAAAGTTATCCTAAAATATATTTAGGAAAACGGGTTTATATTTAGTGCTTATGTAAAAGCTTTGAAAACATACTTGGGTCAGTTATGTTATCTGCATTTTTTTTTTTCTTTCAGTGTCTGGTCTTCAGTTCACATTGCTTCTTTTAATTCCCAACCTGTATTGACTATATTTTCTTATTTTCTGTATTCTCAATGCTCTGGCATTTGTGGCCTTGATCCTGGAGAGACTGCCCCTCCCAGGAATAGCTAATTCTAGAGATAGTAAATGACTCCCCCCGTGAGGTACCTTTGATACACAAACCAGTCGATCCAGAGACCACACCCCCACCTCCTTTATCAAATCCTCACATCAAGCCAATATTCCTCCTGCTCTAAAATCAGCTTAGGGCCAGGTACCATACAATCAGGGACCACCCCTATAGACCAGAGCCCTCCAAAACTATTCAAACTACCCAATGCCAAACTTACTCAGTGTACCTGTCCTGCCTTGTCCTTAGCTTTCCACTAGGACCCAACAAAAGCTCTGAGCCATGCTCTGCCCTCTACCTCCTAGCCATCCCTGGTGCTTGCCCATGTGGCCCTGCATGGAACGTTGTGCCTCCTGTCTCTAGAGATCTGTTAAGTATAAACTTCTTCCTTCGTAACAATCATTTATGTGTCTGCATGTAAGGTAAGACACCTGATTAAAACAAATCCCAGGTACATTCTTAGAACACAGCTACATTAAAAGGCCTCCAAGAACCGATAACAAACCTTCTCAAAATATTGTTTTTCAGTAACTTTGTCAAAGAACTGGCTCCTATCACCACAGGCAGAACGGGTGATTGATTGTATAGAAGCTCATGGTGGTAAGAATATTTCCATTTAACTTACACTTAGGGGCTTATGGGACTTCACCATTTGCAAAGCATTTTCAGATACAGTATTTTGTTTGTGCCCACAACAACCCTGTGAGGGCACACATTAGTATTTTATAGCTGGGGAAACAGATATAGACAAGGTAAGTAAAATTCCTAAGGTTATACACAAGTGTTGAACTCTGGCTTAAAATTCTGATCTTCTGAACTCATGTCCTTGTCTCCTTGTCCGGTTTTCATGCCACAATACCACATTACAGTAACTAGCTCATCGGTGCACTTGTCCTGAGAGTCTGAAAAATTAAATTAATCTTGATTGTTTCTTAAACACACACACACAGTGAAACTGAGGAGGACAGACAGTAGAATAGGATGGCACCAAAAATTACGGTTAAGTCATTTTACTTCATTTTCCCATTAATATTTTTTTAAACCAACTTTTCCCAAGAAACGATGAGTGGCCACTAATTGCAATTAACTGGAAAAACTACACATCATAATAAGAATTCTGAAATTAGTTTTATTACTAAGTTTTAGAATTCCATTAAATGAGCATCGTACCACCACTCCCCCCTGCCCACTTCCAGGAAATAAAGATGAAGGAAGGGCAACTTCTCTCCTCCCAGATCAATGTGCTATGTCTCCCCTCTATACGTTTATTGTCTCTTGGGATTAAAGTAGCCCCCCCTCCCCTCTCTGTCAAGGATATCACTGTCAGCAACATCCTCCCTTCCAGGAAACGGAAAGTATTTCTTCCTCTTCTTCTACCTCAAAGGATTATAAACAGAAAAAATACTTAGACCAAAGTAGGAAGAAGACTTGCAATGGGATATGGACTTGTATTTTACTTTGGAGATTCAAATCAGTTTCCAGACCAAATTTTCTATCTGGCAATTATCAACAATTCTTGACCCTGATTTTTCTGTGGGTCTGGAGCTCAAACTGGTGCCTGGCTTTAATACGTACCTAGAGAACCACTCTTGGGCTACCTGAAAGCTGAAAGTGTTAAGTCTATCTTTGTGGTTCTTCAAGACTAAAATAAAACCCCGTGGAGAAGACCCAAGAGATGGTTTTGTTTTATGGCAATTTCTTTATTAGAAATACTTCAATAAAATTGAGTTATTTGTAGTGAGGTGGATGGACCCAGGGTTTGTCATACAGAGTGAAGTAAGTCAGAAAGAGAAAAAACAAATACCATTTGCAAACACATATATATGGAATCTAAAAAAAATAAATGGTTCTGATGAACCTAGGAGCTGGACAGGAATAAATACGCAGACGTAGAGAATAGACTTGAGGACACGGGGAGGGGGAAGGGTAAGCTGAGATGAAGTGAGAGAGTAGCACTGACATATATACACTACCAAATGTAAAACAGATAGCTAGTGGGAAGCAGCCGCATAACACAGGGAGATCAGCTCGATGCTTTGTGACCAACTAGAGGGGTGGGATAGGGAGGGTGGCAGGGAGACGCAAGAGGGAGGGGATATGGGGATATGTCTACATATAGCTGATTCATTTTGTTATACAGCAGAGACTAACAGATCACTGTAAAGCAATTATACCCCAATAAAGATGTTAAAAAAAAAAAAAAAAGAAAGAAATACTTCGATACAATGAACCTCCAGCATATGTTCCAGTGGGGTCAAAATAGCTTCCTCTTTCACCAAGTGCGAGCTGTTCTCCAATCTACGTTCACTGGATTAATAGATAGGTTTGGATTTTACATTTTCACTGCCATTTAAACAGGTAAATATTTAATGCCTGAGGAGCAAGGTTATGAAATGTCAAAACTACTAAGTGAAGGATCTAATTTAAGAGGCAGCCAGAGAGTCTGCAATTTAAATATTTAAAGATGATACAGAAAGTACAACACTGAACACCAATCTACTCCAAAGATAGCAATTTAAAACTCAGGTTTATTCTGGAATTCCTCACAACCCTACAAGTGATATAATAAACAAAGACAAGCAGTGCTGGGATTACTTGAAGGGAAAAGGATGGGAGACAATCAGAAGTACCAGACAAATAAATGCTCTAGCCAATGGCTTCTCAAACTGTTCTTCACAAATGAGATCAGACTGGACAAAACAGAGATAAAAACAGAGTTATCACAGTAACTAGGTCTTGAAAATGGAATAGTTTGAGACACAGTATGTTCCTTGCAATTGAAACCTCACTTCTTCATCAGCAACTAAAACTAATTATACATTAAACATTCAAGGACAAGTAACACATATACTAAGAATGGGCTATCAAAACACAAGCTAATCAAAATACACAGAACTAAAAGAAATGAAAGTGTCTTATGGAAAGAATTGGTACTTTATTACATGTACATAGTAAAGTTTAAAATCCCTGCACCTCACTTTATCAGCAGTCCATCTAAATGCTTTTGTCCAAAAATACAACTGCTCTCAATTCTCTCTGCTTCATCAACGATCAGTGACAGTGGACATTAATACCAACAGATTAAAGTGATAAGGACTACAAATGAACAAAGCAATCTCTTCTTTATTAAACTAAGGACATCTGAAAAATCTCCCACTGGCAAGATCACCATTGAACAACTTCTATCACTTGTCAATTACTGACCCAGGACTACAAACATTAAACCTGAAAATTAGATACTTGCCACTTCAGACTTTTTTTTTGAAAAGCTCCATTCAATCTCTTCAGCTGAAAGAAGTGGACAAGGTCATAGTTATGCCTATTTAAACTGAGAGTTAATTGCTGCTCATATCAAAAAACGGAGTCTTGATGGGACTGAGGAAAATGATACTACCGCTAAATAAAAATTAACTCCAGCTTCTGGCAGGCAGTAGCAAAGGTCTTGTGAAAGCATCAAGGCTTTACAGGCAGGGAGCTATATTGGACCCTCCAAGAGAGCTCAGAAACACACAGAAAGATGTGACCTCTCACCACAATTCAGGCCACAGACCTCAAAACCCACCAAAAGGAAGCAATGTCCTTTGATCTACTTCTAAACGCAAAACCCTACCAGGAACAGGTCTCAAACACACACCAATACATATACATATCCATCCAAGATTAGGATTTGCATAGGACAAGCATGTTTCACAGAGGGTTGCAAATGAGTAAACTTGAGAGAACAAAGCATACAGAAATAAGTCCATAAGAAATGAAAGATTCCCTCTAGCAAAGGTGCTGGAGATAAAAGGAATAATCATACCTAACAGGAAGACTTAGTAAAGGTATTGTAGATGAGAGCAGTTGCCTTTAAGAGGTATTCCAAGAATATAGAATACTGCATCCATGGAAAACACACATGGAACCTCAAATTTTACTGAGACTGGGTTGGTTGAATGCTTTCAGTCTATATAAAGATTGTTTTGACTCAAACAAGAAGTTCAGAGATACCACAAAATACATTTGATCGGGTTATTCTCTGCTAAAAATCTCTCAGGGACTCCCTAATGCTTTAAGATTAATTTCAAGTTTCTTAGTCCATTACACTCAGGGTACTGACTACCTTCTCTATATAAACACATACAACCTTCAGTAGTTTCCCAAAGCTTCCTGCTCTCACTTCCCTGTGTTGGTGTAAGCTGCTCTCTCCAGTCATCTAAATTTTCGTCACTTCAGACTCTGCATGGGCATCACCTCGTTTCTAAAGTCAACTCTCATCCATCCTCCCCACTCTAGACTGAGCTGGGTACCCCTTACCTGTGCCCACACCTGTGCATTATATGTCTTGTTCTCTTAAATACTGAGGAAACCAAGATGTACTCATCTGTTACTGTGTCTCGTGACTGGCTTAACTGCTTGAAATATGAAACCTTTGTCTTTATCCTCTTTGTTCACCCTAGTACCTACCACACGTATATTGTAATGAGGATGATTTATCATCACACACTTATTGAGACTTTATTTTTGAAATCTTGTCTAGAAAGTTAGGAGAGGCCACAATCTGCTAATATACCAAAAATCCTATATGATGGTACTTTCTGAATATACTTGACTGTAGATTCCACTAAACCTTAAAAAAAAAAAAAAATGAAGTCTCATTTTGTAAACTGGGGATTCAAATCTCAAGAGGCAATAAAATCTTAAACACAGTTATATGTTGCAGGGGTGGGAGTATCGTAATTTTGGAGCAAAAATACAGATATCATTTAGTCCAAACTCTTTGTATTTAGAAAAAAAGGGAAACTTCATACTTGTCCAAAGACACAGAGCAAAAGAGTTGGGTGTAGAATACCAGAGTCTTGACTCTTCGTCAAGGGGTTTTCCATTACACCACTGGCTGCAACACACAGTCTGAAATCATGCAAATTTCTAGAGAAATGATCAGCCATTTATAAGGAGTTACTAGACAAGATATGCAATAAGGAAAGAAACCTTAATTTTGCTAAATGTTTTCTTATACATAAGGAAATCTGAAATACATCAAATGAGTCTTTCCCTTAGGACAGTTACTATATTTCTTCTACTGAGTAGTGCCTGAGAATTATTTATGAGATATTTGAGAAAAATCTAATAGGGGTGAGGGGAGTTGAAGAGAAAAAAATAAATCAAACTAAGAATCCTGAGACTGGGACTTCCCTGGCAGTCCAGTGGTTAAGAATCTGCACTTCCACAGCAGGGGGCGTGGATTCGATCCCTGGTCAGGGAACTAAGATCGCAGGCAGTGCACTTTGTGGCCAAAAAAAAAAAAGAATCCTGAGGCTAACACGCTTTACCTTCTTTTTTAAAAGAATCACGTACCATTTAAGATAAAGGGAAAACAGCAACTGGATGTTTTACACCAGAGAGACTTTCCCAGTTTCACATCATTTCCAAGTTTTAGTGCAACATCATTAAATAAAATTCAAGGCAGGTGATACTTATATCCAACTTAAAGATGAAGCTAAGAATAAGTAATGTCATACGAATAAGTGATCATATATGACACTGTTAAAAACAATACTAAAACTACTAAAGAGCCACAGGAAAACAAAAGTATGCTGGTTGTGAAATCTGTATGACACAACTAATCACAAACGGAGGACTTGACAGATTAGATTTCCCTTTTCACACATCTTAAACACCCTCTGAAAAATTACCTTAAGCAGAGTTTATTAAATGTTACCCAAAACAGTTTCATCCATGTGCATCAATTAAATGAGGGTCCAAATAGGTTGTCACGACAGGCATCTTTATTTTTTATTAACCTATCATAGTTGGCAGGTATCTGTCCTTTTATTGTTGCTTCTGCTTTGGCTGTAGTACACAGTTGGTTCAGCAAGGACTCTCATGCTGGTAAAAGCAAACAGGAAGTCCACGGTAAAGATATTCTTGAAATGCAACTTGGAGAGGCCACAGATACCTTCCAAATTCCTCAAGATCTTTGCACGCAAAGAATTTCCCAAAAAATAAAACACAAGTAGAGCAATGGTAGTGGATATGACATCTGAATGCGGGTGTGTGGTTAAATCATATCCACTACTGCAGTGGTGGTGGATTAGTCATTCCAAGGTCTAAGCAGGAATCTGTCAATTAAAATGTTCCGTATTCCATTTTCAATCCCATACCTTCACTTAGCTCATTAAAATTTTAGAAAGTGATTACAGTAAAGTGGCATGGAAAAAAAAAAATAGATGGGAGTTTCAGCTGTAACCACCAAAGAATCCATTCCTGCTTTGTCTATATTAGGTTGTTTTCAATAGTGGTTAAGAAAGCAGATTCCCTTACTTTTAATATCAAAAATGAGAAATGAGCCTGTTTCTTTGGCCACATAATCTTTAGAAACGTCAAGTAACATGAATAATGAATAGGCTAGAATTGAGGCAAACACGAGTTAGTTTAGTACTAGGTCAAAAAACTTACGGCAGAAGAGAATGCACTATTACTGGTGAAATTCGGGCCACAAGAGATCATATTTTGAACTAGTGGCCTGAAACTGGTGCTTGTACTAGAACTCTCCAAAGTTACAAAGGAGTAAGATCATAGGGCATGGAGTCTCACAGAGTTAAGTTCAGGTCTTGGCTTTGTCACTTACCAGTTATATAACTTGGGAATAATTTCCTTAGGTCCTTTGAAGCGTGTATTTCTTTATTTGTAATTTGATGTTAATGATAGTCCTTACCTCACAGTGACTTTACAATGATTAAACAGAATAATAAAACTAAGAGCATAGAGCTGGAGAACAATAATAATATTTTCATCATAATATAATGATTTCACATATATAAAATCATGTAACAATACAGATGATGATAGCTCCTAGTATTTACTAAGTGCTTACCATGGGCCAGGTACATTTATTAATTCAATTGATCCTCATAACCAGGGTATTAATTGGTTATTATTATCAGAGGCCCCAATTTATGGAAGAAAAAAACTCAAATATTACCAGTATCTCTGAGATTTGGCACAAGGAAGATGTATGTACTTTAACAGAAAAACAGTTCAAAGATTAAGTAAAGCTTCTTCCAAATCTATTGCAGTTATTATCAAAACTCTCATTACAATAAAATTTGTAATTACAATATTACAAAACAAGTATTTTGTAAGAGAATAGCAGATGAGTAGGTTGGAAAGCCTGAAGCCTGGCTGAAACAAAGCATGATGGAAAGACCATCCTACTGTCACACAGAGGGTCAACATCCAGCATCTTTTTTTTTTTTTTTGGCTGCACCGTGCCGCTCGTGGGATCTTAGTTCCCCGACCAGAGGGATCGAACCCATGCCCTCAGCAGTGAAAGTGTGGAGTCCTAACCACTGGACTGCCAGGGAATTCCCATCCAGCATCTTTAAATGGGCTGATAAGAAAAGCCAACTTAATTTCTCCAAAGAAACTGCCACGTATCAAATCCTCCTACTTCTTCACTCCCTCTCAGAGGTCTCTTAGGGCTTAATGTGAAATGCAGAATGAGAAACAGGATACTTTTTTGGTAGACAGTAGTAGACACAATAAATGGACTTCATGAAATAGAGCCTAACATCAAGTTAGATTAGGGCTACATGAATGTTTCTGAATACGGGACGGTTACAAGAGTCACCAAGAAACCAGGGCCTAATGACTCAATGTGAATTCACACTATGAAAAAACACTAAGAATCCTACACTAGCAGGGAGAATTGTAAATTTTTCATTTTAGACACTTTCACTAAATATACTATGAGGACGTTAGAGAGATTTAGAGAAGGGAAATTTCAGCACTTAGGACTCAATACCCAGACGTGCTTGGGCTTCTCCAACACTACCAGAGCAGCAGACCGCCTCAGAGCCTCCCTGCTGCCCCCAAGTAACTGGGAGAACTGCAATTCACTTACAACGCTTTTACAGTATTAGGCTTTAAGCTCCTAGAGGGTTGAAACTTATTCTTATACGTACAGTCATCCCTCAGTATCCACAGAGCCCCTGCAGGTACCAAAATCCACAGATGCTCAAGGTCCTCATATAAAACAGTGTAGTACAACAAATAGAGTCAGCCCTCCATATGTGCAGATGTGAACCCGAGGGCTGACTATATGTGTGTACGTATGGATAGCCCCATCCACCAAGTAAGCACACCAGTACCTGCTGAGTGAGTCTATTCCACGGCCTCCTGCAGGGGCTATTTCTGAAGTACCTCTCAGACAAGATGACTAGAAGGTGTGATGCTTGTCCAAACAATCTGGCTTTTTGTGCTTCATTGGAAACAATACAAGTTCAATTGGCTTATAGAAAAATAGCCGTACTCACCCAATTCTTAGAAAGCTATTCTGCAGTAAAAGCTCTTAAGGGTTCTTTCAAGATTCTGAAACTTGATCAGACGCAATCTCCAACAAAAACCATACTATCAGGATACCTGTCACAACTTTACCCCCCAAAATAAACTTAAAATATAATTTATGTAGTATTTGAGCATCTAGCATGTCTAAGGCACTGTCAACAGATTAAGTAGCTGAGTTAGAAAGTTAAACCTAAAGAAGGGACTACACACTACATGTGATATAAGTAAACTGGAGCTGTTTAAGAATAAAAGCTAATTAGTTTTTTTTTTAACTGGTTGGTAACGTGTGGAAAAAGAGGTTCTCAACAGGCCAATTTTGGTAGGTTACACATTCTAGGACTTTCACATACTCCATCTAAGGTTTGAGAGAGAAAGAATATACGAAAGAGACACAGATGATAGACGACACAGGCTCGTGTGCATTACGTAGAAAATCTCACATAAAAAAATAACAGCTAAATCTTCATTTATTGTAGAAAAGAAAAAAAAAGCTGGTAAGTCCCTTATACACCCATCATTTGACCGTATCTTCATTGAATCCTAACACCTAACAGGAAGCCACAGTTTCACTTTTAATTTCACTTAAATTGTGAATTTTCCCATCTTTGAGTATATAGAGCGGGTCTCCCACTCTTTCCTGTGAACAATAAATAGAAACTTCCTCATTCAGAAATTACAGACAAAAGCATAAGTTTTCTGTGAGGTGCTCTGAAGATGAAGATGCCTGCCCTCAGAGAGCAGACCACCGAATAGGAGAGAAAGGTAACGTGCGGCGAAAAATAAGTGCTTTGTTGGCCAAATAAAACTTGGTAAGTAATGATGGTGGTATAAGGCAGTATACGCAGGGATGACCCAAGTAAGGCAGGAGGTAAGAATCAGACTTGCATCTTCAAGGGTAAAGAACCCAGAAGTGACAGGATAAAAATTTCTATAGGACAATGACAACACTGGAATAGTAATGGTAGAGCCCTAAATGTCAAGGTGAAGCTTTTATAAGCAGGGGAGTAGCAGGTTACAGAAATGTATATGTGTTTGTCATATACATATACAATACTGAGATAGCTTTTCCATCATAAGCTAGGTGAGGAGAACAGTCAAAAATCAGTGTGGCAATTTAAAAAAAAGTTAATTTGAATACCATCTACAATAAGTTTCCTTTTGTTCTACAACTAGAAGAAAAAAACTGCTTCACTACAATGTTACCTCAGATATCCAAGTCTTCTCTGACCTACTTATACATACTGTAATGAAATTATAATGATCCTATCTCTGTGTGTACACTAAATACTCCACAGAGAAATTTCTTCTTGGTATCATCTGTAAATATCTTAAATGAGTCTCAAAGGTCACAGTGGATCTTTTCAAAACAAGGCAGATATGTGTCTATGAACAAATGAATTAATCTGCCCCAAATTCATTCCTATAGTTCCCCCTATAAATTAGGTCTCCACTTAAAAAGGATAAATGTAAAATATGGGGCTAGGATGGATCAAGTTTTTCTACCAATCATTTTTGTAGAAGGTTATTACTTGATAGAACAAGCACACTTACAGTTTTCAGATGCAAGTGTCCTCCAAAAAAGTACATGTCACATAAAGGCCTCTGTGTCTTTGGATGAGACATTCCTTCATGTGCAATATCTTTCTTCTTTCTCTCCCTGATAAATCCTATTCTGTAAAACCCTATCATCTCTGAAACTATTACAGAGGCCTCTCAACAGCTAGTGACATATCCTTTTCCATTGCACTCTGCATTCACTTACCATACATCCAAATAATGGTCACATAAAGCAAGTGCTGTCTCCCCTGCTACACAATGACATCAAGGACAAGACTACATCTTGTCACATTTTAGCACTGTTCCAACATTTAGCAAAGCTGACTGGTACATACTAACCACTCAAAAATGCCTCCAGAATTAATTAATTACTCACAGGTATTCCCTATCCAAGATTGTATAACCATGATTGTACAGTCTTACAACAATTTGCAATTAATTATTTTTTAATATTATGATTGATATCTTTGCCTTTGGGGTGGGGAAGAAGGGGGGGGGAAGCACATGTATAATGAACATAATAACTTTTAAAGCACATGACCTTCCCTACAAACTTGGAGACTGACCACTGGTCTTGTTATAGTTCCATATAATGTAATAAGGCTGTAATAGGATGAGACTCTTTTACTAAACCTTTAATGTATGTTAAAAAATTATTTCTCAAACTTCTGAAGGAAAATTTCTAACAATCCTCCTCTTTTAAACAAAGGAGAAGATAGTTTATTTCAACAATCCCCCTTCAAACACCTGTTAGAAATATAAACAGTCTGCAACCCATACCTGTATTACAAGTATACTACAATAGCCAAGATTTATTGTTTTAGGGCTTGTTTTGACCCATTTGTCAGGGATCTGGTGTGTGTGTGTGTATGCACTTATACTCTCAAAAAAAAAAAAAAAAATTAGGAAACCAAAATCTCTTTCAAGGGTATACTGTCTTTGGTAAATAAGCCTTTATCATTATAAGCTATACATCGATTAAAAAAAAAAAAGAGGCAGTAACAGAAAACATTTTGGATTAGCTATGGCATTTCTTACCTCTCAAATAGGCCTAGATGGAGATTTGTGTAACAGATACATCTGTGTGTGTGTGTGTGTGTGTGTGTGTGTATAAAACATACAATAAAAGGATAAAAGAATGTTATTAAAAGCCTTCCCCACAGCCAAAGAAAGTTTTACCTACATATATTTTGTAGACCTGACCTAAGTTATACAACTATGAAAAATGTGTTCAATAGATAATTTAAAAGGAATAACCCCTGAAATATTACTGAATGTTTTATAACTTCAAACCTACCAAGATATTTTTCTCTCAACATGATTAGACATTAGAGAATAATCATGGGGAAAGCTTTTTTAAATGAGCTGATTTGCGGGGCTAATAGTCTCATTCAAAGACAATCTCTGATTCTCCAAATATCTATTAGACACCTGAGCTATATATTCCCCCAAACAGCTTTAACAGAAAGTAATTACTGTACTCCTAAAGTCTTTTGTATGACAGTTGTGAAGATTTTACAAGAGAGAGGGTTTTTAAGGAAAACACCAACAACCTTAACTGTACACAAAGAAGAGACTGTATCATTGCCATTCATAGAACTCCTCCAGAAATGTAAAGAGGGGCAGCAAGGAGGAGATAACCACCTTTACCTTTGTTGCAAGACAAAGTGTTCCCCTGCTTCAGATGACCTCACTTTACCTTGAGAATCCAGTTCTACGGTATTTAATTACACTGCTGGGAGCACAGAATGGTCTGGCACCATGCCCTTTCCCTGGGTCTCACTGATTGATAGCATCAATAACATTCACTGGCTGTAATTAAACCGCCAAATAGTATCCCCTTTGCCACTTGGCAGATCAATGTTCTTTAATACTCAAAGAACAAAGTACAAAGGTGAGAGAGGTGTTTTTAGCCCTCACCTTCACAGTTCATTTGACTTTGTGCTTCAGAGTAGTTTGCAGACAATGCATATTTCACAATTCCCCCAAGAACACTGGTTAATGAAGAAGAACACTAAGGAAAATCCTGCAAGTTGGTGACAAGTACTTATTAACCCATTTTTGCAAATCTGAGCAGAACAGAGACATACTAAGCCTTTGGGCAACAGTATGCACGCACTGCTTTCCCACAGCTTTGGGACAAAATACAGTTTATAGGTCAAAAGGTTTATAAATTAAGGTAGCACACAGTAAATTTTTTTTCTTTAAATATTTTCAACATGCTATGTGGAAGAGTCCTTTATGGTAAGAGCAAATTCCCATTTATTCAGACCCTGACTAGAAAGTTCAAATATCCAGATACTAGGGAGGGTGGGTCAGGAGTGTTGCTAGGAGTTTATAAAAATGAGACAAACTTTTATTGTATTGTAAAAGCAACCTCCATAATCTAAGGATTCACAACCATCTTGGATCATAAAATTCAAGTCCTAAACTCTATACTATGAAATACCCATTGTAAATGAATGAGCCCCAGAAGAACCATGCGGCAAATTCCCCACTCTCAGAATCAAATATTAAATGATGTTTATGTACTTGTAATGCTAGAAGTATTTAATGACATTCAAATGCTCTGAAAATGAGCACGCGCATCTGTGTGTATGAGAGACAGAGAGAATGAATGTGTGTGAGAGAAAGGGTAAGTATGGCATGATGGTCATTAAAATTACACCTGTTAATCACAAGCATTCCAGATAGCTTATGAGAGGACCCACAAATGAAAATCTTACTTACATGTATCAATAGATTTGTTTTGAAACAAGCACCAGAGACCTATCCAAGTGTAAACTATTAAGGTCCACTAAACAATGTTTCTCAGGTCAGGTCACCACCTGCTAAGAATCAGCTGTGGTGCTTGTTAAACTACAATTTCCTTGGCCTCACTCTGTAGATAATCATATTCAGTAAGTCTTGACTAGGGTCCAGAAATCTGCATTTTATCAACCAGACCACTCCAGTGATTCTGATGAACATTAAAGTTTTAGCAGTCTCTTATGTTGAGGGATTTTAAAAAGGTAAAATTCTCAAACTCTGGGGCGTGTTTGGGTTTCCTGGAGAGCTCATAAAAATTACAGATGTCAAGCCCTCCTCTTCACCATCCACCAGTGTTGGTTTCTGAATAAGACAAACTCCCAGGTAGCTTGAAAGTATATGTGACTATAAATCACCAACAAATACAAAAATGCAAAAGTAAAACAAAGCCCATAAAACCCATCCAAAGGTATTTCTAAGAACTGGACCTGCTGCAAGTGGCTCAGCTGGGTTGGGGAGCCCATCAGTATAGCCAGTCTCTGGAAAAGGCTGCTGTGCTTGATTCTGTGAGGTCAGAGCCTCTCTCAATGACTCTGGAATCTTTCCAGGAAGGTGAACAGGGTCGTTTGGGTAAAGCAAGCAGAAGTGGTCAAATTTCTAAAGAGTCATTTAACAAAATTTGTGGAAACTAAACTAAAGCATTTTCTGAATTATAAGTTTCCAGGGCCAGGCAGGCACTCTGCTTGCCCTTCCTTCGGCTCACATGTGGGTCATTTCAAGACTCATTAGCAAGCCCAGAACCTATGCAGGAAGGATTAAACTTCTCATTCCCCTGGGAGGAGGCAACCTGGTACTAATGACCCAAAAGAAAGCCTATTAGGCATGATTTAATTTTTTTCAAAATCTACTTCTCTATAACACAAGGTAACTAGAGCCATTTTTAAAATATCCAACAAAACTGAACCAAAGAATTAAACATTGTGACTACTTTCTTCAGAGTAAAAGTAGCTTTTTAATTCCTCCCCAACTAGACTTCTAAAATACCACTTTAATATAGAAAATGCAGACTGAAAAACAATGGAATATTCTTGATAGTCTGTCTCTGAAAACAACAGGTCAATACAAGTATTTTCTACCTCTAGATGTCAAGCCAAACGTTTCACCGGAACGATGTAACTTGGGACCATCTCTACCATTTTATAAATGAGCGAATTAGGCCAACAGAGCAAGAGCAGAACACGAACCCAGGACTTGTGACTCCATGTCCTAATGCAGCATTCGAAGGAGTTCTTCAAAGGTGGGGTGGGGTGGGAGGGACGGGGGTAAGTAACTGATTTCCTGTATTGTTTTCAAAATATAGCCGCCTCTCTTGCTTGCTCATCAACAGCATGCCAAGAAACTTCCCGAAGCAAAAGCTCCACCAGGAATTCTGATGTAGTACTTACGGCTGAGAACTGATGCTAAAGGCAATTATAGGAAAACCTGGCAGAAGTGGGAGTGAAAGAAAATGGACCACACATGCTTTTGTAAAGAGCCCACACAAATTTAAAGAGAGACAAATGCACTTTTCTGTGATTTTTAAACTAGCGTCTAGGACTCAAAGGAACCTACCAGAAAAACATTCTTGAAAAATGAGTGGTCTCCTATAAAACAGAGATTCAGAAAGTTACTATAATGCTTCTTTTATTGTCCAATTACCATTGAAATACTTAAATCGATGTTAACTCACCTATCTGCTAAATAGGACCTCCAGATACCAGTTTTCTTCTCAAACCGGAGGTCTGGCTGTCTCACATGCTCAGCCTGAAAGAGTTTTTCTACCACCAGGCACAGCTCCACTCCCTCGCACCTAACAGAGGCCTGGTTCAGAAAATCTCAGGATGCTAAAAGCCCCAAATCAAGGTCCTCAAGAATATTCGGTTTGTTTATAGTGTATGGACGCTTGAACATCAATAATGTGAAATGGAAAGAAAACCATAAAAGGTGCCGGCATCAGCCAATGTGGCCTATTTCCAGTCCTAGTAGTACTATTATTAGCTATATCGTTTTTGAACAAGTTCCTTAACCTGAGCTTCCTTTCACTGGCCAAAGGGAGTATTTGGCTACAAGAGACTATTGTTTTGGCACTAATCCAGACAAGCAAAAGGATAAAAGTCCTATGAAAATACTACACAAAGCAGATAGAGCAAGGAATTAAGAGACTTTTTCAGAAGGTAGCACACCTAACTTAACCTCTCCAGCTAGCTCTGGAAGAACAGACTGAAGCCACCAAACTGACCCAGGACTACTTCTCCTGAGTTATACGTGAACGACAACAAGTCCTACCCTCCCCTTAAAGAGCAGTAGAAAAGTTAAGCAGACAAGTGCTAACAGTGCCTTGCAGAAATGCCTTTGTTGATGTACATTTATGAAACAGGCAGGAAACGTAGGGCCATGCTTGGGTAATAAAATGATCTATAAAATCCCTCCTGAGGAAGATGGGTTAGTTCAGCTGCTAAGACTCTCCCATCACCACCCTCCATGGCTCACCCTCCATGGTTCTCCCTCACATACAGTATAGGAAGGAATGGATAGGAAGTAAGCTAGGACACTGCCCCCAGGAACCCTCCTCCTCACCCTTCCCTCTGTACCGTCTCAGCCTCTGCTCCAACAACTGTGGAAAAGCATCTACAGAAAAGCTGTTCAGAGAATGCCCAGTTATTGCCCTCTGGGAACTTTCAAATGTCTAATTCCCAATATGGACAAAGCTTGTAAGGAGCAGAAGTAACACAACAGGCCTGAAGTCAGGACAAACAAATTCTGGACCCTGCTAGGTCCCTGAGATAAGTAAAAACCTCTGGGGCTTTTTATGTTTAAAAAAAAAAAAAAAAAATCAAAGCTGAAAATAAATCATTCCACAAAACACATGATGTGCATTATACAAATAACACATTACTCAAAAAAATCTGTTATTCCTCATTTCATATAAGGACTATGTAAACTGGACTCAATACAGATACAAGAATTTTATTTAAATGCACTGAAGAGTTTCTGATAATCAGATATGGCAATACACTTAAAATTTGGCACATGGCTCTAGAAAGTTCCAGACCATGGGTTAAAAATGAAGTTAGAAAAACATGCACTCAGTCTGTACTTTTTAAAAGGCAAAGAAATCATTTACTCAGTTTCCATTTTTGCCTCCACATTTTCAACTTTTTTGTGTCTCCACAGAGATCTGACCAGCTAAATAACAATTTAGGATAACGTCTCAAAAGTTGCCAGTTAATGTGAGGCCTGTCCTTCAGACTATTACTTTCAAAATTTCTAAATCTGGTCAAGGTAAAAGGTAAATGATGATCTGTACTCAAGTGTTGAACTGATGAGTACTTTATAGAAGATGCCTTATAAATGTGTGAAGCCCACACTTCTTCTACAAGCATCTACGCTTTGTACCTTCCAGGGAAATATCAACTACATAAGCCACAAGAACACTAGGGTGGCCTGAGATGCTCAGAGAGATGTGGAGTTAAATGCAAAGCAGATCTTCCCCTCCTAATAAACACTCAAGTCCAATTCCATCACTACTCTGCTCAAAACTCTTTGGTGGTTCTCCCTCACATACAGTATAAAACCACATGTACCATACCTCTTCGGATCCCTAAATGCTCTCAGGCTCATTTCTGCATCACTCCCCCACCCAGCTTTCTCCTCTAGCTAATCTATGTGATTTCCCTAACACCCGCTTTCAAACTTCCAACAAAAGTATGAACTCTCAGCTTTCCTACTATTATAAAACCCACACCCCAGAATGGTGCTGCAGATATTTTAAACAGAGCACCCACCAAGAGGCAAGCCTGTAGCCAAGCTTCTCTCTCCCATTCCTGCTTCCATGCTTTCTTTCTTCACAGTGGGGAGCGGATTTAAGCAGTATCTACAAGATACTTCCTCATGTTCAGAACATTTATAAATGAACAACTTACAATGATGAATAAAAACCAACCCCATCCCAGATAATCCTGAACCAAAAAGAAGGTTGAGCCAGAAAAGTGTTTCCAGTATGAATTTTACCGTGGCGGCTAAACATTCAACAGTGGTAAAGGGAAACGGTTAAAATTGTTACCTCCTCAGGACAGGGTGCTGCATTTCATTCTAAATGCATTCTCAACTAAACCATTCTATACGATAACCATGAGCTCATTAAAAACAGTTACACCTTTTCTTAATGTGCAATTTGGCAGATTATGGAAAGTTAAAAGAGTCAGGTAATAAACATAGTGATAAGTTAATTCATTAATTTTAAAGATTTTACAGATATAAATAGAAACTTAAATGGTTAAAAGATGAGTCCAAGATTACAGAGCCAGTTAAATCACTTAAGCAATGCCAGGGAGGGTAAGATTTCAGAAATGTAGTTCTATATTCCTCCTAGATTAAGGATATAGTTCATGCTAAACAGCAAAAGAGTCTGCAAACATGACATTTACTAATTGAGAAAAGGATAAGCTAGTTAGGAAATGGTATAAATTTAACAAAAAATTAAAAGCAATACAGTAGCTTAGAATAAAGGTTTATTAAGCTTTACTTAATTGCTCTCTAATAAACTGAACACTTTAAGGAATAGACATTACTATTTGTAATTAATATTCCAATTTTTTATAACAGTTTTTCCATACAGACTGAAATGGCAGTTTAATTAATTTAATATGAGAAATTCCAAATTAATGTATGTCAATAATTTTTAAGCCAAGGTAAGATTTAATCTGACTTACATCTGAATGATTAAGAAAAATCGATTTAATCAAAACCAAATTTAGGCAGTTTTTCTATGCTGGTAGCATTTGTAGACAGGGTTTCTTCTGTTGCGAGAGAGAAGACATGGATTTCTAGGGGTAGTACCTATCAATAATGCTGAAAAGTTCTCTACTCCGTGAGATAATAGCTCCTACTACTTTCAGATGAAGCAAGCCCACTTTGTGGAATAAAGCTTCCTAGGCCCATTGTAGAAGGGGGAGGAGTTGGAAGAGATGCTGGGAGTCAAGATATCCATTTTACTGTGTATGTGATATTCTCTTATTCACAGTACTTGATGTGGGGGGAAAGTCTAAGTATTTTCAGAAATGAATGATTTTACTCTGCTAATTATGAATTTAAGTCTGATGCCATTAACCTAGGCAAAAAAATACATTTTCCTTTAGGAGTGGAAAGAATTGTGCATATACTCCCTTTTTACTACTCTCCCTAATATCAAAAGTTAAAAACATCTTGTAATATCCACTTTATTTACCAGCTGATTATTAGGGACAACGCGGGCAGGCTTAACACACATCATGACTGCCTCCTGTGCAGTTCAAGGATGGTGTGATGTCACCAGCAATGTAAGCTGCTGGGACATTAACGCAACCAGGAAAAAAAAGTGATCCTTTAGAGAATCGTCATCTTGAACCTTTAACCTATGAATGCTGCTATTCATAATAAATAAACCTCTCTCTAACATAAGGTGAACATATTAAGTTTTCCTAATTTCTAAGCCACACCTTTTAAAAAGTGAAAACTGCATGAACTGCTTTTTACTACGAATACTAAACTAGCATTCAGCACGCTCAAAAAAAAACATGGTTAATATTCCAGTTAAGTGAATTATCCACAAGAAGATTATCAAGGTAAAAGATGAAGACAAATGAAGCTTTGCATGCAAAAATACCAAGTGTTTAGAGAACCCATCTATTCAAAAAAACATACATTTTGGTAGTTCCTAAGTGCTAGGTCTTACACTCAATGTCACAAATTACCTAGAAAGCATATTAAAAACAGATTCCTGCATCTCACCTCTGGACACTGATTGAGTAGGTCTGAAGTAGGTCCCAGAACCTGTACTTCTAACTCACTCTCCTTGTGATTTTGATGCAACCAAGTTTGGGAATAACTGCTTTAGAATTTCACAGTGCCTGAGGGACTTTGCTTTACTCACTGCAGAAATACTGAATATTTGTCATTTCTTCAACATACCATCCATCTATTGCACAAAACCCTACTGGGCTAATGCTACTAGGAAGCCCCAGGAGAAACTGCTAAATAAACCACCTTTCACAGCACTTGATTCACTGTTTTAATATTCCAACCTATAAAATGCATAGAATGCTAGGTGGCCTGGAAGACATAAGAGAAACCTGAACTCAAGGGTGCACAAACACTTGTATACTTGTACATAACATATACATGAATTAATCTACTGCAGCTTTCTAACGGAAAGCATGGCGTCACGGCAAGAGTTTTAGTGTAGATATCAAAAGACAAGGATTTGAGTCACAGCTCTGTCTTCAACTGCCTGGTCTAAGCTAAACTCTATGACCACTACCTAGGTCTCAACTCTTTTACTGGAGGCAGAGGTTAGTGCTTAAGTCTAAATCATATATGGGTCCCTTCGACCCCAAAACTTCTGTGATTCCTCATGGGTAAAGAGAACATATTTCAAAGAAGCGGGGAACCCAACATGAGTTAGAACAACCCAGGAAGGCAGCAGCTGAAGAAAGAACTTCAGACAGGCTCCAAAAGATGAGACGGTTGCTGTTAAACTGAGTGAGAGGGGCTTCCCTGGTGGCGCAGTGGTTAAGAATCCGCCTGCCAATGCAGGGGACACAGGTTTGAGCCCTGGTCCGGGAAGATCTCACATGCCGCGGAGCAACTAAGCTCGCGAGCCACAACCACTGAGCCCACACGCCACAACTACTGAAGCCCACGTGCCTAGAGCCCGTGCTCTGCAACAAGAGAAGCCACCGCAATGAGAAGCCCGCCAGCAACAAAGAGTAGCCCTCACTCGCCACAACTAGCGAAAGCCCGCACACAGCAATGAAGACCCAACGCAGCCGAAAATAAATAAATAAATAAATAAATTTATTTTTAAAAATAAATAAAAAATAAACAGTGAGAAAGAGTATGCCAGGAAGTGGGAGCTGTACAAGCATATATGCAGAGGCTGGGAATAAGATCTGCTTGCGGGCTTCCCTGGTGGCGCAGTGGTTGAGAATCTGCCTGCCAATGCAGGGGACACGGGTTTGAGCCCTGGTCTGGGAAGATCCCACATGCCACGGAGCAACTGGGCCCGTGAGCCACAATTACTGAGCCTGCGCATCTGGAGCCTGTGCTCCGCAACAAGAGAGGCCGCGATGGTGAGAGGCCCGCGCACCGCGATGAAGAGTGGTCCCCACTTGCCGCAACTAGAGAAAGCCCTCGCACAGAAACGAAGACTCAACACAGTCATAAATAAATAAATAAAAGAACGTGAATTTCTTTTAAAAAAAAAAAAAAAGATCTGCTTGCAAGCAAAAAGCCAGTGTGACTACCACAGCGAACAGTTATAACACTTGGTTACTCCAAAGTTAAGCAAAATGATATGGTAAAACAGTAGGGGAATATGAGAGAATTTTGAGTGAGAAGCAATATGAGGAAAGTGGTGTTTTTGACGGCCACCACCAGGATGGACTGGAGAGAAAGGAAAAAGAGACTAATTTACAGAATAGGGACCGGAAAGGCTTAAATACAACTTCCAAAGGGTACTTAGAGCAGTGAACACTAGGAAAAACTTGGCTCAGATGTTGTATAAGAACACAAGACACATCTAACTGAAAATAAGGGGGAAAAAAACACACATAGAAAGAACAAATAGACAAAAATGGTGCTATGTAGTTTTGGAAAATGGTCTGCTTTGCCTCAGAGAAATGTGGGCCACATTGAGGACACCAGCTGTTATCTGATCTCTTTGCAGGAACTGAATGGGGGTGGGGAAAGAAGTAGCCTGCTGCTTACCCACCACCTCCACCCCCATCTCAGAAAATCCGAAGAAAAGTACCAGATGCCACATGTGGTGTAAAAGCCACGAGGCATTACTGTCCTTTCTTCCACGTATTCTGCCTGAGCAGCTGGGCCCTGAAGAGAAGGCCGGGTGATGGACAGTGAGGAAGCAGCTGTCACCAATGGGCTCTCTACAGGCCATGGGTATTTCTTCTATGGAGACCTGTTTCCCCTGCATTTCTACCTTTTCGTGGACCTTACTGCAAAAGAACTGATTTAGAGCAAAAGAACTGACTCAGGAGAATGAAATGAGGGTGGTTACTTCTGGAATGGAGAAAAGGGTATGTCAATCCAACCATCTATTCCATTTTCTTCTTAACCACAACTCAGGACCTCAAAACTACAATAAATTAGCAGCAATCCTGAAGTCAATTTAAGTTGGGAGCCTCACAAAAATCTGCAGTAGGATACAGCATTCACAAAACAATCTGAAGGTAACTGGACATTGGATGTCTTCTTTTTAAGAACACTTGATCATTACACTTAACAGTACTATTAAAAGGTTAATCTCTGTGACACAAACAGAGAGCATGCAAAAAGTGTGGACAATTAGAAAAAATCGTCCAGATTGAAAAACCAAGGTCAAAATAAAACAAGTGTTTGCAATCTTAGAATGTATTAGAAATCTAATAATCAGACGTTTCATACGTAGGACATTTTCTTGACCAAGAAACATGTAGAATCTCGGACATCTTACATCCAAGTATATTTGGGGGCCACTGCATACAGTTTCCTTTAGATGAGACAGTGGTGGGAGGCATTTTTCCTCTGGGCCAAAAAATATAAAGAACAAGATGTCAAAACTACCCAGGGCTAGTGAACTACCTTAACTGACAACTCTGAGAGAAGCAACTTTTAAGCACAAAGATGACAATGCATTTCCAGATACCTGAGAAAATGAGCAGAAATCTTCTAGACACGTCTCTAAGCAAGACGGATACCACAGTCAGCTGTGACTAACTTCCCCTTACCACTCCAGGCGATGGTCTGAGCTGAGTTCTTAAATCAAGGGTGGAAAATAGGTTCCAACTTGAGTCAATTGACAGAGGTTGTCTGGAACACTATTTTGAAAAAATACTTGGGAGCCTCATCCAGACTCAGTGAGAAAGACTGCCATGATGGGCAATGTCTGCACTGGGCAGGAGAGGGAAAATTGATGGCATATGTACTAAGCGTCTGCCAGAGGCAACGTCCCTTTCATCTTCTAAAGGAAAAGAAATCTACACAGCAAACTGGATTAACTTCTTAACCAGAGAGAATTTACATCAGAATTTCAAAAATTCAAAAAAGCAGGAAAAACATCCATAAAATTATTTACCATTTGTCTTGAAAAGAAAACTGTAACAGAAAAAATAACCTGTGTGGCATGTACACTCTTCTAGTCAGTCTCCTCAAAGTAAACTGAATCTGCCAGAACAGAGTCAAGCTACAGCTCAAGGACATGTTTTTCTATGACCCAAGAGCTAAGAATGATTTTTACATTTTTTAATGATTGGGACAAAATTAAAAGACTATTTTGTGACACATGAAAATTACATGAAATTCAAGTTTCAGTGCTGATAAATATAGTTTTATAGGATCACAGCCACATCTATTCATTCATGTGGAGGCTCTATCTTCTTTCAAAGTATGAGGGCAAAATTGAGAAGTTGTGACAGAGACTGCACGGCCGGCGAAGCCTAACATATTTACTACCTGGCCCTTCACAGAACAAGAATGCCAACCCCTGTGCTAGAAGAAATGGTATAAGGTTTCTTCAAGTTATAGGCAAGTAATTCTCTATCAAAGAAGGAAATTTAATTCAGTAAGTTTCATAAAGTACTTATCTGAGAAAGTTGCTGCTCTGTCCCTTTGTTAACACATAAATAATTACATGTAGTACTCATGAATAAAGTCTCCCTCATCATGCAACAAACAAAAAAATTCTGCTATGCCCCCCAGAGAAGTGTCCATATGGGCACAAAATGAATAAAGGAAAGAACTACAAGTAGACCTTAATTCTTTTAACCTCTGTTCTGCAAGTAGATTTAAAAAAAAAAAAACCATACACTTACTTTTATTGTTTTGGTTTGAAGTCTCAATCCATTCAGGGTGTTGATAGCTTTCTCTGCATCCTTAGGGTCAATGTAGTTCACAAAGCCATATCCCAAGCTCTGCCCTAATGAAAGGGAAAGGGAAAAAGGCATACGTTAGCTCTACACCACTGATGACAGACATCCACTTTCATTCTGGCATATGGTCTTGTCATTAACGCCAGCACATTCTCTCAATAGAAAAAAAAAGTCGACATTAATTCTAGAAATATACACGTGGCCTTTTTTCATCTCCTGTCTATTACAGTTGCAAGTTTAAACATCAGTTAGAACTCAGCAAGCTGTGCTGTTTAAAAAACACACATACCCAAAGTGTTCCATCATACATGTCCCTGCCTGAGCCAGAGCGCCCAGCAGCAAGGCAACATTCAGCTTCGGAAACTGTGGGTGCAAGTCTCTGCTGAGCTGCTGTGTGGGCTTCATGGGCACGACTTTTTCAGCTTCAGTTTCCTTACCCGTAAAATTGGAAAGCGAAAAGCATCAACCAAGAATCTGTCAGTGTTCTGTACACATTACCCTGACAAATTTACAGCCTTTACCAAGTACAATTATTTCAGATTCTAAAACGGTGGAGAATCGTGAGTATGTGTGTGTGTACATGTAATATATGTGTGTATATGCATAAGTACATTAATTTTAGAGGAGCTTATTCAAATAAACTGAATCCAATTTTCTAAAAGGGGTCTGAAGACCTAGCTAAGGAATACAGGGAAATATGACCACAAAGATTTACACTTGAGGACATCCAAGCCCATGAGAACATGTGGAAAAGAAAGAAAAGCATAAACAAAGATAAAAAACAGAATAATTTTGGAGTAAGAGTTGCTTCCAAATGAGTCTGTTGTTGCTTTTATCCATCATCTGAGCCCTCTCGCCCCTGGCTCACTGATGTGTCCAGACTCTCAAATGGGAATCAATGGAATGCACAGACAAGTAAAGCCAATCCTAAAGGTCTCCATTTTTCAACTAAGGGAAAGTTTCTCAGTTTGAAAAGGCGAGAAACACTATACAGGTGGTGACAAAAATGGACATTAAAAAGATTTAGTCTACTAAAAGTCAAACCAAACCAACTGAGGTTTCCTGGAAGATCCCAGTAAAGGTCCAAATACTTCTTATTAATTACCATTTTTGGATCAATTTCATAGCAAAAAAAAAAAAAAAAAGGGATTTTTTTTTTTTTTCTTTTAAGGAGCACCTTAGGTCCAAGTGGTTATGAATACACATATTTAGAATAGGCCAACCAGAGTGGCCAACGTGGGTCTTTATAAGTATACAAAAAGAGAGAGAGAGAGAGAAGGCTAAATACAATACCTAATAACCATGAAAACTTGGGATTGTATTTTGGGGACCACAATCATTTTGAGGGGATAATCATTGCTAGCTTATACCCTTTTATCAAATTATGTTTTTTTTCTGTTTTTAAAAAAGGGGGTTAGGAGAGAGCTAAAACTAATTCAGTTCATTTTTTTTTTTTCTCACACTACTCATATAGATTGTGTTTTACTCAAGGCTCTGTTTTTTAAAAGTTGCACGTGAAACCACTGCATTTTTAAGCATTTGTTTTTTTCCTAATTTGACATTTATCATGTGTCTATTGCATGCACAGTGCCCTCTTATGAAATGTGTTGCAGTTCTGTTGTCACTGAGCAGGATTCAAATAGGCCGAACGTTAAAAAATCTGCTCAAAGAAGCTGTTTATGATGAAAAGAATACAGGCTTTGGAGATAAACACACAGAAGTTCTAATCCTGGCTCTGCTGTTTACCAGCTGTGTGACTTTGAAGAAACTACTTAACCCCTCTGAGTCCTTAACTTCCTTATTTCTAGAATGAGGATAATTCCTACCCAGTGAGGTTGCTAAGGCAGTGATAAGAACATTCACTATTGACGGAGGCAGACCACTCCAGTCAAAAAATAAAGTGAGGAAAAATAACATATATCTACTACATGTTAAGGAGTTTACATGTATTCATTTAAAATTAAACCAGAAAGAAGCTACCAATATAACAAGGGAAGGAAAGGCAAAGTGAACATTGGGTGGTTTTGTCACACTGCTATTCTATAACAAAATTAATCAAATTATCAATTGTACTAGCATTGAGTCCATTTCTCCTACCTACCCTCTCCACCACCCTCACACCTGTATTTTGGCAGCTTCTAATCAAAGTCCCTTCTTAATCTTGGTACACACTGGAATAATCTACAGAGCTTAAAAAACAAGAACAAAAACAAAAACTGATGCCTGAGTCCCTTTCCCCAAATTTTTCTTTTTTAATTGGTCTATTATGAAGCATTGATACCAGGTTTTTTAAAGCCTGGTGACTCTAACACATGCAGCCAAGGCTGAGAATCACAGTTTTAATAGTGAGAGATACTCTGAGGCTGCAAATAAGGCTTCTGGGAGCTCTTAGAGGGGCCAGATGCTGATGGTCTGGGCATGTGAAGTGACTCTGCAAGGAAGACTGCCTTTTTACAGATGCATTTTTAAAAAACCAGTAGATGTCTTTCTTCTAAAATCTTCAAGTTATCCATCACTTCAGAGAAACAGTTTACTGCCTACCGAGGTCACTCTCTAGCAGAGCAGTGCCTGCTAGAGTTGGGTCACTGGGTAAAGTAAAAAATCCTAACCTGCTTAGCTGTCTCTTGCCCTGTCCTCTGAACTCTTACTCCTAGCACGTTGTAGGCACTCAAGAAGTTTGCTAAATGCACGAATGAGAAGCACAGTGGTGTTATTAATTTAACCAAAGGTATTATCATCAATGTCAACCATCAGATGGTCTAGCCATTGAATGAATGGGTCTTTGACCTGACCCCCTCAAGCAGCCATGGCTAGTTTTAATGAGGAGTCAACCAAATTTCAACTATTGGAAATTGAGTAAACTCAATATTTATCCCCAGATGAGCTCTCTGCCGCAAAGTTTCTAATTTGTTTAGTGGTAGTATTAGGAAGAGCAACACCTTCCAATTAGTATTTAAGGTAAGCAAAATGTTATTACTACCCTAAGTAAAATAATATGAAAGGAGATATTTGCTGCTAAATGGCTGCATTCCCAAATCCACTGTAGTAGATGCATTAACATGTTGGCATTGGAACTACAAGGGAGTTAGTAACTTCACAGATTTTCATTTTAAAGTGAGTTAATCAAGTCAGCAAATATGTGTTGGATGCTTAAAATACATGGAGGCATCACAAATGATACAAAGATAGGCAAGACTCTCCCCATTCTCATCTTTAAGCTGTGTGGTGTTCTAGTGTTTAATTTTAGCCTCACACTGATCTTGTGAGATACTCATATTCTTCCCCTGTAAGGAAGAAATGTTATCTGAAGCTGGGCAAGGTCAATCAGCTTCCTCAAATGAAAAAACAGGCAGAAAGTAGTGGTCAGGACTTGAATCCAGGACTCTCAAATGCTATGTTCTTCTCCCCTCAATTCACAACTAGTTTATATCTGAACCTGGGTCACCTTCCGTATGCCTGAAATATAATGTAACCACACATTTTCTAACAGAGCTCTACCACAAAAACTTGTTTTGAGACAGTTGCCTACTGTCTCAAATTCCAGTACTTCTTGTGCAAATATCAATTTCAGTATATACGAATTCCTACGCTGTTATTCATTCCTATGACAATGTAAAGGCACCTTATTTATACAATGCCTGTTTCAGGTTATTATGAGTACAGATTTTTTAAAAATAGAAGCAGTAGCAAGTCAAACATCAAGAAAAAATATTTAGCCTGGACCCACTTTTTCCCACTTTTGTATGCATCAGCTAGTAACAGTCATAAACTACCAAGGAAGGCTTGGAAACCAAGCATCATTTAACCATATCCTCCAAATCTATTTTTCACGTCATTCTGAATTTAGAATGTGCATATTGACAATCTCAAAACCAAAATCACTTCTTTAAAAAACCTATAAAGCTCTACATTTAAATTCCAAGTATAACAATTATGGAAACCAACATGATCAAAAGAAACTTCTGAACAAAATGACAAAGCTAAGGCTCACCCAAAAAAGCCTTCAAGACAAATAAATCCTGTCTTTAGAAGCCAAAAAATTCCTCTGGTAGCTGAACATCAAGAATAAGGTCAATGCCACTCGTCCCCAGCTATCCTCACAAGCTACCCGTGGTCCCATGCTCTTAGGGATTTTGGAAGCATTAATCTAAGTCTTGGTCCTAATAGTCACAGCTGGGATTCTAAAACTTCACTATGGAGGAAGCTATCTCTACAGTCATAGGACTAAGACCTTCAAAAGCAGGTACTGGAAGCTCCAGGTCAAAACCGCACTTCCGCGCATGGTATCCTGTAGACAGTGTCCGTGTGAATGTCTTCTGTTTTGCACCCTTCTTTTTAATCTAAATATATGCCACAGAGAAGGATCACTT
The DNA here is from genome assembly GCF_028021215.1 of Eschrichtius robustus. Taxonomy (NCBI): domain Eukaryota; kingdom Metazoa; phylum Chordata; class Mammalia; order Artiodactyla; family Eschrichtiidae; genus Eschrichtius; species Eschrichtius robustus. The sequence goes on from NC_090833.1 coordinate 72,563,503, forward strand.
CTTCACAAGAGACAGAACAATTACTTATGAACTGCTCCTTGGCATAAGGAGAACAGTTATAAACAGGCTGCTTAGAGCCATGGTCAAGTGATCTAAAGCACAGAGCTGAAACACTCCAAGGCCTCTGAATGGGACTGAGGTACATTGAGAGCTGCGTGGGGGTCAGAGCAGGAAGAGGAAAACAGGAAGAGAATCTGTTTAGTGACCAAGTGCTAGTGGGAAACACAGTAAACTCCAATTTATCCCAAATGGTGCATAATTCAAAGCAGCAGCCGTTCCCTTGCCACCTACATTGCTTTTAATAGCATACTTTAATTACAAATTTAATTGCATATTTTAATTAAAAATACACAATCTTCTGGACCCATTTAATTCAAAGGTCACTTTATTTAGTCTTTTCTATTTCACATGACTACCAATGTTCTGAATATCAAATTACCCCCTCAGGTTTAAAGGTAAAAGCAATAGATCACCACAATTCTTGATTACAAACCTGGTACATAAATTTAATTTTATCCAACCAATATTAAGTGAGACCCTTCTCAACATGGAACCGTGAAAAATAAAATTCTGTATTTAAAAGTCATCCCAGGGCTTCCCTGGTGGCACAGCGGTTGAGAATCTGCCTGCCAATGCAGGGGACACGGGTTCGAGCCCTGGTCTGGGAGGATCCCACATGCCGCGGAGCGACTAAGCCCGTGAGCCACAACTACTGAGCCTGCGTGTCTGGAGCCTGTGCTCCGCAACAAGAGAGGCCCCGACAGTGAGAGGCCCGCGCACTGCGATGAAAAGTGGCCCCCGCTCACCGCAACTAGAGAAAGCCCTCGCACAGAAACGAAGACCCAACACAGCCAAAAATAAATATAAATAAATAAAAAAAAAATTAAAAGTCATCCCAGGGCTTCCCTGGTGGCGCAGTGGTTTAGAATCTGCCTGCCAATGCAGGGGACACGGGTTCGAGCCCTGGTCCAGGAAGATCCCACATGCCACAGAGCAACTAAGCCCGTGCACCAGAACTATGGAGCCTGCGTTCTAGAGCCCTCGAGCCACAACTACTGAGCCTGTGTGCCACAACTACTGAAGCCCACACACCTAGAGCCTGTGCTCTGCAACGAGAGAAGCCACTGCAATGAGAAGCCCGCACACCACAGTGAAGAGTAGCCCCTGCTCGCCGCAACTAGAGAAAGCCCGCGCGCAGCAACGAAGACCCAACACAGCCAAAAATAGATAAATAAAATAAATTTAAAAAAAAACAGTCATCCTACATATTTCTCACCAACATTCAGCATTCATTTGTTCAATGATTATAGAAAATCTACTTTTTGCTAATCCCTGAGGATAAGCAAAGAGACAAAAAGTTCCTCCTCATAAAACTCACATTCTGGTAGAAGGAAACAAAAGAACAAGCTCTACAGTATATATTACGAGAGACTAAGGGCTAAGGAGAAAAAAAGCAGAGAGAGGAGAGTTTGGAGTGCAGGGTCAGGGCTGCTGACCTAAATATAGTGGTGAGAGCAGGCCCCACCCTGAAGGTAACATTTGATCCAACACTTCAAGGAAGTAGCTCATAGTTTACCAGGGAAGCTGTGCAAGCAGATTCATTTCAGTGCAAGTTCTACCATAGGGGTATCACATCCCGTCTGTTCTACCAGCTAAATCTGCCCCCACCCCCATCCCCAGCTCCTCGGCATTAGCACAGGTCCTCACGTATTATTCTAATTTGGATTATTGCTACAATATCCTAACCCATCATCCCTTCCCTAGACTCCTGTTAACTCTAAAACCAGTCATTCTCAACTGTAATGTTGTCTGGGTTATCCTTCTAGAAGAAAATCCCAATCACACTCTGGTTTCCAAGGTCATCATCAGCTTCTTGCTTACTTCTACTACTCCTATACGTACATATACCCTGAAACGCATAATCAGTTCCCTGTGCCTGGAATACACATCTCCAACTGGCCAGCCCTGACAAATCCTTTAGGACTTTCTCTGAGACCATTTCCTGCCACAATTTGTCCCACTCCCAATGCTCGCTGTTCAGTGCCCCTCCCTAGTCCTTCCACAGCCTTTATATTATACACCTTCATCTTAATACATATGGGTATTGAGTCAATTTGGATGTCCCCTCCCTTAGACTGTTGAGCAAGGGCAAGCTGAGCATAGTTCCTGATATAAAAGACCCTAGCATAGATTATTAACATGCTCATTGAAACAATGAATGAACGAACAAGCTAATAAAAAAAGAATAAACAAACGAAGAAACAGCCATCTGCCTTCCAGGAACTTATGGTTTAGAAGAGAGATGCCCTTATAAACATGCTCCCCATGTCCCTACATCGCACCAGATGGTTACAGAACAAAAGGAGACAAGATGCTCAAATGTTACAGTATTCTGTCTTTATAAGGGAGTGATGTAAGATACATTTTTTCAAACAGTTCATGTAAAATTTTTCATATGAAAATTTTCTACAAATACCATTTAAATAAAATCTCAATTTAAAAAAATAATGTCACCTAGAGTAATTTGATAGATTTACATAAATCTGTTTCACAAATCTGTAAGTATAAATTATGGGATGTCAGCATATAATTTTGTTGAAAGTGCTTTTTCACTAATATAATTAAGTCTGCCGAGACTATTCATGTACAAGTCAAATAAAATGCAGAGTGAATTCTGTAAAAACCTAGTAGTTGAATCAACAATAAAAGGTGACTATGCTGATTGATGTGTATCTATTATTTTATTTAGAGCAGTAGTAATGCTTTATGAAATAAAAAGGACAAAAGCAGCATGACTCTTTTCTAAATCCCCCAGTAAGCAGAAACAGGTCACTATGGTCCTCTCTGACAAGCAAGACTATTTGCAAGCTGAGGTTTAATAATGTAACACTTAACAACAACAAAAAAGCAAATTGGGAAGATACACTGTCTCTAAACATGGTCCCTATATAAAACTGCACCCCGTAACAAAAAAAGCAAATAATTTGATTTAGGAAAACAAGTTTTCACTCCAAGGGGGGACAATTTTTGTTTTTAAAGACAGACCCACCCCTTTCCCTCATTCTAACACCATTCTTCCCTCCTCCCCCAAACACAAAATGAAGTTGCAAATGTGTTGTGTTTCTTCAGACGGACTTTCTGTTCTTGGGCACTGGTTTTGTGTGTCTGTTCAGACAGGCTGTGCACTGCAGCTCTGGCACCACAACAACATGCACCAGACTTTACAAAGGAGCTTTCTCAACATCTCAGATCTGATGTGTAACAAAACCATGTGGGTACCACACATCAGGGGAAAGCTTTGAGAGAATCTTAGAAGAACAGAGGGATGTAATCTTCTCCAGTCTCTCCAAATTTTAATTCCAGACTTAGCCTGAGTCTCCTCAGATGCCAGATGCAGGAGGTCCTTCCATTTAAATATTCAACTAACTCAGGTCAAATTAAACAGGTCCTCCTCACCGCCCTCTGATGGGAAAGATCAAATTGTGAGGCAGAGAACTGGTGAGATCCTATTACTACAGACCAAGCCAGACTCCCTTGAAAGCTCGGAGCATTTTTACCAGCTTCCCAAAGGATATTACCAGGGATTATCACCAGGATGGAGAATTCAACCTAGACACTCACATAATACAGAAAACAGATGGCTCACTAGAAGACTCATCTCCTACCCAACTGCTAATAAAGCTGGCCTGCGACTAAAGAGCCCAATATTTTAAAATGGTTTTCAGGACTTCACAGATATATTGAGATAACATAGAAGAGTTTAAATCATAACTTTTCTGCTGAAATCAAAGTTGTAAATAGTCATCACTTGGTAAACATTACCTAAGTAGCCTAATGCGAGAGGGAGCAGTTAATGACCTCAGCACCGGAGCATATTCCTACTGAGTTAATTTTAATGGCCGTGTCTGTCCTCCGATTATACAACTGGTAGAGCTCCATTTTCCTATAGTTCCAGTCCCAGTAATTATGAATCTGCTGGCGATGCAGCATGACCTTGCTTAAGTTGGCAAAACTGTGGGTTCTTAATACATCACCATTTCAGACAACATTAAGAACTCCCACACAATTCAGTCTTAGGCTTCTGAGAACAGCATATTAAATCCTCTAAATTCTCAAATAGTGCATATGGGTACTAAGATGTCTTGCACCGGAGACCAGAAAGATTAGGAAAAATGATCTTTATTTAAAGTGGGAAAATAAACTATTTCTTCTAGTACACCCATCTTAGGAGAAGACTTTAACTTGGACCAGGTTCTCTAGCTTGAGAAAAAGTGAATAAGATATTATAGCATCTCAACACCGTTGTTAAAAACAAACAAACAAAAAACAAAAAACCAGTTCTCATTACTCACTGATTTAGGTAGTTGCTCTAAAAGAAAACTCAGCAGGCCTACCTTCAAACACTGGAGCTATCCCCGTGGTGAGAGCAAAAGCCAGAAAACTGTTAGTTGGCCAGAAAGTCAGACCTTACCGTTCAAAAAAAGTTAGGATATTAACATACCCTGAGCTAGGGCAAAATCAACTCTTCAGTTAAAGATCTGAGTCTGCTACAATAGTCTCACTTCTTTGTTACTTATAATTAACTCTATACAGATTTCCCCTGCCACACACACACACAAAATGGGGCTTGTGTGGAATTCCCCGACAGTCCAGTGGTTAAGACTCTCTGCACTTTCACTGCCGAGAGCGCAGGTTCAATCCCTGGCTGGGGAACTAAGATCCCGCAAGCCGCAGGGTGCGGCCAAAAAAACCCAAAGAAACAAAAAGGGGCTTGTGTTATCTGCTTTATTTTGTGCTTACTTAAAAAGCAGTAGAGTTGTTCAAATAAATATCATTTGAGATCAGGGCCAGGGAACTATATTCCTCAAAATATTACTGTGGTAAAGAGGGAAACCAGTTAACAACTGCAGTAGTAAAAAGGGCATCTGCTGTTGCTTGCACTACCAGCTGGCGTCAATCTACACACACACGGAAATCGGTAAGCAGTCCATCAAAAAGCAGTACAGCTTCTTAATGTGCTTCTCTCTTTGTAAGAGATTTTTTTAATTTAGATATTGCAAGAAAAAAAACGTAAAGGCCCTAAACACTATAATTAGCCCAGTGCCCTTTCTGAGCTGTATAAGAGAGTTTTGCAAACCACTATGGTGTGTTTTGTCCAGAAGAATGGGAAACATTAGTCAGACCATGCAAATCCCACCAGGTCCACATGACTTAAAAAAATTGTTACAGAGGGTAAGTTTTCTTCCTGAACACATAATGGTTTTTTTTTAAAAAGTCTCTCGCTCGCCCCAAAGTTAAAGTTTCACCAGCCAAAACCTTCCAATAGGAAAAGCTCGGTAAGTCTGGAAGAGAGGTCTGTTCCCACTGCCCCATAAATGCTTTTATCTAGCTTTCTGGAAGCAAACAGTACCACTACCTAATTACTGACTGCTATCAAGCAACTTATGAGCCTTATATTACATACAGCCAACATATTTAATTCTCACAACAAAGCTCTCTGTAAGCCATTTTACAGTAAAAACATGGAGGTCCTGAGATATTAACTAACTTGCTCAAAAGGCACAGAGGTAGCTGGTAAGTGGTAGTGTAGTTTTCGAAACCATAATTGACTTAATACAAACTCGGTCTTTTCAGCATACATTTCACTGCCTTTGGCCAAGCTTGGGAATTATTTTGAGGCAGAGTCCTGTGCATCCGAAGTACACAACTTTTCAACCAGGATATTCATACTCTCCAAATACACCTGCATTGTTTTTCTTGTTCTTTGTCATGTAACTGATTGACTGGAACTTCACCATTCTTTCTCAGTCCATCAAGACACTATGTATTAAAAGAAAAAACCACGAAAACGTTTATCGCCCCACAGTTACACAAACCACTTCAACCCTCAAAACAAATCCATCACTACAAAACACATAGATTAGAGATCTCCGCATTATAAAAATATTCATTTAAAACAGGGCTTGCTTTACATACTCCTCTTCCAGAAACTCAGAAAGCAATTCTTATGGCTAAAGCCAAACGTGTTTGCTACTGCCAAATTCGTCTCCCACACAAGACACTTCCCTCATCAGCAGATTGCATTGAAATGCTTTCACACGCATAGCATGGTTTTCTAGCTGCAGAAAAGCAGGTGGGATCAGTACCACATGGTCTCTGCCCTCTAAGATCTTAGCTCAAAAATTTAAAGCAAGACAATAACCAAGAGAGATGCAGGCACTTAATGAACACAGAACACCTATATTTAATCACTGGCGTTTCATGCTTAACCAGGATGAACTTGAAGAGAAGGCTTTAGTTGGTTCAAACAGAGGAGGTGAAATTTAGGAGATTCTTGTCAGAGAAACTGTGGAAACAGGCATATGGAGAAGAGCTAATTGGTAGAGAAGTACAGAGGAGTTGGTTAGCCCAAAGGCGCACTGAACAACAAGTGGTCTGTGCAGAGGTAAGAAGCAGACCCTCCATCTTGAGAACAGGGGCACCCCATGTAAAGGCTTGTAGTGGTCATAGTGCAGGATGCACCAAGCAGGAAGTGACGATGAAACACACGAGAGAAACCTATGGAGGTTAACTTTGGCGGCTTGAACAATCACTAAGGAGATGCAGCTCTAGCATCAAGGAGACTCCTGGGGAAGAAGCCGTGACAACCCAGAAAGGGGATCTGACCCCAAACCCCTTTCAATAAAGTCCCCAGAGATCTCTAAAAAGACAAAAATGAGAGGATTAAAAACCCATCATATCTTTCACAAGTCCCTACAAATCGCCCCAATCCTAAATCTCAAACTTCTCATCTGGACAAATCCCAGCCCAAACCTTCTATTCCTAATTCTCCTATTCCACAAAAACTTTTGTTCACGCTACAGTTCTCTGAGCCCCTGCCAAGTACACTCGTATCTGAAAATGAGCCTGATTAACTCAGTCCAAGTGGCCTTTTCCCCCAAAACTGAACTTTCGGAACAAGTACTCTTTTCCTTCAGAGGGTCTTCCAGATTAAGGGCCAGGATCGGAATCGAAAGCAACCCCTCAAGCCCCAGGAGGATCTGTATTTCCTTGGCATGATAACGTCTCACCTTCGTAAGAGTAACAAGACACAAGAAACCTTTAGAACCTTAGGTTAATACCCTGACATGAATGCAGAACCACCCACCTAACGACCTCTCAAATATTCATTCACTATGAATCTAACAGGGTATAGATAACCCCCAGCCAACAAAAAGCAGCACTCAAGATGACTGCCCCACGGAAGGCTTATGATTTCTGAGATCTCTTTTACAAAGCTATAAAAACGTATGTACCTGAATGCTCCCCAACTCCCAGTTAAGCTGCTATTATGAGTGAAAGTGTTAATAACTACCCTAAGTGGGCGCAAAGTGTTAACAAACCTCACTTTGACATTTTGTGTAGCAATCACGAAGTTATACACCACTTCTGTATTCACACACATATCTAATTCCTTTACATATAATATGGTAATACCAAGTCAAAAAATAAAGAGGGGGAGGGAGGAAGGCCATTTAAGGAGGAGACACTGGATAGCACTGTACCATCAAGAAAAGAAAGTTTCAAATAAAGTAAAAGCACATATCATTTCACCTTCTTATCTACATCACTGATAAAGTATCCTCCATGCAAGTAACAAGGCTTCCTTCCATCTGGGGACAACTCTCCACTTTAGTTCATTTTATTTTAAAAAGACAGACCAGAATGAAATTAGTGGTATTTTTAGCAACAACAAAGGAAGTAAAATTCCAGAGGAATCCATTGTCCCCAATCTACACAAAGATGTAGGTATAAATAACATACGATTTTCCTTCTCTCTGTACAGGACATTTTGTTTAGTCTATATTTAATAAAGAAAGGCAGTTACATTTCCAAGACGATGTGAGGAGCAGCGTTTTTTTTTTTCCTCCCCCTCAATTTAAAATAGTCACACAAAAGCACTGATTTTTATACTAAGGAGAAATCCCCAAACAGACCAATTGTGTTTTGGCAGGTTAGGGTATAAATGCTGACTATAAAGGAAACCTATTTAAATACTGCAGATACAGCTTCAAGGACCTCAAAAAAGCCCTCTCTGAAGCAGTAAAGAGGAAAGAATCCCAATGGAACAAAATCTATAGAGGAAGCTGAGCAGGACACGGTAAAAGTGGTAAAGGCTGCAAGTCAGGTGGGAGCCATGGCTACAATTAAGTCAAAGAGGTGCCCTGACAAAAATAAATATCCGCTTTGTTTCTTGCTAAGGGACAGCTATGTTACAGCAAACCACTCTGAGACCCCAGTGCAATTTCTCCACCAATTAACAGATGGCTTCTAAACAGAAATACAAAAGGGGCTAGCTCTTGCAATTGCCACATTCATATCACACAGAAGCATCTCTTCCACAATCACCTAGTTTAAAAGTTGAAAAAATTAGGTCCTGTAATCCTCTAACATTAAAAATTCACAAAAGCACAAGGACAAAAAAGCAAATGCTTAATAGATTTGGCCTAGACAATCATTCAGCACACAAAGGTGATGCAGCACTGCCCACACCAGCATCACAGCAAACGCACCATCACATGGAACTAGAGAGGTGTGTCTTTTACCACTGACTAAAAGTATATTAAAAATGAAACATTCAAATCATATAGTCCACAACTTAGTATACCTGACCACTGCTGCTAACTCCTGGATACATTATCCCTGTGAGACAGGAAAAACCTAAACACGAAAATAATCTTAACTTATTACCATTTTATTGTCTCATGTACCCACGAATCTACAAGCAGGGTGCAGGTAAAAAATTTTATTCAAGAAGAGCATCTCAACTTTAATTCAACTTAGGAAATTTTAAAATGTTTTTTTTCATCTGCTATTACTAAAGTTACTGGACTACTTGCTTATTCTCATATCTAAGGTTCACTCTCGGGGAAGGTGCTGTGTTTTTATGGCACCAGATTAGTATTAAGGACCCTCTGGATGTGGGAAGGTAACTTCTACAGACAGAGCTGCTAGGTTTTAGGGGCCATATTGCATAATTCTACAAACACATTTCAAGATTAGGGCAAAGACAGGTAACAAAAGAGCTCTCATTCATACTAATCCATCTTTTTGCCACCAAGTGTCCCCTAAAGAAAAGGGGTCAAGGAGTTTATGGCCTCCTGCTAAGTCTAAGACCTAGATCCATTAAATGATACCTCATCAGTGACAAAATCTACCTTGCTCTTGTCAAGTAAGTTTCACAGATAATTTCAGACCTGTAATCAGTCACATTAAAGAGCATCCTACTCAGGAGAATGCTGTACAAAACACTAGGTAGTCGACTACAAGTACATCACTCAAATAAAGATGTCACTGAACACTAGTCTTTAGCTCATTCTAGTATGCAATAACCTTTAGTGTCGAGGAGTTTTCCTATTTTGTTGCTGACAATTTCTTACTTGCTATCTTTTAAAGCAACAGGACATTAAATAGTTATATATTACAAACTAATCTCCTGTATTTAGGGAAAAACTTGAAAACCTTATGTATGCTGCCAGATCACTTACTAGTTAAGTCCTATTCCCAAATATAATATAAGGCTTATTCTAGTTCTCTTAATAAACACTAACATTATTAAGGTATTCCATATATACCTAAATTACCAATCTTACTTTCCTCAAGGAAGAAAATATTTCCTAGCAAGAAACCACACATATATGTACTCTGAACTGCATTTCGTTAACCCAAAAGCCTTCTATACTTTATCTGAGTTCTTGATCCTCTGCTCCTCCCTAAAAAACATACATCTAAAACTAAAGGAAGTAAAACTTGTATTATGGTTTAAAAAGCTTTATCATCTTACAGTTGTGACTTGTGTATGTGTAAAAACCTCAGACATCTCTGAGATTCAGTTAAGATTCAGATAAAGATTGACTGGTTCTAAACAGCATTCTTTTGAAGCAAGGAAGAGGGGCACATTATTTTTCATAAGCCTCCAGAATATGAAAGATTACAAACATATAATTTAAAAATTCAATTAAGTATTCTATGCTACTTGGCCATCTTAATTATAGTCCTTCCACTCTTAAAACATGGGAATTAACCCATAATTTCTTCTCTTTCCTAGCAATTCAAGACTTCCGGTTGAATATCCAGGAAAAAAAACCCTAAAGGTTAACCATAGTGATAACTATATTAGTTACCAAATTTCGTCAAATAATTGTCCTTGGTCAAATTTTAAATCTTACCACAAGATATAATTACTTCCCAATCTTGACTGCCGCCTAAGCCTTTGATTCCATCATTCCTTACAAAGCTAAGGTGTTCCTTCAGTTTAATTTTCTATCACTTTCATCTAGGATTAAAAAAAAAAGTGAAGCAAAATTTCTAAGGAAATTCAAATCAAGTGACCAGGAGCTAAGTGAGATTTTTACAATCCCCACAGGATTTTGTTTTCTGAATGCACAATCTACAGCCTAATTAAGGTGTTATTCAAAGATTTTCTGTATCATTTCCTAAAACCTGGTAATACACCTTGGCCAGGCCATCCTTCTTCCCACCCCCATGCTGTGTTTTTACTTCAAGCTACTTGAACAGAAATCCCATTCTAATCCTCTAAAGCTTACATAAATATCTTAACAGGTTGCATGGTAAGAACATAAAATTGATCGGATATTATTTCAAACAAAGTTAAGATTCTGCATCAATGATTAGAAATAAAAATACTAAAAATAAAGATAAAACTAGAATTTGATCTTTTTGAAGAGAACTGAAGACTGTTCAAAAGAAATTGATACTGATGATGTATACCACTGACTCCATGGAACACAGAAATTTAATGCCTCTAAGCATACCTATGTCCCCACGTGGCTAGAAACCAAGGGGTTTTAATTAAATGATGACTAAGTAAGCAGAGGGAATAAATGAAGGTTATTCACAAGCAAGCTTGTTTTTCTACAAGGTATATGCCTCTCATCAGCTGCTATAAACAGCGGGAGCCACCAAACATTACTGACCTCTGAAGATTAACCAGCTGAGTGACCACAGAGAATGCCATTACTACTGGTGATCTCACTCAAGGAGGAAAGTAGTGACCACAAAACATAACGAAATGGGGGAGAAGTCACAAGATGTTATTTAGGACAGAATATCAATTATCTTCATTGCACCTACGACTTTTGCATAATTATATCAGAACTTCCGTTTCCTCCACCAATGACAATGTGAATCAAATATGAGTCAACTCTTTGAAAGATAGAGCCAAGTGACTTTATAAAATACACATACGTATATACCTCGCAAAACAGAGACAAACATCTTTACCAATAGCTTTTGTTTTCCTCAAAGCTAAAAGTCTCAGGGCAAGTAAGCAGTCAGCTTGGGCAGTTCATCTATTACAGCTATGACAAATTTAGCAGGTTCAAAGGAGGGAAAACTGTGACCCTACAGACACTGGGAAAATGGTCAGGATGCGAACCCTGGAGGGTTACTGGCAATAAAGAGTACCGTACAAAAAGGGGTAATTGTTTTGTTAGAAGTGAAAGATAGTCCTTAAACAACAACCCTCAGACTCCATCAGAGGTAAAAGCTGTTCCAAACAAACCAAAATAAAAATAAAAATCACAACACCTTTATCCCTACGAAGCAGTAATATGTCTGAGTATCTGATGACTCCAGACTGCAGCTTAACTTCTTCCACATCATAGATGCTTTAGAGAATCTAGCTAAACACACGTGGTACGTTAAAGAACTAAAAGTTCATGTTAGAATGATATAGGTGTGAAAGGTATCCAACTAACTGGAAATATCTTATGACCTGAGCCAAAAAAGGGCCCAATCTCCCATTTCGATTCAAATAACTTCCGAATGGAAAACTTTCTGGTCTAAACAAGATGTTATCTAGAAAGTGAGGCATGGAACCTGCACCTTCTTTGACAGCCCTGTGTGGAAAGACGGTGAGTTCAAAACAGGGACTTCTAAGCAATTTCAAACTTACTTTCTTATGGGTCAATGTGATGTCAACCAAAAAAAAAAAAAAATCAGTAAGCTTACTTTTGGGTGTGTAGAAAAGTAAACTCCTGCACACAGAGACAGAAATGTGAATTACGCAAGAATTGTTTCACTAGAGTTCTATACTATAAGTAACATAAACTGACTCTAGCTAACTAGCAAAAGGGAATTTATTGGAAGAGGCACAGAAATTTTCAGAATCAATAGGGGTTGGGAACCAGGCTCCAGTGGGCTAAGTGGTGAAAAGAACCACCATCATCTCAGATCTAAAACACACAGTCTGATGAGATGGGTCACTATCACCATCTCATCCTTCCATCACTTCCTTGAGGTCTTGGGAGAAAATACCTAATTGATTTTACTTGGTTCCCATACTGGCCCCTTGTCTATACTAAGGCAAGGACAGAGAGAACCTGTCTCTTGGCTTCTGGAACTATACTCCCACCAACTGTACACCAGGAAAGAGAATACCTCAATATGGAATGGTCTTATGAAATCAGAGAGACAATCTTCTCTTGCATCCATGAAGGGTCTTACAAATTTCTCCATACAAACTGAAAAGAAATACCTCTCTTATTTCTCATCAAATAAAAGACTGCTTCAAAGATTGACCATCAAATGGAATAATCAACAAATCACTAGTGCACCAGACCATCCCCTGCATATAGGAAGCATTGCTTCTAACTCCTAGCTCAAAAACAAAAGGAAGTCACCAATTTAGAACATTCTGCATCCCCCTCTGCAAACTATGACCAGTTCCCTCTACCTCTACCACACCTTAAAAATAAGGTGCCAATAACGTAAGAAATTACATTATCAGAGTACGTTGTGACTCAGGATCTCTTTAACAGATAGTCACTACCCTAAATCAAGTACCCAACACTGGCTGATATTCTCCAGCATGCCAAGATTCTTAGTTAGACAAAGGCTGCTAACCTGAGTCACTTTCACCACCAATACCGGTCAAGAACTTACAGCTCCAGAAGAACATCTTCCCTAACCCAATAAGAGGTCTTTGGTAGCTCCCCACAAAGAACGCAGCGCAGAGAAGTCTGCATGAAGCCTGAATTAAGACCTTAAACCATAAAAAGTATTAACTCTTTTTTATTATTTTATTAAAGCCTCCACCGGGGGAGCCTTTCTGCTAAGTCTCAACTCATGGAATTGCTCTTAAGTTGTCAATAGCCAGCATTTGAAAATAAATACAGTCACTAAGCGTGGAATGATGTTCCTGTAGCCAGCAGGCATCTGGCAGATGCCAACAGAGAAGGCAGGAGGCCAAGATATGAGACCAAAAATTTTAAAGGAAGACTGCTCTACTCAGTAGCATAGAATCTGAAATAATGTAAAGGCAGAAACAGGCCACCACCTGCCTCTAAATTCAACCGACATCAGCATCTGTCTCCCAAAGTTGCTGCAGGAAGATGCTTAAGGCTTTCTTTACTACAGTAATTGTTCCTGTGGTCTAAAAAGGAATGTCCCTGGCTGGGGTTTTTTGGTTTTTTTTTTTTTTTTTAGGGGAGGTGGGATTGGGTGGGGTGGGGTGGGTAGAAGGAGTGCTGGGGAAGGAAGAAAAATGGAAGGAAAAGCTAAAACTATAGAAGAGAATTTCTATTTTTCCCTCTTTGGCTCCTTCTACTGAGCAACAGCTTTCTGCCAAGATTTCCTTCAGGTTCTCAGTGGAGGAGAGGATGAAGTGAGATAAAGAGAAAGAAGTCTGGAGCCATCGGCCTGTGTCCCAGGACACCCCACAGGCGGTCATCCCTGGACGTTGTGACTCTCTGGGAGAAGAGGAAGTAGAAAAAAAGTGTGAAGGCAGAGAAAACTGCTGGAGAGCAAAGCTGCTTTAGTTCTTTTCTGAATCTACCGTGTGTGCCACTGCCTCTTCTTCCAGGTGGCCTGCCGTTATGCCATGGAGATTGCAGGCAACTTCCACAAGAAGAAAACAAGCCTGAACCAGGCTGGACCACTGCAAAGGGGCGAGATGAAGTCCCTGCAAGTAGTGAGCAATCTGATTAAATACTGCACAAATTCACTGTTTTACCTGGCTATTCCTTTTATGGGGAAACTGGCAAGAACTAAGTTTGAAGACAAAGAAATTATTTCAAAGGGAGGGGTTGATTCCTAAAGGCAAGTTGAAATGAAAGGAAATAAAATACGCAGAAAAGCCCATGGTCCAAAGAAACTTACTATCTCCTGAAACAATTACTATATATACAATATATATGTTATAAATATTATACATATTATTTTTAAAAGTATTTTAGAAGTAAATTATATATATATGTGTATATGTGTGTGTGTGTGTGTATATATATATATATATATAAAATTTACTTTTAAAGTACTTTGGTAGGGCTTCCCTGGTGGCAAAGTGGTTAAGAATCCGCCTGCCAATGCAGGGGACACAGGTTCGAGCACCGGTCCTGGAAGATCCCACATGCCACGGAGAAACTAAGCTTGTGTGCCACAACTACTGAGCCTGTGCTCTAGAGCCCACAAGCCACAACTACTGAGCCCGCGTGCTGCAACTACTGAAGCCCGTGCACCCTAGAGCCCGTGCTCCGCAAAAAGAGAAGCCACCGCAATGAGAAGGCCATGCACCGCAACGAAGAGTAGCTCCTGCTCGCCACAACTGGAGAGAGCCCGCACGCAGCAATGAAGACCCAACACAGCCAAAAATAAGTAAATAAAATAATTTATAAAAAATAAATAAAGTACTTTGGTATAACAAATACTGTACAATTTCACTTTTTACTTATATGAGGTACCCAGAATAGGCAAATTCATAGAGATAAAAAGTACAATGGTGGTTGCCAATGGCTTGGGGGAAACAGGGTGAGGAGTTACTGTTTAATGGGTACAGAGTTTCTGTTTGGAATGATGAACTGGTTCTAGAAAAAGTGGTGATGGCTGCACAACATTGTGAATATACTTAATGCCATGGAGCTATACACTTAAAATGATTAAAATGGTAAACTTTATGTTATATATATATTTTACCACAATTAATTTTTTTTTTGTCATGAATCAGTGTGATGTTATTTATGTGCCAGTAGTTTTAAGCTTTAATCCTAGGAGTGGTCATCTAACACACTATCCTGAATGCACACACAGTCCAGGAATAATTAACTAGCAAAACACAAGTAAGGACCAACCTCCAAAAGTGACTAGTTACAAGACTATCTACTATCCATATCTAAATCAACAACCATTTCTCTGCTAATTAGTATACTGAATGTCAAAATGGGTTTTTGTTCCTTGAGCTACTTATTGTTAATTAGTGTAATGAGAGTTAGAAATGGGGTCTCATTGGTAAAATCAAAGGTATTCAAGATATGCAGATGTGCTAAAGTAGTTTAGAGACACTACCCATCCCTGTATAAACAGGACACAAGAATCCAAGGTGGCTTTAACTTGTACCCTTATGGATAGGACCCCTAAATATGAAATGGTCCTGGGTTCAGCCTTTGTTCAGAAGGATTTCCTTTTGCACGACTCAAACAGAGGGCACAGATCCCCATCTCTGGAATGCTGTCAGCCTCAAGTGAACATTTCATAAAAGGTGTGTTTGAAGCACCTAAAAAAGAACAGAGAACTGGGACTTCATTAAGCTTGCAAAGTAACTGTATCAGTCACTTAGGGCCAGCTTGCTAGATGTCTGTACGTGCAGAATTTGGTCTTGAGAAACAGCTAAGCCTCACTCCTCCCTCTTTGATGTTTACTTTCACCAACCCAAAATCACCTAAGAACTGTATACACTAAATTAAGTTCATCTGCAGTATCTCACCACCACCACCACCCCCAAAAAAGGGGGGAGGCACTCTTTAAAAGTCTGCTGTCCAGCTCTAGAAACCAGGAAAGAATACTAGATGACCTCCTTACATGATGGCTATGTCCACATATGTTGTTTTCCATAAACACTCAGAGAACTAAAATCTCAAAAAAAATCAAGGAACCTAAGCTCAGAAGATTCCACATTCTGATTTTTAATAGCTCATTAGGTCTATTTTAATGTTCCCAAATATGCAATTGGGGAATATAATGCAGTGAACAACCTTATCATGCCTTTTTGGAAAGGCTTCCAATTTCCAGCACTTACAAAAGGAAATGTATTGATAAAAAAACACAGTAACAAATCAGTATTGACAATTCTGTATTTTAACCTGATTACAACATGAATGAAGGGAATTTATCCCTGAAATAAAGGTCCAGAAATACCAAGAATATAAGGGTCTAAAAACAACCCTGGTTAAATATCTTGAGGTTAAATGTTAGATCCCAAATCATTCTGCTTGAAAAGGTAGTATGTTGTCAGAATACATGTCAGAATCCCTAAGCACTATGCTTAAGAAGAGCTAACTTAGCAGTTATGTTCACAAAAGAGAAAGGTCACAGAATTCTAGGGCTAGATATGATTTCAGATCATTTAGGAAAGCGCCTTTATTTTATAGAATAGATATCAATTGATTTGACACTCCATAACCAGCCTATTTAGACACATTTTAAAGTGGACTAAAAGCAAATTATAATTCATTTCAGTGGTATGAAAAAAGCTCTCAGAGACAAGTATCAGGGTTAGGAAGAAGGATTCAGAACATAGTATCTTGGAGGCCACTGTGTTAATGACCCAGTGACTCCTTAAGATTGGATTTAAAGCATCAAAACGCGAAGAAATAAAGTTGCTCCCTCAGGCTCCAGTGACCTTGAATACAATGAAATGATTCTGGCTTACCTGTTTACATGCAGATATGTCTCATTTAAACCTTACTTTAAAAGGAGAATCTGACTTTCTCAGGATAAATCCCGAAGGTCAAACAGGTTGTGAAGAGTCAAGGGCATCACCACATCTACTCTACAAGGTAACATAACCAGATCTATTGCCTCAAATGAAAAAAATGCAAATTCTAGTTGAGTTGGAGTGGGGATTGGGGATGGATACAAGACTTGTGAGCCATATACACTCCCCCTTCAAAATCAAAGCATTATGTAGAAAACAGAGTTCCAACAAAAAGTACAATGATGAGAAAAGAACCCATTAAGAGCTAAAAATAAACTCTAATTCACAATATGCATAAGGATTTAACAAAAAAAGGAAAACAAGATGTAAAATTGCATCTGCTAAGTTAACCATGCCCTCATGGAAATCGCCACCCCCCCCCCCCTTACACAAACTAGAATCTGTAAAATCTGTGATGACTGAATAAAGCAATGCTTTAAATGCTTTCAATGAATATTTCAACAGAAAGAAAACAAAGGGACAGCAATTTTTTTTCTAAGTCCTCTGATCTGCTAACACTACAGGAATACTGGGCTTCTTAACATCCACACACACAGATCTCTATTTCTCTACTTGAAAACCTTACTTTATGAAATTAGAATATTTAGTACTGGTATTTACAATTTATATTAAAGGGGTATTAATCTTAAGGAAGAAGCTGTCAGTAACAGTGAAAACAAGCCTCAGTTAGTTTTCAACTATCTGATACCTCATGGCTCAATTTAACAACTTGCGGACCTTCCAGATCAATAACACTCCACTGGGGAAGCTTGGCTTAGAGTACCTCCATATTTTAAGTCAAGCTAATTCATTCTGAATAACATTCACCCAATACCACACAAAGCAATAACTCCATATTCCAGTGCTCTAGTTCAGAGAGGCTGGTGTAATATCATTAATCATCTTTCTGGGCTCCCAAGTCCTGCCTTGTATTTCCTACTCCCACTTTGTCCCACCCCTAGAAAATCAATTTTGTTCGTCAAATCACCTAGAAAGCAAAGAACAGGAAATAAGCTTTGCAAACTTCCCACATCATGAGAAAACCTAAGAATTCTAAGACAACAGATTTATTTGGAGATTTTTTTCAAAAATCAGTTTACCCAAAGAAAAAAACATCTGCAACTGTCTTCTAACCAAATGAATATTAACTGGTAAGAAGGGACTGGGGAGAGAGAGAGTACCCCAACGTGCTAGGCACTTTATGGAAGAAACTCAAGTTGGGAGTCAAACAGCTCATATAAAGTAAGTGGCTAGAGGCTGGGATTTAAACTTAAGTGTAACGCGTTCTTCCTAGGCTAAAACCTCTAAAAGTAGTGCTCATGAGCCCACCTCCCTAGCAGGAGAGTTGAAGATAGCAGGCATTTTGTTTCAGTGTTAATCCCAAGAACTTCATGCCAATCTAAGCTAATAACAACCCTAGTGTACATAGGGGTTTGGTAAGTACTGTTACCCCTGCATTCAAAGTCCATTTCACATGGAAAGATGGGAAGAAATGCTTATCAACACAGTTTAAACTGAATATTGCTTTCTTCTTCTTCTTCTTCTTCTTCTTCTTAAATGGTCAGTCTCCTGGGCTGCAAGAGGTAGAGATGGTTGTCTCCCCTCCTCCCACTCAGCCCCACCCAGAGGCTCTAGGCTTCAGGGAACCCTGTGCAACTTTTGCTCTTTGGATTCCAAAGAAATGAACTTCTTCAGCACGGGCACAGCATGCTAGAAGTGGATGACAGGCTGATCTGAAAGACAGGAAAGCCCTCCTGGTTCTTCTGGTTGAACACACTTACCCTGTGCTCTGGCTCAGGGTAGGGCTGGGCCAGGCAAGGGAGCCTGTGTCTAAGACCCTCTGGGATGGGCAGGGGTCCTCCAACAGGGAGGACAGCAGGTCTTAGACCATGGCCTCTGCCATCACCCCTCAATTACCTACAGTGATGTATGATGTAAGAGACTACTGAGTAGTTAGATCACAAAAAAGATAGTTTTAAATGAGGCTCCATTTCTTCACAATACTTGGAAGAGCTGCCAATGTTGCTTTACAGCTTGAAGTCTCTCAAAAAATGTATGACAGATACCATAACCAACAAAAAGGATATCCAATGGTGTCAAAAATTGACGTTCTGATACTTTAAGAAGCAAAACCAGACACATTAAGAAGTAAAACATGCTAGGGAGTTCCCTGGCAGTCCAGTGATTAGGACTTGATGCTTTCACTGCCACGGCCCGGGTTCAATCCCTGAGTCAGGGAACTAAGATCCCTCATGCTGCATGGCACGGCCAAAACATAAGTAAATTAATTAATTAAATTTAAAAAAAAGAAGTAAAACATGCTAAACGAGCCACTGCATGGGCCTGACAGATCAAAAGACACTCACAAGTAAAATGACAGAAAATATTTTTTAAAGTTAGCATTTTTAGCTGGAAAGGACATTCTGATGGTTTCCCCAGCTCTCAAAATTCAGTAGCAGCAGTGGATTTGAAAGTCAAGTAACTTAGAACAAGCTCAAAAGAAGGTGGCAAATTGTGAAGCACAGCTTTAGTTTCAACGATCAACTATTCTGTTCAAGTAATATTTAAAAGGAAATGTTCCAATAGGTGCAAAAGAAAAACACTTTGCTCTACTCATAATTTAGAAAGTTAAGAAAGCAAAGGCTGGTGCTAAGGTAGTGTAACAGATAAGGCAGTAAAATAGAGTAAAATCCACCCAAAAAAAAGCAGATTGATACATCAATTGCATACCTGAGAAACAGAATTTTTTGCATTCTATAGATTTAAAAAAGAAGAAGGATTCCTGGATCAGAATTTGTTCTGTATGTTCTTCCATTTAGTTCATCTTTTTTCTCATCTACATTTTTCCATCATTATGATGACAGCCACTAAGTAATAAATTGAAAGTGGTTTCTATTCTATACCACCTGATGTATAGATGTATGTATACTTTTTCTGATGTGAAAGTAAACCAAAACTAGAAGAAACACTGTGGAAAGGTCTGGAATAGCAAAGAGCACACACGCACTCATATCTTGCTAAATTTCAAGGGGTGAATCCTTACAAAAGAACTTCAACTGTATTCTGTTTTCTATGAATTTGCATACATTAACAAAGTTTATGTTTTGTATCAAACTAATAACGGAATAAAGTCAAGGGCACTAAAACACTATGTTCCTAATCTATTGGCAAAACAGGTATGGTCATCCTTAGAAGTCCCAGTGACAACTTTCTTTTTTTTTTTTTTTTTTTAATTTTTATTCATTAATTTATTTATCTATGGCTGCCAAGAAAGCACAGAATCAAAACTCCTAAACTTCATTTAACCAACAGGTTCAACCTCATTTTCACAGTAAATATTCCTCAAAAGCTGCTGGAGAACTGTGTAACTTGCTTTTGAGAGTTACAATACTTTTCTTCATTTCCTTCTAATGGAATAAAACAAATTAATACAAAGATAACCATCAAGAAATCAGAGAGACAAAAATCCAGATGATTTACAAACTAATCAGGAATGGTTCTCTTTCAAACTTTTCCACATCCTCACAATAGATGTTTTTCTTCCCAGAAACTAGTCATTTAAGGTTTCATTACCACAGGCTATCAGAAGAAACTTTTCTAAGTCTGCTAACTGAGAGTTAAACTTATTTCATAGTGAAGAGAGTCAGAATATGCCTTGCCACCCCTCAAATATGCCAGCTATAGGCATAAGGAATATTTTGAGTTAAAGACAATTAAGAATCAACAGAGGCAGGAAGAGTACTCTTCTCTGCCCTACCCTTTTCTGCCTAAAAGCAGGTTATAAATTTCCCTTGTGAAGGTGTTCCCCTCTCCTATACCAGGAAGAGGAGAGCAACTCTTACCACTGGGGATGGAGAGTCAGCACCAAGATGAATCTGCATAGATAAACCTTGCTAAAATAGCTCTCGTCTTCCATTAGTTCCCCCTATGTATTTTCTTGGTCACTCCCCTACAATTTACCCACCCTCAGAACCCAAACCCCCTTTGCTTTGTTAAAATGGTATATAAGCCCCAGAGTCTGACAACTTCTTTGCTTCACTTTTTTTCTGTGAACTCCAATGCATGTGAAATATTACTAAAAACTGTGCTGCCTCTTCTGTTAATCCCTGTTTCCCCCAGTTTCACTGAGATACAGTGGACATATAACATTGTATAACCTATCTTTTGTTAGGTTCAGTAATTGGGGGCTTGCAAATTAAACTAAGAGGGTAGAGGAAAGTTTTTCCTCCTTGACAATGATTTTTTTAAAAAAAGAAAAAACAAAAACAAAAAAACCGTACTTGGTTTCTTAAATCTTATAAATTTCTAATTTCATCATCCTGAAATCCTTCATCTAAATTAATCAAGACTGACACTTTGAAAATTGTTCTATAAAACACCCAAGTTAGGTCTGGGTGGAGAAAAATAAACCTGAAAGAATAAATTTTAAAGTTTTTCCCTGAAACTTTATAAAAAGCCAGTAACATCAAGTAGTAACATCAAATTTTTTAAATGACTGATTAGTCATGACGTTTGGAAGAAACAAGAGTACATGGAAAAATAATGTGGTTTAAAGATACATTGATAAATAGACAAATAGTTTCTTCAATACCACAAAAAAGTAAATTTCATCTCATATTATATAAATTTCATTTTATACAAATTTAGCCACTAAAATCTAAAGACAGCCATATTCAAATGTATAGTCCACAGTTAATACACTAGGCATCAAGGCATTTACCCTGTGCTGCCAAGTTATCTTGTTTTGTGAATATCTTGTTTTGTGAATACCTGCCAAATTTCTAATTAAATAGCACCCAGAATCAGCAAAATGAGGTATTTATTAAGCTACCACCACCCACCTACCCACCCACCCAACCACCCAGCTCTTTTCAAGTACCTTGTCTGCAAGAATCAGAATTCTTCATCTCTTGATACTATGGATACCTACAAGTAACAGCTGACCTTAAGACTGTAACTGATGCACACAACCACATTTTCACATTAGTGTTCATCACAGCCTTGGGCTCACAGTGACTGACTGACTTCATCACAGTAAAAAATGCTATTAAATTGAAGGTATGCATTAGACTTATAACATACCACTTATCTGTTTCAATCCTGAGGAGCCAAGAGTATATTTGTTAAAAAGAGGAGGGGAAAATATCACGCCATCAAAATAAAGTTTGAAAATCACATTATCCTCATAAAATAAACCAGCATTAAAACTAACTTTGAAGTTCTCAGGAAGCAATAGGGACATAAGTTAAGAACCCTCACATTTTGTATGAGATTTTTACCCCATGGGCCCTCAGGAAGGGGGGGAAAAAAAAAAAAAGAGGTCTGTGTTACCATCCGAGGCACTGCCTGTCCACAGATAATCTACATCTGCAAAGCCCCTCCCCTCCTCTGGGCCCCTGTAATTTGTATTTTTATATGTTTCTTTTGGCCTTTGTTTTTCCGTTTTGTCTGAAAGCTTCTAACTGGCAGCTTATGGGGTCAGCATAGGACCCACCTCAAGCAATTCCTAGGCTAAGAATGAAGCTATCATATCAAAATTAAAAAGAGCAACACTCATTACCTGAGGTCTTCAACTATAATTCTCTTATCTCCTCTTTTTGAAGGAAAAGTAACAGCTACAGAACAAGCTATCCTGGAGTTGTGAAAACTAATTACACACTTACAGACACATACGTGCATACATACATACCTACAAACGCACACACTCTTTTAGGGACAGGTCAGTAAAGACACAGCCCAGTGACTTTTTACATTCAACGTTTCTAGTCCTGACCCCCAGGAGATCAAAAGCAGGGGAGGGAACAGCATCTGAAACTTAGTTTGCCGTACAATTAGGCACTGCAGTTACACCCACCTGTCCCACCCACCTCCAGCCAGAATTCAGATAAACCTGGAAATCCCTGGTTCTATCTCCCTGAAAAATGTTCAGGAAAAGAAGTCAATAACTCCCAGGTAATTGGCACATTCCAGGCCCTACCTACAGAGACTGATTCCATAGGTAGATGTGGGCAGGGCCCAGGAACTTGCATTTCTGACAGTCATCCCAAGCGATTCCAATGCAGGTACTCTACTGACCATAAAGACGATGATTCCCCAAACTGCTCACTTGCCCATCAAATCACCTAGGGAGCTTTCCTGACAACAGATTCCCAGGGCCTCCGAAATCTTTATTTTTTAAAACTTCCTCAGGTAAGGATGTGCAGCCAGACTTGGGAACCACAGGGTTAGACTATCTGAATTGACAACCATAGATTTAAAGTTTCTAGAGAAGCATGGATGCTCTCATTAGTTTTATGTACCCCTCACTCCTTGACCCTCAAAAATCTTCCACTCTCCTCCTGTGGAAGACTCACCACTCACAGAAGATGCCCCTTAGTGACCCCTGTACAAGTTATATGTCTCACTAGAAATTCATCAGCTGGTCCTGTGCTTAGTTTTTAAAGAGTGAGTTCTGGCCCTCCAACAAAGGCAAGGAGGAAACATGCTAGGGAAGAATGAGAAAACCAGAATTAGGGTCCCTGCTCTGCCATTTAATAGATGTGTAGTCTTGGACTCGACATGTCAACAAGGCTGGGCGTCTCCTCACCTGTCAGTGAGGGAGTTGGCTTTGGTCACCTCAAGGGTTTTTCTGACTCTCAACGCTCTATTATTCATTCCCTGCATCATAAAATCCATTTCACTCCTGCAGCATCAGCAGGTGTCAAGGACTCTGAAGTGCATTTGAGAACCAAAGGGACAGACCGACATCAGCTAAGCTGTACAAACAGCAGTAGCTTCTCACAATTAATGCCTATAGATAGGAAACAGGGTGAAGCATAAAGCTGGCATAAGCCCAAAGCGAGAGCCTGACGAACAACATAATAAATAGAATTTCGACTAGAGAGAAGATAATTGTATTTGTAACTGAACACATTTCTTAATGTATTTCCCTAATCCGTATTCTATCAAAATAGTGACATTAATTCGCTAACACTGACACAATCTAAAAATGATATACTCTCTTTTAGGACTTAGGAAAGAGGCACATACTTTCCTAACTAGGTATTTTGTGCCTGAAATACAGTTTCTTAATTTTAGCATTATTTAAGTAAGGAAAGACTTAAGAAAAGTGAAAAGGAGGGATTTAAATTTTCTTCCCACAAAGTGATCCCAGTTTTCTTACAACCCAATCAATTAATGCTCCCGCTCCTACAAAATCAGATACCAGGAGCTGGCCTGGTAGCTCCCCAGGAGGTAGAATAAGTTGGATAATTAGAGAGGGACTGAGAAACTCTGCCCTGACCCTAAAAACATATACTGAAAAACTGCTCAAGATCACTAATGCTAAACGCCACAGGGCAGGGTCCAAATCCCCACAGATTCTTTCAAAACCTTTTTAGAGATATGTTAATAGTAGCTTCTTCAGAAGATATGCCCACTTTGCCAAGTGCAACAATTCAAAACCCAGTTTTAGAAATCTATTTACTAGACTATTTTGTTCAATACAAGTATTTACTAAGAAACTCAGAATAACAAAAAAAATCTAAGGTAATTTTATGTTTGAAGCTAAACAATTCTGACCCGTCTAAATACTGATTTAACCCATACCAAGAATAAGACGTTAGTGGGCCAAATCAAAACAGGGTTGCTAGAAGAGGTCCTTAGTATTCCGATGTGCCTACTCAACTTTTTAATTTATAGTTCATTATCATGGATGTTCATTTTATGAAACATGCTCATATTTTATTGACGTGAACAGGTTTTATGGAAGAATTATAGATTTTCTGATAACCAGTTAACAAATGACTTCCAAAGCAACATGTTCAATGGAAATCTAGTGTCAAAGAGGTATTTTCACACACACACCCCCGCCATGAGTTCTGTGATTAAATAAGACTGGGGAACTGTAAATCAAACTGGTTTCTTTACTGCAGGATTTTAATATAGTTTTTAGTATGTTAATGATCTGCAATACGGTTCTTAAAAACTACGGGGTACAGATTTTTCTCAAACTTGTCTGTCAGAGGAACAGTTATTTTGAGGAGTATTTATGACTAAATCTCATGGAACTAAGCTTAGAAAAAACACCTTTTGACCTTGGTGCTCACTGTTCGTTTTCTTGGGGACTCAGCTTATGAGAGATCTTAAACAGAAATTTCACTATGGTGGAAACCTCCATTATCCAGCTCTCCCTGAAAAGGCAATGGGGTGAGGGAGTGAAAGAAACGGACAACAAATATTAACACACTTTGCCAGTATCTAAGTATCTAACCAGGCACTCTTTTCAGATTACCCATGCGCTGTGGTTCTATTACTACCATCCTCCACATAAAGCCAGAGAAGCAAAGGGTCTGAGGATACAGAAGTCAAATTTATCCAATTTGCCACGTAACAGCTCTAGTAAAAGGTTTACAGAAGAGTAAGATAATTCAAGACTGACCAGAGGTAAGAGATGAAAATCTGTGCAATGTTTCCTGTGGAAAATGCCTAATTCAAAGGATGTATGATTGGTTTACTGTTTTCATCTACCATAACAAAAAATGTGACCTTTATGCCTAGTTCAAGCAACATTTTTTAAAATAATAAGAATAACTACTAAGCAATCAAACCAGAAATCTCATCATTTATGTCAAAACCTTCAAACCATTTATCACATTTATGTCGGAGAGACTGCAAAATTCACATATAAAAGGATGCTGTTTTGCTAAAAACATAAAATAAAATTCAGTACCAGGACAGACACATGTAATAAAAAGCCTTTGTTCTCTACCTTTCCCAACTTTTCAAAAACTGTTTCTTTAATAAATTTCACGTATAAATTTTACATATGCTGCTCACACTGATTTTGGAAAAAGAAATGGAAAAATCTCATCCATTCAATTATCAATATTCAAAAACAAAAAAGAAACCTTCCTGATAATCATGGTGAACATCTAAGTAACATAATTAGTTACAATATAATTATGTATGGATTGATGACAACCAGGTTTTACTTAGTTTTTACTTGGTTTACTTGATTTTAATGAATAAATTCTCTCTGTGAACCTCAAACTGTATCTCAAGTAAATAACGACTATGAGGCCAAGCCCAGGTGACAGCTCTAAGTCACCCTGGAGACAATAAGCCCTGCTGTCTTGATAAAAGAACAGCTGAAGTACCATCTCAGAAAAAGTCAGAATTGGCCTCAGAAATTAGCTAGGGACCCCTTCCTCTGCCTTCTACCTCATTTTACCAAGGGAAACGTAAAGCTGAAGCCAAGGGTTGACTTGACCAACGTCATATGACCAGTCAGAGTTCAGACTCCTGGTCCAACTCCTCAAACTGCCTTTAAGTATCCTTTCCTCATTTCAAATATTTAGCTTAATATTTTGGTTATAAGCCATTTAATACACACCATCACTCAAATTTAACAGTAACATGAAAAAGCTAGAGTCTGTCTACACTTCATTCATTTTCAGTGTTTAGAAACAACTCCCGCAGGAAGCATTAACCCTTCTCTGACAAGAACACTCTCCTTAATTAGGTTTTGCCTTATTCTAAAAATTTAGTCAAATCTTACAAAATACTAAGGAGATTTTCCACTACCCAATATTCAAAATATACCATCATTAAAGGCCAAATACTCATCTTTTCATTCTTATCTTTATAAGAGGAGCGCTCATACACCACTTTTTCCAGAAGCTAAGATCTTACCAAACTCAAATTGTATCAGTACAAATATTTACGTATTGACAATGTCAATATTACCATTTACTTGGTCATACATAAGGAGGACTACAGAGACTTAAGAAAAAGGACATTTTAAGAGGTTTTTTCCTCTCCTAAAAAACAATTCTCCCTGTATTTCATTGTTGAAATGCTAAATCATGTAAGCTCACAGATCTCAAAACTAAAAGGTTAACATGACACTTGCTGCTCCAGACACACACACACCTTTAAAGCATTTTTTAAAGATGTTATTGTATAGTTCAGATTATAAAAAAGTCTAGTTATTATATTATTTTATGCTTTAAAAGGAAAACTTGAAACTCTCTAAAACTAAGTTTCATACTGTTGATGTAGCCAGGAACAGAGAGAAAATCTAGATGTGTAAAAGTCTAGCACTGAATGATTTACAAGCAGTAAACTTATTTTCCCATACCTTAAAACACAATCCTTTACACGTGAGGAACCTTACATAAAACTGCATACCTGTTATTTTGTCCCTTACAAGCTTACAGGACTCTATCTCACCGATGCTCCCAAAAAGACTCTTTAGTTCCTCCTGTGTCATGTTCTGAGGAAGATAGTTGACTATTAAGTTGGTCTTGCTGTCCTCTGTGTTCCCGGAGTCCACTGGTGACGAGCAGTTGTTGTTTATGGTGGTTGGACCGTTGGCTGTGTTATTGCAAGTTGGCCCATTAGACAGTTGTGTTTCCATGGCAGCAATTACCTGCTAAAAACAGAAGATAAGAAATGTCAGAATTCATATTTCACAAACTATTAGAGATTCCATCGAAGAATTTAAACACTTGTCACTAAACACAAGTCGTTCTGCTGAAATTACAACAAAGCTTCAAAAAGTGCAACACCTATGCTAATTCTTACTTCATATTAAGCTATTAGATTTAAGATCACAATTGTACTTTTCACATACATATTCCCATACATGCACATAAGCACAATTTAAATCTTTGACCTTCTCTAGAA
This sequence comes from Eschrichtius robustus, assembly GCF_028021215.1. Classification (NCBI taxonomy): domain Eukaryota; kingdom Metazoa; phylum Chordata; class Mammalia; order Artiodactyla; family Eschrichtiidae; genus Eschrichtius; species Eschrichtius robustus. The sequence continues at coordinate 72,590,921 of NC_090833.1, forward strand.
CCGCATTCTGGGTCTACTCACATACCCTTACTCACCTGCTGTGTGTCCACAGACTTGAGGAAATTTAGTACCAAAGAGCATAGAATTAAACCCTGACTAAAAATACCAGAAAATAAAAGTGCTTAACATGCTGCCAAAAACAAGCCCAAAAAAATGATCTACCTAACTTTGCAGAGATATTCAGTTAGCCTAGAAGTTCAAATATTCTAAAACTGACACATTCATTAACTTAAAATCAAGGAGCAAGAGTACTTTAAAAAAATATAAATTTGTCAACATGTACTGTTTTGGTTACATATTGAAAATGTTTTTAATTGACAATATCTTATACCTCTATCATTGGTAAGAAATAAGAAAATAGCAAATGTTATATGTTAGGGCATCAAAAGGGTTTGTAGGATAACTTGGGGAATAAACTGAGTACTTAGTGTACCTTGTAGAATCTAGCAAGCCATTCTTGTCAACCTTGGCAGCTAAAGATCACCAACAAGGTAGCTGACCTACAGTATCAAAATAAAATCCCCAAACAATTCAAAACGGTATTTTGCCTTGACTCTGACTTTAAAGGAAAAATAAAAATTAAAAAATCCCTATCCAGTCCACCAAAACAACAATGTAAATGTATCAACTTTTGCAAACAGACGAGCCCAAGGAATTTTCATTTGAGCGTGTAAGCCTGTTGAAAATGCAAGTGATAAGGTATCTATAAACTCCAGATACAGAATAAATAGCAGAGTTGGGGGAAATGGCCTCAAACTGTTCAGGCTACTCTAAAAATCACTTAGTAAGCAAATTTGGATCTAGTTTCCTAAAAACCAATCCTATGCTCTTTGAGCAAAAGAGTTACAAACCACAGCCCCAAATTCTCTAAAACCATCCTCCAATAGCTATCTACTTTGGACAGCCAAGCTTGTAGGGGAATCCAAAAAATCAAAGCATCACTGAAAGGATTATCCTTCATATTTCATCCATCTCTCAGCTCCACAAAGAAGTACTTCTCAAAATTGACAATTTTGAATAGACGGGATGCTAGTTTTAGGGAAGTTTTAACATATAAAAGGCAAAGAATTTGAGGTAAAATTAAAAAAAGCGAAGTAGAGGCAAAGACTGTTACAAGAAAAGAGAAAAAAAGTCTTTTAAAAAGCATATTGCCTAAGAAAAATAAAAGGGCACAACCGTGGATAAGCAATAGGAAGAAATCTCTACTGCCAAGAGATATTTATAAAAGAAGCCAGCATAGGACAGATTGAGACTGGTCAGACTGGACGAGAATCAGTGCTACCAGGATAAAAAACAGGAGACAAAAATCCAGGCTATCTATGAAATATCAAACCACCTATAACCCTTCCAGAACTTCATTTCCTTTTCAAAGAAATGGGTTGTTTACTCTGCAAACTGCAAGCTACCTCTCTTGAGCAAGTATTTTCAGAGAATACTTTGGGGGGGGGGGCGGTAAAAGAAAATAAAGGAACCTTTGGAAATCTATATAAAAAAAAACCCGAAACAATTCAAGATATGCATTTTATTATAATTAACAAATTTATCTGAAACTGAGAAAGGAGGTTTCAGATTTCCTAATAAACCGTAACTGTTTCAGTTTATAGAATATTAGCCATGGGTCACTCTTTCCACAGCAAAATGCTTGTGGGATTAACCTCTGCCCAGCAGTTAGGAAAACAATGAGCTACTAGATGAGAGTGGCCAAGGCCAATTAAAACAAATCACTATTCAAACCTTAGGGTATATGTGGAGACTATATGAGACCCAACAAAGAGATTCGGACTAAAGCTCACTGGGATGGCATTTGAAATATATAAGCGTTCATTGACAGAAATTAGCAGGATTTAGCAAGGACAACAAACACTCCTCACTTAATTGCACATTTATTTCCATGTTCAGGTGGCAAGAATGAGCTCCTACGCCAACATTCAAGTGAACAGCTGCAGTAGGCTGTGTGCGCTGAAAATTACAGCATCTCTCAGCTATAGGACCATCTGCTCAGAATAAAATGATACTAATGTGCTATATTTTACAAATAATGCATATTCCATTGATAGGCTCAACACAACTGTTCACAGAATGCAAACTCTTTCAACAGTTACTGGGCAAATAATTTTCAGCCAGATTTACAATTTCGACTTTTTTTTTAAGCATCAGGAATTATAAATAACTTCAAAATTTAGTAACCAAAAAAATACATAGTAAACAGAATGTAAAGAATTACGGTAACTTAGTATTCAGACCATACCAAAACTTTTTTTTTTTTTTTTTAAAAAGCTTGTCACTCTTTTGAGGCTGTACTAAATCCTAATTAAGATAATAAAAAGTTACTTACAAAAGCAGGTTCTGATGCTACATGTACCACTAAAATTGCAATGTGCTTTACATCCTAATGATGGCCATACCACAATAGGTTAAATGTAAGAATAATTAGTACGCCAAATGTAAAGTTCAAGTGTTTGGTATGGCCTCAGCACTCCTGCAACATGCTAAAAAAAAAAGTAGCCTACAGAATTTAAGAAAAATCCCACAGACCCCGGTCCAAGGCTCTGCTGCCCACGAACCACTTCTAAGCAGAGAAGCCACATCACACAGTCTGACTGCCATGTTAGTTTGGAGTTGCCGTCTGCAATATGGACACAAAAAGTACCGTATGTTAGATGAGCAAGATAATGCAACAAATCAGTTTGTACAAAATTTACAGTGATTGTATTGATATTCCCAGCACGTCCATGCAGTGTGGCTTAATTGAATTTGAGGCAATTCCAATCTAATCTTTCCAAATTCATTTTAACATGTAGTTTTCTTGCACAAATTAAGCATTTTTAATTAAGAGCCTGATTTTAAAACAGTATTAACTAGTTACCTTGGCATCTATCCTAAAGAACTACCTTAAACCACATCTTAAAAAAATTTTTTTTAAATAATAAAATGAAGCAAAACACTGCATGCTGTCCTATCTCTTAAGGATGTGGGAGAAGGGAGGAAATGTGAATGAAATTATATTTAGAGTGAGAAAAGGCAGTCATTAGTGAATGCTTTGCATAAAAGCACTCTTTCCCCAAAATATCAGAAGGGCATTAAGAGAAGCTATATTTGCCTACACTGTTACATTACACTATAAATAAATGATCCTTAATCCTGGGACTTAAAATTAAAAGTGAATCAAAACCCTGTGAGATTTTTCTGCCACTATAGTCAAAGGATCTCTAACAGTTTTGCTGAGAATTGTTCACATATACTAAGAGGCAGTAAACCAGCATCTTTCAATTGAAATAATTGGACCAATAAATAGGATCGTTTGGAGCAATGTTTATATAGGATGTCAGCTTTGTCCCTGAACGAAATCAAGCAAACATTTTTTAATATGTAAATTGTAAACCCAGCACAATTTGAAATGAGTGTTGCTATGAGGCCTCCAATATAGTTAATGGGCCATTTACCACTTATTACAACTTGCCCAAATACTAAACAGAGCCACAATACTGGCACAAAAGCCAAAGTTTACATTTTAGCCATATATGCAGATGCTTTAAATGGTCAACATAATATTCAGAAAAACTCGGTCTATGAAAATAAATGAGTAACAAAGGAGGGCTGAAAATGTCTTTTACGTGCATATTTATGATTATAAAAATTTCATCCTTAGAGTTAAACCTGGCTGTACGTGATTTACTCTTGATGCCAGTGCGATGAAATTTGTAACATGTGACAACAGATTCCATTTTCTGGCATCTATCTAAAGGGTTTAACATACTCTTTACGGAATGCCATGAAAATGTTTTACTCTTCTTCCCTTCTCCCACTGTTACCAGGGAATTCAGTCTGATTCTATGTCCTTTATTAAAAAAAAAAAAAAAAAAAACATAGTTGAACTGAACCTGTGAAAAAATAAAGTGCTTTCATAGCCATGAAGTATTCTGACAAGAACCTGATTGTGGTTAGACTACATAGGTAGAACAGTTAGGAGGACCACACCTAACAGGTTAAACCAAGCTTAAATTTATGTCCTCCATACCCTCAGGAGTTAATACCTAAACATTCTTCACTACGTAAAACCATAGATTCGAATTTAATGAATCCCTTCCATTCCGCAGGAAGCGGAGGCTAATGAGCTAATCTATTGACACCCCTCTTTCTGAAAGCCCCAGGGATGCGAACAATCACTTTATTGCACCAACTAGCTAGGAAGGCTGTGTATGGAAAATGATTCTACTGCACTTTTACATTTCAAGCACCCCAGACAGTTTCTCTGCTTGAGGCAGACACATACCTTTATGGGAAGTTATAAATAAGTTGCTCACATGGCCCTTACCTTTATGCTGGCCAACAATTCAGTTACTAAAAATGTAAAGCTACTTCCCCTTCACTTAAGGACAGGCAATTCTGCTCTACTCAATCTACCACAGACAACCAGGCTGTGCACTATTTATAGATTCTACTGGCTCTGAAACTCTTTGGAAGGAAAATAAAAGGCCATATTCCAGCAACAGAGAACCATTAATTTTAAAGCTTAAAAAAAATAATGTCTCAATATATGTTCGCCTCTTAATTTAGACATCAATTGTGTCAACTGAGACTACTTTTTCTCTTGTTATTCTCCATGAAATAATTTATGAAAAGACACTTGAGCATAGATCAGTCTAGAATATTCTAAACTTTCCCTGGGTTCTGAGAGATAACGATGAGGTGTCAGTTCGGTGGGAGCATGGATTTTGAAGGGAGTGGAGGACAGGGGAGGAAGTGGCCTTTATGTTTTCACTCATAGTCTACTTCCAAATTTCTATAAAGACTTTTTAAATGGGATTTTTTTCCTTTTTTACTTAAATGGCCCTCTATGTACTTTCATATCTTAAGTTTCTTACAATAATGGACTTTAGGAAACCAATGCTACTGCTTGACTGCTTAGAGCTGGGACTAACAGTTTCCTGATCACATGAAGAGAAAAAGAAAAGTCTCTATTTTCCAAACTTCCTAATAAAAAATTCTGAAAACTAAAGTAATCAGCTTCTTTCCTATTTTCAAACCTCCTTCAGACAGCCACCAAACAAGACAGATGGCTAATCAAAAACATACTAAATATAGTCTGAGAATTCTCATTAAGTACACTGTCTGCAAGGGGAAAAAAGGTTTCCAAGACCTAGAATCCACCTGATTCAGGGATCAGATCTCTGGTTTAAAGTCACAGCAGGACTGCTGAAAGGGTCGCCGCACACACCCTGGTGAGGCCTACCTATCTGCAACAGCCTGTCCACTGCGATGTACACCATCCTGATCTGGGCCCTCATCTCTTACCTGGACCACCAAATTACAGCCTCCCAAAAGGTCCCTCCATCATCCTAATCCACACTTAACACTCTTCCCAGATAGGTTTTCCTAAACTCTCAATAGCTCTCTGCTGCCTATCAAATAAAGTACCAACGACTTATATTACTCAGAGTATAAACATCTGAGATCCTCTACAACTGCTTTTACCAGCCCACTTATTCAAGCATCTGAAAATCTGAACTGCTCCTTGTCCTTCAATCCGTCACAGTGCACTGAAAACCATACATTCTTCTGGCTTTGCTCGTGCAGTTCCAGCTGCCCGGAAGGCCCTCCGTCCTACCTATCCCACTTCCATTTCAGGGGTTTGTACAGACTAAGCATTCAAAAACAGATGTAAGGACAAGAGTAGTTCCTTTTTTAAAAAAACTGGAGCATGAAAGGGCAATCACCTTTCTAAATAACATGCAAACTTGGTAGCTTGTTCTTCTATCTCACTTCAAGTACTTCAAACCGTCGATAATTATGAAAGCATATTTTCATTTTTTGGCACACTCCATCAGCCACTCTCACCCATTGAAATCCAAATTCTTGTTAAATGGCACGAAAAAGGAAACTATCTTTTGAGTGATCAGTTGTGGATTGCTATTTCAAGAGCCCATTATGACCATCTGCCCACTACAAAAAAGCCAGAAGCCAAGACAAATCCAAAAACATGGTAACCCTCTGGCCAGCAGGGTTATGGAGCTGTGGCATCTGGAATCTGGGTCTAACTTCAAGAAAACAGCAGAAGTACAGGTAAATGTGAAAAAATTAAATTTTAACTCAAAGGTATTTAAAAACACATCATAATTAAGCTATGGATCTCAAATGGTTTTAATTTGATAGAAACTAGAAAATGTAATAAGCAAACACAAAAGGTAACATCAAGAATCATAGCTAGGGGCAAGGGCAAGCATCTCTCACACTCAAAAGGTCTGGCTTGGATAAAGTGACCTTGGTCTGGATACTTATTTACAGCTAGAGGGTTCTCAATGCCTCGAGTAACACAGAACCAGGGCAGAATCAGTATAGTGCAAAGCCTTCCCTCAGATGACATCAAACCTCTCTAAAGGCCAAGTCACAAGATGAAAGGAAGCAAGTTATCTTAAAGTTTAAGAGCGGAACCCATTAAGATAAAGACAGCAGCCTTGGCCAAAAGGCATCTTCCTTTGAGGAACTCAAGGCAAGTAGCTAAAGCTCTAGAAATACTCAGTGAAGTGAGTAATAAGAGCTCACAAATGAGAGCTGGGTAAGCAGCAGGTGGGGTCGTCTAGCAGACACCATTCCTACAGAATGTTTTATCTTTCCCATTCAAATCACTAAAGTGGCATTTTCAGGATACGTTTTGGCTTTACTGAATTAAAACAACAGAAGAGTCAACCAAGCACTCATGGGGCTGACATGTCAGCTCTAAGAATAAGCCATTAGTTTGTTTTCTTTAAGCCTCTTCACTTTGCTTTGTCATTCCTAAAGTAATAAACGTTTGTGGCTTTAAACTTCAAGAGAGCTCCTCAATCCTGGAATCCCTGTCAACTCCCCACCCTACCCCCATACCATTTTAGCTGCCTCACCAGCTCCAAGGATTCCTCAGCCTTGTCAAGCTCAGATTTTTGGCCTTGGGGCTAACAAGGGTCCAAGAGCTGCCAGAGACACTGCAACAAACAGCTGCAGAAGTCACAGGGAGAATGTTCTCTGGCAGTGAATGCTAACATTTCTCTGTCTCTTAGCCCTTTATGGCTCCTACAGACAAACTGCAGAGTCTTTCTGACGCCAGTCTTTCTGAGGTTTTGTAGTTCTAGAGCTGGCAGAATTAAAAGCTTTTCAGTTAAGAGAGTAAAGCAAGTGAGTTTACGGGGTCGGTCCCAAGTCCTTTCCTTCATTCTAGGTCCGTATCTGGCTTCTATGCTGGGCAACAGGAAAACAAAGCCAGTGAAGAAGACTGGCTTAATCTTCACACTCTGTTCACTCATCCATTCATCCACCAAACATCTGCTCAGAGCTCCCATGAACTAAGGACTGTCCTAGGTACTTGAGATACAGCAATGAAGAAATATCCTGGAGTGTACATCTGCAATAGGAGGTGTACACATGTATAAAACAGTGTATTAGCTAGAAATAAGTGTGCTTTGGAATAAAAGAAAATGTAGAGCAGAGTAAGAGTGCTGAAAATGTGGAGATGGAGGATGGACACTTTCCAGTATTAAACAGCAGATCTCACTGAGAAGGTGAGCCTTTGGCCAAGATTTAAAGGACAGTTAAGCCAGCCCCTGCGGTAGGCAGAATAACGGCTCACCTTAGATGCCCACATCCTAAACTCTGAAATCTGTGAACATGTTACGTTACATGACAAGGGAATTAAGATACAGATGGAATTAAGGTTGCTCATCAGATGACCTTGAGATGGGAAGATTATCCTGGATTATCCAGGTGGGCTCAACGTAATCAGAAGAGTCCACATGAATGGAAGAGGGAGGCTGCAGAGTCAGTGTCAGAGTGGTACAACCTGAAAAAGACTCAACCCACAGTCACCAGCTTTGAAGATGGAAGGGAGCCATCAACCAAAGAATGCGGGGAGCCTCCAGAAGCTGAAAAGGGCAAGGAAACAGATTCTCCCCTAGCATCTCCAGATGGAACGCAGCCCTGCCAATACCTTGATGACAGCCCAGGAGACCCACATAAGGGGACTCTGCCCTTCAGAACTGTAAGATAATAAATCTGTGTTGTTTTAAGCACCAAGTTCATGGTTATTTGTTACGGATTTAAAAGTAAATCAATACATCCCCACAGGGGTATCTAGAAGAGAAGCATTCCAGGCAGAGACCAGCTAGGGTGAAGCAAGGAGGAGGCCAGAGGGAGATGAGTCTAAGAGGTATAAGGCCAGACCACATAGGATCTTGGAGGTGCAGGGGAGGAAAAAGTTTTCTTCAACACTCTTAGGGTTCTGGCTGGGTCTGCAAATTAAACTGACAAACTAACAGGAGAAAAGCACACAAATTTTATCGAATTGGTACATGTATATGGGAGTCTTCACAGGAGAATGAAGATCCAAAGAAGTGATCTCAGCAGGAAGTTTATATACCTTTTAGATAAATAAACAATAAAGTTGTGAAGAATTGACAAGACAAAGGGGTTTGGGCTGGGGGTCGTAAGTGATAAGGATTAAACTAAAAAGATAAGGGTTAGTTTAACAAGGTTTGCTTGTATACAGATTTCCAGGCCCCAAATCCCTGTATGGGTGGTAAGAATGTTTTCCTTCCTCCTGGTACAGGGAGGGTACCTTCCACATGGGAATTTTACTACCTGTTTCAGGGAAGAAGAGAGAGGGAGACGGTCAGAATAACCTTTCTGCTTCTGCAGTTTTCTCAAACTTCTTCAGCTTAAGATATGCAATATGCCAAGGTACCATACTTTGGGGTAGTGTGTCCTAAACCCCATCAGAAGTCACCATAAAAAGAAAGGAAACCACAGAAAGGTTTTGAGCAAAAACAGTAGCACGTGCCTATTGTGAAAATAAACTGGATATGATTGTGTGGAAGAAGCAAGCAACTGTGGAAACAAGAAGACCAATCAAGAAATAATTGCAGTAACCAAGATGTAGAATGACAGTGACCCCAATCAGGGTGAGAAGTGGACTTAGGCAGGAGGAAACATATTACTTACTATAGTACTTACTATAATTACATCAGTAAACTATTTAAATTCATTATCAAGAAACTGGTTTAGATTCTAACTGCTCACATTCAAACAAACCAATTCATTTATTACTTTCTGGGCACTAGGAATACATGACGATTAAGTAAGGGATTAAACTTCTATATAAAGTTTTGTCTTATTTTGGGGGTGGGGGGGGATCTCCTTAAGGAAACCCAACATATGAAAATCTGAGTTTATAATATTAAATCAAGAGTTATTCACTTTATCTATGGATTCTTTAAAGAATTAAGCAAGTGATTCATTTAATAGAAAATGCAAAATTTTTTGAAAATCAGAACTTAAAAGACGAAACTACTTACTAAGAGTATAGCATGTCAGAAATTGTCTTGTAACCTATGACAGCCCCTTAAAGCTGTCAGAATTCAAAATAAAAAGAAATCTCTAAGTTCACCCCAATAGGTGAAAGACAAAGTAGATGAAGATAATGAGAATAAGTTACATTTTTGTGAAATGTAATTAAACTTTAAAAATCTATATTCTTCAACAGGGTCATTTATACACCTCCACCGTAGTCAAGGTTAAGCCAGGGGTTAACTCAATCTTGGTTATAGGCTAGAATACACTACCATCTAGTGATGAATCATTCCAACCTCAGTGGGCATTATTAATTTCCATGCCATTATTTGGCTGTAGAACCTAAAATAGGATAAGAGCATAATAAGAATAAAATCAACTACTCCCACAGTTTTGTAGCAGAGTTCTTGTTTGGTATAGGCAGATAAATTTGAATTGCTAAATTAAGACAGTTAACATAGCAATCAACATAGAAATTGGATTAACTTCACATTCTTCTACAAAAGTCACAGCTAACAGGAACCCCCTCAGGGTAGTACAAATTGTGAAAGGCTGATTGGAAATCCTCAAATTAATCCCAGTAGTTGAGTGTTTTCATTAGGTAGGTTAAAAACATAGCTCCTCTGTAGGATACAGACAGTAGAATACTGTCATATGTGAGCTCCAAAACAGCAAGTATGTCTAGTCTTAAAGAGAAAATAAAAGACAAGGAAGGTTTATGGTCACGAGTATTTTTTTTTTTTTTTAACTCAGAAGTGTTATAAAGGGCCACAATACTCCATTCTGGCCACTAAGGTTATTTTACTCTTAACTGTCATCACACAGAAAACTGAAAACTATAGTTAGTGTTTAACCCCAAGTAGCTTATACCAAAATAAAGTGAACAAAATAAAACGTCAACAGAAGAAGGCATATTTCCTTAATAGTGCTGAGAGGCTACAAATATTTCTACAGAACTTCAAAGAAACTGTAATTAAGAGCCGCTACCCTAGGACATATAAAATCTTGTAGTTCATTAATGCATTGTGGAGCACAGAACAAGGGGCTCTCCCCCATCCACTGTAGGACTGTAAGAGTGTAAACCTTGATCAACACAGAGGGCCAGCTCCTTTCCTCTCTGAAATGTGGACCATTTCACTGGTATTCACCTGTGAAACGTATTTTTCGTTTCAGTTGATGTTTAAAGTCCTGAGACTCCCAAGAGATAACTACGTTCGATTTAGAAACAGGACTACGAAGTATTTAGTACAGAAAATTGGAGCATCTTAAAAAACATGATTCACACTAAGAAAGATACTTTCCTTTGGTCCATCTCTTCCCCTCCTCCCCAAAAGATGGCTTTCTTTAAAAGCTACATCGCAGCTAGAAAAAACAAGCTACATACATCTGTGACTTCTTATGGTAATTAAGCTTATGGTTATTTACTACATTTCAAGAGGGGGCAAGGATTGGCAATCAAAGTGTTATTTTAACTTCTAGTGATTCCAATTGGGGGAGGGGGCCTAAAGAAGAGAATCACAGGGAAATTTCTGGTTAATCTGCTGCCTAGAAATGTGTATAAGAGTTAATGTTTATATATACACTACTAGGTACAAAATAGATAACTAATGAGAACCTACTGCATAGCACAAGGAATTCTACTCAATGATCTAAATGACCTAATGATTTAGTGACCTAAGTGGGAAGGAAATCTAAAAAGTGTATATATGTATACGTATAACTGATTCACTTTCCTGTACAGCAGAAACTAACACAACATTGTAAAGCAACTATACGCCAATAAAAATTAATTAAAAAAAAAAAAGAAAAAGATTCTCAGCACATGGATTCACCCCTTTCCAGGGATCAGCATTCTAAAGTGTTGCGAAGTGTGCATTTTAAGACACAGAAAACAAGACTCTTAAAGTTCTTTTCACATGGCCGTGGTGCATACTTGTGTTACCTTCACAAAATAAATGAACCTAACTCAAGTGATACTTTTCATTACAAAAAAAACTAAGAAAAACATGAGTTAATGTTTAAAAAAAAAAAAAAGAAAAAGAAAATTAATGCGATACACTACAGATGAGGGTAAGGTCTTTCTTAGCCTCAGACCTTGCCTGCTTATATCCATAGCGGGCACACACACCCAATCCCAGATCTTGGATACCTCTCTAACAGGAAAAAAGGAGTTAAGGTGCTTGGGTTCCCTGCCAATGACTGTCACTTCAACTTCTGTCAGACTTCCCACTTCGCAAATTATCTTCTTATCACTAAGGTAAAGCATATTTTAAATAAACAGTTAAGGATCTCTAAAAGTGCATTGAGGCAAGTTCCCCCATTGTATAAATGAACAATGAAGCAAGGGTGTGAGCATATATATGTATACAGAACCTATTTGTGTACATACATGCACAGTTCCAAAAGTTGAAGAGAAGCAATCTCCATCTCCCATAGGTTGAAGTTGGGAAAGGGGGCATGTGTAACCACAGGCTATATTTTAACAAGGAAAAAACCCCACACATCTAGCCTTTGAATTATTTCCACTCTGGTAAGAGGGAGAGGGGGTAATGGGGCCTGTTCTCTATAAAAGCTTCAATTATATGCATATAATTTAGACAGATATGTCAAAGCACTTTACAAATTCTGAAGTGCTATTATCATTATTGCTGGGCAAAGGAAAATGCACCTTAAAGTGTTGGCATAGAGAACTTGCTCACCTGTCTTTTAGGTTAAGGCATAGTTGTTTTGTTCCCATGTCTCAATGGGCAACAGGGTGCAGAGCTGTGTTGGGAGCTTCTTCACTTGAAAAAGGAACACTGGACAGAAAGTGAAGTATGCAGACTGCCCAATCATGACTGTCAACTCCTGTGTAGGGCCCCTGAAGCACATGCTATGTTAAACTACATTTAGCACATGGTCACAAATGGTGACGAAGGAGGATTAGAATTTTTACTTAAAATGCTGCAATTTTCGACCCCTGACCTCCAAATACTATATTTAAGTACAAGGGATGCCAACAGCCTAAATGTTCCCCATCGGAATTACAGCCTTGTCTATTTTAATTTACTTTACTTTAGAGAGTACAACCCCCCACCCAACGCACAGAAGAGTACACATGCCTTCCATCCTCCCCAACTCCATCCTCTCATCATCAGCTGCTCAGCCTCTTGGAATTTTAGCATTTAAGATTAGAAACTGCTACCTCACTGTTCCTTTTGCTAAGAACTCCAAGGATGACACAAGCATCTTCCATTTATATTCAGATTTATTATTTACAATACAAGGCAGAAAGAGAACGCAGACGTCTCATCCATGATTGTACCCTAGATCGATAATCTGCACGCTAAGATGTACTGCATGGTGTCACAGTTTCTACAATTTACAAATCAGGGCAATGATCCGTATACATCCACACACAACTGTATGGCCTCCTACCATCTTTCTCCTATCATGATTTTCAAAGTGACCTGAATGTAAACATTTTTTAAGACTGCACTAATGTTGGTTTTAAGATCATGTTTAATTAAAATAAAAATAAATAAGTCATCCTCCTGAACTCTCCAAAGGATCTGGGTATCTTCTGCTACAGGAAAGATGATCTGACTGCCTCTTGTAGTAGAATTTAATGAATCCTGCGACTGAAAGAGAGTAGGGAAAAGAGAGGAAGGAAAAGTAGCGTTCCTTGAATCCTTATTCTGGGCAAGGCCTGAAGCTACATATTTTACAGACAAAATCCCATTTAATTACCTTGTGCACTATGAGCTGTATACATTAGCTTCCATTTACAAATGAGGATTTCAAAACTTCAAGAGTCTATACAGCTATTAAATAGAGAAACTGGGATTCGTAACCAGTGCTGAGACTCCATCTGAAGCCTCCTACCTGATCTCTCCTTCCAGGCTTGTCCCTTCTCCAACCCATCCTCCATTCCACTGCTACAGTGATCTACCTAAAAACAGTCAGCATCCCAGGACCATTTCTCTTTTTCAGGCCTTCACTGAGCCCGCACTGCATACAGAGTAACATCTCAGCCTGCAGTGAGGCATCATCGGACTTGACCTGGTTCCCACCTCCCCCTCCACGGGCATGCCCACCGCTGCATGCCCACCCCTCCACACTGCACACATGAGGCTCTAACAATCTCCCAGCGGTTCCTCCCACACCCAGGCTGCTTCCCACTGTTACTCACGGTCTTTTCTCCACCCACAAGAGCCTCACTACCTTTCTTCTCCTGGTAATGGAAACATCCTCAGCACATGAAAAGGAGGCACAACGCCTCCAGGAAGCCTTCTGTGAACCGCTGAGTTGAGCCAGACACTCCTCCTCTGTGCTCCTATTAGCCCACACTCACCTTTGTCTCTTCAGCAATAAATGTGCACAGAGATCCATAAAAGAAAGAGCATCAATGCCGTGAAGTGCAATTCAAGGTGACGAGTAAAAAAAAGAAAAAAGAAAAAAGAAAAAAAATCCCATTTATTTATGGGATTTTTCATGTGGTTTTATATTCCCTGCCACGCAGGAAACCTTCTATTGCAACTCTGTATACCTGGAGGAGCCAAAGTCACCGCAGGTTGTTAATGAAGGGGAAGGAAGGCAGCCGTATAGTATGCTGTCATTCCCCACCACTAACATATGCGCACATCCCTTTCCAGACACACCTTTCCAGATACACCTACTAATTCTTATATTTTGAGCTCAAGCGTTAAGTTGAATCAGCTTTAAAAAAAAAAAAAAAAAAAAAAAAAAAATCCTAGCTATAAGCCTTTGTTTAAAACAACACAAGCCTCAGGAAGGAAGACAGGAGAATATAGGAGTGGTCCACTGTCACCACATCACAGTTTAAAAAAGCAAACTTCACCACCAATGTGAAAAACCAAGACCACTTGGGGAGTTAACAACTCTCTTCCAGCCCAGCCAAGGTCTCAGGAAGCTGGGAGTACAGAAGAAACCACCCAGGAGAGAAAAGCAACATCCCTGATTCACTGGATATGACAGGCATACTGTGCAAGATGCTAAGAAAACAAGGGTATACAAAACAGACTCACATTCCACCTCTCAGGGAACTTCTCTGGAACACACCTGCACCCAGAGAAGTCAAAGGCTCCCAAAGAAGTCTTTAAGAACACAAAGCCAGGAATAATAATCCCTCTGGACAACCTATGCTAAATATTGAGCTGTCGAAGAAAAAGATAAAAGGGCAAAGTCACTGCTGCCATGGAAACTACCACTGCTAACTTAAACATCTGAGCCTGAACATATATTTGAGCAGAAATGAAGCATCTTGCTTCCCAATGTTTAAAATGCTAGAGGGTAACAGGAGATTGTACACAGCTTTCCCATTTAAACATTAAACTGGATTTCTGCATTATGAAAATTTGAAATTACAAACAATCACAAGCTGAAAAGTTTTCCTGATTTAGGACTGCTAGGAGTTTCTTGGTACCCACTTCCTGCTATACTTTTATCCCATATAAAGAGCAAGTTCCTTTAAAAGAATCCTCTCAGTACAGTAGATTTAACACATAAATTGCTTGGCAGTAAATGCACTGTGTTTTACCACTGACAAGACTTTCAGAAAGTACCTACTATGTAACAAGTAACATACTAGTCCAGAGCAGTTTATGACTGCAATCTCTTTCAGATCAACCTAAAAGGAAAGAAATTTTTACCATCATCTACTACTTTAATCTCAGAGAGATTAAAAAAAAACAACAAAAAAGACAGATCCTCAAGCCATCCTTGAGACTATAGCCCCAAACCCAAATTTTTCACTCTTTCTGTAAAGAGAGTGGAAATCTACTCGAGTACACTCTAAGACATATTTTAAAGAGTTTCTTGACTTGATTTTGATTGCCAGTCTCTGCTTGAGAATCATCAATATAAGGGAAGTAGAATGGTTTAAAAATGTGATTTTCTATACCCTTAGCCCCACTCAAGCATGCTTTTTAAAGCCATTTTGTCTCAGGCTAAAACCCAAGATCCACAACAAAGGTCAGGGGACTGCAGGCCTTGGAAGTAAGTTGAGGAATCAGGATGCTATTCTTCATTCTGTATTTCAAGAAGAGCAAGAACAGAGGAAGGGAATCATTGAGGTAGAAGCAGGAGTAGTAAATTAAGACTGGACAAAGCTTTCACTGCACTGGAACACTCATTAGAGGGAATTTCACTGCCATCAGATCAAGAAAGAACAATCACTATGCATCACTGGCCAAGACAAAGCAGTATTTCACCAAAGTAACTTCTTGTTCTAATTGAAAATGACCCATTACCTTGACTTGCTGAGACTAAAAACGATTGGTTTCCTACATTAAGAACTGACCAAAATGCAAACAAATGAATCCTCTTATTTATCTGTCAAGGTTGGCTACACATTAACTAAGACCTACTCAACATGGCCAACAGAAATGACAACAGCCAGGTGGCCACTTCTGACATTCTTCGTGGTATACAGTTCATCATATGCCAATGGCATGGTGAATAATACCCAACAGTGGCTCTGACCAGCAGGAAGAAAATCTGGGGTAGGGAGTCAAAAGTCTTTCTAATTAAGGTATAACGCATTCACGTAAATGGCTGAGTCAGATGATCAGAGTAAATAAAACCAAGAATAAAGACAACAATGGACTTCCGCTTAATTCATGCACAAAGTCATTAAGAGGTTACAGGATCACATCTAAAAGAAGAACTAAGGAAAGGTGCCAAAAATATAGTCATTAGTAACCACATACGATCATGCATATGCCTCTTGGAGGAAAGCCAAGAGATAGATGGAAACAAGCAGTCAGGCGATGAACGCTCAAGATCTTCAGGCCAGAGTCACAACTGGATGCCAAGAGGGGGGATTTATTCTGCAAATATGTGTTATTTGGTCTGTTCAATGTCCTTTTTTTTTTAAACTCGTAGTGTTCAACATGTAAAACTTTACCAATTTAGCGATTTCACATTAATTAAAAAGAAATTCCCAGCTTCTCTTTAAAAAAGCAAACAAACAGATCGGCAACAGAGGCCACATTCCCACAGAGCTACGAGCCAGCAGGCTGCCCTTCAAATGGAGCATGTGCTCTGCTGTTCTCCCAGTACCAGCTTTTCTCTTCGGCCTGACTGTCCTAGTCCCTGCAAGGGCTGGATCTCAAGTAAAACATCACAGCCTAAAGGTCAAACATGCTGAAGGGTGCACAGCTTTTCTACTACGGTGATGGAAAGTTTCAGAAGACTAGAGTATTGGCAAGTGGGTGGGGGAATAGAAAAGACAAGAACACCTAGTGTAAAATGCGTGAAAATGTCACTGTAGGTACAGTACAGAGATACACTAAGGATGGCCTGGAGTGGAGTGAATTAATCTTAACTACATTTGACATATCAAGTTCATCTAAACTCAAGTTCTTTAATTTTAGAGCTAATTATCTATGAAATATTCCAAGGACTAAGCATAATAAAAAAGCAAAAAAAGGCATCGGGACTTCCCTGGCGGTCCAGTGGTTAGGACTCCGTACTTCCAATGCAAGGGGTGCAGGTTCAACCCCCGGTCGGGCAACTAAGATCCCGCATGCCACACGGTGTGGCCAAAATCAAACAAACAACAAGCATCAATTCTGTGTTACTGTACATCCTAATAACACACAGGGTGGCCAAAAACAAACAAAAAGTATCAATTCCGTGTTACTATACATCCTAATAAGTCTTCCACATACATTCAAAGCACTCTTAAAAGGAGACCTATTTTGGCATGTTATAATACTACTCTGGATTAGGACTAACTAAAAGTTATCTTGTCCGTACAGAATTAAGTATATCCTGTCCCTTCCAGAGACTGAGGAGAAAGTTAATTCAGACCTAATTAAATATTTTGAGACCATAAAGAAGGGAAGGGACACGTTAAGTGCTTTATTCCCAGGATTTGGGGCAGGCGGCAAGTGATCCATATACAAAAAGATAAAAATTACCTTGCATTATACCAAAAGCCCTTGAATTAATATAAACAAATTTCAAGGTCATCATCTCTAAACACCGTCTCATGACGTACCACGAATTATATTTGGAGATAGAATAGAGGGTAAGTAGGGACAGAACAGAAGCGTAAAGAGGTCTTACTTCACACTTTCCCTGCTGCCTTCAGTGTACCCAAATAGATTCCCATGAAAACCTGCTTCAAACCTGCAGAGTGGGCAGGCAGTGGGACAAACGTGATCCCTGAGCCTGCGAAAGCCCTGCCTAAAGACTGGCTGCTTTCCCAGTGGGGTGAATGCCCCCGTTGGGAGGTGGTTAAAGGAATGAACCACTAGAGGGTAGGCTGAATGTATTCTTCCATGGCCCCAAAGCTGCTATTTTGTTTCCACTGTAAGTCTTCAAAGAACTGCAAAACTGTCCTAGGTCCATTTGGCAGCGTCACAGAAATTACAATTTGTTTAAAATCCTAAGATAATTAACTTACCATTCTTTCCAATTCTCCAGAAATAAAGAATTCTTTAGAAATAGAGGTTTGAACAAAGCAAAAGATACCACCACCCAATGCCAAATAATGGTCTCCCCCGAGGATCTCCTGAACTGTCTCAGCATTGAAAGTTTCGGTAATTTCAGAGACTAAGAGAAAACTATACTTTTCACCTCTTCTCGTTAACTAAAAGCCACAGCTAAAAAATAAAAAGCCAGGGGAACTAAAAGATTGAGGGTTTTATAGGGCACATTAAATTATGCTTTATCAACTGCCAATCTTTAGGCTGCAGAGTTATTACTTTAATGCTATTGATTTCCCCCCCCCCAAAATCCACGGGAACTTTCCTTAAAAACAAAACTCCTCATGAACTTCGAGTCCAATCTTTATAATAAGGTCAAGAGGCATGAGTTCCTAAATGTGCAGGGTATACTGCCCACTGTGCTAAACCTCGGATGTAACCTAGGTCGATTCTCTCTTCTTCCAGGGCTGTATTATAAAACATGAACTGGGAACAGACCACCACTTGGCATTAAATTTTTTTTATTTGTTTACTAATCCAGTATGACATTCCAAAACAAGAAAGTAGTCAAACAATAGAGAACTTACCGAACAGAATCTGAAATTCTCACGTTTAAACACTGTCAATTATTTATGTTCTCCCCTTGACGCCTGGCTGTTATAAACTCTTAAGGTATGCTTTCAGCCTAATAAATGCTTTCAGCCTAATTTCCACATACTAAATACCTCCAACCTGACAAAAGTTTTTAAGCACTGACTCCTTATGGGTCTTTGTATAATCACTTTCTCATTATATTTTTGGTCAGTTTACTATAACCTTATAAAAGCTAAACTCTAGAATATGTGAATTTCAGATAAGAGGTACACCTCTTAGCTCACATTAACTATGTTGGCCCATGTCAAGATTCTTACTATATTCTTCATTAAGGGCCAAGGTTACAGAAATGAGTGCACTGGATCAGTCTGTACTCAAATCAAAATCATCATGATAACACACAGCAATTCCTAAGTATGGCTACTATTTCCCATACCTAAAATATCAGAACAAAATATCAGAATATCCTAAAATGGATACAAATTGCATCCATCTGTATTAAAATGAAGGCTTCAGTTTAGTTCTTCAGAAGAGTTAAGAGATGACCAGGTAAACCAAGGTCAAGAAAAGACAAGTCTCAGTTCTACGTAGCATTTTGAGGGAAATCTGGAGTTTAAGCTTTCACCATTGAACAAAGTTAGGGCTACGAATTGATTGGGGGCAGGGGGCAAATATCGTAGTTTGTGATCTTTGACAAATTTTTAACCTTAGTAACTTTCCTCATCTATAAAGTATAGATTTTTCCCACTTCACCTAGCAAACAGGGCTTTTATAAGAAATAAGTTAATGGATAAAACAACAGCTTATACATTCAAATTTAAATCTCCCTCCCAAATCTTACTCTAAAACCACCCCTCCTGCCCCACCTGACATAGAGATAACAGCTTGATATATATTATTCCATTGTTTTCATCATACTTTTAATATATACTTATATACAGGTTGTTCTTTAAATAAATTCTTTGATTAAAATGAAAAAAAAGAATAGCTTATAAAAATTGTAAAATACTATGTACAGTATTGCTCTTAAGACACTAACCTTCTATAGAGCTGTTTTCTGCCCTCCTCTTCTCTCTTCTAACAGCACATTTCTACTTTGTGCTAAGGTCAAGCTGTCACAATCACTGTAACTCGGGAAATTCAAATAAACAAAAGTCCTGCATATGGGCCAGGCTGTGCTTTCTTTACTTGGCCCAAAAAATAATAATAAGGCCAGTATCTGCCTTAAACTGACCTGCAAGCAGACCAAAAACTCTCGTATACTAAGTTCCAAGTTCCAAATATTTAAACCACCAACAGCAGATGTAATAGACTGAGTAAAGTTTAACATAAAAATGTTTAAACACATACCAAGTCAAAACACTTTCTTGCTAAACAGTTGACAGTGATGTTCAGATGCCGATTTAAGAACCATGCACTACAGATATCCTGCCATAATTAATAATTAAAGTACATGTTAGGCATCTGCTCGGAGCCTAGCATAGTGCTTAACATAGGGTCTTAGCATGGTCAACATACTGACAGTTACCTGTAATTAATGTTAAATGTTTAGCATTCTTTAAAATATATAAGAGATTAGGCCATTTTAGAGAGCTACAACTATGAACTACAATTAAGCCTAAGGATGATTAGTATGTACCACACCAAGAAAACCACTTTACACAGCCAAATAATTTCTGGTATAATCTGCTGATGAGGCAATCCTACCTGAACATACTGATAAAGAAACTACTTACAAGCCTACCAAACAGACTTGAGCACAAGGGTAAAGCATAACTGAAGATGGAAACCCCAGAGCACTGAAAAATGGGGGTGAGGTGGGGGGAATCGGAAGAAAAGCAGGGAGGCCAAATTTCTTTGACAGTCTTGTACTTACCTTACCAACCCTTTTTTCCCTCCTAGCTTCTCATCTCTGCTGCTCAATGAGCCCTCATCCCCCCTCCCATGTGAGAGTTCAGCTGGGTCCCCAAATAATACCCCAAGACACTAACTGGTAAATATCTGGCTTGAAAGTAGGAGCCCATCTCATTTTCTATGCATCCAACAAACTCATGCCTCAAAAGGCAAGAAATACCTCTAAATGTATTCCAATACTTATGAAAGGTAGCCAAACATCTACTCTCTGGAGGATGCAGTCATCCCATTCCCAGAGGAACCACTGGGCAGAACAATCCTTACCTCATCTGTTAACCTTTACTGCTCAAAAGAAAATAGCTAAAGTGAACATGAAAGGAAATGCTCAAAGGGCTAAGGATGGAAAACGGCAAGATCTCAGCTTACAATCCAGAAGCCACTTAAATGGAGTGACTGCAAGCAAAACCAAAGTTCAACTGAAGAAACACACATCACTGCGGACAGCATGACAAACCCGTGTGATTTGGACAACTACAAAGTGGCCATCTACCAGCCTGCAAACAAGGAGGGTCATTACATAAGAAAAGGCATCAGGAATCCTTTGAGATGGAGCTTTCGAATGAGGCTTGAGTCACAACTAAAAGGACACAGAAAAAAATAGATGCGCCTCAAATAAACATGTGTTAAGGACAAAGACATTCACATTCATTCTAATATGCAAATCCTGTAACATGCAGGGCTCTGTGCTGGATACTCAAGATGGCTCAGATGGCTCAGATAAGGAGTTCCCACTTAGCGTCTAGCAAAGAAGGGAACACATGCAGAACCACAACACAGGACACAACCTGCTACCTGTGGGGAGGAGGGATTATTTCTCGATGACAGAGGAAAAAAAACCAGAAAGGTTCAGAAAACAGAGAAAGGACATATGCACTAAGCTATCTGTTGTCGTATGTTCACATAGGGGATGAGACACGCATGGATTCAGCCATTTAATAAATGCCTACTATGAGAGACCACAAAACAGGCACTTGAGGAACTTAGTGGTAGAGAGATTAAACGAACAAAAGGATAAAACTAATGTTTAAAACTGTAACCCATGCCATGGGGAAAAAAAAAAAAAAAAGCATCCATGTGAATAAAATGGGGACGGTGATCAGGAAAGGCATCTCTAGAGAAGTGACATTTAAACTGAGACCTAAAGATAAGGAACATGTTTAGCTGTATTAATACTTGTCTCTTTGGAGGGAGGGGATGGTGCCATGCCACATGGTAGGTGTTGGGGGTATGGAGGACCAGGAGGTAATGGTGAATAAGATACAACCTACGCCCTGAGGAATCTCATCTTAGGGAAGCAGGCACATGCAGAATGTGGAAACCCAGTAAGTAGAGTTTTACCAGTATGGAACCTTAAGGACCCGAGGAGATGTTGAAACCCATCCAGCTTAACCATTCCTTTTTTTTTAAATGAAGGAAATGAAGCCCAGAGATTGGCTCAGGGGGCCCTGAACTAGGTAGAGGCAGAGGTGGGGCACTACCCTATTATTATTAACTCTCATTACTCAGCACTGCCCATTAGTTTTTTGATCAGAAAACTCATTTGTACAATCAGAGCTCAGTAAATTAGTAATGTACAAGGAATGCTTAATATCTGTAGGGAAAATAAGCAGATTCTGATCTAAGCACCAAGCACTTCACTAGACACTGTAGAATAATTTTCCCTGAGCAGAACAAAATGAAAAATGTAGCCAGTTTTTGGTGAAGTGAAATGTATTCATTTTCTCTTCTGAAGTTATGTGCATCCTACTTTGGGGTATCTAAGCATCCAGGAAATGATAATAGCAATTCTGTCAGATTTTTTTCAATGCCTTTCCTTGGCAAAAAGAGTTGGCAAATCTATCAGTCCCCTCCCCTCCATACACTTATTTTTTATTGTACTTGCCTGAGAAATACAGAACACTGAGTTACAGAGAGCAGGGAGAATGTGAGGAGCCACTAAGAGGAAAGTTCATAGCAGCACTGTTCACTAAAGCAAAAAAAGAAAACAACTCCAGTGCTTATCAAAGGAAGATAAACAGGAAGGAAGATATGAAGATACATAAATGGTCATACGTTCACCAACTGAATATTATTCAGCAGTGAAATAAGAGGGCCCATGCACAGACAAAAGTATAGTACAAACAGAATTCTGATCAATTTAATTCTGTGTCCTTCAGGACAAAAAGGGACTTATAATCTTTTAAGTTATTACAGCTGTCCTTATAAGTCAAATATAGTCAAAAAGAAACATTAAATTTTAATCACGTATTTTTCAATTCTTACATTATACTTTAAGGATAATGTGGAAACAAAAATAACATGGGGGGAAATGCCTTTCAAATTGGAGCCATTACAACTCAGCCCTCACTGCCTCATGTCTGGTTAACCCAAAACTCCCACCACAAACACAATCAGCCCTAAAACAGAAACCTGGACCTATTTCGCCAATTAACTGCTGCTCAAGGTCCAGGTCAACCTGCAAACAGGCATTTCTAAGGCGTATGACCAGGTTCAGCCTGAGCACAGTAACAGGTTAAAAGTGGAGAGAGAAGAAATGGGAAAAACAGTTAATCCGTTTACAGAATTCTGCATAGAGCTGGCAAGACACTGGGTCCCACTTGAAGGAGGCTTCTCTCAACCTTTTCACTTTAATTTACATTCCCAATGGAAAAAATAGTGACCTAAGTAAGAATTCTAGACCTTTGTGCCCTGAAGGTCACCAGATAAGTTCACCCTGAAGAGGAATTCTCCCAGAATGTGGGTTGATCTAGTGGAAGAACAGCCTGGCTGGTCTTCACTGATGCCACGCTCTATTTTGGACACTAACTGTCCCAAGCTACCTGAACTTGAGAGATTTCTAAATCTTTCAAGGACATCAGAAACATTTTTGTACCAGAGCATTTGTCTCTGTTACTGAAGAAAAGTCACCTTCCAGAAGAATTGCTATGAAAGCCCACATCATGTGCACTAATAAAAAAGTAACACAGAACAGGAGTAGTTTAAAAACGCTCTTCCATTATATATAAGGAAAGTCAAGGTGAACTTTAAGAAAATTAAAACCTTGATATCTAATTTTATCAAAATAATGTAAGCAATAAAGATATAATTTATATCACGACAAACTAATACATAGCTCAGACTATGCTAAGCAAGGAAATTGGATGGATGCTTATTTCATACCGCGATTTATAAGACATGAATGATTTAGAAATATACATGGACCCTGAGCTACTAAAATGGTGACAACCCAAAGGTGATTACTGACATATCAGAAAATCAATGGGAGTTTTGAAGAACAGTGTTTTACTCTCAAAAAAAAAAAAAAAAAAGGCAGTTCAACAAAAACCCATCTTTAAAAAATAGAAAGAGTTATCCCTTTCAACTGGTGTTGATCTGCCCTTTATCACTGGAAATAGAATATATCACTCAGAAAGTCACCCTGAAGCTATAAAGAAGCTTAGGGGGGGAAAAAAATTAAACTTCAGGTAAGGATAGGGCTAGGAGCCTACTAAGACAAAAAACGAAGACATAAGTGTTCAAAAGCATATTAGCAGGAAACGTGCAGTGGACTCAGTAACAGTCTTTAGTGGCAAGAGAAAAAAAGAAAAGAAAAGAAAGTCTTTTAAAAACCTAAGCCACTGAAATTTTAAAATGACACCTACATGACCCAGTACTTTTCTATTCAAAGAATTTTGGTGTTACATATCTATTTTTCTTTGGAAGCTTTTCATGTCTAATATATTTTAAGAGGTAAAAGGTATGGTTTTACTTAAGCACACAATGGAATAAAACATCACTGAGGACAACCTTGGACCTGTAAACAAATTTTAATGGGAAAGAAAAATACAAACATGGGGGAAAAGGCAATATATAAATGGCAAATGTGACAAAAAATATGGGCATTTTGAAAAGGAAGACAGCATTGGGCTTCCCTGGTGGCGCAGTGGTTGAGAATCCGCCTGCTAATGCAGGGGACACGGGTTCGCGCCCTGGTCTGGGAAGATCCCACATGCCGCGGAGCAACTAGGCCCGTGAGCCACAACTGCTGAGCCTGCGCGTCTGGAGCCTGTGCTCTGCAACAAGAGAGGCCACGATAGTGAGTGGCCCCCGCTTGCCGCAACTAGAGAAAGCCCTAGCACAGAAACGAAGACCCAACATAGCAATCAAACAATCAATCAATCAATTAAAAAAAACCTTAAAAAAAAAAAAAGGAAGACAGCATTGTTAGATGGGGTGAGAAAGACACTAGGTAGTATTGGTTTCATTTAGGGTGTGTCAGGCAGTGCGCTAAACCCTTTTCAGGGGCACCATCTCCATGCAATCCTAACAACCTAAGGAAATGGGTCATTTTATCCCGAGTTTTCAGATGAGGAAATGGGCTTAGAAAAGATTAACTTGCCCTGAACTACAAAACTTGCAAATCCAGGTCTATCGGACTGTAAAGCACGTGCTCTTTGCACCACTTCAGTAAAGCAGTTGAAACCACCAATGCCTGGCTTCACTCCAGACCAATTATATAAGAATCTCTCTCAAAAGGGCCCATGGCACTGGGATTTTTAAAAGCACCTCATTTGATTCTAATGTGCAGCCAAGGTTGAGAGCCACTGCAAAGACCTTCATAAAACAAGTGGAGTATCAGCTGGGACCTGCAGAACAGACAAGAGCCAAATAATCAGAGAAGGGAAAGGCATCCAGCTTCTAGGGGGAAACAGGACTGTGAGCATCACTGAGGTTGTGGAGGCAGAGCCAGGCCAGAGGTCATCCAGGGAGTCTCACCAGAGCAGTGACTAAAAGGCAGAGAAAGTCAACTGGAATCTTTTTTGCTGACAACCAAGCAAGGTACAGGCCGGGAAATTTGTACTTAGAAGACTATAGTAAGAAAGGGGCACAAAATGATTTTTATAGCTAATATGACAAAAGTGCTATGAATGATAGCAAGATAAGAAATAATAATTGACTAATCTAAAGCAAATGGGCAGAGATAAAAATATAGGAAGGGACAGATAATGAGCAGGGCTTGCTGAGCAATCAGATGTAGCTCAGTAGTTATAACGACAAGCTCTGCAGTGATCCTTTCTAACATTCACCATTCTAAGCCTCGATTTCCTCATTTAGAACATGGAGAAAATAATCACGCCATCTTGCCCACTTACTGGAAGGAATAAATGAGAAGATAATCCAAATAAAAGAAAATAGACTTGGAGCATCTGTATTCCAGAAGTATAAGAAAATAGTACCCCCATTTTTTTCCTTCTTAGCAGTACATCTTTAGATGGCCTTGATAGCTTTAAAGACTTAGTAATGTAAAATAGAAGTGTGACCTGCCTATTTAGTTTCTATTTTCAATTACTCCCTACATCAGTCCAGGCCGGTACCCAAGGAGCTAAGATGCAGCCATTTAAAAATGGTAATTTTTCCTAAACGGTAAGGTGGAATGTACCCTACCGCCCACAAGTGACTGTCATTTTACAGATGGTTAGTGAATTTATATATTAAGCAATATACTAACTTTATATAATTTATATACAAAAGTATATATTAAGATATACTCTGTATGTCCTCAACTGAATTCTTGGAGACAAATATTATTTAGGAAACAAATCTAGTAATAGGATTGGTTAAACTATCAATTATTCATCAAAATAACCCACACAAAATAAAGCTTGGTAGTCTGCAAGATTTCCCATTTAACTTTTACTTTCATATACCTTATTTTGTCTTCAGATGATTTCCCACACACTTAGTGGATAATCCTTTAGCTAAGTGACCTTTAAACCCACATTCTGAATGGCAAAAAATTGCTTCCTTAATAATTTGTTATATTACAATATATTGATATAAGCTACCGTGTCTGGTCATCAGGATGGAAACCTGATTTGGTAACTAGAAAGGAACTTGGGTTCCTTCTCTAAGAAAATAAATATTCTTTAAAAAAGGGGAGGGGAGCCAACATGGGGAAAAAATAAGAGTATAGATATAAAATGAGTTAATTTCTTCTACTGTCCAAGTCTTTAAGTATAGCTTACAAATTAGAAAAAAGATATTTGAAGGTGTTTTTAAAAGAGCTGTGTTCTTTTAACCCTCGCTTGACTGTAGAAAGGTAGGGCAACTCAGAGGAACTCATGTTCCTACAGTGAAGTAATTACATTAATTTCCAATTCCTGAAACCAGTTCTCACAGGGAAACACTATAATGCTTTGGGTAACTCTTTAAGACACAAATGAAATGGTAGTTGCTGGAAGAAGGAAAAAAAGCCTTTCAGCAAGTGAGAAGTTTTCTCCTAAATCATCCTTTTGCTAGAGAACCACTCTAAAAGAAGTGAAGTGTCCTACTGCTGTTCTCCTGTTTTGTGCTGGAAACAAAGTATATCTAACAGGGAGAGATCAGAGAGGGAATCCTGAAATTGACAACATTTTTTTTGGTGAAAAGGGTAGAAGAGGACACAAAAATATACTGAAATGCCTGCTTGGATGAAAGGGCAGCGGATATTTTCACCAAACCATTTGAATCCACATCCTCAGAGACCCACACATGTCCTTTCCCATTCTGTGCCTGCACAGGTAAAGCAAAAAAAACATAGTTTTGGCTTTGGAATGGATTTTCTACTTAGGATTAATTACAGGCATATCGGCTGCCCTGGGAGTTTACTGTCAAATAAAATGAGGCCACGTAAAAACCTGACTGAAGGAAATGGGATAATATCCATCTCAGGCTCCATCCCCTTATCACAACTCAGTCTCACTAACACCTATAAACAAACCTCAGCCCAAAGAAAGCTAGAAATCTTGCTGCATTCCCACAAGAGAAGAAAGTTAAAGGTTTGGATCTCTCATAGTTACCTAAAGAGATAGATAGGAAAGCAATAGTTAAGCAACGGTGGGGCCGATAACCACAAACTGCCTAGCTAATAACTTAACTAGGTGTTAGTCATTTATCCCAGAGCTTTGATTTTAGTTTCTGTATTGGGGTTCCACTGCTCATTTTCTCTTTAAGTTTGAAAACCAGGGTCTCACTAGGAAGCTGTGACTTGCAGATGTGTGCTCTGCATAAGTACACAAAGCAAAAGAAACAGAAGGCACCCCAAACCTCACATCTTTTAACATTTCCAACACAAATATCACGAGTTCCATGAACACTTGACCTCTTAATGTTCTCCAAGTAAAGGGGGCCCAGAGGATCTCGGAGCTGCACGGACACTTCAGCAGACATTCAGGGAAATCACTGCCAAGAACTGTCTTGACACCTGTGGCAAAAGCATCGTGTCTTTTAAATACATGTTCTGTTTAAGTGGCTTTTAAAGCACAAGCACCGTGCCTTCAAAAGCAGTTTATAAGAGGTCAGACTATAAAATTGAAGAGACAAGAAATCAATTGTGTATCAATTGTCAAAAACCAACTTTAAAAGGTAGAGTTGGTCAGAAACTGTTGTACAGGGTGAAAGCGGGGAGAAACTCTCCACATTGGAAATGCCCAATCCCTAGGGTAGCAGCAAGAAAAGAAGTTTTTGACCAGTTGTAAGGATCAGAAAGCATTTCTCTTCTGCACTGAAAAAAGGAAAAGTATTGATCAGAAATGCAGGTAAAAGAGATTAATTTCTCTTCGTTCTTGGAGGAATTAAATACCTTTACCCCTGTCATGGACTGAATGTCTCTCCTAAAATTCATACATTGAAGTCCTAACCCCCAATGTGACTGACTGTATATGGAGAGACAGAGCCTTTAAGTAGGTAATTAAGGTTAACGCAGTCATAAGGGTGGGTTGTAAACCAACAGGACTAGTGCCCACATAAGAGGAGGAAGATTCACCAGGAGTGTGCACAGGTTAACACCATGTGAGGGTACATTCAGAAGGCGGCCCTCTACAAGCTAAGAAGCAAGGCCTTATCAGAAACCAACCCTGCCATCACCTTCATCTTGGACTTCCTGCCTCCAGAACTATAAGAAAATACATTTCTCTAGTTTTAGCAACCAGTCTGCAGTATTCTGTTATGGCAGCCCAAGTAGACTGATATAACCCCCAAACTAATTCTTCCTCTCGATTATCTTTTTGTTCCTAATGCTGCCACCCAACCTTCACAGGCTCCTGGCATCTGAACGTTGGCATCGAAACAATACCTCCTTACTTTTGAATTCACAACCATTAATTTTCCTCTCACTACTGACATCCACCCTTTCGTCTTCCAATTTCCAAAACACAAGGGCAAACCTTTATCACCATATACATTGCTTCCTGTTTGTCTCCCCCTATCACCTACATTTCATCCCCACCTAGCTAGCTTCAACTTCCCAAAAACATCTCACTCTATCACCTGCTCAAATACCATCAATTGCTTCCATACAGGCCTGCATTCAAGGGCGTTTTCAACTTTATAACAACTTACCTGCCCTAATGTTTTCTTCCAACTTCTCATGCAAAAACCCTGCACAAGGTCAAAATGACCCATAGCCATCCTTTGACTATCTCTCAAATTTTCCTATTTCTTTGCTTTTTTTTCTCATTGTTACAACTTAGAATGTCCTCTCTGCTCTGCTTCCTCTTTCTAAATGGTGGCTGGAAGAGAAGTTACTGAAGAACATTATACAAGAGGCTGTGGCAAAATCTTCTACTCCAAAATGCTGCCTGCCGACTTATTTTTATTCAAATAGGCTTTTAGCCCCACCAAGGCATCATGCCAAGGTCTTACACAAGATCTGAAAGATGGTACCATCCAGTAAAAGAGAAGTAGGCAACATGACACCACAAATTCCACATCATGTCCATGCATTTCATAATACATCCCAACTATTTCTGGTTTGGGAGTAGAGAGGAGAAAATCCATGAGTTTTCAACTGGCCCTTGAAAACAGGCATTTGAAAACAGACTACATGCTCTACTTAGTCAATGATGTTTAACTTTCACAACACATAAAAATTTCAGCTCCATATAAATAGGAAATGGGGAGATCATACATAGTTAAATTCAGAAAGTTTCCAAAGACTCTTATCTCCCCCTAAATCTTACCATCCTAGTAAGCATCAACATAAGGTCTAGAGACACCATGAGGCACCCATGAACTTGATCTCCAAGTTCAACCAGTTCCCCTCTCAAACACACTACTTTATTTCGAAAGCCACCACCTAAATCCCAGCAATTAAAGTTCTAAACAGAGTCCCTCTTGGATTCTCCCGATTTTCAATGATCCCTTCCCCTATCAATTCTCCAAAGAACTTCCCAAGCCTCATCAACCCTCTTTTCCTGAGGACATAACTGACCTTCATAAACTACATTATATCCTTATTGATTTTTATCATGTGAGTGACAAAAAAACAGTAACATGCCAAGATCTCCACAAAGTGAATGCCTGGCTCTTAATTTTGTATGCACTAAAATAGCCTCTGTCCCACTCACTGGGCCTTCTCTTCCATACTTTCATAACTGTTATTTTCTCCACTTGGCATCTTCCCTCCCCTAGTTCCACTTCACACACATACAAGCTCACCACTATAAAAACTTCACGCACCTTCAAATCCCTTGTTCCTTTAAAAGTTATCCTCCAAGAGATTTTTCCTGTTAACTTAGCATGTACTATATCATACAGACACTTTTAACACCCCACCAATAACTTCACTTCTAAGTAGTAGTTTTTATGTATTGAATAGAAACCTAACCAGAGTAGAAACTTATATCAGAGGAGGCTTAGCTCTATTGCTCCAACCCAAATCAAAGTACCCTATAGTCAGCAGCACCCAGAGATACTCCAATGTCACTGATCAGCACCCTAAGAGCACTCAAACTGCTTGATGAGCTTATCTTTCCCATTCTAACTTAGGAGTGAAAGGACAGAGAAATGATACCAAGCAGATCTACAATCTGGCTCCAGAATCAGAAGCAAATTGACAGTATAACATTCGGGGACTTCAGTGACTGTTTCACGTTTTCTCATTTCCTGGAACACCAAGTGCCCAAGAGGGCTGGGCCATCAGCTTCCTATCAAAAGGGGGAAAGAACCACCCACTTTCTAAGACAGATTGACTGTTAGACACATGTACAGCAGGCCTCAAAGGGGAAAAGGCAAGCTGTCCTGCCAGAGTTCTCAAAAGCTTCTGAGAACAGCAATTTTTAAGAGGTGCAAAGATATATATTAACCCATATTTGATAGACAGCACCCTTTCTCAAATTCAGGACTTAATAAAATACGTTTCTGTTTTAAAAATTCTTACAATTTGAGAATTCCAAAACACCAACCCTTTTCAGATCAAATAATTACATTTGTCAAACCAGACTAATTATTAAAATTCCACAAAGCTTGTACAATCAATCCCTAGTGTTTAGGGAAATCATTTTAAAATTCATGTGGTTAAAGGCTACCTAATCTTTTCAGTGCCAGTACACCAACCAGTTGGCATTGCTTTCTAAAATCTGGGGAGATTTCCTGACCAATGAAATACAGATAAAATATGGCAAAGTAAGTATTAATATTTCTACCCTCTATTGTTACAGTGATAAACAGAGTGCCAGGAGCATATTGGTTGGTATATATAGCTCCTAGAAAAATAATATTTAATGAAAGCTAAAATGATTAACATTCCTCCTTAATCAAATTTTCCCTCTTATTTTGTTCTACACACACAGAAAACACATGTACGTGCACACACACATACATAAAACACACACACACTACATATCAACAGCTATCAAAATAAACTGCAGGAGTAAAATAACATTATTGCTCTTTAGACATTTAAAAACACATTTTTAAACAATATTTTCAAAGCCAACAACATTGAAAATTAAATTAAGCCCCCACCTTCATAGACCATAAGAGTAATAGGCTCATGATTAAGTGGGTAATTTATTTGTTTACATTTTATATCAAGATTCCCAAAGAGTCCAAGATCCTACCAGTGACTATTTAAGACACTGAAAAGACAGAATTTTAAGTATGAAACAATAATAAGTTCATAATCATTAACAGCATATAAAATTACCCCAAAGGAATGGGACTCTTATAAAATGTAGAACATCTTACACAGAGGAGAAATTTTCAATTGCCAGTATTAGGAAGGAATTTAAAATACCAGGATTCCATGTATTTAAGAAAGAACATTCCTTTGTTTGTTACAAAGCTGACACAAAAAAAGGGCATTTAATGGCAATGTGTCTCCTCCCTGAAAGCGGATTTATTGCTATTTAGCGTATCCAGGGAAGTAGTTCCAAGAGCTAAGCAATAGTTTTTAATGCTGACTCCTCTTCACAACCTGCTCTGTGGTACCCCACCCCCATACAGATCAGAGAAAATGCTTCAATGACTTACTTGATCTCAATATTTTTTCCCACCAGGTTGTGGAATATCGTACATAGGAAGTATACTCATTTTGGTCCTTGGATTTTTCTATTGAGTCTTAATTTTACAAGAAACAAAACTACAAAGAGTAAAATACTTCAGCAATCCAAGGAAGAATGACGAACTTTTCAGGTCCTACTACAGGAGTGCCTAATACAAAACTCAAGTGTTCGAAGGGTGATGAACAGGAAAGCATAACTGTGGTTCAAGCCTTGGTCTCGCGGCTTTCACTGGGTTATTAAGGTTCCGGTTATTTACAAATGTGGAAGCTTATTACATATAAAAGCTCTTAGTTCCAATAAGCTGTGGATAACTTGCTATCTCCACTTTAAAAGCCTCTTCTTCACAATTACCATCCATTTGAAGAGTGACTTGACCCGTACTCTGTCCTCTGAGACATTACATAAAAGGACTCTCACCTACTCAAAAATCAATCTTTTCAATTAGATGAAAACTTAATGAAAGCTGAGATCATCTTGATGAAAGCAAATACTGCCAAAAGGCAAAAACAGCTTCACACTCTTAAGGGTAAAGCCAAAGTTGCCAGATTATAATTCTGCTACATAGTCATTACAGTCCAAAGATCTGTGATTTACCTCACTGGGGCAATGATTTTCTGTAAGTAAGGTATTCAGGGTTTACTGTCCTTACAGGGAGCCTTGACACTACCATTGTCAATTCTACATACAGATTTGATTCCCTGAACAAAAAGGCATTTAGTCATAGTTCTATAATTAAGAATCTTCAAAACAAAGAGTAATATCCCAAGTATGCAAAAAGTATTCTGAGAACAACTGCACTTGCTTGTGTCCTTTGTATAGATTTCCCTACTGATTCAATTTCATGATCATAGAATACAGTAGAGGGACTGAATTTAAGTTTGCTTATCCTGTCACTTCAACCACATTCTCCCTATGGCCAATAATAAGGATGCATTTGATAGACAGGAACCCATAAAGGATGAGGAATAGGATAATGGAAAGCAAAGCTGAATGATGTAGAGTCCAACCCACAAGCATGACACAGTAGCCAATTTAGCTAAGTGGATACAGGTTGAATTAACCTGACCTTTATGGCTACAATGTCCTGATTGATACAATTGATACTATCTGCCCAGCTGAGTCCTGAGCTGCTAACAATAAGATTTAAATGGTCTAAGATCTGAGACAAAAATGAACCAAACTCCAGAATCCAACTTTTTGTTTAAACCCAAAAATGAACCGTCATCCTATTACTAAAAAAAAAAGAAAAAAGCAGTTTTCCCACAATGCAAACCGACAAAAGCACTTTGAAAAGAGAAGTATTTTCTGAAAATCATTAATTGAATCTTAAAATATAAGCAGCCCAAAGTAAATGTGTGATCCCTGAGGAAGTTCCTCATACATCATAGGAGCAGTGTAAATACAAACACAAACCAAATGAAGGAATCCGTAAGTCATCTTTCTGTTATTAGGTAAATTTCATGTAATACACATTTAAATGAGACCTGAATGCCAGGCACTGGGAATTCAAAACAGAGTTAATGTGCTGGGGGGGAGGGAGCAGTGGGGGAGATGATGACAGAACTAATAAAAGATGGGCTGAGAGGAGATGAAAAAAGGCAACATGTGTAGGATTTAGGGTTGCTGTATTAAGATACATGAGTGAATAAAAAGTATGGGCTAAGAATTAATTGACCATGTTCAAGGGAAAAAAGAGTATTTGGCTAGTTCACAAAGTGAACGTTGCATTTGAGAAAGAATGGAGAACATGAATGTTTGAAAGTGCTTGAAATCTGTTCCGAAGGCCACAAGGAGCCAAGGAAGGTTTCAGGCAGGAGTGACAGCCAGAGCTGCCCTTTACCTGTCGTCTACAAAGTTCTGACTCAAATGTGTCTAAATTCTACAGGGCTACTTTTATCCCAGGAGATGGTTCATAAAAATCAATGCTAAAAAGGTTACAAAAGCAGAACAGTACTCCATCTGATCCACAATTTACGTCTAATACCTGGGCCCAGAGAACTCTAGCATGGTTAAAATCATGCACTCGGGAGCCAGACTGCCCAGGTTCTAATTCTAGCTCTGCCACTTACTTTGTGTCTTTGGGCCAGCAACTTAAACCTCTCTGTGCTGCCGTTTCTCATCTGCAAAACTGGTGAATTTTTACTACGTACACCTTAGAGTTCTGATAACTTGAGTGAAAGAATGCAGACTGCTTACAACAGTGCCTGGCACAGAGAAATAGCTTCCAAGTGACGCTGATACAACCACTTCTACTATGCCACATCCTTCTGACATCTGATCAAAGTTACGTAACATTTCCTATGAAATGAAGGAATGTTGATCCAGGAGCCTTTGCAGAGGAGTCCGTGTGTGGGGATGGAGCGAGGAGTCAATTTTTCTGTTCCTATCCTTCCAAAACCACAAGCCAAAAGCTATGTACCTAGGTGAACACTTCCCTTTTTCAATATGTCTTGCCCATTTTTCCCCTCTCAATGGCTTAAAATGGTTCCCAGGCACACATATGTAATTAAAATTCATTATCTTAAAAGACTGCTTTAGGAAGCCCAGCTATCATCTTTTTTTATGGGTAGATATAATTACAACCTAATAGGCATCATTTAATCAAGACTTAACAATTAGGTTCTTAAATCCAGAACTTGATCATTTTCTTCCTTGATAAGCGCACAAAATTTTCTCCCAGGTGGTGGTCTTGTAAAGTGAAGGGCAGAAGAACTATCAAAACCCTTATCATAATGGCCTTCTAAAGTGCTAATTATTACCCAATTATGACAGACATAATCTGAGAGGAGAAAGCCTAACACAACCTAATGCAATCTCATAGCAGCATTTTTCTTTAATTTTTTTCACCTCCATCTCGGTGAAAAACAACGGCCCACAAAAAGCCCAAAATAGAAGGTAGTATTTAACTCTCACCTACCACTTTCTAAACAAGAAAACAAAGTCATTGGTAACAGCATCCAACCCTTCCCCTGGTTCTGACATCAGCAAATCAGACCTTGAAAGGAGAAAAGCAACCCTATGCTTGTTTCCCATCCCACATTTTAGACATAAGAAACAGAGACCCTGAGAAATGGTGCCCTCCTAAGACATTCAGGGTCAAACCCAGGCTAGAACCTAGGTCTCCAGTAAAAAAAAACAGTATTTTGTACTCTGCCTCTATCCCATCATGGGAGTACAGAAAATTGAAGTGAGGGCCTACATTTTCAAGCCTGATAGCTGTGTCTCTCACATCTAATTATACTATATCTATCTCCATTTCCAGCTAAATAAGATTAATTCTTAGTCACTGATGCTTAATAGTAACTCCTGCTACTCCCAGCAGCCAACACCCTAGTTTGAAAGGGATGCAGATCATTAATTAGTGCATCATCTATTGAGAGCCTGTAATTGCCTTACCACACCCAAGTCCCTTCTGGCTAGACTAAGCTTCTTTACAGCCCTAATACACCAAACAAGAGACACATAGTTGGGCAAGAAATCTATTACGAATTAGAAAACACTGAGAGGGCTCTATTTATCACTGAAAAGAGAAATCTAATCTCTTTAGTTTTCCTTTCTTTTTCTTTTCTCAAAAGCTATGAGAGGTCTCCCAGCAAATCTAAACCAAGCCTGTGCCTTTAAACTTAGCTGTCCAAGGACTCTAGTGCAAAGGACAGATCTGATCTTTATGCAGGATTCGAAGGATTCTACTGTAGAAACAAAGCCTTAAATTTCTCCTAAGACAATCTCATTATCTCCAGTTTTCCAAAGAATTCCAATTCAGGAATGAATAAAGAAAACAGCTACTGTATGGGGGAGCTTTACTACTTTACTATAGCATCGCACTTAAGCTTTCGTCATAGGTATCATCACCATTCCCATTTTGTAGGTCAGAAACTTGAAGGCTGGGAGAGGTTGGGTGACTTAAATAAGGTCCCTGAATTCTTAACCTCAGGTGTAACCATCAAGCTGTAAGATGAGAGCATTCCTGTTTCTTACTCTTAGCTTTTCTAACACTGGCAGAAGTAACCAGGCTGTCAGCTCCTACACGGGTCGGTCACCTCACACCCCAAACGGTGCAGCCAAAGAGCAACTGTGCCAAGCTGGCAGGAGCATGCTTCAATGCCAAAAGTGACTCTGAAACCTGCAGTGCAACTTTTCCCCCAACTTCGTTTCCTCTCATTTAAGGGTAACTTGAAATGGACTGCAGCCCCATTCACTTTCTTAAGAAACTGAAAGTGAAATTTTAACACACTTTTCAAAGGACCAAGGTCCTCATCTTGACCAACAGTAACTCCTTGTGATCTAAGTAGTGTGAGAAAGAAAAGCTACTTCAGATGACTTGGTGTCTGTGAGTGCAGAATCAGTCTAGAATCCTCAGCAAATGAATCTGCAAAATTAGAAAAATTCAACTTATTTAAAATAAAGTTACAGTAAAAGTTTAAAACCAATTTTTAAATTTAGTTTGCAGAAGCACACCATGTTTGAAATTCTTACCCAAATACTAACTTAGATCTATCTTCCTTCGATATGGGTGCCTTCAAGGGCAATGAATATGCTTCTTAAATCTCCTTAGAGGATCTCATTCTCATTTATTAAGCAGAAACCACAGGAAAACTGACATTAACATCCTCTTCCTGCTCTTCTGAAGCAAGAGCACCTCATTTGGGCTTTTCAGATTAAGAACACATTATGTACCAGTAAACCTTACAGTTGGACCCAGTTTCAAGCCGAAATATCATGAATTGCATAGCACCCCTTTATTCCTTCTAATTTCACTTTTCATTTCCATTTGGAGCTGTATAACACAGATGCAGTTGCCCTCCAGGCTTTTTTCTCCAAACAGCCCTTGACCTTTAGAGACACCCTTACCCTGAGACACCTGCAAGTATGAAATATAAAAGCCCCAAAGATATACAAAAGCAGCACTACTGGAAATAGTCTCAAATTTAATATATATATGTGTGTGTGTATTTTTTTTTTTTTTTTTAACTGCAGCCTTATTTCTTTAAACTAGGCAGAAATTTTCTCAGGTTGAAGATTTCATTTTTACAGCTACAGGGATTTCCAAAATAAAAAGTGATTAATGTTTCTTATCTTGAATTTTGTGTTTGAAAGGAAATAAAAGTTTCACTGTCATTCATTCAATAAATATTAAGTTCTATGTACACAGAACTATCAGAATATAAAAGTGTCTCTTTGCCCTCAAGGACTTCAAAGTTTTCAGAGAAGTTTCTTGCAACCTGAAATTCCAAAACATCAATAATCTTCACCACCACCCACCAGAGTTATCCTGGAAAAGGAACTTTGGTATTAAATAGAAATCAACATCATTAAGAATGCTACAATGAACATCCAGGTGCATGCATCCTTTCGAATTATGGTTTTCTCTGGATATATGCCTAGGAGTAGGAATGCTGGGTCATATGGTAGCTCAATTTTTAGTTTTTTAAGGAACCTCCATACTGTTCTCCACAGTGGCTGTACCAATTTACATTCCCACCAACAGTGTAGGAGGGTTCCCTTTTCTCCACACCCTCTCCAGCATTTATTGTTTGTAGAATTTTTGATGATAGCCATTCTGACCGGTCTGAGGTCTGAGGCCCTCATTATAGTTTTGATTTGCACTTCTCTAATAATTAGTGACATTGATCATCTTATGTGTTTGTTTGTTGGCTATCTGTACGTCTTCTTTGGAGAAATGTCTATTTAGGTCTTCTGCCCATTTTTTGATTGGGTTTTTCTGATATTGAGCTGCATGAGCTGTTTGTATATTTTGGAGATTAATTCCTTGTCAGTTGCTTCCTTTGCAAATATTTTCTCCCATTCTGAGGGTTGTCTTTTCATTTTGTTTATGGTTTCCTTTACTGTGCAAAAGCTGTTAAGCTTAATTAGGTCTCATTTGTTTATTTTGGTTTTTATTTTCATTACTCTAGGCGGTGGACTGAAAAAGATCTTGCTGTGCTTTATGTCAGAGAGTGTTCTGCCTATATTTTCCTCTAAAAGTTTTATAGTATCTGTAAATATATCTATAAATACATAGTATTTATAGTAACCATAATTCAAAAGGATACATGCACCCCGATGTTCACTGCAGCACTATTTACAACAGCCAGGACACAGAAGCAACCTAAATGTCCACTGACAGAGGAATAGACCAATAAGATGTGGTACATATATGCAATGGAATATTACTCAGCCATAAAAAGGAACGAAATAGTGCCATCTGCAGAGATGTGGATGGACCCAGAGACTGTCATACAAAGTGAAGTTCAGTCAGAAAGAGAAAAACTAGTATCATATAATATCAGATATGTGGAATCCAGAAAAACAGTACACATGGACCTATCTGCAAAGCAGAAATAGAGTCACATATGTAGAGAACAAACTTACGGTTACCAAGGGGGTGGGGGTGAGATGGGATGAACTGGGAGATTGGGATTGACATATACACACTACTATGTGTAAAATAGATAACTAACGAGAACCTAGTGTATAGCATAGAGAACTCTACTCAATGCTCTGTGGTGACCTAAATGGGAAGGAAATCTAAAAAAGAGTGTATATATGTATACGTATGACTGTTTCACTTTGCTGTACAGCAAGAAACTGACAACACTGTAAAGCAACTACACTCCAATAAAAATTAGTTTAAAAAAAGAATGCTAGACAACGCTGGTATGGATATTTCTTTTTATAACTAAACTTTTTTTTTAAACTGAAGTATAGTTGATACACAATATAAGTTACAGGTGTTAAATAAAGTGATTCACAATTTTTAAAGGTTATACTCCATTTATAGTTATTATAAAATATTGGCTATAATCCCTGTGCTGTACAATATATCCTTGTAGCTTATTTTATACATAATAGTTTGTACCGCTTAATACCCGTATTATTGCTCCTCCCCCCTTCCCTCTCCCCACTGGTAACCACTAATTAGTTCTCTCTTTGAGTTGGTTTCTTTTTTGTTATATTCACTAGTTTGTTGTAATTTTTAGATTCCACATCTAAGTGGATATTTCTTGATCCCGTCTGGACATATGAAGGCCTTAATATATAACAACATAATGTTCAGGAATTTGTTATCCAAATTAAAAGCCAGGAAATGTTTCAAATTTGCTCATTTAGACTTGAAAGAAATTAATTCTATCAGAATATTAAACAAATGTGGTATCACAAAAAAATTAAATGGGCACCACCTCACCACCACCAACCCCATTTTGCATTTCAAAGGAAGGGACTACTGTGCCATTTTCTTCTCTCAAGGACCTCAGCAACCTGGAATGTACAAGCGGAGCCCTCTGCCTGACAACAGTGGTTTCGATGATATCTCACCTTCCTCCTTCTTACCCACCTAGTCTTGACTAAATTGGGAGGTGGGGGGAGGGGTGAATAAATGCAATGGAAGGTTAAAAAAAAAAAGTGCAGGTGTGTTCAACAGCTGACAAAAGAGGTTAAGATTCTATATACACCCACAGTACAATTTAGTCAATTTCTATTTAAAAACAAACTAGGACAATGAAGCCAATGTAGGAAAAAGAAAATGCTTAGGTGAAGTACTCCAAAGTGCATTTTTAGCTCATGTGACCTTCCACAGTGCTCCAAATGTGTGTACGTAGATGTGTGGGCATGTGTGTATTTATAGAAAGAAAGTGTTGAGAACACTATAAAAAAAAATACATGAATAAATCATAGAATGTTTGTGCTACATGGAACTTCTAAAAGCTAGTCACAGCTTTGATTTTTAGGTAAGAAAGATAAGTACCAAGATTTGGACCAAGGTAAAACCTGCTAGTGACAGAACCTGGTCACACTATTCGAGGTTTCAACTCCCAGCACAATCTCACCTTCAATTATTCTAATTCCATGCCTTTATTCTTAAATTTGCACTTCCACTGGAAACATGACTGTCCATTAATACCTGTAATACAGATTTCTAAATTCTAAGGCTCAAGTGAGCTTTGCCCTATTTATCCCAGGAAGACATGAGTCCAACCCAGCAGTTCTCAAAGTGTAGTCCAGGAACCCCTGAGACCTTTTCACAGATCCAGAAGGTCAAAACAATACCTTTTCCTCTCATTCTCTCATAAATGTACAGTAGAGCTTTCCAAAGGTTATATGATGTGTG
This sequence comes from Eschrichtius robustus, assembly GCF_028021215.1. Classification (NCBI taxonomy): domain Eukaryota; kingdom Metazoa; phylum Chordata; class Mammalia; order Artiodactyla; family Eschrichtiidae; genus Eschrichtius; species Eschrichtius robustus. The sequence continues at coordinate 72,630,592 of NC_090833.1, forward strand.
ACAGCTGCTTCTGCATTCAGCCTGGTGCAATATAAGAATACAGCTGACTCCTATTAAGCTAGACATTAAAGAGATGAAAAAATGTAAAATCATGCCACTCTTACCATTATTTTTGTTTTAGAAAAAAAAAAAAAATATATATATATATATATATCCTTCATTTTTAAAATGTTATTTTTGTTAATGCTATTGGAGGTTTTTGAGCTAAATATCTGTTTTTAACTTTCTCATCTTAATTTCTAATGCAAAAAACATTGATAAATATAACTTACATAAACATAAGGTCTTTTAAGTCCTCAATAATCTAAGTGTAAAAAGGGGTCCTAAGAACAAAAAGTTTGAGAATCGCTAGTCTAACCCAGTGCTAAATAAGTTTTCTTCCATGGTGATTTTCTGTTGTTGTTGTTGTTGTTGGCTGCGACGGGTCTTGATTGTGGCACTCGGGGTCTTCGTCGAAGCGCGCAGGCTTCTCTCTAGATGCGGCATGCGGGTTTTCTCTCTCTAGCTGTGGCGAGTGGGGTCCAGAGCACATGGGCTCTGTAGTTTGTGGCATGCAGCCTCTCTAGTTGAGGCTCGCAAGCTCAGTAGTTTTGGCACGTGAGCTTAGTTGTCCCGAGGCATGTGGGATTTTAGTTCCCAGACCAGGGATCAAACCCAAGTCCCCTGCATTGGAAGGCGGATTCTTTACCACTGGACCACCAGGGAAATCCCATGGTGAATTTTTTAAGCACATACAGATAAACCTTAGAATGGTGTCCTATTGCTCTCCTTACCGTCAAAGAGATGTTTCTCCAGCCCTGGGACTGTGTAAAGTACTTCTTATGCCCAGTACTCACTTTAATCAGTTCAACTTTCTTTGATATAGAATTTCTATAAAACCATGATAGGGGAACCATGAATAAAACTCTATATTCTGGTTCTCAGAGAAGACACTTTATAAAGCATAATAAGTTATGCTTCATGTTGCATACTTACTTTGGTTTAGAGAATACTAACAGTACACAATATGCCAAGTAGTAGTTTTCCATTTGCTAGATTCCACCATAGTCAGGCACCAAATCACATTTCATTTCACTCTTGGAGTTCTGCTCCTTCCTTTCTAGGGCTGCTTTTGCCATACCAACCTACATCCTTTATTTCAGTTTTCCTCTCTCCAGGTCATCCTACAAAATTGTCCCCAATCTGGTTTCTCTCAAGTTTTCTTCCTACTATGCTCATATTCCAAAGGCTTTACAACACCCTACACCATACATAAAGGGAAACGTTCCTTCCTGAGTTTCAAGGCCCTCTAGAAACCTAACCACCCTCTAATAGTCAAAGCTGTTTCCTCAATATGCTGGGAGTACATCACGTTTAATCCCCCTCTTTTTCTCCGAGAAAAAAAGTCTCCCTCTACCTCTATAAAACCTCCCCAAAGTGCTACTCATATCTACCTAGTTTCACAAACCTTTCCCAACTATGCAGCAGCCCTCACCAAACCCCATCTCCCACAATCAACTCGTCACACTTCCTGACTACAGGCTGTCAACTAGACTTAGCCTAAGGACAGCATCCATATCCTACCGCTCCTGAACTACCAAAGACCTGGCACAGTGCTAGGCTCTATCGAGGCACCGAACACTAATAAACAGTTGAGATGCAGAGAATACTGAAAATCTGCTAAAATGCTTTGAAAACTACAAGAGGGATTATCTTTTGAAGTAATTAGTAACTGCATGTTAATATTTTTGCAAATTAAAATACATACATGATGCAAAAAGATCATAACTGTTGAACACTGTAAAATGAAAGAAATCTAATTCTTCCAACGCACACACCAGAAGTTAAGTTTCATTAACAATTCGAACATTTGCAAAGCCAATACAAACATGTACAAGCACAGGTGAGGAAAGCAAATACTTTAGTAGATACACAGAGGTAGATCTTTCTGTAATGATCTTTGCAACTTGCTTTTTACAGTTAAATATCAGCACATAAGAGAATTCTTTCTTTATAGATGGCTATACAGTGGTCCCTTGGTATCCTCAGGGTAATGGTTCTAGGATCCCCACAGATACCAAAATCCCGAGGATTCCCAAGTCCCAAAGTCAGCCCTCCGTATCCGGTTCTGGTTCTGTATCTGCCGACTGTAAACACAGTATACAGTCCACAGTTGTTTGAGTCTGTGGACGTGGAAACCCACTCCCTGCAGATACAGAGGAGCTGACTATAACAGAGATGGCCCAAATTAATATAAATGATTCTCTACTGATAAATATCCAAGGTTTTACTATTTCAAACAATGCTTGCAATAAATACCTTATACAAGAGAGCAAAAATATACATTTAAAGATAGAAACTGTTGGTTCATAGTCAATTTATATTTTTAATTATGCTAGTTGCTGCCAAAAAGCCCTCTAAAAAAACCTATCAACTTACAATCCCACCAAGACATCACCTGCATTTCTAAAAATGAAATGGAAATAATGCAGCAGTGTCGAGAGGGAACTGGGAGAAGGAAAGGCATGTCAGGAACCAGCTATGGGTTTAGAGTCACCAACCGCTGTCACTTTTTATAAGACATTAGGCAACACCTTTACCACAAATTCCATGTTTATAAAATGAGGGTTTTGGTCAACACTGTGGATAAGGGCCCCTCCAGCTCTGACATTCTCTGACGTCCTTGAATTTGCTATATATAAGAAATGCATTTTAAATCTGAAGACAAAACACGTATTCTCTTGGGCTGCCCAGAAATAAACAAACAAGTGCTGGGAAAGTCAAACTGCTGCACTGGGAAAGTAAATGCTCTGATAAAACCCCTGCTAGGAATTTAAAAATGGAAGTGAAATTGAGACTGGAGGAAATGGCCACCTTAGAGGAAAGATAAAAAACCATTTCAGAAATAACAAACAAACAAACAAAAAAAGGATCATTTTAATCATCTGGTCGTTTTCCTAGTTAAGACAAGCTGCATCTCAGTAGAAGAAATGCAGCTAAATGGCTATCACAAGGGAGGACCAAAGCACCCTGACGGCTACTAATTAATAAAAAGTCACAAACATCCCTTTCAAGCTCACCATTTGAAAGAGTGGATGTTAACAGGAGATATGATTTGCTAAGCTAAATAAAAGCCTTCATTAACAAGAAGTGACAGGATCACAACCCTGCTGCTGATAAAACTGCCAGCATACCCCGGCCTTCAAATGAAGGGCTGCCCATTTAACATATTGCAGCTTTAAAATGAGTTGCTTTAGAACAAACAGTTCTATGTCACGGCAGGCCTGCAACATACCAGATGGAGCTGCTGCTGTACCCTGGATTGTGCGTGCGTGCGTGCGTGCGTGTGTGTGTGTGTGTGTGTGTGTGTGTGTGTGTACAGGGGCCACGCGTATACCTCAGGAATACCCAGCCCAATAACCCTTCTTAAGATTAGCCATCCTTGATCAGAGCATCCACCTTGGACCTCAACTTCTCTATCTGCTTCCAAAAAGACTCAGTGTTGAGCAGAAAGCAGCCATTCTCCCAACAGCCAAAGGAGGTTTCACACTGCTGTTAGACCAGCCTGGCAGTCATCCCTGGAGCCTGCCTCCTTAATCCTGGCAAACACAGCCACTTCAATCCAGTCTTGAAGCAGGGATTTTTTTTTTTTTTTTTAATATAGCATGCTTTAAAGTTGTATAAAACAGGTCATAAATACACGTAAAAGGCATAATCTCAGTCTTGTCAAAGTGGTTACAGAAGCATCACACCAGATCTTTTCCTGTGTGGTCCAAGTACATTGTTAAATTCACCAACTAGGAGACTGCAAATAGATATGGTAAAGTCTTAATTATTCACAGGGATGGATGAAGACAAACAGCACTGTTAACTTAATATTTTAAGATGACTTTTTGTATTATCTACTATCCAGCACTTAATAGTGTTGTATAGTAATAATTAATGTCCATAAAAAACCTCAAAGTGCTCAGTTTAAATGTTAAGAATTCTGATTAACTACAATTGGTCAAATATGTATGTTATACATGGCAACTTCTCAGTAACCTGAGTACGAAGGCTGAGTATGCCTTAAAGAAAAAAAAAAACTTACATGCAGTATTTACTTTTGGCATGTGTAATTTTAAACTTTATTTTTAAAATATAGGGATCTACTATATTCGAGGAACAAAGCTGTAAAACAGGATCACTGACATCAAGGAGCTTCCAATGTAGTTGAAAACAACATTTAATAAGTGTCCAAAAAATGCAAAGAGTCTTCCTCTCTGAGGAAAACAATGAGTTAAGAATATACTCCAGTAAATGTAATGATCTAATAAGTAGGTAGGATATCATTTTAAAATACCATGTCATAAATTCACAGTACTGTTGATAGTTCTGATGATGTCTGTGGGTTGACGAAACAAGCCACATGGAGAATTCGCTTCCTCATTTTCTTTAACCTCTTTTTCTTCTAGTCTTTTTCTGATTACTTAGAGCAATTTCCCAGACTCTACTGCCAGTCTCTTACAAACACACATAGCCCTTTAGAATTAAGGGACTGCCCAAAAGCCATTCAGATCATTTTAAGAAAGAAGTATTTTTCAATAAATGTCTTCCAAGGTTTCTACAAAGAAAACTGCCTAAGCCTCTCCCATCCCAACGAATGTTTCAAAGACAATTCCAAAATAATATGGTATTTGATTTTAGCTCAAATTTAAATGAATACTGGGAGGAACACAGTATTGTGAAGAAATGGGGTGGGTTGCCTCGATCTGGCAGAGGGATTCTATAAAAGGTTATTCATAAATTAACCAAACAATTCAATCAACGACAAACTATAATTTTGGGCGAGTAGGTAAAGTCCTTTAGACCAAATCAAAAAGCCTAACAGACATTTCTCTTTATAGTTTTTACAACCACAATTTATACACTAGAAAAGTACTATCAAAAAAATGTTGATAACTTATACTTCAAAATTGGGTACAGCAGCGCATTTTCAAAGCCACGAGTGAAGGATGTAGACTACGCAGATAACACTGCTGGACTTGGCAGTGGTTGTATAGTTTTTAGTGTGAAAGCTGCTGAATTACTGGTATACTTGAGAACATTACAGTTTGTTTCTTGGCTGTTTTAAAAAAAAAAAAAAAAAAAAAAAAGCCAGACCTTTGGTGGGATATAAGCTAGATGGCAGGGATCGGGTCCAGGATGCAAAGTTCACCATGAATTTATCAGGGAAAAAGAGAGTTCAACTTCAGGACCCCTTTCTATTCTAATATTCTAATGCCTATAAAATTAAAAAACAAAACGTCTGCCTTCGTTGGAGTAAGGCAGGGAGAGGGTAGACGGGAGGGAACATGAAGTTAACAAATGAACTTCCCTGACCACCCCACACTAAGTTAGGAGCCCCAAAGACTCTTGCCCTTCGTAACACAAATCACCATTATAAATAATAACTTCTAGAGCTTTAACATGTGTCTCCCCCAATACTCTGAGTTTCATGTCCGCAAAGACTAGATCACACTTACCACTATGTCTCAGTATCTAAGACAGTGTGTGGTACACAGTATGAACAAAATGTTTACTAAGTAAATGAAACTAAGGAAACTGAGATGTTTTCATGTATAAGCTGGAAACATAATTGTTTTTAAACTACTGCAGAGTAAAAGAGGTTGATAAACAATCCAAAAAAAGTGAATGGATAAGAAATCAAGAAGACAACAAAGTATCATTAAGGTCAGGTGGCCAGGCACAACACAAGCATAAAAATTTAAATCCTATAAAGCTGTAGGCCTAAAGGAAAGTTTAAAGTTTTAAGAAGCCACTTCCTAGCAAAAAAGAATAGTGAACATTTTCAAACAGTCATTTAATAAACTGCCAGCAAATCTGCTTCATTTCTTTAGACAATAACAAACAGGAAATAATCATAGGGAAAGGGGAAGAGAAAGAGGTTCCAGCCACAGTGAAAAATTCCTTACAGATAAAGTTCCATAAAACTCCTTAGGGAAGCTCAATATAAAATACCCAAGACCTGACAACAAGTCCCCTGATCTCGTTATGTTTCTGAATTTCTTAGAGAACTGGGGAACTACAGAAACCTTTCACTCAAAATCTTTGATAGTGGAGGCCAACTTAAAAAAAAAAAAAAAAAAAAAAACTTACAGAAATCAAAAGGAAATGCGGGCTATTTATTAAAGTCAAAGGTTAGCATTGCGGTGTCCTATACGATGAAATGATATAAAAAGCTATTCCAGCTTTGAATTCTCAATACCTGTCTTAACTTCTGCTTCATCTTGTGATGTCCTAAATCTGGCTAAACAGCATGGAGCACCCTTGGCAGGATTCCACCTGACTGCTATGCTATACTCCTTCGCTATGTGCATAGCCTGTTGGGCCAATTTTACACCAGAGACACTTGCTTGAAATATGTAGAGATGATTTTCTTTTATTTTTTTTTAGGTTTACAACAGCTTCACAGAGCACAAGGATAATATTTATAGGCTTGAAAGAGTAAAATATACACAAAGATAAGAAACCAAGGGACACGTTAACAACAAGCGTCTCTATTCTACAATATGATGGATTGAAAGATGCACCACTAGCTTCCCAGCTGTGAGAAAAATAAATATCACTACATTAAGTGGACATATTTATGAGATTCAGAAACTATGTAAAAATTGCACATCTAAGACTTGAAATATGGCATTAAACCAATATTTTTTGCTAAAATTTCCTCATAGTGATTAAAATTTTAATAAGATCACCTATCATTCATGGTTTACCTACAGATGCAAATAACACTTTCTCAATTGATAGTAAGTTTCAAGTACTGTATTATCTCAATTCCAGACTTTGAATTCAATTGAATTAAACAAATAACTTCCTGAATTTCTACTACAAACAAGTAGCAGACTAGATGCAAGAGATAAAATAATAAACAAGACAGATGTCCCCTTTCTAGGGAAGAACAGAAAGAGTATCTTGAATCTGTATTCTTCACCATCCACCCTCCCTCCAACAGATTTTTCTGACAGTTAAGTTGGAGAAACAAGATAAATCAATAACAATCTTTACTGGGTAGATATTTTGTTGATTCAAGTTTGGACATCATACATCCTATGGAGCACCTGACCTGCAACTTTTTCTCAGAACAAAGATAGGTGCATTTCTAAAAGCCCACCAGATTTGGAACATATTAGTCCCAGAAACCTAACAACTTTAAGGAATAGCCCTTACAGATTCTCTAACTACAACGAGCTAGGGTTATCAGAATGTCACCTTCGCCAGGAATAGAGCACACAGTATCACAATCTTTTTTTCTTGATTTTAACAGAATCCTAAAATAAGTCTGAAGACAGTGTCTTCATTTCCTCACTTATAGATCTATACTTTATATAGTTCCAAAAAGTAATCCTGCAAGTGAAGACTGCCAGCTGGCAACAAGACACCAGCCTGTGATGGAATTCTTCCAGAAGTCATCTGGTCACAGACCTAAAAAAAATGCAAGGTCAGAATGCTGGCCCTGGGGAAATAGGTGTGGGCATTCTGCTGGGAGTGCTACAGGTTACAACAGCCCCACCACTGAGGAGCCAAACAATAAGGCCTGGAGATGACACACAGTCGTCAAGCTGCCTCTCGGATCTGTCTCTCTGTCCTCAGCCACCTTAAACTACAACCAACAGAACTACCAGAGGTAGAAAGAACATCACTCTGGAGACCAGGGTAATAGGTAGTGAACTAGGAATCACAGACCTAAGTCCTTCACACCCACTCAGCAGGATGATTTTAACAAACCACCTGACCTCTGAGCCTCATTTCCCTCATCTGTAAACTCATTATCCCAGGGAACTGTGGTAAGGTCCCGGAAGAACAGAAAACACAATGCTCTTGTCTCCTGGTTCCATCATTGTGGGCAGTACACCACCTTCAATTACTGATTCCACCTGTTCTTCTGTCCTAACAGCCAGGACTTTCAGCAACTAAAAACAGGCAGCTCCTTACTGTCCCATCAAATACAAAATTTCTTACTCTAATTGCATTCTTACGAGGCAATAATTTAGAAGTTACTTTTAGAAGTTGTACAAAAGGGGAAAAACCAACCCCTTCACTTTTCTTCTCTGGATCACAAACTATGTTGTTCACCAAGAAATCAAACTTTGCCCCCTACTGTCCACAAACAATACAGGTAGATTAGCCAAATCCTTTTTAAAAAGTCCAAGAATCAAGAATACATATTTCCAAAGAGCCAGTTCCACCTGAGGGAATGAGCCTCTCCAGCAAAACAAGGACATGAAGCAGCATACAGGCTGTCCAATCACCTTTCAGAAGTAAGAAAAATAATGTAAATGCCATTAATGGAGAAAAGCAACAGGCAGACCTAAGAACATCAAGAACTGGCATGAGAAAGCTACCATCAGCAGCCTTAAGAACCCGTGTTCCTGGCAGACGTGGTCTTAGGCATGAGCAAGAATCAAGGAGAAGGTACAGATCAGTGTTTTTAAAAGCATCCCAGATTCTAACCTGTCACTCGCTTACTACTACTGGAACTACACAAACAGAGAAGGAGTCCAAGAAACCTTATCATCCTTATGACTTTTTCCTAAATGTTTTGAAAAGTAAACGTTATACACAGAAGCAGCTCCTGGCACATCATGCTATCAAGAGAATAAAACTATGGGGGAGACACTGGAGGCTTCAAGTGGTTATACACACATGCCTGGGATCCGATCTTCTTTGGACAAGAGCAGAATTAAGACAGTTGCAGTGGTGTCTCTCTCCAGCCACAACTTAAACTTGGCAGGTTCTGCATTGCATAAACATTCTTTACCTGTGACTGGACTCCTGGCAAACTAGGAAGTAATTATTCATACAACAAAAGAGAGACCCAAAAGCAGTGACAATGACATGGGAGGGAGGGAGGAGGGAAGACACAATAACTAAGCAAATGTACACACAAAACAACTGAGACCAAGAAAACCACACACTCCTGTCCCCAAAACAATATGCAGAATCCTGGCCATATCCTTAAAGCCCAGACTATAGAGATGTGTCCCTTTCTCAAGTCCTCAAACTACTATTAAAGTTAGAGGGGGAGGCTTGTGATATCGTTTTCTGCCGCATCTCCTTAAGCAGGCAGACCAAGATACAAGGACAAGGATGCTTTATAAATTTCTCTAAAGCTCTTGCAGTACCTAGCACTCAGTAATAATGTGTGATGAAACCATAAGTACTACACAAACTTCCTGGCTTCTGAACATGGTCCCAATACAAAAAACGTGAAGATATTTCTTAAGATCCTTCAAAAAAAAACTAGAAGAAAAAACTTTAGATGAATTTGGAAAAGGTCTAGTCTCCAAGGTAACTACCAGCCCACCAAAACCAAAGCCTTTCATAGGAGAAGCTCCATGACAATAATTCTCAACCTTTAGGAAGATAAAACACGATTCTTTTTTTAAAAAACAAATTCTCAATGCCCCACCCCACCCAACAACGAAGACACCCTGGAAGCCCCTCAACAAGACACTCCAGGGCATGTCAAAATAAGCAATATATTCATCTAAAAGAATCATATCATCATGGAAGATGCTTGGTACCAAGAGTTTTTTTTAAGTGCCTCTTCAAAATTAGTTCAGAATAGACCTACAGTATTTTTTAAACTATACACACAGTTAGTTCAAAATTAGTTTTTTTCAAATTAACCACACACTTTCACTCACTCCCAAATATCAAAAAAATGTGGCGTGGCTAGAAACTGCACCAATTTTTAAAACTGCCAGCATTAAGCTCCTATTATTCTGAAAGGTTTTGCTAAGATGTTCAATACAGGGACACATTCTAATTCCTTGTTATGACTGGCCCAGCTCAAGTGGCTGCCAGGAGAGCAGGGCTTTATAGGCATTGTTCCATCCTCAGAAGCTACATTAATGCTGGGTTGATAAAACAGATCTTCATATCTGTGTGCTGGGCTGAACAAAAAGTTAACTAGAAATGTAAGTGCTTAAAGTCACCAAAAGGAGAGCTCTACACTGACATTTTCTACCTACTTACCATTCATCTGTATTCATCTCACTAGACATTAACACACACCAAAGTTGCTCTCTGCTATTCAAATTGTGCTATTATGCTCAGGAGTAGATTAATAATATCCACCTTCCTTATTGTAAAATAAAATTACAGCACTGGTCCAAACATGACATGTGGAGCCTCTTTCTACTCTGCTGGCGTATCAGCTTGCTCTACTGCACACGTGGGAGAAAGCTTTGCTGAGTTGCCCTGCTGTTTCTGGAGAGGGGGGTTAGAAAAGGCTGAAAACTGGAAAAAAAAATAAGGGGGAAAAGGAGAGAAGAACAACACACATATAAAACTCACACCTGGTAACCTCTCATATCAGCTCTTTTTTACAGCACTCTGAGAGGAGAATGTCTTTTCTAAGCTGACACCATCAGCAATGAGGTTAGCAGGTGGGCCATGGGCCTCTTTGAAACAGCTCATAACATCCTATTAGTTTTCACGGCACCAAGCAACTTCTGCTGACCTCAAAGCATCTGAACAAATATAAGCAGGCAACAGGCAAGAAGAAATCTCTGCTCCCAAGTGGGGCAAGTCTAAAATCCCAGGGAGAGGGGAAAAAAGGTAAGACACCCTGATGGCAGCACATCTTGTAAAGGAACGAGAAGCTGTCTTGCAACCAGGCATTAAGGAAGAGGAGGTCCAAGACAAGACTTCTCTATGTAAAATAAAGAAGACTTCAAGATGTAAGTTTAAGGGTGGGAGGGAGGGAGATGCAAGAGGGAAGAGATATGGGAACATATGTATATGTGTAACTGATTCATTTTGTTATAAAGCAGAAACTAACACACCACTGTAAAGCAATTATACTCCAATAAAGATGTTAAAAAAAAAAAAAGATGTAAATTTATAAGGAACAATCTAACTTAATTCAAACGTTATTTGCAAACACAAAGAAAATCAAAAGAACTGAAGTCTTCAGAACTACTGCCTTTGTCTAGATACTTTAATAAACTTTCTTAATTCCCATGGCTTTAGGAACTGCAGCATTAGAATCACAAACTCAAATAAGCACAAAGGCCAAGCAACAACGTATTCTGAAGTGAAATAAACCATGCTCCATGTAAAGAGTGCAGTGAATATGGGCTCAGTTTTGCTCCCCCTTCACACATTTTCCAGAGACACAAAATATGGCTCTAGATCTTTACATGATATTTCCCAATGCTTAAATCAACAACTCACTACTTTTTTTAAAACGCAGTTCAGGCCAAACAAAACAGCCCCAGAATATGCAGCCCATGGGCCACCATTTGGGACCCGTGGCAGAATCCACTTGTCAGTTGATACCCATTTCTCCCTTTCGTCCTCTAATAGTAGCAACTGTCTTGGTGACAGAAAACAATCTTCAGTGAATAAAATGTAACAAAATGCTTAAGAGCCAATGCAAAAGTGGAAGCTGAATAAGAAAAGAAAGGGACAAGTGCCTAGGTTATGCCTGACCCAGAATTGCCAGGCTAGAAGTAGAACTGGCACAGGGCTCCGAAGCATAGACAGGTGACTAAGGGACAGAGGGTTAGCAAGAGGTGTCACAGAGAGAAGAGGAAGGCTGTGGGTGGTTCAAGTTCTTCGCAGGGACAACGGCAAGGAAGGGATGAAAACCTAAAGCACTGATGACCCGGTATTTGGGGAAAGTCCATGAGTCATTCACAGCCATAGGCCAAAAAGGACCCCAAGGGTTTAAACAAAATAAGCCAGAAACCAGTTAAGTAGCACCTAGGGGAGAGAAAGTGGTGTGGAGCAAACTCATACAGAAATAGGCCTTACCTGGGAAGAGGTCATAAAAACTTGCTCACTCTATAATAAACTTTGTATATTTAAAATGTTTTAGATAGTTCTGCAATAAAGGTGGGTGATCCTCATGTCACCAAAAGTACCTCCAGTAGAGCAGCAGCAACAGTGAAATAGAAAAAGCTCACTTTTGAAAAGCAGCTCAGAGGAAATTCAAGATCAAGTACAAACAGTTCCAGGAATATTTTCCCCACCTTACCCAATTCGGTGAATTTATTTTCAAACACACTGTGACTTATTTGCTTTGAGACATACCTCTTATACTTCTGATATGCACAAATGATGCCTAAAGAATAAAAAAGTGTTAAACATCCTTTAAAAACTGAACAAGTGAGCAATTTCCAATAACTTACTTGACAGGGCATCCATCAATGACTTTTCACTTGGGGTGGTAAAAAGGTATTGAAACCAACAGGGGAAAAATGTTATTTCAGTGTAAATTTCATTTTTTTTTTGATGTATAGGAATAGATCCTTGATAAGAGATTAAACAAAATCCAAATCAAGAAGATATGGGCTGATTACTTTAATGTAAGTGCTTCAATTTTAAAATTTGATTTCTCATTGAAAAAAGATGGAAAATTTAAATTAAGATATTTATATTCCTGGAATGTTAGCTGGCTAACTTCTCATAATTTCACATGCAATCTCTTAGCTTTATTTATATTTTCAAGAAAAAAACGCATTTTAAACTTCCCTTCCAAATTCCATTGATATATTTATATCTATTTCCATATTGAAATGTTCAAAGTCACAATTCTCCCAAAACCTCCCTACAGTCTGGGAATTTTCTCTTTCTCCGTGGCAGAAATGTGACACATTGTATGATGGTATGCTATAAAGATGGTATGTTAGAAAAACAATGGTTCATAGTAACACATTGAAGGCCAAATATATAAAACTCATCTATGGGGACCACCTATTACCACTTTTCCAATTCAGGAAACACTGTCATTCCACTGCCAGAAATCTCATACTTCCAATATGCACATCTTCACCCCATCAATGAGGTGTGAGGTTTCACACTCAAAGAAAGGTTAAGAAACCAAGGACATAGGTAATTGAGCCAAAACCAGATGACGGAAACTTCAGAATACCAGCCTAATTATTTTCCACCTGGCTCTGCTAAACTAAGAATTTCAACCAAAGTGACAAAATCCATTCAGGCAAGACAACTCAGTAGCTAAACTGGCGGCACTGTGTTCACAAGAAGACCTTACATGTATAATATTTGTTTACAAAATCAGAATGGATTTTAAAACAACCTATGAGGAGACAAGGAAGCTTAGAGACTGCCTTGGATGAAAGCTAAAGGCCCACACCGCTAACACGACGGCACCCAAGAACCAATCTGAATGACTTTCTCCCTGCTCTCACCAATGTAAGACAACTCCAATTTTCAAAGTCCTACTTCCTAAATAGAACCTTATTTTAATAGTCTTTACTCCAGAGGGCAAGATGGTAGAAACTGTATGGAAATTTCTGGATTATGTGTCTTTCTCCTGGGAAAGAGGGCCCACAGCTTTCTTCAGATGCTCAAAGAGACTCAAAACTCCTCAATCTTAACAAGAAATTTCAATTTTACAGTGACTCCATAATAAGGAAACGCAGGAAAGCTGAGAACTCTGAAATAACTATTGCCCATATTCTCATCAGGAGATAAAATTAGTGAAAAGGAATAGTGAGCTTGAAGTGAGTCTGACCACTGCTAACTAAATGCAAAACAAAATAAAATGAAAATCCATCCCGAAAGAACAGTTCTGATATTTGTGAAAATAGGGATTTTTGTGATAGTCCATTAATATAGTCTTTAAAGCTGCCGAAATAATCTCCAGTAATGAATAGCCCACAACAACAAAAATTCTGGAGGGAAAGAAAAGCTAATCATATAGAATATAAATTTCCTTTTTATGAGACAGACTCCTTTTTTAAGCCAAGGAGAAAGGCCAGTATAAATCTATCACTATTAGATTAGACAAGGGAAAAATATACAGAAACCTCAACCTAGTAGTTCAAAATTTATCTGATGCTAAAACAAAACCTTCATGTTTTAAAAAAATCTAACATTTCACTATAACTGTCTCATGATAAATAAGTCTATTGAGAAAAACATCCAGTTTTTTCAAATAAACAATTTCTAAAAGTGGGAAAGAGGGTCTTGCCCGTCAAACCTTCTTTGCTATTCATTTTCAGTCAGAAACTGACATAATAGAAATCAGTAATATAGACAAGTACTAGGAAAGCGCAAGTTTTTTAAAAAAAAACAAAAAAACATAAAACACAATTACTTGCAAGTAATAAGGCAACCCCCAAATTGGTTTGGCTTTAACCCCAGGCCACCTATTCCTATGACCTTCTCGGTTATCTTACTCCTCATTCCACTCCTTGCCAAAGCACCTATCCTTCTCTTCATAAACCCTGCTTACAAGGAAAACCCTTATCTGTCATCACACAAAACTACCAAGCAACATTGGAAAGGGAAACATACAGCTAAGAATATTAATGAAATTGATGCATTCAACACCAAACCCACAGCTCTGAGAAAATAATACCTTTACCAAAAACAGACATTTTTATGTAGACTAATCTCGGGAAACTTAGCATTGCTAATAGCGTGCATGATGGCTATGAAAATGCACCTAGCCCAGTGGTACAGAGGAGTAGCCTTTTGTTTTGTTTTATACGATGGACTACCAGGCTATTGATATAGAAAGTCGTCTCCCCGTTATAAAAAAAAAGTTCTCCTTTGACCTTACTAAAATTAAAGTCATGATATACATCGTGAATGCTAAAAGCCAAATCTGTTCACTTCCTGTTAGTGAAAATTTTCCTAAATACACCATAAAACCTCTGTAGGCTTTTACTAGACACTAATTCCTATTTTTAATTCAGATTTCAAGTTACCAAACCTACTTAAACCGTAAAGAAAAGTGTATATTTTAACACACAAAAGCCTTAAAACAAATTATGGCCTTTCAAGCTTAAGCGCCTTCTGTTTCCACTTAGCACTTGAAATCAAAGAAAAATCGACAAGCATTGCAAACCAACCAGTATCTAGAATCAAATAAATGGATGATAAATGTTCTTCCCAAATTAGAAACAAAACAATGGATTTGGCATTAGAGTACACAACACGTGGGTTCTGTGAGTAACAAGAACCGGTGAAGACTGCCACATCTGTAAAATGAAATTGCCCAAAGCAAGTAAACATTCTATGCATCTAATGTCCTTCACAGAGTTAATTCAAGAGTTGGGTGTGGCATCACTAGTGCACAGAGCTTTGGATTTCCAACAGTTCTATAATATAATATTAGCATAAAGCAGCAATACTGCCAACTAAATATTAACAATCGAGAAAGCCTCTAACCAGGATAAGCTACATAATCTGTGGGTCGCAGTACAAAGTCAAAGTACCGGTCCCCTTGTTCAAAAATCAAGAATTTCAATGGGGAGGCATTATGGTCATGTGCCCATTCAGTGGCCTTGCCTCCAACCAAATACCCATGCTTAAAAAAAAGAAAGAAAAAACACAACATCATCAACACTTTAATGTGGTAGCTTACTATGATTATCGGCCCGCTCAGCTGATTTTCCAAAGAATCAGAAACAGCTGGGGAGGACTGCTATGGGCAGGTTTTCCACAGGGTGGCACACCATCCAGGCCCCATACCATCTCACCTGTAGAGCCCCTCCCAATGCCATCAAAAAAATTAACCTGACCAGGCTAAATACCCTGGATCTCCAACTTCCCTTACTTCCAAATAAACATTATCCATGAAAAAGGTGGCAACAAGAATGTAATAATGTGGTCGATTTTAAAAGATTTCAAATGAGAGCAAAAGAACTGACCCTACCATGCAGACCAAGCCATCAAAAAGGTGAAGGTAAAGTCAGTCTTGATAAGATGCTATTTAGGAGTACCCAGCTCTTTGGGGACAAAGAACATGAAGAGTAATTTGCCACTGTGGTGCTCTTGCGCCATGCTGACGCCTGAAAAGCATCATAGATTAAAAAAAAATTTTTTTCTTCCAATCAAATTAAGAGGAAAAGGTTGATCCCAGCCTAGAAGCTGGGGTATTCTGGATGGCTCTGTTGTGTCCTTAAAGAGAACTTGGGACTTCCTTCTAGAAGAGAAGAGAAAGAAACGTTTGAGAGGGCAAAGCAGTATTTTTTTTTTTTTTTAATTATAATAACATCAACAGGAAAAGCACAGAAGGCTAGAATGGCTGAAAGTGGCAACAAGGATTCAGCCAGGAACACCTGTCCGTATACAAAGAACCAAAAGCTGGATTAAGAAATGAGTAAGTAGAAATGCCACTTAGAGCATTGTTCTTCAGTAACCAGCTGGGAGCTGAGTCTTAACCAAAAGCGCTGAACCAGACAGAGAAGGACCTCGCTTCTCTGGTGAAGAAGCATTAACCAGAACCAACCAACCAAAAAACCAAAACCAAAAAAGGAACTCTAACAACCAATATATTCTGAGCCTAGAAAAGGAAAATAAGGTTCAGTAGGAAATAACAGGCCTGGCGGACACTGACCAGTTTTGGGTACCTGTTCTATGCTAGGAGCATATCCTAAAACTAAAATTCTCTTGAACCACGGGGAAAGAGTGTGTGCAGCTTAAACAGCTGACCTGACATGATTTCTAAGAGCAAACAAGACACAGTGAAGGAAACACCTAAAGACAGGGAGAAGGCGCGGGGGAGGGGGGGGCGGGTCTTAAACGCCTAACGCTGGGTCTTTGAAGAGAAAACAAAAAACCTTACTCCCCCGAAAGGTGGCAGCACAGAGTTACCCGAAAGGGCATTAAGGGGCCAGTTTTGAGCACACAAACACAAAAACATTCTCTCAAGAAAGAAAAGAAAGTAGAGGAAGCATAGAAAATTGGATGTAACGTGTTTCTTCAAAATCTAATTTTCCCCACCCCAGCCATGATCTTCCAAAAATGTTTTCCTCCTCCCCCCTCTACTCTCTCCCCCATTTCCAAGAGAACTTTCTCTAAGTATGTACCCACCACACACCTGAACAGTGTTAAACCAACATTCCTACAAACGTATTCTGAAGAACAGCTCAAAATCAAAGGCAGTAACTTTGCAGTTCTTCCATCAAAAGAGTCACCCATTTCTAGAACCAAAGGTCCAGATGAGAAAGTAGATCCAGGAAAGCTTTTCCACCCGCTCACCAAAATGGAGACTCCAGGTCAGCTTCCGCAAGAAAGAGCGGCCTTAGCACAAATGAAAAATTCAAACGACTCTGGGGGAAACGATTCTTGACAATGTTGTCTTCAAGGGCAACTGAACAGTATTTCAAACAAACCGATTTTACTTAAGAGGATGGGGAAATTACACCCCAACTGGTATCAGAGTTTTTAAATGGACTTAATTGCCATAAGTCTGGGGCTGAGCTACATTTTTACGAAGACAATTATTACGGATAGGTCCACAAAAATATTAAGTTTTAAAAAGCTCTTTGTCCTTGCCGGACATATTTCGTTTGGCATTAGGCACCATCCTTTGGGGAAGGAATAAAGGAGAGTAGATAGCCGGTAACAAACCCTCCTTTCCTCACATTTTCAGAAAACAGAGAGAGACGATAGGAGATGAACATCTTATCGTAAAGATGATCTTTGAAAATACACACTATTTTAAATGACCATCTGGACAGCTACGGCTCCGTGCCTGTGGCTCACATCTAGAGGCAAGGTTCTGCGCTCCGGCCCTCTAGGATAACAAGTCGGCTTTTAAGGAAACGCCGTGGAAAAACTGTGTGCTGGTCACTGTCACGACCACTGGAAGAGCACCTGCGGGTGAACCGAGGCTGGTCCACCCGAGACTCCACCAGTCTCACCAAGGCACGCACACACGTCCGTGCACCAGGGCGCAGCTGGCCAGCCCTCCTGGCCGAGCTGGAGGCAGCCGTCGCAACCGCCGCGAGCAAGCGAAAACCCAGAGCCTGCCTCGCCCGGCGGCCCGACCCACCCCGCGGTTCCCGCCCAGCGCACGGCTCGCGCGCAAACCCGGGATGCGACCTCGAGCTGCGACCTCGCGCGGCTGCGCCCCATCTCACCTAACACGGCGCAAGGGGAAGAGCGGCCCGAGGATCCTCCCTGCTCTGTCCCGGGCGCCCACGGTCCCAAACCACCTCCGCACACTGCGTGGCCGCAGCAAGTCTCGAGACGCCCCGGGAGCGCCAAGGACCACGCGCGAGGAGGCGCCGTACCAAGTGGGCACGCCACCAGACACCACCCGGCTGGAGAACCCAGTGCACGCAGCCTCCCACAAGGCGGAGGCGCCAGTCCACCACAGGAATCCTACCCTTTTTCTAGAAAAGCCCCCTCCCCCACTTTCCCTCCAATACACTCACCTGCGTCTCGGCGCAGTTCTTCTCGCGCCACCCGCGGCCGTACCCCGGCACGTCCACGCCTGTGCACGCTGCCTGGCGCGACTGGCCCCGCTCGGCTCCCGCCGCCCCCAACCAGCTTGTGCCCACAAGAGGGGCGGTGCCACCTCCCGAGGCGCCCAATTCCCTCGACTCCCACCGCCAGGGGTCGAGCTCTAGGAACTTCCCGTGCACAACCTCCGCCGCCCCCACCAACGTTCCCGCCCTGAGCCCGGACGAGGGCTCCCGCCGAGCCGAGGCCGGACACCGCAACACAGCGCCGCGGCGGCGCGCACCGCCCTCAGCCTCGGCGTCCGAAACAGACTCGCGGCCCGGCAAGGCGTGCCCGCCCCCGCCCCACCCCACCCCACCCCACCCCACCCCCCGCACTTGCCTGCTGCGACTCAGAGCTGCAGCTACTACGGCTCGCGCTGCCGACCGTCACACAGCCGCGGAGGATTCGCTCCGGGCGGGCTCCGCGGAGAGGCGGTAGTAGCGGCGGCGGCGGCGGCGTCCCCAGGTCTGACGGTGGCGGGAAGGCGGCCTGGAACCCGGCGGAACCCACGCCCCACCCGCGCCGCGCCGGCGACCGGCCTCCTCACCCGGCCCGCAGCTGCCTCAGTGACGCCCGGGCGCCGCGGTCCCGCCGTTTGTAGCGGGGCGGGGAGGAGGGGCTTGCTTGGAAGAGCGCCAGGAGGCGGGGCCGGCGGCGAGTTCGCGGCGCCGCGGCTACTGCCGCCGGCGCGTGCCCTGCCCGGCAGCCCCGAGGGTCGGTGCCCGGGAGCAGACGCCCGACTGCGGACGCTCGGCTCCTTCCCTCCCAGCTTCCGATTCCAGGCAGGCTCCTGGACCAGGTTCCCCTGGCAGCGCGGAGCGTCGCACGCCCAGAGGCGTCAGATACCAGGTGCAAGTTTGCAAACCCCGAGGCTCCGGACGCTAACGGGCAGCCAGAGCGATTCGCGCGGGGGTACTTTGACATATGTGTATCAAATATATATATACATACATATATTAACATATTGCAAGCAAAGCTCAAGGGCTTTTTCCCTACTTCACAGCTGAAGGGTCCGGTCCCTCCGCGAAAAACTAAAGGTTTGCCCCCGCTGCCCTTCTCTGCCTGTCTAGATGGAATCTGATGTTCAAATAAGCCCCGAGTACCTGTGTGGGGTGCTATACTCTGCTTCAAACACAAAGTAGGAAATCCTGCACTCGACTACATAAGCGCCTGTCGCTCGCCGCATCCTTCCAACGCCCCCCACCGAAGCCCCGAAACGGCCAACTCTTCACCGAGGGGGCGTCCCATCGCTGCCTTTCCTTGGCCCGCCCCCACGCCCAGTTCAATCGCTTTCCCCAGGAAAAACCTGTGCCAGTTCTCAGACCCAGACCCAAGACTGGGAGTCAAAACCGACCCCAAACCACGCGGCGGGAGCACGCTTTTACACCTGCTCATCCGCTTAATTACGAGAGCACCTGTCATGTTGGGGTTTTTTTTGTGTGTTTGTTTCCTTTCAATGCAAAGGCTTCCGTTTTAACCCTTCCCCCTAAAAAACTACATTTAAAAATATCACCTGTCAAACCTACCTGTAATCGCACGAGGTAAGAGAAAGAACTGAGCAGTGGGCGGCTGAGTCGCCGCAAGAACGTGACCGAGGTTACAGCTTCAAGGGCATGATGCGGGTTTGATGCAGCAAGGTCCGCTAAGGGCGGCCAGCGCTCCCCGCCCCCCACGCGACGGGCGGGGCTGGGGGAGAAGCGGGGAAGGACTCCTCTAACCCAGGGCGGGGGATAGAGGAGACAAAATTGCCCTCTTGGGCGAAGTCAAATCAGACAGTAAAGTAGGGGGCTCAGCCATGATCGAAATGGAGACAGTCCATCCCTCAATTTGGGGGACCCGGAGCGGGGACACCAGAAATAGCTAATTGATTCTATATCAGCATTTCTATTGTCACCCCAATTACGATTTGCAATTAAATGACCTTAATTGACTTTGTACGGGTTCCTGCGAAAACGGCTCAAAGCGCCTGCGCCTCTTTGACCTCCCTCTAAACAGTTAATTATAATATTCCCATCCCAGGCAGGGGGCATTGCTAAGAATGCCTGTTTCCAAACGTTAGGCAAAAATGGGCCTACCAAATTTGCCAATCCAAGCCTAAAACTCTTAGAATGTCCTATGATGCCCTACTTCCTGAAACTGACTTCTTGAAGTTATGGGAGACCTCTCTCTCAACAGAGTTCCCCAAGTCTTCCAAACCACTTCTAGTTGGCAAACACTGCGTTTTCGTGGAGAACTCCAGAACAGGTTAAGCTTTATAAAGTGGGGTTGCCAAGCACTTGGTTAAAAGAGGGAAGGGGAACCCAGGAGTACCTGGTGTAAGACAGACTCAGCAATAACTAAGAGAAATAGTTATTTTCTTAATCCCCCAAAAGGTGATTTTTAAACACTCAACATTTTCTCTTCCTCTTTTTTTTTTTTTTTTTTTTTTTTTTACTTATTTTAGATTCTAACAAATCTTTCAGATGTCCCATTTAAGAAGCCATTTTACCAAGGAAATCTTATGGGCCCTAAACAGATTTTATACCCTTCCATCCCCCAAACACTCACACCTTTTCCCCTGACTTTTAGGAACTGATTTCCAATTAGGAAAATAATTTCTTAGGTTACTATTGTCTGCTCTGTACCCCGCCCCGCCCCCCCATGTTAAGCCTACATTTTATAGGTTGCACTGTAGGCCTAAGAAATAAATCACCTCCATTTCCCTTCCACTCTCAACATCCAGAGGATGGGTATAATAAATAGGGTGTAGGGAAGGGCTGAAGGTTTAGAATCTTAACCAACAGGAATGTTTGTACATGAGCGGGGGAGGGGAAAGAACCTGTTCATTTCGGGGAGAAAGTACAGAGACATCAATCCTGGCCCAGCGGTGTTAAGAGTAAATTCTAAATGGTTGACAATTTCTCTCACTCTGGCCACAGTAAAGCCAGATCTGCAGCTGGTAATTACGAGAGAAAATACCCAGTCTTGACATCAGTTTCGCTAACCCGTACTTCCAAATGGAAAACGGAGAATGTATCCAACCTCCAATTTCCCCCAGTTATACAGCTCTCATATTAATTCTTTACAGACGTGAAATAGGTGGGTATGTGGCAACGTGCTGGGCATAAATTAAGCAACAATGGCCACGCGAAGTCCTGTTCGCCGCTGAGATCCCGGGGTGGGCACTGCCACCTTGCTATCCCCAGCCCCCAGGACCCCGGAGATGGCAAAGTCGAGTCCGGAGGAGACCGGCCGCGCGTTGGCTTTTCGAACTGGGAGGGTGGGTGGGATGGAGAGCAGAGAGAAATTAACCCCAGCCGGCTTTGTACCTTTTCCCAATCCTCTCCTTCTCAAGCACCACACGAGCGCTCTCATGCACACACTCGCCCACACCCCCTCGTGCCAATAATTTAAACTTCTCTTAGGCAAGGGCACTGCCACCACCATTCCCTCCACCCTCCCCGCCCCGCGAACATCCTACCCCCTTCCCACCTCTACCCTGTGTTCTCTTTTTCGCAGTAGAAAGCCAGCTGGTTTCTCCTAAACCCTGAGAAATCACAGAAGTTAAAATGAAACAAGTATCTGCCCAGCATCTCAACCCCAACCATCTTTCTCCAGGCGTCAGTTTAACAATAGCTATTCGAGAAAAGGGGTGGGGGGGGGGGGAGGGCCGCAAGGAAGGGGGTGAGGGATGTATAGCCGAGTTGGCTACTGAGGTGGCTGCGAAGCCTTGTCGGCTGCGAAGGGGTTCCCCCCTCGCCCAGAAGGCGAAGTCAGCCGCGTAGGACCAAGGACAGGGCTTGCAATCCACTTCCCAGCGCGCAGCACAGCGAGGCTCCCAGGCAGCCGCCCCTCCACAGACACAGCTCCAAGGCTCTTATTTACGCTTTTCTGAACAAAGGGAATCTCATATCCGGTACAGGCTTAAGAATTCGGCCCTAAATTGGCTATCTTCTTTTGAAACACAACCATGATAATTGGCGGCCGTGAGTTAGAGCCCGCACACCTCGCAACGATGAGTTTTGACAGCTTCTACCCACCCCAGCCCCAGCCCAGCCCCAGCCCTCAGGCAGCATGTACTTTTTTCAGTCAACTACAACTAGCTGCCTGGTGCAGCATCTAAATTCCATCTGGCAATCCCATCTCCCCAGCACATGTTATCTGGTTAATGCAATTAAGTCTGGGGTTTTCGCTGGTCTAATCTCCAAGTCCAGGCTTCTGATTCCCCTTAATGGTCCTAAAGCCTCTCCGGTCCTTCGGTTGCTTCGCGAAAGTAGAGGCATGCATCCCCCCCGCCCCCCCCCCCCAAACCCAAGTTATCCCTCTCTTCCCACGAAATGAACTTCCAACCTCAATCCCGAAGCTCACTCAATATCTAGACTCCCATTGTACCCCTGTTCTTCCCTGGCCACATTTACCACTTAAGTTTCTGCCATTGACATTTGCGAATATTCAGTACGTCAAGCATGCGTCCACGGTCTTTTAGTCTAGCTCTCTAGAATTAAAAAGCAGAGCAGTATCTTTGAAATAATACAAACATGTGCAATTAACTTCGTATTCTGTATTCCGCTCACTTACAGGTTTTCTGGGTTTGCCAGCGCATCGCTGCAACTAATGATTAAAGAAACCAAACCGAAACTTACCTTTCTCCCTTAAGGTTTTTGTGTATATGTGTTTTTAAAGTAACGGTGCAGTTCTCCCAATAAGGATGAGCAAGAAGCTGCTGGATAGTTCTCTTAAGACAGCACGAAACCTAAAACTGTGCTCGGCTTAAAAGAAGCAAATAAAAAGAAATGCTTTCGACCCCAAAGTCCAACGCTAAGAGAAATGGCGAAAAAAAATATATGAAAGGGGAGGGGAAACTTAAAAAAGATAGTTTAAAAAGACGGAGACTACCCTCCTATTGCCGTTCAACTAAACAAAAAGGGACAAGAAAAACAAACGAAGGAACAAAGAAAAAGACGAAAGAACGTTTTTTCAAAAAGACGATGTCTTTCTCCTTGTTGCTTTTTAGTAGGTCGCTACAGGAGTAAGCTGCTGCATCTCTAACTGAGAACAGAAATAAGGGGGGAGGACGTCTTAAAAGGGAGGTGGACTGGACCACAGATTTATAGCACCGTATCACCAACCCCTTCTCTGCCTCCGCACTGCCGTGTGTGCAGCTGCTCTGCCAGGCTCCTATCCCGGGCAGCACGCGCGGAAGTATACGCTGAGTCGCGCCACAACGCAACTTGCTCATCTCCCCAGGATCCTGATTGGTCCAGATGCTTCTATTGAGGCCGCCCAGGAGAGGCCGCGCGATATGATTGGTTAGGTGCTTGTGTCACTCTCGAGAGCTCAATGGAGTCCCGTTTCAAGGTAAGTTGTGCGGGGAGGTACACGCTTAACACTGGTGGCGAAGGGAAATGCAAGAAGCAAAAAGAGATGGGGAGAGAGCAACGTGGGAGGGTTGGAACTGTACTATCAGAGTTTGCGATATGGCACGATCTCCTTTCCTCTTAAATCTTTCTGCTTCGGAAAGACTCATTTCCTTTGCCATCACTGCCGCATCTATGGCACTTTTCTTTATAACATTAAACTCTGTCCCCTATGTATGAGTCACTGAGAGCTCCCTCTCTTTGAACTGAGTGAAAGAGATGAATGTACATCCATTACTTGCACGCATGCCTTTTTCGATTTGTGTTCCAGTATTCTATATTAGATATTAGGTAATTTAATGTCTTTCTCTGTTTTGATATATGCATATTGCTGCTCTCTTGTTTGTTTGGGTTTTCTAAAGCGTCTTTTAGGATAAGAATGAAGTCAGAAATGCTTTCAAATAAAGCTGCACGGTTTGAATTACCTTTCACTTCATGACAGAGTAGAAAAGTGCAGGATAAACATCCTGTCCAGGGAAAGAGGTACTGAGTTGAGCTAAGGTCCTTCACTTTGGGGTGTATGATGACACTCAAAAAGAGCAGCTGTATATAAAATTAGAACAAGCCACTCCTCTGCATTTGGTGGCAGTACAGTTCTTGGACCACACATGTATTGCTGACAGTAAAGATAGTCAAGCCTTTATCTGGGCTCTTACTCTGAGGATTTAGAAAGTTTAATCAGAAGACCAAGTGCTGTCAACCCTTCTGTTTTATAGATGAAGACTACTTTATTAAACCCCATATTTTAATAACATTCAGGAGGCTGAAATATAGCTTTATTCAGGGTATTTATTTCTTCCTCCAAGTGAAACTGTAGTCCTCAGGATCGACTTGATGTATAAGTAGAGACAATATTCACTTGACCTAGGTTCTTTTCCAGCTTGGATTTCTTCTTTTAATCTTGAAAGGAAACACCAGCTTCCTACACAGTACTTACAATTCTTACACAGTGTAACATCTTTCTGGAAGCTCATTCCTTTCCAAAAGAAATTCCTTTACTTGTTTATTTATTACTAGCCTCTATCTTTGAGAATGCCGGAAAGAGGAGGCACAGGTAAGAGTTAGAGATTGCAGGGGGGTGGAATGAGAATGGAGGGAAAATGGACAGATAGTCACAAAGCAAAATGACTAGAAAGTCAGGGTTGAAGTAAATCATAGTTCCTTGAAAGTGTCCTTGAGTGTTGATAAATGCTTAATGGCAAAGAACAGAAGACCTGTTTATCTCCCATATAGCCCGTACAATATGTCCAAGTTCTATACTTTGGATAACAATAACTGGGACTTGGGAAAGGAGGCCTGAATCTATATAATTGCCATTTATAATTATCATGCCTTAATCCCCACCCCTACGTTTTATATAACAACAGGCCTGGGTTGCTAATTTCAACATAAAACTATTCTCTAGAACTGGGTGGAACTCAGGGGCAGAAGAAGGAAAAGCTGTTTGAAGAAAGGGAGTCAAGGGGCTGAGGGAACAACAAATAAAGGGAAAAAACAGAAAACCTCCACCTCATCTACAATAAAGTAATCACTGTATGAATAAACAGTTGGAAGATTGGGTTCGCTGTCATTCTCCTTCAACCCCTCCCTTCACCCCTAGATCAGTCCAAAGAGTAAGGTAATAAATACAGTTTGGGTAAAAGTGTAACATTGTTTAGTCAGAATTACCAATAAAGTGAATTGTCTTTTATCCTTGTTAATATGATTTTAATATTGAATTAGTTGCATTTGTTCATGTAATATTCTCAGCAATTTGAAGAAAATCTTTACCATTAACTTACAATTACATAAGTTTCATCTAATTATGTGGAAACTAATACTTTGTTTTATTTTTTGATGTTTGTATCCACAAGAAAGATTTTGTGGATTACAGTAGTATATTTTTGCAAGGATTGGGGGAGGGTGGGTATGGAAAGCTGGGTGTGGTGTGGAGTGATGAAAATCCAGCATGTGTGTTATGTAGTTAAAGAAATTACCTGAAAAATAGCAAACTTGTCCATTCAAATGCAAAATGCTAAATTCTATGGCTTCAGTATGTATGCTTTTTTCAGTTTTTTCAGAGGAGCAAATATTTTTCAGAATGTTTTCATTTTCAACAAGTTGTTTTTTCTATGTAGATAAAGTGGAGTTAAATTATTTAAGAAATTGAAAATATCTTAAAATACTAGTTTACTTCCTCAATCAAACAGATGTTTTTAAATTTAAAAACTTTTAAATGGATAAATACAGTATAAGTAACATGTACTTTTCCAACTTTTAAAAATAAAAACTGAATACAATCACTTTAACACAAATGATACCTGGATATATATTTCACTTTGAAATTCATGCTGTTACAGCCTGAAATATTAACATACTCTATCTTGCAATTAATAAAGACTATGTGTAAACATCAGACTCCACATTAAGCAATTGTAATCAATCCCTCTTTGTTCATAGCTAGGTAAAGAATTATCCACAGCATCTGATCTTGTATTAGAAAAACATTTGAATTATGATTGTCTTGTTAGCTCTGATATATCTTCAAAGTACTTGATATTAAACCACTACAGAGAAGGGAGAGATATAGGGAGTCACTGAGAGCTTGGAGAAAAAGTTTGACGTGGAGAAAGCTGCAAAAAGAATAGTTCTCAAAGCAGAAAAAGTAATGAATTCAATTGATTATTTTACTAAAATATCTTAATAAAGGAACAGTCATTCATAGGAATACTCGTAAGCTATTGCGGGCAATGTCTTTTATGATAAATAACCCCCCTACACTAGTTCTGGGGAGGAAGAGAGGATACTTTGAGGGTTTTATGATAAAGGTGGCTGTAAAGTACAGTTGTAACTTTTTTAAAGTAAAGAAAGCAGTTAAGCTATTTAAATGAGTTTACAATGTTTGGCTTAGGATGATAGTTCCAAACATTATACCCTCTCAGATGTATAAAAATATTATTCTGTGTTAATTTGTTGGGCTGTTTGGGATGATGGAGGGGGGTGTCTGTTGTTCATAATGTTAGAAGTGTGACAGTTTACTGCCTGAGTGAGAAATAGAGGTATTATATAGCTTGATGATTACTATTTTATTTGTTCTTCTTAAAGAAGTACGTCAACTTTACTTCCACAGTTTAGGAAACAGAAAAAAAAAAAAATGTCGAGAACATTGATACCAACGTGAGTTTAGAACATGCAACCGGGCTAAAGAATGAGGCAGGAGTTAGCACCATGGACAGAGACAAGCCGAGCCTGAATAAAGGTTTGCAAAGCTTGAGGGAGTTTTCTGCCCCTCCCAGTGAGACACAGAAACTACAGTTCTTGGGAACATTTCATTTCTACAGACTATAGGGCTGTCCTACTCCATAGAAACACGTTTATTTTGAATTAGGCTGGCTTTTGCTAGGACTCGGCCATAGTGACAAACCGCCAGGAAGGTTAGCGCCCCGAACTCGCTGCGCACCCTCCACTGTCCTCCTCTTTCCAGACACTTCTTCCCCTAGTGAGCCTGTCAGTCATCAAAGAGGTCATACAAAATAAACGCAAATCCAGGTAGTCATCGGAAAGTCGGCTAAACCTACTCCAGATTTTTTAATCCTCGAAATTCCCAGAGGGAATCGCAACAAAAACGCCTACACGCTCAACCCTCTCTCCCCTCCCCCCGTTCTTCCCCCGGCTCCCTCCACCTCCTGGCAAAGGGGCAAAGCCTTTTATCCGAAGGTGAGTGACCTCCGAGACTATTTCGCAAAGAACCCTTTATATTGCAAACACTTTCCATTAGGAACAGTGCCAGAGACGGCAGTGAGCAGGGTCACAAACATCCTTTACTTTCTCTTTACATCATGTCTTTAAACTCCTGTTCAAGGGAAAAGGAGCAGACTCAGCGAGAATTTACCCTAAATTCCGAGGTTACTGTTTACACTTAAAGACACGTGAATTGTATAGGTTTTTTTAAAAATTAAACGTAATGTAGTGTCGCGGTAAATTAAGACCAGCCTATATTGTTCTTCCCCCCCGCCCCCTACCACGACCGCCTTCCCCCCCCCGCCCCCACTCAGCAAAATGTGTATGAGGTGCATTCTCCTTTAGATGATTTGCCTGCGGATATTCAGACTGAAATCTGTTGCACGTGCCCCAGAGTGTCTCGGAAAATTTATTTGCAGCTTCGGATCAACGATCATTTATGTAAACGCTCCTGCAAATGCCCTCAGCTTTCTTCCCCTCCTCTCTTTTACTCAGGACCAACTTTTAGCAAGGTAAACTCACGTCTTTCCTGAGCGTGCAAAGGGTGATCTAGGCGACGAGGGAGGGTGAGGTAAGAAAAACTTGGAGGTGAGACAGGGCAAGTCGGAGCTTTGTGTCCGTTTCTTCCAGGGATGCTAACAACCTTCTCTGAGCTTCCTCCTGGAGCCGATACATCTCATGCAAAATTAACACAAGTAATTAAAAATAGCAGATTCCAAAGTTAAAGGAAACCATCTGTCTCAGCTGGTGGCAATCAGTCTTTTCGCCTGCCCCTTTACCGGGACCTGGGAAGAAACGGTTTTTCTGCTTCCGATGCTCGGAGGCTCTTCCTTATATTGAAGATTTATGTTTCCACTTGTGTGCGATGCACGTCTAATTTGAAATAATAAAGCCGGGCTGAGCAACCAGTCAATCAGAGCTATCAACTGCGCTCGGCACGCAGCCCTGCCCCCAGCTTCCTCGGATCTCTAACCCTCTTTCCCTCCTCCCCCCTATCTCGCTCTCCTTGCTCTCCCCCTCCTATTTCCTCTCTGCTCTCTCACACACTCACACTTTTCCCCCACGTGTGTTCAGGTCACACCCTTGCCCCATAGAGCAAGTGACCGTACCAGGGCCCGGGGACAAAGGCAGAGTTTGTTACAGAAGAAGACTGAGGCCCGGGGAGACAGCGGCTAGAGAAACAGCTGTCTTATCAGCCCGCTGCAGAGATGGAGATGGCTCGAGAGGTCCTCAACAGATAATCACTTGAATACGTTTGCAATGCGCCAAACTTCACGCTTGATAAGGCCAACCCAATGCAGAGAGCAGCCCAGATCCTGCTCTATTCTGGCTTATCTGGGCTGTAAATTAAGAAATTGAAATTCAGGTGGCAGAGGCAGCAGTCGGCTGACAGACCGCTAAAGTAAACTGTCATTAAAATGCTATCGGCAGGCAGAGAGGGGGCGCCTGGAGTGGGATATAGTTTTAATGGGGGGAGGGGAGCGGTGAGAGAAAAAGTCCACCGGTTTTAAAAATTATTTGGGGAGAAGCAGCTGTGAGGAAAAGTTGCAAAGGGCCACAGCGTCTTGGTCATGATTCCTAGTCATAACTACGATGTAGAAACAATTTGAAAAGAATAAAGTTGTGTGAAGTTTGGTGTAATAGAGATTAAGGGACAGTTTAAACCGATCTGATGAAAAATAGAATTCTGTCTGTATCAGAGCATAGGGCAGAGGAAGCTCTCTGACTACAGTATTAGAAACAGATTCCAAATGGGCTCTAAAGTTTTCCTTTTGTTGTAAGAAAAGTACATCAATCAGATGCAGAGGAGTTACCATAAACTGAGGTAAATAAACCTGACCTTTTTGTTGAAGTGATGGGGCCACAGGAGAGATTCCAGGATGGTTTTTAGAATAGCCAAAGAAGTTGTCAATCACAGAAACGAATCTGCTTTAGCTACTTACAAGAATAAGAGTTATATTTCATCCCCTCTGCCTCTACCCAGATAATTACTATGGGGTATTTCAGGAAACTCAAGAAATTCCACATGTGTATTTTGACATCACTTGATTCTTTCAGCACACTTTATATCTACACTCTTCTGTCTGCTTTTATGGATATGGGGCATGAAGTTCTATGCATTATTTGAATAAATGTTTCACAAAAAGTTTAAGATGTAAAATGACCAGAATATAGCCAGTGACCTTGTTGTCTTGATTCACTGATGACTCTGCACTGTATCTTGTTCTCTATGTGGTTGAATAGATTGTAAATTCACTGGTGTGCATTTATGAGAGTGTGTAAGTATGAGAGGATGCAGTGCATTTTCCAGGCAGCATTTATATTTTAAGTTTTAGCAACATTTCTAAAAGGGTACCTTCAGCTGATAACACATGGTTAACACAGTTTTAGAAAATCGATAAGTTTTTACTTTGTTTAACCCCAAAATTTTGATCAATGTCAGAGTGCATTTAACTGGCAATATAAAGGTTGCTTAAATCACAGTGGGGTGAGGAAGAATTAAAAATAAATTTGTCGGGAAAAAATGATGAGAAAAAATTTAAGATGCTAGTGTACGTTTCAATAGTTATTAAACTATTTAGATACATTAAAAAACAATTCTTTTAAACTTTGAAACTGACATTTGATTACTCATAGGGAAGTAATCAAATAAATATGTCATGGAATCTCAAACATGTTTCTGTTGAACATTTTTTGCAAAAATCCTTCATGCCTTGTAACACTGAGAGGTATTAAAAATATTCAAGCACACAAATGAATGAGTGCTGTATGGGTTCTTCAATGAGAGAGAAATCTAAGTTTATGTTAGGTAGCTTTTCCCCTCCATAACACCATTTTCCATAATGTTATCGTATTGGTTTAAATAATGGCTGCTATATAGGCATTTTAAGAACTATTCTTTTAATGAATCCCAACCTTTTAGGCAATGTTATATTATCTTCTGATAATGAGACATTTTTCTGCTTGTTACAAAGCACAGTATTGTTGAGTATTTACTCAAACAAATTTGAATTGCCAACTTTAATGTCTCAAGCTATGGTTTTTATTTTTACTTTTCTTAAGTAAATTGAAAATATGCATACAAGGGACTGCTTAACCTATTCTTTGTCATTACAAGTAGGACTTTTTAAAGATGAGAATTTGCATAAGGCTTAAAAGATTTATTCTAAGTTTGAAATGTGAGAAAAAGATATTTTACAAATATAAATCATTATAACACTTCAAAATTATAAGATAATTTTAAAAAGAAAAAATTTCATTATTGAACAGAAAAATGTTTTAGCATGAAATTATTACAAAAACCACTCCTGTCTAATTTTTGTCACAAATAAATGATACAATTTCTAAAGGCATAGCAATTCATTATGAAAGATGAAAAATAATTTAAAATTTTTAAGTGCAGAATTTATTTTTCAAGTGATTCCCCATTATTAATTCTTCTCTGTGGGAAATGGGATCATAGATTTTTAAGGTAAACAGTCTCTCTATGATGTATAAAGGCAAAATACTGGATGCTTTGGAAATACCTAAAAGTTATAAATGTTTTTATTTTAAACTGATTATGATTTTATTACCAAAAAAAAAAAAAACCAATCAGATGACTAATTGTGTCTTTCCAGATATAACATTTATCTTCAGGTGAGAGTCAAATGAGTAATACATAATCATTTCCTATTTCTAACTATTTATTCCTGATCTTTGACAAAAGACCCATTTCAGTTTGATTCAATAATCTTTTGAGTGCCTATATTTATACAATATCTCTTTATAAGTTTTTTAATAGTATGGTTTGTCCAAAAATTAATCCTTTTAATGGAAATTGATATGTTGCTTTATTAGGAACTACAATTTTGAAAATTTTAAGAGCTTGGGTTTTCACTTCAGCACATCTGGATTTGAACCTGACTCCACTTACTGTGGGGTCCTGGACAAGTTATTTTATCTTCTAAGCCTTGATCTCCTGATCTACAAAATGGTGATAATAATGCTTAATTTAGGATCCCTGTGAGGTTAAACGAAGTCATGAGTGTAAAATACTCAAACTTCCTGGCATAGAGGAAGTAGTCAATGCACGGTAACTAGGATTATGGAACAAAATGGTGACTTAGCACATTTATTTGATGAAGCCAGAATTAGAATTCCTTTGTTTATATAAAATGTCTCTTAAACATTTTCATTTGCTCTCATTAATTTCCTAACTGATGTATCTTATAATAAATATCTTCTCACATTTCTAATTGTAACCAAGTTTAAAAGGCCCCAAAAGGCATAAAATCTGTCTGCCCTGTTACGTAGCTTCAATATATTTCCCAATACAATTTCATGATTCACCCATAAAAAGTTGTGGGTCTTCAAAAAGGAACTTAGTCTGAGATCCTATTTGATTGATATAATAATAAAAACACCTTAGATTTTTATAGTACCTTTTATCGCAAAAAGCTCAATGCACTTTTCCATATTTATCATTGTAACTCAGGAGGTAAGGAAAAACATAAATTATTTCTCATTTTCAGGAGCATAGCAGAGGCATTGGGAATTTAGGTAACAGTTCTAAGATTAATAGGAATACAGAATAGGTTTCCTGAATGTCAGTCTTTCTGCAATGTTACTCTCTTTGGCATTAATTACAACCATTGTTCCTTTATTTAGGCTCACAATGTTAGTGTTTGGCATTAAGTATAGGTTATAATTCAGTTAATTACTCACTGAAATCAAGTTGAGTCAAATATATACTATCACAGTCTAATCAAATTAAAATATTTTGATTTTATGCCGAGAAACTTTTATTATTCAAATATATATATATACTATATATGCGTACATTATCCATTCTTATTTACCATTCTATGTCAACTCTATGGCAAGATTTTTAAAGTTACTAGTCATTTATGGCCTTGAAAGAAATCAGTTTCAATCTCCTCATCACTCGCCTCTCCCCAGGCTCATTCCCTCTCTCCACATATATTTTTATAGGCTATTATATTTATTCCATTTACATAGGCTAACAGTAATTTCTGCTCTAGTTTTCTATTTCTTAGGTTTCTGTGCTTGAAAAATCTAACAAAATAAATATCCAAAGGAACATAGAGGTAGACTGTGTAAAGGGCACAAGAGACTATGCTTTTTATAATAGTTTGAGTGAAACAAAATGGAAACATAATGTCCACTTGACATTGTAAAACAAAGAATGTCAGAAGAATAGTAAAGCTTGTGTATGGTTTATAGTTTTTCAGTTCCTTCCTGGGCTTACTTTGCCATGGATTGGTATAGATTCAGCTACAGATGTGGACTTTCAGTGAATAAGTAGAACAGAAGGAAACAAAACTTTGCAGCCTGATAAAAGAATAAACTTTAAATATTTGGATATCTAAGTTCATAGGTTACAATGGAAAAACAAACTTACTGTTCTTTAAACTTCAATAGGCATCTATCTATAGCCTAAATATATCCTATAATTTGATAGGACTGACCCACTCAAAGTCAAGCCCAATCATGTGAATGCCAGACTTTTATGAGGAAGTGTAATTAGCACCAGGAAGAAACAGAAGCATACACACAGAAGAGCCAGAGCTACTGTTTATTGCCATTTCGCACCAACCCCTGTTAACCCTTCATGTTGACGTGACTAAATGGAAAATCTATTTCTCTGATTGAGCATATGTATATGCATTTTAAGGCTGAGAATACTGTTGTAATAGAAATATGTTTGGTGTCTTTGGTCACTGTCATTTCAGTATAAGAAATTAGAGAATACGTTGTTTGAAATGTCAGTTTTTGTAAACATGAGTTGGAAGATGTAACATAAATGAATGGTGTTACAGACTGCTTAAGCTGTCTGAGTAACAAATAAACATTTCCTTGAATTATTTTGACATAATTTACTGTGAAATTTCTTTTTTTCTCTTGCTGATATTTCTAGATTTCTTGTGCAGACAATAAAGAGAAGAGTCTTTCTTTTATGTCAGGGCTCATTTTTTAGCTCATAGAGCACTGTTTTGTAGAATACTAACATTTCCTAGATGTAAAATGAATCCTGAAATAGAGGCGCGTCTCCATATTAGTTATATCAAAAGGATACACGAAAATGTGACCCTCTTTACAAGGTTTTTCTCACTGATAATAATGAAAATGTTTTGATGGCCAAAATATTTACAGCAGGTATTAGGACAGTGATAGAGTTCTGAACAAATAATACTTTTGAGCCAAAATGCCCAAGAAAGCTATGAGGGAAAGAAACCAGGAACCAGAGCCTATCATGCTGCACCCTGCTTAGCTGTGGATGCCCCTAAAACACCTTTGTGCCTAAGAGGGATCTGTATAAACAATGCTAAGAGAGGATGCATCACGCTAAGATTCCTAGGCTTGAAGAGAGGAGACTTGAGTCCTAGTATTATTTCTCCCACTAACTAGCTGATTCCCTTCAGCAAGTCCCTCTGACTAAACCTCATGATTCCCAGGAGAAGACTGGATTAATAATAATAATGGGTAACAAGCACTGAGTATATAATATGCACTGGGCAGCATTCTAATGCTTTACATGCATTAAATCATTTAATCCTCACAACAATCCTATAATTTTAAAGATGAGGAAACTGAGGAAGTTAAGTAATTTGCCCAAGATCACACAACCAGAAGTTGACAGAGCTGGGATTTGACCTTAAGTATCCATTTTTATGGCCCAAGTCCTAACCCACTATTTATTAGATGACCTGTAAGGTACTTTCCAGATGTAAAATTCAGTAATTCCAAAAGAATATAGCAGAAATTAATACTTGCAAGAGAACAAAAGTGTCAGGAAAATAGATATTACAGTTAACATAAACAAACAAAACTCTACTTTTTATAACAAAAATAATTATACTATCTTGCCATGCTACCTATTGCTGACAAATGAAAAAGAGATAAAGTGATAATTGGATGATTTGCTCCTTTAAAATGGTTCAGGTCAAATACAATAAAATTTTGAGAAATATTACATAAGATGTCCTAACCACCAGCAATTTCGGGGGGTTTGAAGAAATTTTAATTATTTAGCTTTTTTAGGGAATTGTCGAAAGTATTAAACATCATATAAAGGATGGGACACTAGAACATTAAACAGTGCCTATTTTGAAGTAATAAGAGTTGGACTTTCAGTTTTTTCTTAACATTTTCTGCATTATTGAATTTGTAAAAATTCTGAGCATGCATTCTTTTTTACAAATCAGAATTAGTGTTTTGAGGAGGAAAAAATCTTTACAGCTCCAGAGCTCAAGCTTCGGCCTTGTAGCCAACAGGTGGGAGCAGGACGTAGATATTGAGTGGTGAGGACCAGTGACCTCTTAAAAGACAATTTAGATTTAGAGAAGCACAGATTAACAGCCCTGGAGCTTTATAGTTTAAACAAAATAATATTCATTTATAAAGACAAATCTTGAGATTTAATACATATGAAAAATAAATATAATAGAGGAAAATGAAAAAAATCTCAGAAATTGCTCTACCAGTTTCTTAGAATAATACAGTATCAGATGTAACTATCTTGTCCCATTAGAATTGCCTAATGTATATATATTTTTTAATAAATTTATTTATTTAATTTATTTATTTTTGGCTGCGTTGGGTCTTCGTTGCTGCGCACGGCATTTCTCTAGTTGTGGCGAGCGAGGGCTACTCTTTGTTGTGGTGCGTGGGCCTCTCATTGCGGTGGCTTCTCTGTTGTGGAGCACTGGCTCTAGGCACGTGGGCTCAGTAGTTGTGGCACACAGGCTCAGTAGTTGTGGCGCACGGGCTCTAGAGCACAGGCTCAGTAGTTGTGGAGCAAGGGCCCAGTTCCGCGGCATGTGGGATCATCCTGGACCAGGGCTCGAACCCGTGTCCCCTGCATTGGCAGGCAGATTCTTAACCACTGCGCCACGAGGGAAGTCCCGAATTGCCTAATATTAATTACACACAGGAACAACAATTATCTCCTTCACTCACTGCCTATCTATATTATGACCAAGGGATGTTCTTCTTTTCATTTAATTAATCATTTCTTTTTCCCTACTCTACCCTTTCTTGCAATTGCTGGAGATTCTCATAAAATGAACTTTAATTCCCAACTAGCAAAGCCCCTATATCTCTATGGCAAATAAATAATGAAAACCATAATACAATAAAGAATTATGATGAGACTGAGCAAAAACTGGCTTCCTGACAGGTACCATTTAGTGAATTGCTATTTCAATGCCCTAAACAGTCACCTGAGTTAATTCAATTTTCATATTGTTTAATTTTTGTCTTTAAAATCACTCTTCACTGTCTCAACTCTATAGGATGGTACAGTCCAAACATCCTCATTTATTTAATTTTACCATTTAAAAATATTCTAATATTATGACCAAGAATCTAACAAGAGCTAAATGCAGGTATTATTTATTTTTAAAGGAATGCTATGAATAAACTTGTATTGACAGAAGTGAAAAAGAAGCTACTAAGAAACAATATCAAAATAAGAGAATTTTATTTTTTAACATGATGTGTTTTAATGTGACCCTGTTACTATCTTTTAAGCTTTATAAAATGTAAATGTATATTAACTTTTATATATGAATTGTGGCCATTTTGGAAAAAA
The DNA here is from genome assembly GCF_028021215.1 of Eschrichtius robustus. Lineage (NCBI taxonomy): Eukaryota > Metazoa > Chordata > Mammalia > Artiodactyla > Eschrichtiidae > Eschrichtius > Eschrichtius robustus. The sequence goes on from NC_090833.1 coordinate 72,666,547, forward strand.
GTTATTCATTATAAACAGAGGACATAAAATGCCGCTGCTCTCACTCATGGACTCATTTGACTCGGTGCAGTCTTGAATAATTTTAAACCAAACATGACTGCGGCAATCAATTTTCGTCCAATTTATTGGGCATGAGTTAAAGCCAATTAAAAAACCATTTTTGGTGCAATTCAAGGGGAAAAATGTATAAACCCATGAAAAACAGATTTCAGTCCTAGACATGAGTCATCACTATTCTAAATAATGGCGTAAGCCGCCAATCAGAAAGAACATGTCCTAAAATTGCATATTCCACACTGGAAACTGCATTTCTCAGCAATGATTTTATACAATTTAAATTTTTTTAATAAGAAACTGACCTGGAAGGAAAATCATGTTCTTCTAACATTGTCTCATTTCTGAATATTTTTTAGCCACAAAATTAAAAGGTAGTTTACAGCAGCTCCTGAGCTTATGAATTAAGAACTAGTAGAAAGCCATCTGTGACCTTTATACAAAGAAAGCAAAACATTTTACCTATAATTTTAAAGTATCTTTTACCTATTAGACCATGTCTCCTTTCACATGAATATAGTGGCTCTCTTTTAAGGCCATAAAATGAAACAACCCCTGTGCGCTCCGGATAATCTTAGGGTAATCAAAGCAGCAAAATGGAAGCTTCTAGGTTGGAAATTACAGCTATAAAATGCAGCCATACACTTTCAATCTGTATATTAAAAAGGCCTTTTCAGGGTTATAGCTGTTCAAAGTATTCAAGCAGACCTGGATTCTGGTTCTGCCTCTCCCCTGTCCTTGGTATATGACTCTAGGCATGTTGCCTGATCTCTCCAAGCCTCAGCTTTCTCATTGGTAAAATGAGTATAAAAATAATAGCTACCTTTTAGGGATGTTGTGAGCATTAAGTGAAAAAATATTTGTCAAGTGTTTAGGAGAGTGCTTGGCACAGAGTGGATCTTCCGTGAATGACAGAACTGGTGAGATGACATGAAAGCCCAGTGGTTCTCACACATAGCTGTGCATCTATACCTCAGCCCACCTGTGGAGGCTTTCTTTGAAAGTACAGATACCTGGGCTCGATCCCAGGAATAATTCTACTCAGTAATTCCGAGGTAAGGTCTAAGCATACGTGTTTATAAAAACCTCTATGGATGATTCTGAGGAGCCACTGATTTAAAGCAAAAACCGATACAGATTTTTCAGTTGCTCAGTTAATATGGAGTTAAAGTAAACTCTGGCTTGAACTATTTTGGTTTGGCTTTCTCCACTGGGCAGATGAACTGGAGTAATTGCCAAATATGTATTCTGGATAATGCTGAAAGAGATTTACCTGGGAGACTCTTTAAATATTTTATTTACATTCAGATGTCTGTGAGGTCACAGAGTAAGCATGATTTTCCAAAAGTTCCTGTTATTATAATAAAGGAATAGACACGTGAGATAACCCTGGGAGATTACAGTCATTCCACTGGCATGGATATATTTCAGTGTTTACTACATCTCGTAGCTTTTGCTTCTGTTTAATAACATAGGCAGATAAGCCAATACTACCAAATCAAATTTTTTCAGCGTTATATTTTCCTGTTGAGTTCATTTCTAACTGTCCTATTTCGAGATAAGTAAGCAGTTTCCTCTCCTCGGTGATAGAGATCAGGAGTGCCACACAGTTAAGAAAAGCAGCTACCAGAAAAAGATGTATTTTGGCCTGACATGACCACCCCGTGAGTTACTCATCATGATTGTTTAACAAAAATGAGGGCATTTTACCTGGGAGCAACCTTTAAATATTAACTGAGGCCTGGACTCTCCTTAATATCTTCCCATTAGTGGAGATTAGTTTATTAGATTAACAATAATCTGTCTGTCACCTTGGAAGGGAAAGAGAGACTGTCCTAGTAGACCTTGGGTTTTACCAATGTCTGTAAAGGGGGCAGCACGAGCCTAGGGGCATAAGGGATAGCAGGTCCTAGAGGTATCAAGAGAAGGTGATGGGGAGGTGAGATAACCCATTATTCACCATTTTGTCACCATTTTTGCCTAGGGTAGCTCTAGGTGCAGCTGGTATGGTCTCAGACTTAAGGCCTTCCTTGAAGGTAGGCAACCAGAGTTATTTATACCCCGGCACAGCTCTGTGCAGGAATCCAAGAATATTCCAATACTGCCATACCACCAAACAGAATTTTGAATTTAGAGAGTTTTTAGAGAGCGGGCCATTGATATACTCTCTCCTTGGATCTAAACATGCAAATTCACATAAGATCTAGTTGGGAAAATATTATCTGGGAACATTCTACCTCCCACCCCACCTCAGGGTTCAGAAATGACTCAGAATAGTCTAGATATAATTCAACATCATGTATTGCCAATCTCTTGGTAGATCAAATCTTAATGTTGATTAAGATGTTGATCAAGAAGTTGGTTTACCCAAATTCTAGTTTTAAAACTATTTGTAAATCTCTACGTTTCTATACGTAAAATGAAATTATAGTATTTGCTTTTCTTACTTTATGAGGTTATTGTGAAGCCAAAATAAGATGACATATATGAAAACTGGAGAAAACGTTTATTGTTATGGCATAAGAATGGAGAGGAAAATAATTATTTTTTAATGTACACAACTTACTAGCAAATTATCCAAAGCCTTTCAGGAACATATTTCCCTTTTCTTAAGTAAACTTTCTTTTTTTTTTTTCCTTTTTCAATATGATTCCCCAAAAGTTTCAAAATCAAGTTGTAAGATAATAACCCTATGTTAAAACTTCAAAAATTGAAATTGCCTCAAACTTGCTGAACTGGGACTTCCCTGGTGGCGCAGTGGTTAAGAATCCGCCTGCCAATGCAGGGGACACGGGTTCACTCCCTGGTCCGGGAAGATCCCACACGCCGCGGAGCAACTAAGCCCGTGCGCCACAACTACTGAGCCTGTGTGCCACAACTACTGAAGCCCGCGCACCTAGAGCCCGTGCTCCGCAACAAGAGAAGCCACCGCAATGAGAAGCCTGCACACCACAATGAAGAGTAGCCCCTACTCGCCGCAACTAGAGAAAGCCGGCGTGCAGCAACAAAGACCCAATGCAGCCAAAAATAAATAACTTTATAAAAAAACCAAAACAAAACAAAAACTTGCTGAACTATCTTGGAACATGAAAATCTGTAGAAAAAGTGAAACTTTCCTTTTTTTTTTTTTTTTTTGGTTTATGAATGTAATGTTTTATCTAAGTCTAGCCTTAGACAATTGGTTTCTAAAACGTGGCTCACTGAAATTTTAGAGGAGAGAGCCCTGTCAGAATTTTTCATTTAACCGGCAGAGAATTGCTTTCTCACAGCTGGAAGCTTGAACAGCTGTTGACTCTGGCACTTTTCTATTCCTCTGGGTGAGAGTTCATGGACCCTCACTGTGCCATTAGGAGGACAGCAGCGATGTATGTGGTCAGAAATATTTTCCAATGCAACCCATTTCCAAGGCTACCCCTCCACCCTCTCCCTAGGACTGGGGCACAGGTAACTCAGAGCCCTTGTGTCACCTGTGGGAAATATTCTCTCAGTTGAGGAAAACCAACCTCCATAAAAATCTTCTTTCCGACCCATGGTTAGATCACAAGGCTCATGTGACCATAAAGATTCCACGAAGGACTTTTGATGTCAGTCAGTCTCAGGATTGAGCATCCTTTTAGACTTTATAAATATCCACTCCCCTTTTTTTTTTTTTTACATTTTATAGGAAATTTCCCTTTCATTTAGCGTGCATTTCTGAGTGTTTCTTAACGGATACTAAATAACTAACTCCATTTTGAACTTACAGAAAGAAGAACAAGCAAAAAGACTATTTCAGAATAGCTGCCACTGCAGTACTATTTACTGTATCCACTAGAGGACACCTCTCAGAATGGCTTAAAATATCTCCCCTCTCATTCCCTGTGGCCTCTGGCATTTGATGCTCAACTAACTCTTGAGCCACTGGGCCACTGGCTACATATCGCTGTTAGAATGAAAACATTCCCCCTGCTTTAACACCTCCTGCTAGTTCAATAAAGCGATGTTTAAATAACTGAACTGGCTTCAATGAACTGTACTTGCCATTTTTTCCTGCTTCTTAGCTAGATAAAATGGAGATAATTGTGAAGTGGATGAGCAGGTTTAATGAAAGCCAGTTTCTTTTGGTATACTCCTGAAGCAGCAATCATCATCTGTTTGGCTTTTGAAGAGCAACAATTATAATCACTTAAACCCCCAAGGGGAACAAAAATAGAATTTACATTAGCATATAAAATATACAGCTGGATTGGGCAAGCCTATAAAATTCTGGGAAAATCATTCTAATCTGAATGCTATTCAAACTCACAAGTAAAATGAGTTCAAGAGTATTTTACATGCTTCCTTCCTATAAAATAATACATATAACAATGTTGAGAGGATTTTCCTAAAAATGAACACAAGGAAATGAAAAATTGTTGCCAGGAGAGAATCCCAGCAGGAATGGGCTAAACTGTATTGTCAAGATATCAGAGAGCAAAATGCAAAACGATATTCACAGGAAGGACTAATCACTCTCAAGAGAAGATTTTTCATGCACACGGGAGTTTAAAAAAGGAAATAGGGTGGCTTTAGTCTGATTAATGATGAAACTTACTCATAAATAAGGAAAATTTGAGATTAATAGTACTTTCCTCCTCCACTGTAAATGTGAAAGCAATACAAAGGAAAGTGAAATCGCTTAAGTTGATACCCTATTGTTATGAAGCAGAACTCTTTTTCCTATTTTAAAACATTTTCATATCATTTCCTCTCAAATAACCTCTTTCTTACACCTCCCTTTCTAATTCTAGCCCAGATCACAGGCAATCTCCCTCACCATTTATGTTATTTAATTACTTTTGCTTTTGTGTGCCTTTCACGGTTTACAAGATACTTTTTTTTTTTTTGGTAGAGCACAGAAGAATAAAAATGGAGCCTTTGCTTTATCCATTATGCTACTAGCAACAAAACACTAACATAATCAATATATTAGAGGCTTTCCCGGCTGTGCACATTTGTCAAAGGCAGTGTGTCTAAGAAATTACACTAATGAATCTTGAAAAATTCAGCATCCTACACAGACAACTTGTTCTCCCTCATAATAAGTACATATCAAAATGTAAAGACTAGGAAAATGAATACTTTCATCTTTCTTTATATTATTTGAAGTTCCACTATTACACTTTTCTTTTTAATGGAAAAACAAGTCAGTACGCAAAACTTCACCTCCACTGGGAAGCACTTCCTGAATACCCACACAAAAGCCAACTGCAGGCGACCTGGCGATGGCTTCTTCTATCTTTCTAAAAGCACTTTGTACACACCTCTGATAGCAATTATGTCACTGCATTATAACCATTTGTTGACATGCCCGTCTCCTATACAGACTGCATTGCTTGACAGCAAAGCCATCTTTTTCAGCAGGGTATTCCTGGGCTCTAGCACTGTACCTTAAACCTAATAAGCATGCAATAATGTTTGTTGAGTGAAGTTTATCATTTTTGTATTCCAAGACACATCAAAATGTTATGGTGATTGATAAGGCTCAACCATATATTAAATACCATCTCTGCCATAACATCAAATTTAATGGTGATATATTAAGCACTGAGAAATTAGAAATTCCAAAGTCTAGATTTCCGTAGCAATCTTTATTCTCCTTATCTTTAACAAAGGATAAGGGTAATTTTTTAGATTTTATTAAATATTTATAATGTGTCCAACGGTTATTTTTACTGGAAACACTAAAAAAACTGAATTCTTATTTCTGAATGATAATGACGACTTCAGGTTTCACTAGCTTTATATGTCTTTCTTTCTTTCTTTTTTTTTTTTTAAGTTAGAACCATTAACACTGCTTTCTCAGCCTTTGTCAATGTCTGTCAGGTTTGGTGGTACATAGCTAGTAGTATTCTGCCCTTTCCTATAAACTTTTCATGCTCTGAGATGTTTTGAAAGTCCATAACATGTAACTTTACACTGAACACAAATGTAAAGATTTCATGTTTGAAAGAATTTCAAGGAATAATTGAAATGCATAGCATGAAGGATTCCAGGACGTATGCAGGAACTATCTTAAGGTCCTTTCATTCTTTTCCTAATTTAAACATACTCCACATTTTCCTCCTAATTTTTCAAGTGAAATTATTATTTTGTATGAGGTTATGGGACAGCGATGGGTGGTGAAGTACAAGAAGAGACTCCACAGACCTATCCTAAAATACTCTTACATTTTTAGTTAATAATGAATGTTAATATTATCATTAGGTAAAATTCAGTTTTGTGGCATTATCCCACAAATTGAAACTGAAAAACTGCTTTAATAAATTTTTTTGCTTCATACTAATATAACTATAACTTTTTGTACATTTATTATTCATATATACAGACTTGTGTACTTTGATGAATTTGAAGGGAAAGAAAATTGTACATACAACTCTATGATTTTAGTACATAATAATGTAATGTAAATTTCCAAATCAAGGATAAAATAGAAGATTATACAAATATTTTATTAACTATGATAAAAACCCAGCCTGAATTTTAATTAAAATGAGAAAATAACTAGAATTAGGTTGGGGAGGTAAAAGTTCAAGTTATGGTCTCCAAGGTCAAAGTGAAGTAGAATTCAGTTATATGTGACTGACTGCTAGACTATTTGGGAGTTTGAAACGTTTAAGCCTCACAATTCAGCCCTTTATAACATGGTTCTTAAAAGTCCAAAATTATCAGACTCTTAAAAAAGCTATTGGAATTCTCATAGTAATAGGGTTTAAACATGAGAGAGCTGGACAATTTCACTTTTTAAAAATCAAGCTTACAAAATGGATAAATCAGTTTTTAAAAAGTCCTTCACTTATCAGGAGTATTAATTCAAATGCCTTTTTAAATATGTGTGTTCTCTGCATTTAAAAAAAGTAACTCAATTTTTTAAAAAAAAGGTCCACACAAAACAACTCAGGAGCCCATCTACTGCAAAAAATGCAGATAGAGTGCTTTCATTTCCTCTCAGGTGAAAGTGAAAAATTTAACAGTTTTCTGTTGAATGTACATGATGTCCTTAAATATTTTTTAATTTAATATTTATGTCCCAATCTCTTAGGTTCAAACATTTTATAAATAAAAAAGAGCAAAATTAGAGCTTTTTAAAGGGAAAGGTTTCTTCCCCAGTATTTCACAGTCTATCATCTTTCATATTTAAAAAGGAATCATAAAATGAGGCCCCATATTTTCTATATCACTTTCTATCTTTAAGTCTCTTTAAGTTCACTAAATGAAGGTAGTTTTAAAAATGCCGGCCCCTACTCACTGAATAATTAGTGTAAAACTTAACTGATTAAACTCTAACTTAGAAAATAAATATATGGCAAAAAAATCATGAAATGATTTACTACCTATAAAAGCATACAACATTTCATTGCTCTAGCAAATGTTATTGTAACTGAACTTTTAAAGTCTTTAAAATGAAAAATTAAATCTGAATTTAAGTTGGTAAAATGAAAAAAAAATCACTCTGCTTATTTGATTTATGTCCCTTATATTTAAGGAAAACTGGGTTTTCAGTTAGGCTTTCCTTTTATTAAGTTGTTGGTACATATCTGTGTATGTTGTGTATGTTTCAAATATATTGGTACATATTTGAAAATACTTTTGTCATTAAATTGATTTAATCTTCCTCTCGTTTTGTTTATTTTTGGGGTGGGACAGAGGAGGCAATAAATCCTCCATTAGTGTCCCCCAAAAGAAACAACCAGCCAAACCAGCATAATGTATCCAAGCCCAATTTGGGGATATAATTAGGAATGTTTCAGTAGGATTTTTTTTTCTTCAAAATGTTTTATTGAGGAAAGTGCCCAGATTAACAGGTAATCATTCCTATGTTTGGAATTTGGGGAGATTATATGGGTTTTATGTGGAAGGTCTCTTTAAATTTAGTAAATTAGCTCATATTTTCTACTACTTGATTCTCATTTTGCTTGATTTTAGACCCAAGTTTAGAGTCAGATAGATTCAAATCCTCACTTTATGGTTTATGAGCTGTCTGATTTAAACTACTCAGTTTCTAGGCATACTAAAACCTACCACCTAGAGAATTCTGAAGATTAACTGAGATAATATATGTAAAGCACTTACATATATGATTGGATCATGGTAGAGAAACAACAATGTTAATTATTAAAGTTAACTTCTTAGCTGTTTTACATTGTATATTTGATATAAGATACACATTAAAGTTTAATACTAATTAGACATAATAAATGAAAGTTATTTTTGAATTTTTAAAATCATAGTATCACTTCAGCTGTTTCTTTTTTACTTTTTTTGCTTGCAGGCACATTTTATGTCCAAGAATGGTATAAGAGGCAAAACCTACAATGTAACATTAGATGACCCTGGCTACCCTCCCCCTGCCCCCATATCTCACCCATTTTTTTCTCCTTTATGGGAAACAATGAATATTTCTATGAGAGTATAGAAATACTGCTTAGTTGAAAACACTTAGAATTTTGTTCTTATGAACATTATAAGCTTTCTGTTATTTGTAAAATTTATTCTAATGGACAGAGGTTTAGGGAAAATATCAAAACATGGCCACTGTATTTCCAATGTGCCACTAACATATAATTAGAACACTGAAGAAAGAAATGATTATAGTATCATATTCTGATATAAAGAAATTTCCATATTGAGAATATTTAGCAAACCTACAATTGCCACAGAATTAGGGTATTAGTAAGTGAAAGTGCCAGGAAAATACAGCTCTAGTCTAGGTACTTATATAGGAAACTAAACAGATGCACTAACATTAATTATCATTTAGAAGACAACTCTCAATTATCCAACTTATTTTAAATAATAATTGTTATGATTATCTTCAACTGAAATAGTATTTTTAATGTGCAAATGAAAAACTACAGTAAAGTTGAGGGTTTGTTTGAGATTATGAGTATGATAAAAATAAATCTGATTAAAGATGTTTTTCTCAATTCAGGTATCAAAGCAATCTAATTTTACATATGTACAGGCCATACATTTAAATTAAATAGGTATGAGAGTTGAGTAGTATGGTCCAAAATAAATTATATAGTTAAAAACATTGTTAGTTGACTATCTGTACTCTAAGAATATCAGTACATAAGAAAAACAAACTTCCTAATTTCAATGGGATTTAAATATATATCCTAAAAATATATAAAATAATATATTCTAATCTAAACTCTTTTGAGAGCCAAAACTTTACTGAATTGATTCTTCCTGTACCAACAGATTCGTAGTTTAGTTAGTCATTTGGTGTTTAAGCTCTCAAACTGAAAACTGTTTTAAGGATGGTGATTGCAAATAGTGATGATTTTGAAAGCTAACTATAAGGTGACACTTTCCTGTGATAGTTACTGGTAAATTACAGTAGCTTCATGTAGAATAGACAAAAAATAAGTCAGTTGTTAAAATAAGTTATTAAAGTATATGCCCAATAAAATACATTAATCTTTATTGCAATATAATCAGTTTAAAAGTTACTATCTGTGTTTCTTTTGATCAGAAGATATTTATAACTTAAAAAATCTTTATTTCAGAATAGATCTTGAGAAATGTAAGCACATACAATTATACATCTACACACATAAAATTAAGAATGGTTTCAACAAAACGTGAGAACAATTCCTTTCAAGGGGGCATTTTTGCTTCCATTCCATCCTTCAAATGAGAAAACTTAGATGGCCTTGCCTCATCAGAGAATGTGCAGGTCCATTCCAATATAGGGCATCCCAGTCATCTCCATGGCAACAGCCCTTGACAAGTCAAAAGGCAACTACATTCACAAACAGAAAAAGTTAAGACTACTGAGAGCTGGCCAAACAATTTAGAATTTTCCAGAGGAAAGGTTGAGCCTTTTACCAAACTTGAAATTATTAAATTTTACCACAAATATTAAGTTGGATAGTTATTCTCAGAAAGTGAATGAGATGAAGGGGCAAAACTCAGAAATCCTTCCCTGGAATATACCTCCCATTTAAAACAAATAAAAGGGATTAGGAGAGGAGACTGAGGAAGGAACCGTATATGAACCTGTTCATTTTAGTTTAAAAAGAGGATGGGGTGGGGAGGAGAGCAGGGAGAAGTGGTGAAGGAGGGTAGCAAGCAATCCCTTTCTCCAGCCTCAAACCTTTTAAGATCACAACTTTCCAAATGCATTATGTGGTCATCATTTTAGCGTTTAAAATTTGTCTAAGAATGATGCCTTCTAAGGTTGCTACCTGAGGAAGTGCAAGGAAGAAAGGGGGAGGTCTAACAGTGCAGGTGAGGGCACAGAGATAGTTGTAGTAACTTAGCGTGACCCCATTGTTCCTTTCCTCCTTAGGATTTCGGTCAGGAATGACCCGGCTACTGTGCTGAGTTCAGGAAGTCAGAACTGCAGGCTCTTTTGAAACCAGACAATAACCTAGTTCCCTTCTCCTCCATCCTCTGCACCTCGACCCTGCTGACTGCCAACTCTCACCCACTTGAAATACATCAAGCCCATTGCCTTCACAAGAGTATCAAACAGATAAACACGGAACACGTCTACTGCCCATAGTAAAGAGAAAAAATTAAAACTACTATTTTCTGTTTCACCACCCCCTGCTCCCAGCTCCCAGTACCCAGCCCTTTGTGTGTGATGAGTCCCCTTCAAACCACCCACAGACCGAGCACCCGAGAAGAAATGGTAATTTTTTGTTTAAAAGTTCACTTACCACGGCAACCTCATATTGCTTTGTCATGCTTTTTGCACTTAATTTTTCAAAACTGCTTGTGCAGGGCGCAGAACTGGGAAGGCAGGACTAAAGTATCTCTAGTAATCACAACAAAAAGGAGAGAACATTCACCAATCAGAATTACATTAAAATGCACAACCCCCAGAGCTAGACGCACGGTTCAGACCACACCGGGGAGAGGAGGGGATGGGGGCGGAAAAAGCCAAGCTAACGAGACAAAAGGTAAAGGGGAGAGTTGAGTGGTTGGAAGGGAAATCGATCCAAGCCGCCCTTAGACTGAGGAAGGGCTTAAAACCAGCACGACTATCACCCCCTCCCCCGCCCCCAGCACCCCCGCGATCAACCGAGCGACTGCACTTGCCTCCAGCCAGCTCAACCTTAGGAGAGGAATGCCCCATCTAAGTTCGCTAGCCCTGCCACAGTCTTCCACTGCCTGCTGGGTTCGTTCAGGAAAACACTTCCAGAGGCATCCATCCACTTGAGGTCTGGGCTTGGCTGCTGCTGCGGGGCTGCTGCGAGCAGCTGCTAGGATCGTTGCCGTCTCGTTCTTGCCTCATTCGCGCTGCACAATAGCCCCGGCTGGGTGCACCTCATTAAGCCAGCCCGAGAGCCCCAGAGCAGGACAGGCAGTGTGACAGCGCTGCCCCTTTGTAATGACCGTGTGATGGATGCAACCGAAGGGTGGGGTCTGGGTGGGTCAAAACTGTTAATGACAGTCTGTATCATTCTGTCTGTCCTCCAGGAGAGGGAAGCCCCCTGCCTCCCCCTAGGTCGGACAGTCTCTCTCTCTCTCTCACACACACACACACACACACACACACACTTCCCTCTTTCCCCACCTCCCTATGGGATTTTCTGCTGTTAGCGTTCAAAAAAGTATGAAAACCATGGTGTCATTTTCATCTGAACAGATACGGATAGCAAATTTATCCTTAAGGAAAGAGAAGATCCTAAAATCGAAAAGTACAGGCGGAAGGGGGAGTGGGGAGAAGAGCGGGGTGGGGCGGGGTCGGGGGCAGGTGTCCGGGACCTTCACTGGCGGATAGTTTACAGCTGTCAGCGAACTCGCGCCAGCACCTCCGCGCGGCTCCGAGAGGCACGGGACGGGCTTCCCCGCGCACCGCGTTCTCCCCAGAACCAACCTGGGGGCCGGGCTCAGGGGGAGGAGAGGGGATAAAACCCACCCGAGAGGACCCCGCCCGGGAGCAGATTGCAGGAGGCGTCCCGGCACCCGGACCGCGTGCGGCCGGTGGGGGAGGAAGCCTGCACCCCGACGCAAAGCCAGACCGGCCGGGCAGGGGCTGCCGGGGTGCTGGAGAGAGTGCCGGGTCCCAGACGGGCGGGGCGGGCCAGGGGTTCAGTCCCCGGCCGTTGGGTACCGCTCGGCCCGACGCCCCGTCCAGCTCGCTAGTTCTGCGCGGCTTCCTGGTCCGGCAACGGCGGCGCCGCAGGTGCGCCACTAAGTCTCGGCTTGCGGGACCCGACCCCGCCTCTTCCTCTCCCGTCCTGACAGCCTTGCCACCCCTCCCAGTCTCACTCCTTTCTCCGTCTCGCCCCTGCAGCCCCCAGAAGGCAGAAAGCACGTGAAAACGCCTCTCCTTTCGCCCCCTTTGTGGAGAGTCTTGAATCGTTGCTTCGCTGCAGCCCTATTGCCCCGTTGAAAACATCCGCGGATACTTTTTTCCCAGTCACAGGCACTGATTTTTCAAGTATAGGAAAGCCTTACAGTCTATTTCTCTACGTGGACAAATAGACTGTTATTTTACACTCAGCTTTCCATTTCCAACTTACTGTGATGCTATCCACTCGATGTGTCTACAAAGCACCTGTTCCGAACATCCTGAGCGATTTCTCCAGAACCGCGTGGATGATACTTATTTATTTTTATTAGAGTTTATGGCTCCACTTCTCTGACACTGTAATCGACTTATGTATTTTCTTCACTGATGCCTTACAGCAGTTAAGAGAAAGCAAGAAGCAGAGAGAGAACAGGACCTTTATGTCTAATGAAGCATCTCTCCCTTTTTATGTCTGCTATTTATTTATTTATCACTTAAAATTTGTGTATATAGGTTGTGCAGGCTGTTCTAGGCCGTGGGAGAGCACTGAAGACGATTTTTATGCCACTCTTCAAAGAGCTTCTGATCCATAGGGAAAGCAAAAGAACCGGCAGCTTTTAATTGCTTCTGATAAGAAACCACTTTTAATGACAGGAAGGAGAGATCTTATCAGAGACTTTCAACATAGGAGAAAAAAGGGTGTGGTGTTGACTTTACGTGGTTCCTTCAGTTCTTATAAACCTTCAAGGGCACAAAAACCTTCCCCCTTTATAACCAATTACTTTTTACAACTCTTTACAATTCTATGATTTGAAGGTAGTACCAGACTTACGTTCACTTACTTCTTAAAATAAAGGGGGGAGGTTGGGGAGAAGACCAGTTGGAATTAGTGAGAATCTAAATTAACTGACTAATTAATTTATTGACTAACAGTAACACCGAGTTAAAACATGCTTAGAACTCCTTAAAGATAGACTTTAATGAGTAAGAATAAGAATTATATATTCTTAACAAAATAATTGTTTCCATGTAAACAGCTCTTTTAAGAACATAGAAAACATTTTTAAAAGACATTTCCTCTTACATTGTTTTACTAATAGTTTGCATAATGTACAAGTGTTAGTTCATAAAGACAGTTTTGAGTGGAGACAGAGCTTGAATGGCTTTTGTAGTATATTATTAATTATAAGTGTAATAATAAAGAATAAAAGTTTATGTTTTTCTTAAAACTAACCATTTCTTCAAGACCTAGATGGGCAAGACACTAAGGAATTTTAGCATATTCTCCTGGTTGAAGGCAACCAGGACATTTTTAAAAGAATAGCTCATTAGGTGGCTGGGTAAATTCCCCCCACACTCCCATGAGCTTTTCAACAGTTCTGAAGACATTCTGGAAAATAGTACTTTACTAAGTTCACTTTTCTCTGATCTCCCTGTCTGCTCCTCCAAACTAGAACAACTTTTAGGAGAGGAAAAATGGAAGGAATGAGAATGCTAACTAATGGAATAAAGGTGTGTTTTCCTTGACACTCTAAACAGACTAAAGAAATGAAGAATAAATTTGGAAATTGGGTCTTTTAACAAATGAAAATTTTAAGATGTGATAAAAATAGCTCCAGTAAATGTATGCATTAAATGTATTAACGTTGCAAAACATAAGACTGCACCTGGGAGAAGTTAACAGAGTTGGAGATTATTAAGATGTATCAACTCACTCAGCATTAATGAGAACTTGAGCCTAGTGTGGAAAACAGTTGTACTAAATTGGCAAGAACCATATACCTAAATGTAAATTGAAATTTTTCTAGGAGAGAAGGATATATCAAGCCCAAAGAAAAACTGTAAATATGTTAAAACAAAACAAACAAAAAAAGCTACCATTCTGCAAAAGTGTTTATCCTACCAAAATTTTCTAGTCCGTTCCATAATAACCTACATGATAGCATTAGTACACTCTGAAAAGAGGATGTTTAATACCCGAAGAAGATAATATGTTTTATTTTCTATTTTTATTAAATCTATTTTATTATGATTAGGGGCCTAATTTATTTTCCCTGTTGTACGTGGCAGGGAAAAATAGAGGACAAAATAGTTTCTTTGGCATACATCAAGAACTAGATAATAATCAATAAAAGCAAAACAAGTCTAGAAAATATATAGGCTAGGTATTACATAAGTAATTTACCATCTGTAAATCTCCCACCAGTGGGTAAATATTGAGAGTCATGCTAAGGCTTCAGTGACTGATGGAATACAGTGGTTAATCCCAAGTGACCTTGACTCTCCCCTTTTTGGGAACTTCTCAATGAGTTTTGTTACAAGTAAGGACAAGGTGATTGTGTAAGACTCCAATAAGGAATCTAAAGATTCTCCTGAATGCTGCCTTTTTAAGAGCAAGTTCAATACTCAGTCTGTGGGAAAGCATTATTTTCATGCTGTTATGATTTCTTTAACCATGTTAGGTAGCAGGGTTTCTGGAGTCATATAGAAATTGGTTCCAATTCTTATAAACTGGATGACTTGGACAATTCTCTTAACCACTCTAGACTACACTTCTCTTTTTAGTAAAATTAAAAGATCAAGGATAAACTACTGTTGTGATGATTTAACGATACAGAGGGTGAAAACACACTGCCTAGTAAAGTGTAAGCACTATTGAGACAAACATTGTAATTGGGCTCACAACACAAATTCTCAACCTCCTTCCTCCTTGTCTTAAACTAATTTAGAGACTAGAAAGTTGAATATTTGATTTTCCTTGCAGCTAGTCATGGCTGTTTGACACATTTCTGGAAAATTAAATGTTAATACATATTTGCTGAGGGGTCTTCTGGAAAAATTTGCTTTTTTGATGAGAGAGGAATAGACACAGCTACCACCACATTTTCCCCCCTTTGCCCTACCCCCTTCTTCCTACTTGGATATTGTGTGATGGGGAGATGGAGCAGCCATCTGCATTTATGAAGCAATAAATCAAAGGGCAATCCTTGAAAGATGGTGGAGAAGAAAGATGGGAAGAACCTAGATTCCTGATGGCATATTTGAGCTGCTCAATTAGTCATGGACTGCCTAACTTTGGACTTTTTGTTTTATATGAAAAAACAAACTGTTCTTTATTTAATCTGTATTTAGCTGAATACTCTGTAACTTGAAGCTTTCCTAACTGACATATCTGCTACTGTTGTTGTGGTTTCCTGCCTGTAAATAAAATCTGCTTAATTATTCAAATGACTCTGGATATCAACCATTTTGAAGAATTCCAGGTAAAGTCTTCTCTGAGACTTCACACATAACCAGGTCACTAGTACTGGTGGGATAATCTGCTCGCTCACATTATAGAGCCAGGAGTAGGTTTTTAAGGACCATTTATTTGAGGAAATCCTGCAATTGACAATTCATTTTGAGGAAATCCCATAATTGTCCTATAATAGATTGAACTTAAAGTTTATTTAATCCAAATATCTTTCCCCCTTCCTTTCATAATAAAATATCTCTTTGCTTTTGTTTTCAAACAAACATATAGGTATAGTCACCTTGGAATGTATTCATATTACAATATTCAGAATACTCATGTTGGAAGACTATAAACACCTACTTAATTGATGACTCCAGTTTACTGTCATAGCCAAAACAATTTTAAATGCCCCTTTTTAGGAATTATGTTCAGAATCTGAATCACAATTCTGGGGAATGCCAGCAATATCAACGAATATGTACTCTGAAGATTGAATTCGATTTTGGAGAATATCCAAAGTCGTTCAGAGTCAAATCTAGTAAATTAAGTAAGCAATCACAAACTGGATAATACACATTTTTGTTATTGTTAAAAACAAACAATTAGGTATGTACACAAAATAATCAAATTTAAAATGTGTTGCAGCAATGATGGCATGGTTTAAATAAACATATGTCTTCCCAAGGTGACGGTTTTGGAGGTCCACACACTTGGTCACACGTGTTAGCTAAACTCATCAGTTTCATAGCTATGCTCAGTTGCAATTTCTTTGAATAAACCAGGTGTTTCCTTTTCGTCTTTCCCCTTCCATTCTGTCATAAATTTCTTATTCTGAAACAGGTTCAGTGTTCATTTGATTCAAAGTTCATATAGTTCATTTTTGTACTATAATTTTACTATAGTTCTTTTTAAAAAAGTACAAATAGCAAGACAAAATAATATCACCAGTTAAGATTTTGAATAAAACAGAATTTCATTTTAGCTCCAACCTTACTACTCACTAGCTGTGTAATTTGAGTGATTATTTAATCATTTAAGCCTATTTTTTATCTGTAAAATGAACATAAAAATAGTACCTATCTTAGAGAGTTGTTATGAATATTAAATAATATATATGGGCTTTGTGTGTAATGATTGGGATATAGTGGGTGATCAGTAAGCATCACTTAGGATAATACCATGCCAGGCAAATAGTGAAGTCTTTGGAATACTTAAAAGGTAAATAATATTAGGCCATTTATAGGAGTTGCTACCAAGAACTGCATGAAATTCTACAATTCTAATTTTCAACAGTTTTGAAGGCATTCTGAAAAACATACATTTTACTAAGTTCACGTTTCCCTGATCTCCCTTTCAGGTCCTCCAACCTAGAACCACATCTATTAGGAAAGAAAAAATGGAAGGAATGGGTATGCTAACTAATGGAATAAAGCTGTTTTCTTTGGCACTTTGAAAAAAAGACTAAAGAAATGCACAATAAATTTATTATGAGTTAATCATGGATAGTTAACATGGACTAATCTGGATATTTTATTATTTTGTTTGATGCAGTCCTGGTTTCAGTGTACGAATCTAGATAAAACACTTAACCTACCTAAGTCTCATTTCTTCAGTGTAGTGTAACTAATGTCTGTCTTCCCAGGGAAATGTTCTCAAAAAATAGGTAAGAATCCAGTAATTACTTCTTTACCCCTTGTAAGTAAAGAATAGAAAACTGGATGCATTTGCTAAGCACCAGGAAGTCACAATTAACTTGGAGTTTACAAAAGATCTCCAGAAGCATTTCATTACTTGGAGACCTAAGATAAAAAGACCTATTAGATAAGAAAGTGAAATATGAATATGCTTTTGAGTTATTCGATTGTTTGCTTCTAGTTAATTTTAACAAAATATAAAATAAAATTTTCTCATTTGACTCAACAAGACCTTCCCCTCACTGACCTAATTATAGTTGTATGGAGGAGGATAGAACGTAGAAAGGTAGAGAGAGACAAGGGGAGAGATGAAAGAAAATCTTTCAATAGTTTTTGATTGACTAGAGTTTATTATGTTTTTAGGGTACCATCTCCAAAAGGAAATTAAATTTTTCAGAAAAAAGGGAAAATCAAAATCCTCTAAAAATTACTTAGATTTTAGATTTTTCTTATTTTACCAGAAGAGAAATATATCATGAATAATATATGTTATGCTATGCAGGAAACAGTTTATTCAGAAATAAAATTACATGTATGTTAAATTAAAAATTTTTTTTGATAGAAAGGACTCAACTGCAGACCAATGGCTCTCAAATTATCTGCAGACATCATCATCATCATCATCATCATCTGAAAAACTGTTAGAAATGCAAAATTATTGGGCCTCATCCCAGACTTACTGAATCAGAAACCGAAGTAGACCTAGTTAGTAATCTAAGTTTTAAGAAGCCTTCCAGGAGATCCTGATGCATATGAAAATTTGAGAAACACTGCTGCAGGCTTGAGCAAAGGAATATATTCTTTATAATGTGACTTTGCAGTTTCTCCCATCAAGAGAAGTCGTCTCTATCAACACCCTTGGAATCTGGGCTAGTTTTGTGAAGTGCTTTGACCAACAGAATGTGGCAGTACTGACAGTGTACCAGTTGTGTACCCTGGCCTCAAGAATACTTTCATTTTTCCTCTCCTCTGGTACCCTGGCACTGCCATGTGTACAGTCCCAGAATAGCCTATTTAAATATGAAAGCACATGGAGGAAAGCCCAGGTATCCCAGCTGAGGGCATTGGGACCAGGCTATAGCGAGTCAACTCCCAGACACATGAGAGAACCCAGCCAAAATCAGGAGAGCTGCCTACAGAACCCACAGCCGATGCATGAGTAAGGCCAGCCAAGAGTGAAACTGCCCAGCTGACCCAGAGACCCATGAACAATAATAAGTGCTTACTGCTTTAAGACACTGAGTTTTGGGGTGGTTCATTATGCAGCAGTATGTTAATTGATACACCCTACCCAAAGTGTAGAATACATTCTATTCCAGTCCCTCTTTAAGAAGCTTCACATTGATAACACTTTAATGAGGTTAAGATATCACATTATTTGTGAGGTGTTAACACTTGCTTTATAAAGATCATTTTAAGAATTACCAAGCAAGTTATACACACCATTGCTAATTCTTACAGCAACCCTGCAAAGAAGTGGATATTACTATTAATAATATTCCGTTTTACAGGTGAGAGTAATATAGGTTGAATAATTTACTCAGTGTCACACAGTAAGTGGTGGAGTTGATATAGGAGCCCATGTCTTTTAATCACCTGTATTTCCCACTCTGCTACAGTGTAGGAACCGGAAGGACTATAAATACCTCCCAGCCCAAGTCTCTTATTTTGCAGATAAAGAAACCAATGAAGTGCAATAACTTGGCTAAAGTGATTCACAACATAAAGTTTTCAATCTTTAGAGTGCCGAATACTCACCTGTGATTGCAAAATTGAACACTGAGCAACGAGTCGTTTCAACGTGGGCCTCTAGAGAAAGCTTCATTTTTAAGTGAGCATAATAGGTGATTCTGCTGCAGGTGGGCTAGGAATTATCCGAGAAAGGCTGGGTCAAATTAATCCTGGAGCCAGGACTCAAGTGAGGTCAACTTTAAACTACACCAGTGATTTTCAAAATATAGGGACGATTCCCTCTGGTGGTGTAGTGTGGGCAGAAGGCAGTTTGTAATAGAATCACCCTAAGGGGACTTTTCAGACCACCTGACAAACCCTCTCCCCACTCTCCCCAAATGAGAACCTTTGCTACAGTACACTACTGTCATTGCTGGATTTATGTTATCATCTCCAGCCCCCAGGTGTGTAGGGGTTAACAACGACAAAGGTTGAGAAGTGCTACTGCACTGCGTTGTGTTGCCTCAATTATTTTATCTGGCTAAATGTACTCACACAGTAAAATCTAATGAATAAAAGCTTCAGTGAGAATAGGACTCAGAAGTATTATGATTTGAACACAGTAAGTATAAAATGACGAGCTTGGGTCCTGCTCATACAGCTTTAAACCGTTACCTGATGGTAGCCTGTAACTCCAACGCCACATTTAGATAACACCTGTCTCAGGGCAGGCTAATATAAGGATCCCTATGTTTGAAGTTTTTAGCGTAGTATTGATTCAGTCTGTAGGTTTTTCTACTTTGACCATAATTTTCTCCTGCTTTGTTCTCCGTTTTCTTTGCTAATGGTTATTATTAAATCCTTATATTGTGCAATTAACTGACTGGTATGCCCATGCACAGATCTTGTCACCTGTCCTAGTGCTCAATACCTGCCTTTCGACTTCCCCGATATTAAACACCTACCTGCCTAGGTATCTAATCATTTTTTGCTACAGGATTTACTTGCCAACTGTCCTTGTGTCCTGTCTGCTCTGCTT
Organism: Eschrichtius robustus; assembly: GCF_028021215.1. Taxonomy (NCBI): domain Eukaryota; kingdom Metazoa; phylum Chordata; class Mammalia; order Artiodactyla; family Eschrichtiidae; genus Eschrichtius; species Eschrichtius robustus. The sequence continues at coordinate 72,686,511 of NC_090833.1, forward strand.
CCTCATCCCCCTTACATTTTCCCCAAGAAGACAAAAGATGGAGATCTTTCCTTGGAATGCCTATCTTTTGAATAATGAATCTCTTGCCTTGTTTCTATGTTCAGACACCCAGTCTTTTTGTGCACTGCAGTCTCTCTCATTGCAGCTGTTTCACCCACCACCCAGGTCTTAGAAATGAATGGTAGGGAGAGGAAAGTGAAACATGAGTTACTTGCCTGGTCCTGGAAAGGCAGTGTAGTATAGGTATATAGCAGAGTGCCCTTTCTGTTTTTTAAATTCTATGGTTTATGAGGCAAAGTTACCCAACAGGAGCAGTAAGATGCCGACAGGGAGCAAGTTGCTCTAGACAGCTACTTTATGTTTTGCCTAAGGATCCATGGAAATTCTGCCCTGTATCCATGGAAATTCAGAAGCATGGTCCAGGGAGAAAGTTTGGCTATGTCTTCACCTTTTATTTACTGAATTAGTTGTCTATTGTTGCTGCAACAAATTACCACAAGCACTGGCTTAAAACAACACAATAGAACAACACAAAACTTTGTAGGTCAAAAGCCCAGGTCTTATCGGGCTAAGATCAAGTTGTTAGGAGGGCTGCATTCCTTCTGGAGGCTCTGGGGAAGAATCTGTTTCATTGTACTTGTCTAGCTTCTTGAGGCTGCCTACATTCCTTGGCTGCTGGCCCCTTGCCGTCTTCAAAGCCAGTGATGGTGGTGGAGTCTTTCTCACGTTGTATCCCTCTGGTACTGACTCTCCTGTTTCTCTCTTTCACTTATAAGGACTGTTATGATTACATTGGGCCCACCTGGATAATCCGCATACTCTCCCCATCTCAGGGTCATCTGATTAACAACTTAATTCCATTTGCAACCTTAATTCCCCTTTGCCATACATTTACAAATTTTGGGGGTTAGGACATAGACATCTTAGGGGAGGGCCATTATTCTGCCTATCACATCTGTGTAGTGAAGAAACAAATTTCTCATGGTAAACAAGTATCTGTAACGATATCTATTCACTGGGATTTACAAAGACAATATACAAGTAAAACTGTCACAGGCTCTTTGACTTTAGGGAATTCATGTAGTGCACTGAAAATTCTAAGGAGATTGAGAAGGAAATTGTTATGCAGTTAGTAGCCTATAGGAATGTATGTTTTTAAAAGCCTGTGTTGTTCTAGAGTTCATGTTCTGTGAGTATTGTTTTTAACCTGAAAGCATCACACCTATGTATATGAGGAGAACATCTGTAAAAACGAGCTTCCCCCAAAGAAATGGGGACCAATTCAAATGGGTGCAGGAATAATGAGAAGCAACAGAAGATAGCTTTGTAAAAGTAGAAGCAGTTTTTTTGAATTCTTATTATAATGTAATAATTCCACTCTCAAACTTCATCATTTTCTGTGGCTCCAACCCTGGATCCCATCTATGCTGTTGATTTAGAAGCCAAGTCAGTAATTTAAGTGTTAGGACTTATTCTGCATGCTAAAGTCTGTTTACAGAATCAAAAGGATTTTCAAATGGAAGCGCTTATCTGGAATTTGTAGATGAGATCTATCCAAGTGCACAGAAAATCTTAAGTCTGAGAAATAATTAAATTACAACATTGTTTCTATTGAGCTCAACATCAGTTTATTAAAAAAAATTAAATGTCTCCCCGTTTTTATCTTTCCTGTTCATTTTTAAAAGAAGAATTACTTTATTGATTTTGTAAATGTAACACTTGCTTATTTTAATGAGTTCAAGTCATGCAGAAAAGTAAAAAGAGCTTTTTAAAAAAATCACCCTAAATCCCTTTTTACCATTATTAGCACACAATGCTTGCTATTTTTATAAATAAGTAATGAATTAGAAAGAAGCCAAGTGAAGCTGAAATGAATTGGAATGGATTGCTAAACTTCAAATAAATGTTGTATCCGGTACAGAGTATATTATCTCTTAAGAGATCCCTCTAAAGTTAAGAAGAGATAACTGAAAACGTTAAAATGTTGAAATCATAGCTTTAAAACCTACACATTTCAGTTGTAGATGGCATCCATTGTTTCCCTGCTCTGAAAGATGAAGACATTAGCTTCTCTCTTTGCCCCTCTTCCCACCTCTCAATCTTTGTATTTATATTATTATTTACATATTGACAAGGTTTTTACATTTACATTCTGTTCTATAATTAGATATACTTTAAATTGATTCAATGTTCACCCAAGACTTTTCATGTGTTTCCTCTTTATTTTTCCATCATCTCTTAAGTAGTTGGATTTCATTAGCAAGTAGTGTGTGTTCCTCTGTTTTTTGGTTTATGTTTTGTGTTGGTTTTAGTGAAGAAGTGTGCATGGGTGTTGTATTCTGCAGACTTCTTTCATGTTTGAAAACATCTACCTGTTCTACATATTGCTGTTGTATACCTTGTATACATGTATACTTCGTGTATTTTGGATGTTTATATTACTGTTATATTTCTTTACTCCAAAATTTCTTTTTTTTTTAAAATAAATTTATTTATTTATTTTTGGCTGCATTGGTTCCTTGCTCGTTGCGGTGCATGGGCCTCTCATTGCAGTGGCCTCCCTTGTTGCGGAGCAGGGGCTGTAGGCACGTGGGCTTCAGCAGTTGTGGCATGAGGGGCTCAGCAGCCGCGGCTTATGGGCTCTACAGCCCAGGCTCAGTAGTTGTGGTGCACAGGCGGCATGTGGGATCTTCCCCGACCAGGGCTCAAACCCATGTCCCCTGCATTGGCAGGTGGATTCTTAACCACTGCGCCACCAGGGAAGTCCCCAAAATTTCTTAGATATTTTCCAATGGCTTCTGTTACTGAATGTTACTGTGGAATAACATGAGACTAGCATGGATATTTCCCTTTGTTGGAGATTTGCTCTGCTTTTTTGGGTGCCTGAAGAATTCTTTATCCTTGAGGACTGGTAATTTAACCATGGATTTATCTCAGAGTTGAGTTTTCCTAATCAAAACATATGCTTCTTTTCAATCTACAGATTAAAGTTTTTTTTTTTAATTTATTTATTTTTGGGTGTGTTGGGTCTTCGTTTCTGTGCGAGGGCTTTCTCTAGTTGCGGCGAGCAGGGGGCCACTCTTCATCGCGGTGCGCGGGCCTCTCACTGTCGTGGCCTCTCTTGTTGCGGAGCACAGGCTCCAGACGCGCAGGCTCAGTAGTTGTGGCTCACGGGCTTTGTTGCTCCGCGGCATGTGGGATCTTCCCAGACCAGGGCTTGAACCTGTTTTCCCCTGCATTGGCAGGCAGATTCTCAACCACTGCGCCACCAGGGAAGCCCCAGATTAAACTTTTGCTACAATTCAAAGAAAGTTTCTTCTTAATTTTTAACAAAATTACATCTTTGTGGGTACATTGCTGTGCTCCTCTGAGTTTTCTACCTAAGAGACACTGCTCTGTTGCATGGAATTTTTCACTCCTCCATGTCTATTACCTTCTTTCCAATTCCTTAATTTCTTTATTTTTCATTTGCATTTCTATGATTATCTCAGGTCTTTCTTGCTTTTAATATTTATTATTAGTTCTTTAATAATATTGTTTCAGTTCTCTACTTCCTTAGGTTTGCAATCCCTCTTTTCTTCATTCTGCTGTTTTATAATTCATTTTTGAATTTGTGTTTTTGTTTTTCTTAAGTTATTCTAAATGGCAAAGCTGTTGCAGAGAACTTAATTCATTTTCTTGCATTATGTTTTTTCTAGGCTTGGTTCAATGTCAGTCTTTAATATACTTTTCCTCCCTTCCTAATGTGTTTGTATTATTGCCTGCTATTTATTTTCATTGTGCATGTGCATGGGGATCTGTCCAGACCTGCATTTGTTTTCCTGTAATTAAAGGAATGCTTTGACAACTTGCCGCCTTAACTAAGACCAGCTTGCTTTCTCCTCTTATAAATAGTTGATGGCTAGGGATTTAGTGTTCTAGATTTTTTTTTTTTTTTCCTAGACCAAGAAGGCAAAGTGAGGAAGAAGGAGAACTCAAGATTATGTGAACATCTGGGTTCTGCTATCACTTCACACATTTTATTAAAGGTCTTCTACCAGGGTTCATTGCTCCTGCTTGGGCAGTGGTGGTGTATTTCACTCTTACTGGGGAATTTACTTGCAATTAGGGTGGTCTCTTAATTCTGAGTGTAGACCTCACCTCTTTCAAAGAGAGAGCCCACGTCATTCACTTTCTTTGTATTATCTCCTTTTCCTTAGCAATCATTTCCACTACTCTCCAGTCAGGATAAAGAAAAGAGAAAGTTGCCCACTTCTGATGGTACTTTTCCTATTGAATGAGATCCATTAGCCTGTACTCTGGCCTTTCTTAACTCTCTTTGTGCCAAAGGTGATAGAGTTACTTCTCTGATGGGTAATGATGCTTCTGACTTGGTAGATAAGTATGATTATTTCCGGGTTTTAGTTGGTGGCTCATTTTGCTCCTACTCTAAGCTATGTCATCAAATTAACTTCTTTCAGCTATAAATGTAATATTTATGTCTCCTGTCTGCCTACACTTTGTGTTATTTTTCATTTTTCCCCCCTCAGGAAACAGGTAGGCTGGAAAGACCCCCTCAGAGACCTCAACAGTATAGTTCAGGTGGGGATAGGGCAGATTGGAGGTTGATGTTGAGAGATACATCATGCTGTCTTCCAAAATCCTCTACTTATTTTGTTGGCTATCTTTTTTTTTAAATGCCCTTAGGCTATGCCCCTTTTCTTGTATATATAACATTTTTGGTCTGGTCTTTACTATTTTTTGTAGTCAATTCTGTAATTTAATATCATTTGACTATCCTTACATGTGAGTCTGAAATCATTTTTTTTTCTTTTTAATTAACTTTAATTTTTTAAATAGGCAATACACAGTACAAAATGCAAAATACACAAATGTGTATATAGTGAGAAGTAAGTATTCTACCTACTCTTGTCTTCCATCTATATGGATGCTTTCCCTAGAGGCAATTACAGTTACCAATTCTAGTGTAAATCTCCAGAAATGAATGATCTCTGTGTATACAGAATACATATATATCTGTGTGTATATATATATACATGTATGCATAAATATTATTTTTAGTTTTTTAAATGAAAACAATAGCATACAGCATGTACAATTTTATACTTTTTAAAAACTTATTATATCTTGAAGGTAGTTCCATATACAAACATATACAACTGCTGCATTCTTTTTTCTTTTTTTTTTTTTTGGTGAATGATTTATTTAAAATACAAAAGAATTTATGGAATGTACAGCTTGGTTTTATTTATTTATTTATTTATTTAACATCTTTATTGGAGTATAATTGCTTTACCATGGTGTGTTAGTTTCTGCTTTATAACAAAGTGAATCAGCTATACATATACATATATCCCCATATCCCCTCCCTTTTGACGTATTCTTTTTAATTGTGCACAATGTTTTATTTTATATCAATGCATAATTATGTCACTCAGACTCACAAGATATAATTAATGGGCATAATCTTCCCCTGCCCCTAAGGTGGAAGCTTGGGCAGATCCCCATGACTTTTTTGCTCCCTTTTAGGAAATTATATAGTCCTATACCCACTTTGTCACAGAGACTGAATTCAGAAATCAGAATGCACTGTCTTAGAGATTATTCAAAATTCAGAGGTAATCGATTAGAAATTGATTTAACACACCAAGCTTAAGGGAAACAGGGTTGTTTTGATGTGAAACTCTTCTTCCTTGTGGAGCCCCTTCAACCCCCTTCCCCTAACCACTTGAAATTTGCTAGTTTCTGAGCCCTCCAGGGAAAGGCAAGACATTTGGACTGATCCCTTTCAAGCTGCATTTCCTCATGCCCTCTAGACCAGACATATTTTTAAAGCGGACTTTCTAGTGGGTTTTTCAGAGGTTCCCTGCAGGGTCCCACCAAACATGACCCTCTTGACATGGGCCATGTACCTTTTCTTTCATCAGGCCCCTTCCTATCCTGCCTCAACTTACCTTTCCCTGGCAGGCAGTTCACCCTACATAGTTATTCAATGATGGGTCCCCTCACCCTCTGCCAGTTTCTAGATGCCCTCTTAGGCCAAACTAAAAATGGCCCCAGTGTGGTTCTTTATTTAATGCCCATAGCTGGTCCATAGAGAATCATATCTTTTCCCCTGACAGTTTTGGGACTGTGGTCTACTCTTAACACAGCAGAACTATCTTGGCTTTATCATCAAGTGGCTGGTTAGCCCCCTTTTTATACCCTCTGAACTTCTCAGCTCCCATGGGGTCCTCTACAGGGAACACATCTCAAGCTCTCCCACCAGCCTCAGTGAAAGCTCCTTTCTAGTACTTTGCTGAACTACAATGGTGTCTGAGGCAAAAGGAAGATGTGTACCCCTATAATAGTTAACTAAATGTCCTCCTATGTTTTGAACCAAGTGAAAGAAAGTTAAAAGCTTCCCCTTGTGACTATATATAAAGCCTCACTTTTGTCCATTGTGTTTGCACACTTTTGCCAACCCACATAAACATGCCCAGAGGGAAGAACACAATGGTTGTGCTGGCCTGGAATGAGGGCTGTTTAGAAATGACTCCTCCCTTGCACAACAATGCAAGATCCTAAAACAAACAAACAGCTTATCTTTATTTAAAAATTTGATTTTTTTTGTTTGTTTTTTTAGATGCCACCAGAATATGTAGTTTTCAGTCCATTTTCTATTTTATTTTATTTTATTTTTTGGCTGCGCCGCACAGCTTGCAGGATCTTAGTTTCCTGACCAACCAGGGATCGAACCTGTGCCCTCGTCAGAGAAAGCACGGAGTCTTAAACACTGGACTGCCAGGGAATTCCCAGAAATTTTGTTCAATGTGGATTGGTTTTGCATTAATTTTGATTTTTAAAAAATCTTGCATTAACTATTATTTATCTTGATTACTGTGTTTTTGGCATCCTCTTAAATTTTTAAAATAATAGCTTTATTGAGATATAATTCACATCATAGAATTTATGTATTTAAAGTGTACAACTGAATGGATTTTAGTATATTCTCAGAGTTTTTAACCATCACAATTTTAGAACACTTTAATCACCCCCCAAAAAACACATTAGCAGTCACTCCCACTTTCTCCACAGCCCTAGGCAACCACTAGTGTACTTACTGTCTCTATTGATATACCCAAGAGAAATGAAAACATATGTCCACACAAAAATGTTCATTGCAGCATTATTCATAATAGCCAAAAGATAGCTCCCTTAAGTTTTGCATTTGGCCCTGCTCCTTCCTTGAGCTGAAAGAGGGAAAATCCCTCATTCTTTCCCCTTCATATCAGTGCAAAACTTCTCTCCAAAAAAATCTCTTCACAAAATCCTCTCTCTTTCCATACTCTGAGGTTTTTTTTTAAAGTACAGTTGATTTGCAATATTGTGTTAGTTTCAGGTGTACAGGACAGTGATTCATTTTTTGCCAGATTATATTCCATTATAGGTTATTACAAGATATTGGGTATAATTCCTTGTGCTATGCAGTAAATCCTTGTACTTATCTATTTTACGTACAGTAATTTTTATCTGTTAATCCCTTACTCCTAACTTGTTCCTCCCCAATTCCTCTCCCCTTTGGTAACCGTAAGTTTGTTTTCTAGATCTGTAAGTCTGTTTCTATTTTGTATATAGGTTCATTTATATTATTTTTTTGGTTCCACGTATAAGTGATATCATATAGTATTTATCTTTCTCTGATTTATTTCACTAAGCAATTATTCTCTAGGTTCATCCACATTGCTGCAAAAGGCATTATTTCATTATTTTTTATGGCTGAGTAATAGTCCATTATATATATATACATATATATATATATGTATATATACACACATATGTATATATCACATCTTCTTAAGCCAGTCATCTTTTGATGGGCCCTTTGGTTGCTTCCACATCTTGGCTATTGTAAATAGTGCTGCTATGAACACTGGGGTGCATGTATCTTTTCAAATAAGGGTTTTCATTTTTTCTAGACATATACCCAAGAGTGGAATTGCTGGGTCATATGGTAGTCCTATTTTTAGTTTTCTAAGGAATCTCCGTACTGTTTTCCATAGTGGCTGCACCAATTTATATTCCCACCAACAGTGTAGGAGGGTTCCCTTTTCTCCACATCCTCTGCAGCATTCATTATTGGTAGACTTTTTTTTTTTCATATTGGCATTTTTTTCTCATTTATTCCATTAATTTTTTAAAAATAATGACTGTTATTATTGAGTAAATCAAACGGCTAATCTTGAGAAACGCTTGGTAAATTTTTTTAAATGGGTCAAAAATCCCTTTTGGTAGGCATTTTGATGATAGCCATTCTGACAGGTATAAGGTGATACCTCATCATGGTTTCGATTTGCATTCCACTAATAATTAGTGCTGTTGGACATCTTTTCATGTACCAGTTAGCCATCTGTATTTCTTTGGAAAAATGTCTATTCAGGTCTTCTGCCCAATTTTTGATTGTGTTGTTTGTTTTTTTGACATTGAGTTGTACGAGCTGTTTGTATGTCTTGGATATCAACCTCTTATCAGTTGCATCATTTGCAAATATTTTCTTCCATTCTGTATGTCATCTTTTTGTTTTTTTGATGGTTTCCTTTCCTGTGCAAAAGCTTATAAGTTTGATTAGGCTCCATTTGCTTAATTTTGCTTTTATTTCTTTTGCCTTGGGAGACTGGTCTAAGAAAGTATTGCTACAACTTATGTCAAAGAGTGTTCTGCCTATGTTCTCTTCTAGGAGTTTTATGGTGTCATGTCTTATATTTAGGTCTTTAGACCATTTTTTGAGTTTATTTTTGTATATGGTATGAGGGAATATTCTAATTTTATTGTTTTACATGTAGCCGTCCAGCTTTCCCAGCACCACTTGTTAAAGAGGCTATTTTTCCTCCATTGTATATTCTTGCCTCATTTGTTGTAGATTAATTGATCATAGTGTGGGTTTAATTCTGGGCTCTCTAAGTTATTTTTATACCTTGATCTGGCTGAGGCATCCACCAGTCTTGAAATTGGCTCTGAGTAGGTAGTGAAGAAGCAGTATGGTTAGGTCTTTGAGAAATATACTCTAGAAATCAGCTGGCTTGGTTCACATCTTGGTCTTGCCAGTTACAAGTGAAATTACTTAAATTCCCTGAACTTCAATTTCCTCATCTGTAAAATTGAGATACTAGCATTATGTTCCTCATGAAGTTCCTGTAAGGTTTAAAAGAATTAACTCATATAAAGTGCTTGTTAGAAATGCCAGTTTAAATGTTAGTGGTTATTTTTAATTTTTTTATTGTGGTAAAAAACACATAAAATTTAGCATCTCAACCATTTTCAAGTGTACAGTTCAGTGGTGTTTATTTACATTGTTATGAAACAGATCTCCAGAACTTGTTCATCCTGTAGGACTGAAAGTCTATACCTACTAAACAACAACTCCCCTTTGCTTCCTGTCTGTATTCCCTGGTAACTACCATTCTACTTTCTATATATATCAATTTGACAACTTTAGATACCTCGTATATCATATAAGTGAAATCATACAGAATTCATCATTTTTGGACTTATTTCACATAGCATAATATCCTCAGGGTTCATCTCTGTGGTAGTATGTGAAAGAAATTCCTTCCTTTTTAAGGATGCATAGTATTCCATTGTATAGAATGGAATGGGTTCCATTTGGGTTGCTTCTATTACTTGGCTGTTGTGAATAGTGCTGCTATGAGCACAGGTGTGCAAATATCTCTTCAATACCCTGCTTTCAATACTTTTGACTATATACCCAGAAGTGGGATTGCTGAGTCATATAGTAGTTCTATTTTTACTTTTTGAGGAACTCCCATGTTGTTTTCCATAGTGGTTGCAATCATTTTACAATCCTACCAACAGGGTACAAGGGTTCCAACTTCTCCAAATCCCCCCCAATATTTGTTATTTTCTGTTTTTCCTAATGGGTGTGAGGTGATATCTCATTGTGGTTTTGATTTGCATTTCTCTGATGATTATTACGCTGAGCATCTTTTCATACGGTTGTTGGCAATCTATAGATCATCTTTGGAGAAATGTCCATTCAAGTCCTTTGCCCATTAAAAAAAAAAAATTATTTATTTGGCTGCGCCGGCTTTTATTTGTGGCATGCGGGATCTAGTTTTCCCACCAGGGATTGAACCTGGGCCCCCTGCATTGGGAGCGCAGAGTCTTACCCACTGGACCACGAGGGAAGTCCCCTTTGCCCATTTTTTAATTGTGTTATTTGATTTTTTGTTGTTGAGTTTTAGGAGTTCTTCATATATTCTGAATATTAACACCTTTTCCAATATATAGTTTGCAGATATTTTCTACCATTTCTGTAAGGTGCCTTTTCACCATGTTGACTGTGTTCGCTGATGAACAAAAATTTTTAGGTTTGATGAAGTCATTGTTTTTTAATGTGTTTTGTAAATTCAACATGTAACAACTTGTTTTTTGAACTTTGTATATACCTTGGTGGAAACTTCAGTTTTAACATCCTGTAATATTTATCTGGCTTGTTCCTTATTGATGGACATTTAAGTTTTTTCCAATATTTCACTATTACCAACAATTCTGTACTTCTTTTTACATGTGTCATTTTTCATCTATGCAAGCACATCTGTAGAAAAAATGCCTAGAAGTGGAATTGCTAAGTAAAATGATTTATACTTTAAAAATTTTGATAACGTATATCAATTTACACCCCAACCAGCATTTTATGAAAGTACCTATTTTCTGACACACAGGACAATACAATACAGTGTGTACTCAACTTTCCTGATTTGTCATTCTGATAAATTTTTAAAATTATATCTTATTATTTTAATTTGCATTTCTTTTACTATAAGGGAAAGTAAAATCATTTCATAAGGACTATTTGTTTTTCTATTCTGTGAAGTTATCCATGGGCAAATATTTATTTGTTTGCTTATTTATTGGTTTTCCCCTAATACTGTAAGCTTTATGAAGGCAAGATATTTAGCTGCTCTGGACAAAGATTTGTCCCAGCTGCCTAGAATAGTGCCGAGCACCAATTGACTCTGAATAAATGTTTGTTGAATGAATGAATTAGTGTTCAACAATAATGATGGTAAAGAATGTATTTTACTTGTCCCTGATTTAATGAGAATGCTTTTATTGTTTCCCCATTAAGTCCAATGCTGTGTAGTTGGCATTTAAAATTTACTTAAAACCTGTTTTGTTTAATTCAATGAAAGGATTTTTAAAAATTGACATTTAAAAACTTTGTTAGCTTACTGGTTTAATTATTTTTTAATTAAAAAATTTGTTTTCTCGGCAGTTTTGCCCATGCAGATGAAATAGTATTAGTATTTGAGCCTTAATAATTGTACGACCGAAGTTGAGCGTTTAGCTTTGCATCCTGTCATCATCTCATTGCTTTTTTTCCCTCAATACCTCTTTGTATAGCTCTACTTTGAATTTAACACCTACACAGAGAAGTGCACAAAATGCAAATGTATAGCTCAGTGACTTAACACAAAGTGAAACCCATAAAAGCACTTTCCAGGTCAAAAAATAGAACAGCACCAAAGCATCAGAAGTGTCGATTGTGTCCCTTCCCAGTCACTATTGCCTCTGCCTACTATCCTGACTTCTAACACTATCATTTAGTTGTATTTGCTTTATATATATATATCTACATTTTAAAATTATTAGCATGAACTTTACCATTTACCATTTATTTTTATATTGTGCAATCCCATTTTTTTAAAAGACTTTTTTAATTTCTTTTTTTTTTTTTAATTTTATTTATTTATTTATGGCTGTGTTGGGTCTTCGTTTCTGTGCGAGGGCTTTCTCTAGTTGTGGCAAGCGGGGGCCACTCTTCATCGCGGTGCGCGGGCCTCCCACTATCGCGGCCTCTCTTGTTGCGGAACACAGGCTCCAGATGCGCAGGCTCAGTAATTGTGGCTCACGGGCCTAGCTGTTCTACGGCATGTGGGATCTTCCCAGACCAGGGCTCGAACCCGTGTCCCCTGAATTAGCAGGCAAATTCTCAACCACTGCGCCACGAGGGAAACCCTGCTTTATATTTTATGCAAATGAAATCATACAATATGTATTCTTTTGTTCAATATTATAAAATCCATCCATGTTGTTACTTATAGATGTAGTTCGTCCATTTTTATTGTCGTATTATGGTATTTCACTCTGGGATTATACTACTTCCAGAGTTCCCAATCCCCTCTCCCTGCCCCCAAAACAGGGATAATTGTAATGTTCCATTTGCTCCTTTTCCCCTTCCCCACAGAGAGTTTTCTGGCTCCTTTTCTATTGCTAAACATGATAATTTCCTCTTTACTTTTATTCTTGACTTTTCAAGGCCTCTATTTTTCCTTAGCCTTTCTGTTCTTAATCACCCTATCCTTGTTCCATTCTTTTTTTCTTTTCTTCATGAACCCGCTTTCTCCTCCACCATCTAATGCAAAATATTATGACGGAAAACAAAACACAGCATTCATGAGTTAAAGAACTATACAAATGAACTGTGAATTTTTATTTTTTAATTTGTTGAAAATGCACTGATCACAGAAATATAAATTTAGAATGGTGTTTCTTTTTCTACGACTTTAAGAAATATGGGTTAGTTATTTTTAGCTTAATTCTTTCAAGTTTGAAGTGTGTCCATCAAAATATTTAATAAAAATGATTTTTGACGATGTAGGAGAATTGAAGCAATATAGAAAACAAATGTATCTTATTTATATAAATATAATTAGATGCTTAAAGATATGATTCACAAAAAGTGAACTATTCCTTTAGGGGGATGTCTTACATTATCTTTTTGCTGAAACTTAAACTGAAAATAAATAATTCAAAATACTTGTGTTACCATTTGGCAGTAGTCTAACTTACACACTGACGGACTGACTGACTGGAATTTAAAGGGAGAAAATAATTCCTTTTGATAAATCATTAGTAATGGAATTGTTTACGTTAGGTATCATAAAGTAATAATTCACCTCATAAATAAAATGGACTGTGGAGAGTACTTTAATGAATATTGACTTACACGACTTTTTTTTAAAGCTATCTTTATTTATTTATTTTCGGCTGCGCTGGGTCTTCATTGTGGTGCACAGGCTTCTCTAGTTGCAGCGCACAGACTTCTCTAGTTGCGGCACGCGGGCTGTAGAGCTCGTGGGCTCAGTAGTTGCAGTATGTTGGCTTAGTTGCAGTATGTGGGATCTTAGTTCCCCAACCAGGGGTAGAACCTGGGCCGCCTGCATTGGGAGCGTGGAGTCTTAACCACTGCACCACCAGGGAAGTCCAAGAGACTTTTTCTAAGTGTAGTGAATGTTATATCAATATGATTCCCAACAAATGTTTAGAATAATTGATGAGTAACAAATATAATTATATATAATTATATAAAATATATAAATACTTATGATATTGTATAATTACACAAATACATTTATATATTATAAAAACATTATTATACAGTAACATTAATTAAAATTAATCGTATTGATATATTAATAAATTAATATATAATTACTATAGTTAAAATAGTTAATACTTAATAATGAAAACATTCGTGGGGATATCTTAACAAACAGATCCTTCATTTGATTTCATTACTTTATGAACATAATGTCAATTGAAAGAGGTAATCTTTTTTATTTGAGATATATGATAAGGGACAGTGATTCAAAATGCCTTTGCTTATATACTTTTGGTTCATGTTCTCAGATTGGACCCTTCCTGTTTTATAGAAAATAGATTTCTTTTTTAACTCTGATTTTCCTTATTTTATCACTGTAAAGACTGAACCTTATTTCAGGAGACCTTGCCCCAAGTTCTGATTTTTCAATGCACTACCTGTGTGATCCTGATCAAGCAGTGACTTCTCCAAGGGCCAGTCATATAGTGATAATTCCCACCTCTTTTAATATTTATTTAAAAATAATTATAATATTTATCATGAAAGGTTTTCCTAGAAACTCACCAAATATAAGAATTTTTATTATCAATAATGATATTTCAATAGTTACAAGTTCTAAAATCAAATGATTGGCATAAACACATTAAAAACTAATCTTTCTGCTTTTGTTTTGAATCTTTTTTTCTTTGACTTTTGGTCACTCAAAACAACAAAAGCAACGAAAAGAACAATGATGACAGCTAGGCCTCTTGGCCCAGTCACCCAAGTTGTGAATATAAACGAAAAGTTCTTGAAGGAAATTAAATGTGCTACTCCAGTGAACATATGAATAAGGAAGCAAAACAGTCTTATTACTGATATAGAAAAAGGTCTGGATAGAAGATCAAACCAGCCACAACATTCTGGATAGAAGATCAAACCAGCCACAACATTCCCTTATGCCAAAGCCTAATCCAGAGCAAGGCCCTAACTCTCTTCAGTTCTCTGAAGGCTGAGAGGGGTGAGGAAGCTGCAGAACAAAAGTTTGAAATGAGCATATGTTGATTGATGAGGTTTAAGGAAAGAAGCCATCTCCATAACATAAAAGTTCAAGGTGAAGCAGGAAGTGCTGATGTAGAAGCTACAATACATTATCCAGATGATCTGGCTAAGATAATTAACAATGGAGGCTACACTATACAATAGATTTTCAATGTAGGCAGAAGAGCCTTCTATTGGAAGAAGATGCCATCTAGGACTTACATAGCTAGAGAGGAAAAGTCAACGCCTAGGTTCAAAGCTTCAAAGGACAAGCTGACTCTCTTGTTAGGGGCTAATGCAGCTGGTGACTTTAAATTGAAGCCAGTGCACATTTACCATTCTGAAAAATCCTAGGGCCTTTAAGAATTATGCTAAATCTACTCTGCCTGTGCTCTACAAATGGAACAACAAAGCCTGGTTGACAGCACATCTTGTTACAACATGGTTTACTTAATATTTTCAGCCCACTGTTGAGATCTAATGCTCGGGAAAAAAGACTCCTTTCAAAATATTACTGCTCATTGACAATGCACCTGGTCACCCAAGAGCTCTGATAGAGACGTACAAAAAGATTAATGCTGTTTTTATGCCTGCTAACAACGCATCCATTCTGTAGCCCATGAAATAAGGAGTAATTCAGACTTTCAAGTCATTATTTCAGAAATACACTTCATAAGGCTATAGCTGCCATAGATAGTGATTCCTCTGATGGATCTGGGCAAAGTCAACTGAAAACCTTCTGCAAATGATTCACCATTCCAGATACCATTAAGAACATTCATGATTCATGAGAAGAGGTCAAAATAACAACATTAACAGGAGTTTGGAAGAAGTTGATTCTAAACTTCATAGATGACTTTGAAGGGTTTGAGACTTCAGGTGGAGGAAATAACTGCAGATGTGGTGAAAATAGCAAGAGAACTTGAATTAGAAGTGAAGTCTGAAGATGTGACTGATTTCCTGCAATCTCCTGATAAAAATTTGAACCTAGGAGGAGTTGCTTCTTACGGATGAGCAAAGAAAGTGGTTTCTTGAGATGGAATCTACCCCTGGTGAAGACACTGTGGAGACTGTTGAAATGACAATAAAGGATATAGAATATTACATAAAATTAGTTGATAAAGCAACAGCAGGATTTGAGAGAATTGACTCCAATTTTAAAAGAAATTCTATTGTGCGTAAAATGCTATCAAATTGCATTGCACGCTACAGAAAAATTGTTTGTGAAAGGAAAAGTCAATTGGTGTAGCAAATTTCACTGTTGTCTTATGTTAAGAAATGGCCACGGCCACCCAGCCTTCAGCTACCACCACCTGATCAGTCAGCAGCCATCAACATCGAGGCAAGACCCTCCACCACCAAAAAGATTGGGACTTGCTGAAAGGCTCTGATGATGGTTAGTATTTTTCCAGCAATAAAGTATTTTTTAATTAAGGTATGCACATTATCTCTTTAGACGTACTGCTATAGCACACATAATAGACTACAGTATAGTGCAAACATAACTTTTGTGCACTGGGATACCAAAAAAATCATGTGACTTGCTTTATTTTGATATTTGCTTTGTTGTAGTGGTCTGGGACCAAACCTGCAATATATACAAGATACGCCTGTATCAAGCCCACTTACAAATTAAAAGTTCTAGAAATCCATGATTCTAAAAGATAGGAAACTGGTTAGAGGTCCGTGGATGGCAATTATGAATTAGATCGAGTTCAAAGGGGGAGAAGTTTTTATTGTTCTACTTGCATGGCTACAACAATGGTTTCAAACACATGATAATAATAATGCTTTGCCATAAGATGAAAGTTTGATTCTACTTTCCATTCTCTATTACCAACAGTAATTCAGTTACAATTTTACTTCAAGCTTATCTTCTATTAGAAGCTTTGTCTTTGGTATGCTTGCAGTCTAATATACCCTATGTAAGTCATTCAAACTGGTGAGTATCTCATTTGGCAAGAAGAATGAAGTTGTTTTTTTTCATAAACAGCAGTTTTGAAAACTGGGTACAGAGAACAAACTGTTCACTTAGCATTGCAGTTACTTTGTTCTATTTCTCTGTGTTATGCTCTAATTTTATTACCACAAACAAATGAAAGGCGTAGGGATAGGAAGTAGGGTACAGGCCATATCCTGAATTGGCTTTCAATTGTGACTTGTTCTGATTCCATTTGTACATTCAAAAATGGCTCTTCTGAAATTAAATTCACTTGGCATATCTAGGCTATCATTTCCTTTTGTTTTATAGAGCTTATCTTCCTTCAGCAGGATGATAAGATTCGGGTCTAGCTGGTCATTCTATCATTTTGGTGGGTGAAGCTTGTCCTCGCTGAGACTGTATTATGTTTAGGAATTCACTTTCTCTTTTAGTCATGGGATGAATGTCATTATTAACTTCAGTTTTTCCTCAAGTGTCATTTTTGTGTGAACTGCATCAGCATCACCTGAGATGACTGTTAAAATACAGATTCCAGCACACATTTACAGAATAAAAACGCAGGGATTAACAAATTTCCCAGGTGATTCCCATTTAACCTAACATTTAGAACCATGATCCTCTAAGTTATTCCGTACTGCCTCCCATTTCACTAGCTTCTCAAAGAAAGGTCCAGCTCAAAGAACCAGCACCAGTCTGGTTCCCTCCTCTCAGTCCTGAGTCTTTCTTGACTGAGGCAAATCCCCCGTGTTGCTCCACATTTTTTTCCCCTAGTAGCTAGATGTAGAATCTAATGTCTCCGAAGAATACTGAGACGGTTAATTTTATATCAACTTGGCTAAGCTACAGGGCCCAGTTGTTTGGTTAAACAACAGCCAGCTGTTGCTGTGAAGATATTCTGTAGCTGTAATTAACATCTACAATCAGCTGACTTTAAGTTAAGGAGATTGCCCTAGATAACGTGAATCAGTTGCTTTAAGAGCAAAAACTAATGTTTCCCTGGACGAAGGTATTTGGTTTGAAGACTGTGATGTAGAAATTCTGCCTGAGTTTCCAGCCTGCTGATCTGCCTTACAGATTTCAAAATTCAGACTTGCCAGCTCCCCCAATTGCATAAGGCAATTCCATATATATATACACATGTATATGTGTGTCTATCTATCTCTATATATAATATCCCTATCTGTATAAGGATAATGTAAGATCTATAAATAACATCTCTATCTATCAAAGTCAACTATCTATCTATATCTATCTATCTATCATCTATGTATCTATATCTATCTAATCTCCTATTGGTTCTGATTCTTTGAAGAACCCTGACAGGTACAAAAACCTCCAGATGCCCACATAACTCTCATGTTCAGGGGCTAATGTTCTTAGGAACTCCTTTGTAACTTCCCCTACTCTGTGTTTGTCCAGTCAATAAAGCTAACTTCTGCCTTAGATCTTATATTACCGGTTTCCTCCCCTCAGCTGAACTTATACTGAGCAATAAATTCCTGCATTTCTACCATCTAGCTCACTAATGCCTAATTATTGTTTGATTCCTATATTTCCTGACTCTGATCTCCAATTAATGGACGGAGAATACTAAAGCTATATATGTAGGATACAACATTGTTTACATGGCTTTACTTCTGCAACCAGGACAGTTTCCCTAGGACCTAACTCAGTTTAGGATACAAGTTTCATTTCAGATCCTCTCTGCTCCCAGTCCTTTCCCCATCCTTCCCTCTTGTCTTCTATTCCCCAAGGAGATCATCATGCTTTGAGTCTAAGTATTGCTTTGTCAATATAAATATCCTTAGTGTGATCAAATAATAATTTTTGTTGTTTGTTTCATGCCAGATTTTCATCTCAAGCTTTAAAAATATAAGTTTAATGAGATGAGAAAATATTTTATCATCCTAGCAATTGGCCTCAGAATTCCTCTCTTGGTGAGAAGGGTTTCGGGTAAAAAGCTCATGTGGAATAAATTGTATTTTGTTGCAAGTTGTGGCAGTTGCCAAGTTCACATACTATAGTTGGAGGCAGCATAGTCTAGTGGTTCAAAGGATAGGCTCTAGAATCAAACTGCATTTGTTCAAATTCCCTCTCTACTACTAATTAGCTGTGTAAACTTGGAAAAACTACTAGGCCTTTTGGTTTCCTCATCTGTAAAAAGGATAACAATATTAATAGTTACTTCCTAGGATTGTTGTGAAGAATAAGTGTGGTAATACGTATAAAACACTTAGCACAGTGTTCGAAATATATGAAATATTCAATAAATGTTAACTATTATTTTCATCGTCAGAAGAGGGAAAGTTCCTCTGCATGAAGAATTGAGAAAGAGAAAGAGAGAAGAGGGCAGGAGTTGCAGGAAGCTGGGGGAAAACCTGGGACTATATTGCAATAGTAGGATGGCAAAAGGGGATTTAAAGGTAGTTCAGACTTAATATTCCATGGGAAATTGTTTGAATTGCTGAGATATAAGCCTGTTTCTCTTCCTCCCCTCCCAAGTCAGTAATTAACCATTAAACTCATGAATACTTCATGCCATTAGTGTGTGTGTGTACACTGGAGTGAGGGTTAAGTTTCATTCCAGGTTCAGGCTCTGCATCATAGAGATAGTACACATGGCAGCAAGAACCAAGGTGGCTAAAGAAGCTCTGAGAACATAAGCCCTTCAGTGATTTGTTGTAATTTTCGGTAGAGTTTTGTATTTTGTAAATCAGATCAGCCAAGTTTGCTCAGGTCACAAACATGGGGATCCCCCAGCTGATATCTGGGTAATTTTTTTTTTAATATTGTGAAAAATGGAACATGCTCACTGGAGTGCTCCACATTGCTTATTCTTTGAAGTGTGTCATAAATAAACAAAGACTAATACTGTAAAAATACTTACTAGTACAATGGTCACTAAGAAGTAATTTCAATCTTTACCTGCATCTATAGAAGAAAAAAGGGGATCAAATTTATATTACCAAACTATACTCTCTAAAATACACCTTACTCATCTTGTAAAGATTTCTCTGAAGGATCATACTTAGGAACCTCCCAAAACTCTCCCAGATACCCAGGTCTTCTAATCTCCCTATCCCCTCTCTCCTCTTCTTTGTTATGTAAATAGATGTGAACTTTGTGGCTAAGGATTCCCTCCTTCTTCCCTCTCTCACTCTCTCATTCTTATACTTTGCATCACAAAAGAACAGGTCCAGCAAAGAAGGAGTTCTAAGCAGGAAGGGAAAGAATCTAAATGGGCAATGACAAAATTATCTTCAGTAGCTATAAGGAGAAAGAGAAGAAAACAGAACACACATTAAAAACCTTTTTTCCTTTCCTTGTTACAATTGTCCTTTGGTATCTATGGGGATTGGTTCCAGGACCACCCCATCCGCCCCAGGATAACAAAATCTGAGGATGCTCAAGTCCCTTATATAAAGTGAAGTATTTGCATGTAACCTATGCACATCCTCCCATATACTTTAAATCATCTCTAGATTACTTATAATACCTAATATAATGTAAATGCTATGTAAATAGCTGTAAATACAATGTAAATTCTATGCAAATAGTTGATGGCATGCAGCAAATTTCAAGTTTTGCTTTTTTGGAACTTTCTGAATTTTTTTTCCCGAATATTTTCCACTTGCATTTGGCTGAACCTGAGTTTGTGGAACTTGAAGATGTGGAAGGCTGACTGTATATCCAGAAAATCTAAAGGAAAAAGACTGCCTATAATCCAATCATCTATGTCCCTTAAATTTACTGAGAGGAACTGATCATCATACATTAACACATGTTAATATTTAATTAGTTTTTAATGTAAGTAATGTATTTTTTCTTCCAGTTTCAATGAGATATAATTGACATACAGCACTGTATAAGTTTAAGGTGTACAGCATAATGATTTGACTCATATACATCATGAAGTGATTATCACAGTAAGTTTAATGCACATCCATTATCTCATGTAGATACAAAATTAAAGAAATAGAAAAAAATTAACATACAGCAGTGTTAATTATATTTATCACGTTGTATATCCTTATATATCCTTAGAATTATCTTATAACTGGGAGTGTGTACATTTTGAATGCCTTCCTCCAATTCTCTCTTCCCCTACCGCCTCCGCTGCCTCTGGTAACCACAAATCTGATCTTTTTCTATGAGTTTGTTTTTGAATTATAATTGACCTACAACACTATGTTAGTTCCTGTTACATGACATAGTGATCTGATATTTCTATACATTTCCAAATGATCACCACCATAAGTCTAGTTACAATCTGTCACCTACTAAGATATCACATAGTTATTGACTATATTCCCCACACTATACATTTCATACTTGTGACTCATTTATTTTGTAACTGAAGTTTGTACCTCTTAATCTTCCTCAGAAATGTGAGTTAATATTGAATGTATATGCTATATTTTACATATTTACATAATGAAAAACTAGAATCATTGACATGCTGAGAAGGACAGCACAGGAGAAGGCAATTACAGGCTGAGCTCTCTAATAAATATATCATACATGAGATTATGATAGCCTCATAAAATGATTTAGGGATTATAACCTCTATTCCTAATCTTTGGAAGACTTGAATATGACTAGAATGGTTTATTCCTTGAATGTTTGGAAATCTTCATTAGTGATATCATTTGGGCCTGGAGTGTTCCATGTGGCAAGATTTTTGATTTGGATTCAATCTCTTCAATAGAATAGGACTACTCAGATAATTTTATTTCTGCATGAATTAGTTTTATAACTTATACTTTCTAGAAAGTCTTCATTTTCATCTAAATTTTCAAATGTTTTAGCATGAAATTGTTCACTGTTTTAGGCACTAAGTTTTGGGGTACTTTGTTTCATACTACTGGATAACAAAACAACAAAAGACATTTTGCCTTATGTGTTGTAATTCTGCTTTCACTTTTATTCTGCATGCTCTCTAATATGTGCTATGCCTATGGGAGAAATATTATGAACTGTCCAAGATCTTTAGTGGGATTCTGGTTTTAAGGGAAAAAGTGAAATGTATCGACTTGCATGGTAAAATAATTAGGAAGTATAAATTAATCAGTCAAGGAGGAACTATATTGATAAATATAATTGCCCTAAATAAAATCATAGAGGTAGAAAACAAATATGATGTGTTTATGTGGTAATACATCAGTTTTCTGTAACAGCAAAGTTTTAAAATTAAATTCTAGGAGATAAAATTAAAAATCTAGGTAAGGGGGGCTTCCCTGGTGGCGCAGTGGTTGAGAATCTGCCTGCCAATGCAGGGGACACGGGTTCGAGCCCTGGTCTGGGAGGATCCCACGTGCTGCGGAGCAGCTGGGCCCGTGAGCCACAATTACTGAGCCTGCGCCTCTGGAGCCTGTGCTCCGCAACAAGAAAGGCCGCGATAGTGAGAGGCCCGCGCACCGCGATGAAGAGCGGCCCCCACTTGCCGCAGCTAGAGAAGGCCCTCGCACAGAAACGAAGACCCAACACAGCCATAAATAAATAAAAAAAAAAAAAAAAAAAAAAATCTAGGTAAGGGCCATACTTTTTTTTTTTTAATTTTATATATTTATTTATTTATTTTTGGCTGTGTTGGGTCTTAGTTGCTGCGCACGGGCTTTCTCTAGTTGCAGCGAGTGGGGGCTACTCTTCGTTGTGGTGTGCGGGCTTCTCATTGCAGTGGCTTCTCTTGTTGTGGAGCACGGGCTCTAGGCGCGTGGGCTTCAGTAGTTGCGGCACGCGGGCTCAGTAGTTGTGGCTCACGGGCTCTAGAGCACAGGTTCAGTAGTTGTGGCACATGAGCTTAGTTGCTCTGCGGCATGTGGGATCTTCCCGGACCAGTGATCGAACCCATGTCCCCTGCACTGGCAGGTGGATTCTCAACCACTGCGCCGCCGGGGAAGCCTAAGGGCCATACTTTTAATGCGATATTTTAAAAGTGTGTTACAAAGAACACTAGGTTATGGAATATGAAAGTGTTAAAAGAAAATAAAAGAGAGTTCCATAATGAGATATGTCTGGAAAAAAACACTAAAATGTTAGTTAATAAATATTTATTAAATCAATGAAACACTGAATATTAAAGTTTAATAGTTTTATTTACTTAAGGACTTAGAATATCCTTCAATATACTTATGCAATTGTAAATATCTGACAGGCATAGTGGATGAAAGACCAGGCAGGGTTGTTTGACCACATAACCACCTCCTCTTGATTGTTTTAAGGAACTACTTGAGTTCTAGAGAATATACTTTGTGAAATGCTGCTTTAAATCTGTTAGATTCTCATGTAGACTAAAAAACCATTAAATTCTGGTTCCAGTAGTAGCCAAGGATCTTGTATTGGAATAACCACAATGTATGTGACAATTGTAAACCGAGGATTAAGTTTAAAAAAAAAGAAAAAAAAAGGAAGGCATGGAATTTAACCAAAAGCAGGAAAAAATACTAAAAGTGACTTGATCCTTCAAAGAAGACTGCACTGAGTAACACCCACATTTATTATAGACTTTTCCCTGAGGACCTTTCCTAGTCCTAGCAATGCAGGACAGCTTAAGTAAAGAAACACAGAATTATTGGCTTGTGGTATAAAGTATGGCATTTAGGGCCCTCAGAGTAGCTTAAAATTGAAGGGGTAAATCACATAAAAGAGGGCTCCACAGTGTGGGGAGCGCCTCAATCTGTAAAATCTTTGGCTAACCCCTGAACTGGGCATGCGTGAGGAAGACTCTAAGGAGTCTAGAAGATATCAAGTTGGAAAGCTAAGGGGAGACAGTTTAGAGTTTGAGTACTACCAAGTCAACTTTTCTGCTAGAACAAAATCTCAGAACTCTTCAAAGGAAGATAACAAGATTCAGTCTCTACAGTGTGTCAGCCGCAATGTCCAATACATAATGCATTTCTTTTCTAGTCATGCAAAAAAACAGGAAAATGTGACCTATAGTTCAGGAAAAAAAAAAAAAGCTGAAAATAGAAACCAATCCTGAGATAGCACAAATACTTTAAAGTCTAATCTGTTGATTAGATATTACTGTGTCAATGTTAATTTACTGATATTGATAATTGTACTGTGCTCATGTAAAGTAAGTATTTAGAGGTAAAGATGTGTCATTTATGCAACTTACTGTTATACATTTTGGAAGAAAATAATATCTATATTTACAGAGAGAGAGAAGGAGAAAAAGAAAAAGGTAAAGCAAATGTAATAAAATGCTAACATTTAGGGAATCTGGTAAAGGATATTGGAGAATTCTTTGTATTACTTTTCTGTCTTTTCTGGTACTCTTAAATTATGTCAATAAGTTCACTCTTCAAAATAAAAAAGTTGATGTGGTATTAGAGACAGATATAGCTAAGAACATGATTGAAGTAGATGATTGTACACCAAGGAAAAAAAATAGAGATTATTAAATATTAGAGAGGGTGCCATGAAAGGGCCAATCTTATACACTGCTTGTGGGAGTAGAAGTTGAATAACCCTCTGCAAAATATTTGGCGATGTATATTAAAAGCCTTTGACAATGAACATCCATTTTATTCAGTAATTCTCTTCTGGAATTTTCCTCTAAGGAAATAAGAAAAAATATGGAAACAGCTTTATGTACAAAATATGCCAAATCCAGCATTATCTTTAAAGCTAAAAATAATGTAAGGAAACTAAGTATCTTTTAATAATTAGATGGTTATGTATATTATGGTAGAGCCTTATGGTTGGGTATTATATAATAATAAATATAATGTGAAGATGGTAGCTGACATGTGCTGACATGCAGTTACTGTGTATCATGAGCTATACTAAGTCCTTTCCACGCCTTACTTCATGTAATTGTCATAACATCCTTTAAATTGACATTCATGCATAGTTTATATTAATATAAGAAACATTTTATGATGTGAAATGTTAAATTCAGGATTCACAGTTTTACACATTGTAATTGGAACCAACTTTAAAAGAATCTATGGAATAAAGACCAGAAGGAAGATTACCAAAAGGGTAATAAGGACTGTCGCTAGACGTTGGGATAGCGGGTGTTATGTTTTTCCTTTTATTTTTCTCTACTTTACAAAATTTAGGTAATAGTTATATGTTAATTTTATAATAAAATATGGTAAAATTTAAAACAAAAAGTTATAGTAAAAATTATTTTACTGGAACTCCATACATAGCTATCATTTAAAAACCATAAAGTTGAAAATATTATTGAAAGTATCAGCAGGTTAATTAAGAAATGTGTACACGGTGTTTTTTTGTTTGTTTTTTTTAAAAAGATCTTTACTGGAGAATAATTGCTTCACAATACTGTGTTAGTTTCTGTTGTACAACAAAGTGAATCAGCCACATGCATACATACATCCCCATATCCCCTCCCTCTTGAGCCTCCCTCCGACCTTCCCTATCCCACCCCTCTAGGTGGTCACCAAGCACCAAGCTGACCTCCCTGTGCTATGTGGCTGCTTCCCACTAGCTATCTGTTTTACATTTGGTAGTGTATATATGTTGATGCTACTCTCACTTCGCCCCAGCTTCACCCTCCCACTCCCGCATCCTCAAGTCCACTCTCTATGTCTTTATTCCTGCCCTGCCACTAGGTTCATCAGTACCTTTTTTTTTATTCCATATATATGCGTTATACGGTATTTGTTTTTCTCTTTCTGACTTACTTCACTCTGTATGACAGACTCTAGGTCCATCCACCTCACTACAAATAACTCAATTTTGTTTCTTTTTATGGCTGAGTAATATTCCATTGTATATATGTGCCACATCTTCTTTATCCATTCATCTGTCGATGGACACTTAGGTTGCTTCCATGCCCTGGCTATTGTAAATAGTGCTGTAATGAACATTGTGGTACATGTCTCTTTTTGAATTATGGTTTTCTCAGGGTATATGCCCAGCAGTGGGATTGCTGGGTCATATGGTAGTTCTATTTTTAGTTTTTTAAGGAACCTCCGTACTGTTCTCCATAGTGGTTGTATCAATTTACATTCCCACCAGCAGTGCAGGAGGGTTCCCTTTTCACCACATCCTTTCCAGCACTTATTGTTTCCAGATTTTTTGATAATGGCCATTCTGACCAGTGTGAGGTGATACCTCATTGTAGTTTTGATTTGCATTTCTCTAATAATTAGTGATGTTGAGCATCTTTTCATGTGCCTCATGGCCATCTGTATGTCTTCTTTGCTGAAATGTCTATTTAGGTCTTCTGCCCATTTTTTAATTGGATTTTTTTTTTTTGGTATTGAGCTCCATGAGCTGTTTCTATACTTTGCAGATTAACCCTTTGTCTGATGTTTCATTTGCAAACATTTTCTCCCATTCCAAGAGTTGTCTTTTCGTCTTGTTCATGGTTTCCTTTGCTGTGCAAAAGCTTTTAAGGTTAATTAGGTCCCATTTGTTTATTTTTATTTTTATTTTCACTTCTCTAGGAGGTGGGTCAAAAAAGATCTTGCTGTGGTTTATGCCAAAGAGTGTTTTTCCTATGTTTTCCTCTAAGAGTTTTATGGTGTCTGGTCTTACATTTAGATCTTTAATCTATTTGAAGTTTATTTTTGTGTATGGTGTTAGGTATTGTTCTAATTTCATTCTTTTACACATAGCTGTCCAGTTTTCCCAGCACCACTTATTAAACAGGCTGTCTTTTCTCCATTGTATGTTCTTTCCTCTTTTGTTGTAAATTAGGTGACCAGATGTGCGTAGTTCTACCTCTGGGCTTTCTGTCCTGTACCTTTGATCTGTATTTCTGTTTTTGTGCCAGTACCATACTGTCTTGATTACTGTAGCTTTGTAGTATAGTTTGAAGTCAGGGAGCCTGATTCCTCCAGCTCCATTATTCTTTCTTAACATTGCTTTGGCTATTAGGGGTCTTTTGTGTTTCCATACGAATTGTAAAATTTTTTGTTCTAATTCTGTGAAGAATGCCATTGGTAGTTTGATAAGGATTGCATTGAATCTGTAGATTGCTTTGGGTAGTATAGTCATTTTCACAATATTGATTCTTCCGATCCAAGAACGTGGTATATTTCTCCATCTGTTTATGTCATCTTTGATTTCTTTCATCAGTGTTTCATAGTTTTCTGAGTAAAAGTCTTTCACCTCCTTAGGTAGGTTTATTCCTAGGTATTTTATTCTTTTTGTTGGGATGGTAAATGGGATTGTTTCCTTAATTTCTCTTTCTGATTTTTTGTTGTTAGTGTATAGGAATGCAAGAGATTTCTGTGCATTAATTTTGTATCCTGCAACCTTACCAAATTCATTGATTAGTTCTAGTAGTTTTCTGGTGGCATCTTTAGGATTTTCTATGTATAGTATCATGTCATCTGCAAACAGTGACAGTTTTACTTTTTCTTTTCCGATTTGTATTCCTTTTTCTTCTCTGATTGCTGTGGCTAGGATTTCCAAACTATGTTGAGTAAGAGTGGTGAGAGTAGACATCCTTGTCTTGTTCCCGATCTTAGTGGAAATGCTTTCAGTTTTTCACCATTGAGTATGATGTTTGCTGTGGGTTTGTCATATATGGGCTTTATTATGTTAAAGTAGGTTCCCTCTCTGCCCATTTTCTGGAGAGTTTTTATCAAAAATGGGTGTTGAATTTTGTTCAAAGCATTTTCTGCATCTATTGAGATGATCATATGGTTTTTCTTCGTTACTCTTTTAATATGGTGTATCACATTGATTGATTTTCATATATTGAAGAATCCTTGCACCCCTGGGATAAATCCCACTTGATCATAGTGTATGATCCCTTTAATATGTTGTTGGATTCTGTTTGCTTGTATTTTGTTCAGGATTTTTGCATCTATGTTCATCAGTGATATTGGTCTATAATTTTCTTTTTTTGTGGTATCTTTTTCTGGTTTTGGTATCAGGGTGATGGTGGCTTCGTAGAATGAATTCGGGAGTGTTCCTCCCTCTGCAATTGTTTGGAAGAGTTTGAGAAGGATCGGTGTTCGCTCTTCTCTAAACGTTTGATAGAATTCACCTATGAAGCCATCTGGTCCTGGACTTTTGTTTGTTGGAAGATTTTTAATTACAATTTCAATTTCATTACTTGTGATAGATCCATTTATATTTTCTAATTCTCCCTGGTTCAGTCTTGGAAAATTGTACCTTTTGAAGAATTTGTCCATTTCTTTGTGGTTGTCCATTTTATTGGCATATAGTTGTTTGTAGTAGTCTCTTATAATCCTTTTTATTTCTGCAGTGTCACTGTGATTTCTCCTTTTTCATTTCTAATTTTATTGATTTGCGTCTTCTCCCCTTTTCTCTTGGTGAGTCTGGCTAAGGGTTTATCAATTTTGTTTATCTTCTCAAAGAACCAGCTTTTAGTTTTATTGATCTTCGCTATTGTTTTCTTCATTTCTATTTCATTTATTTCTGCTCTGATCTTTATGACTTCTTTCCTTCTACTGACTTTGGGTTTTCTTTGTTCTTCTTTCTCTTGTTGCTTTAGGTGCCGGGTTAGATTGTTTATTTGAGATTTTTCTTGTTTCTTGAAGCGAGATTGAATTGCTATAAACGTCCCTATTAGAACTGCTTGTGCTGCCTCCCATAGGTTTTGGGTCATCATGTTTTCATTGTCATGTTTCTATGTATTTTTTAATTTCTTCTTTGATTTCTTCAGTGATCTCTTGGTTATTAGTAGTGCACTGTTTAGCTGCCATGTATTTGTGTTTTTTTCAGTTTTTTTCCTGTAATTGATTTCCGATCTCATGGCGTTGTGGCCAGAAAAGATGCTTAATACGATTTCAATTTTCTTAAATTTTCTGAGGCTTGATTTGTGACCCAAGATGTGATCTATCCTGGAGAATGTTCCATGTGCACTTGAGAAGAAAGTGTATTCTGCCACTTTTGGGTAGAATGTTCTATAAATATCAATTAAATCTATCTGGTCTGTTGTGTCATTTAAAGCTTGTGTTTCCTTATTTATTTTCTGTTTGGATGATTTGTCCACTGGTGTAAGTGGGATGTTATAGTCCCCTACTATTATTGTGTTACTGTCGATTTCCCCTTTCATGGTTGTTAGCATCTGCCTTATGTATTGAGGTGCTCCTATGTTGGGTGCATAAACATTTATGATTGTTATATCTTCTTCTTGGATTGATCCCTTGATCCTTATGTAGTGTCCTTCCTTATCTCTTGTAACAGTCTTTATTTTTTAAAAATTTTCTTTCTTTATTTATTTACTTATTTATGGCTGTGTTGGGTCTTCGTTTCTGTGCGAGGGCTTTCTCTAGTTGCGGCAAGTGGGGGCCACTCTTCATTGCGGTGCACGGGCCTCTCACTATCGCGGCCTCTCTTGTTGCGGAGCACAGGCTCCAGACGCACGGGCTCAGCAATTGTGGCTCATGGGCCTTGTCGCTCCGTGGCATGTGTGATCTTCCCAGAACAGAGCTCGAACCTGTGTCCCCTGCATTGGCAGGCAGATTCTCAACCACTGTGCCACCAGGGAAGCCCAACAGTCTTTATTTTAAAGTCTATTTTATCTTATACGAGTACTGCTACTCCAGCTTTCTTTTGATTTCCATTTGCATGGAATATCTTTTTCCATCTCTTCACTTTCAGTCTGTATGTGTCCCTAGGTCTGAAGTGGGTCTCTTGTAGACAGCATATATATGGGTCTTATTTTGTATCCATTCACCCAGTCTGTGTCTTTTGGCTAGGGCATTTAATCCATATACATTCAAGGTTATTATATATATGTATGTTCCTATTACCATTTTCTTAATTGTTTTGGGATTGTTTCTGTGGGTCTTTTTCTTCTCTTGTGTTTCCCACCTAGAAAAGTTCCTTTAGCATTTGTTGGAGAGCTGGATTGGTGATGCTGAATTCTCTTAGCTTTTGCTTGTCTGAAAAGCTTTTGATTTCTCTGTCAGATCTGAATGCGATCCTTGCTGAGTAGAGTAATCTTGGTTGTAGATTTTTCTCTTTCATCACTTTAAGTATATCCTGCCACTCCCTTCTGGCCTGCAGAGTTTCTGCTGAAAAATCAGCTGATAACCTTATGGGGATTCCTTTGTATGTTATTTAATTTGTTTTTACCTTGTTACTATTAATATTTTTTCTTTGAATTTAATTTTTGTTAGTTTGATTAATATGTGTCTTGGTGTGTTTCTCCTAGGGTTTAACCTGTAATGGGACTCTCTGTGCTTCCTGGACTTGGGTGACTATTTCCTTTCCCATGTTATGGAAGTTTTTCACTATAATCTCTTCAAATATTTTCTCAGACCCTTTCTTTTTCTCTTCATCTTCTGGGACCCCTATAATTCGAATGTTGGTGCATTTAGTGTTGTCCCAGAGGTCTCTGAGATTTTCTTCAATTGTTTTCATTCTTTTTTCTTTATTCTGCTCCTTGGCAGTTATTTCTACCATTTTTTCTTGCAATTCACTTATTCGTTCTTCTGCCTCAGTTATTCTGTTATTGATTCCTTCTAGTGTATTTTTCATTTCAGTTATTGTGTTGTTTATCTCTGTTTGTTCTTTAGTTCTTCTAGATCTTTGTTAAATATTTCTTGTATTTTCTCAATCTGTGCCTCCATTCTATTTCCAAGATTCTGGATCATCTTTACTATCATTACTTTGAATTCTCTTTCAGGTAGATTGCCTATTTCCTCTTCATTTTTTTGGTCTTGTAGGATTTTACCTTGCTCCTTCATCTGTGACATATTTTTTTGCTTTCTCACTTTTTTTTTTTTTTTGATGAGTGGGATTTTGTTTCTGTCTTACTGGTTGTTTGGCCTGAGGCTTCCAACACTGAAGCTTGTAGGCTGTTGGGTAGAGCTGGGTCTATGGTGTCGAGATGAGGACCTCCAGGAGACCTCACTTTGATGAATATTCCCTGGTGTCTGACGTTCTCTGTCAGTCCAGTGGTTCAGATTTGGACCTCCCACCACAGGTTCTTTGGCCTGACCACTGACTCGTGACCCAAGATCTGCAAGCTGTGCAGGGCGGCCAAGAAAAAAAAAAAAAAAGGAGAATAACAAAGTAGAAACTAAAATTAGCCTAGGAAACTAACAGATATGTTAGAAAGAATATAACAATAAAAATATAGATGAAACAACAACCGGAAGGTAAAACAGAACCACAGTTGTAAAAAAGGGGGAGAAAAAAAAAAAAGTGGAAAAGGCCTTGGCTATAGAGGGTGGGGCCTAAACAGGGGCGGGGTTTAGGCGGTTCCCAGGGCCTATGCTTAGGACCCACAGGGCTGGAAAAGGCCCTGGGAGGTGTGGGGGGTGGAGCTTAGGCTCAACGGAATAGAAGGGGGGCCCAGGCATGCCTCCCGTGTCTAGTTTCAGAGGGCAGGGGATCTCACCTTGGAGCCCAACAGGCCTACCAGGCATGAGTGGGTGGGGCCAACACCCTCTGTTCCTCTCCTTGTCCTCCGGTCCTGGAGGGCCCCTCCCCGCTGCCTCTCCTGTTTTCCGCCTGGCCTCCCTCCTATGCCCCCAGGACCAACATGGCCCCGAGGGGGCCTCTGAGGGCATAGGACCTGGCCAAATAGCTGGGCAGACGTCCCAGTTGGGCAGGGGAAATGCTGGGCACGCTCTCCCCTGATCTGAGCCTGTGAGGCTCCCTCCAGCTGTGGGAACCCCTCCCCCCTCTCAGCCACCTCTCAGGGGTGCTGGTTCTGTCCAGCCTCTACTTCTCCTCCCCCCTCAGTCCCCTCACATCCTTCCAGTTCATTTGAGGGTTTCTCCCATCTCCTTGGGCATCATGGTCCCCCACCAATATCCTGCAGGCGCCCTAGTTGTGGGGAGACTCGAACTCCGCTTCTTCCCACACTGCCATCTTGACTCCACCCCCACATGTTGTTTATATTTAACCCAAATTGATCTCTTAAGACAAGAATTACTAGCTATTTTTATGACACCTTCCAACTTACGTTATAAGATCTGTCAGAGAACATTTAATGCCTATGGTAAACTTAAAGTTAAATAGTCGATTTTCTCTGATTGTATCTGCATTTTATTGTAGCCAATATAAACATATAATTCAAAAGACTTGCTTCTGATAAAACAGAAGCAAAGGAAATATGAATTATGGTATAGTATAAATGTAGCATAAAAATTATATTCCAGGAATTTCAAAGAAGAATACACTATTTTTTGGATTTCTAAGTTAGTAATTTGCATTTTAAAGAAATACTAATAAAAGATATACATTTGGTATGAATACTTTAAATATAATACATGAGATGGGAACTGGAGTTTTTCAGTGAGATACCTATAGTCATATTGGCTGTGACAATAATGAAAATGTTCAGTAGAATATCTTCCAATTTAAAATCAAAACTTAGGGCTTTCCTGGTGGTGCAGTGGTTAAGAATCCACCTGCCAATGCAGGGGACACAGGTTCAAGTCCTGGTCCGGGAAGAGCCCACATGCCAAGCAGCAACTAAGCCCGTGTGCCACAACTACTGAGCCTGTGCTCTAGAGCCCACACGCCACAACTACTGAAGCACCTAGAACCCGTGCTCTGCAACAAGAGAAGCCACTGCAGTGAGAAGCCCATACATCGTAACGAAGAGTAGCTCACGCTTGCTGCAGCTAGAGAAAGCCTGCGTGCAACAACTAAGACCCAACGCAGCCAAAAATAAATAAATAAAATAAATAAATGTGTAAAAAAAGAAAATAACGTTTAAAAAAAATAAAATCAAGACAGAGCATTATTATATCATATCACAGAGATGAAAATATTGTTTCCTAAAAACATTTACAATAAAATTATACCCACAAATATAATACATTTTCCAATTCTTTGTGGCCGAGAATCATGGCTAGATTCAGAAAATGATTTCTAAAATAATCTAAATGTTGTATAGAGATATTAGGCATTTTATATCTTCTGCACAACTTATACAAATATTTAGACTAACTTTTATTATGAAAGGTAAAATTAAACATAAAAGTTGGACAAAATAATCAACTGCTGCCAATAAATGGAAAACTTATCATTAATATTCATGAGATTGTACTTGATGCGTTTTAATGATTTAATTTTTAAATCATCCATATCTGCTTCAAGTAATTGTCTTCAAATAAAGCTTTAATATAATGGATCTTGCTTGTAAGGAGCCTATGAGACTTAAGGAAAATTCCTGTCTGGTGCGAAACAAATGAGTATTCAATATTTCAAAGATAAAGTAATTTGTTTCAGAAATGGGAGGGAGAAAATCTCTACTGAAGGTGTAGAAGTCTATATATAAGGAGATAAACTCAGAAGAGAATGGATGCTGGCATAAGTTGAAGAGATTTATTTATCAGTATTTGTCTTATAAAATATTTAAAACGTTATAAATTTATGACAATATTCGCATCACCTTCAATTTATTTTTTTGATTTTGCTCTATACTTAGATTTTAGTAAAAAAAATGTTTTTTCCCTTGAAGATGTTAGAACGCAAGCTTACATACCATCTCTAAAAACAGGCCGTCAAGGATTTCACATTTAAGAGAAAAAAAAGTGATATTTTCCTATGTTTAGTGTATGACTAACATTTTTTAAAACAAGGAGCAAAACATTCACTGTGTTTTCCTCTTCCTAACAACACAGAACTTCAAGTTCATGTGGGAAATCCAAGCATATTATAACAGAAAAGAGATCTTAAAACTATCCATTCCAATATCTTCATTTTACAGATGAAAAATTGAGATCCTAAAAGATTAAAACTTTTCAGTTTATTCCCCTTTGACTACAAAAGGATGTCTCCAGGAGCAGTCAAGCCTTCATCATCTGAGATATGTTAATAACATCATATATATTCCCCACTACCTCTGTCCTAAGAGAAAAGAGTGTGAGTGTATCCCGCCCTGGAAAAGGGGAGATTAGGGGTGATGGAAATAGTACACGTACTTCCTAGTATTCACAAGACACTTCTGTTTATGCTTGTTGTCTTGGTACAATTATTAATAGCTCCCTCTTTTACACTCAGAATTGTCCATCTAAGTTTGGGTACCCGAGGATATTGAGTGTTTAATTTGGTTAAACCATGCTGATGGGATAAGGTGGAGTGGATATTCCTTTTTGCTTACATTTTCCCAGCTAATCCAAGAGATTTTTGGAGAGAAAATGAACGAATGGCTTTGCCAGAATTGCATAAAGTTAGAGCCCCTACATTTTATCACATTAATTTTGCTTCAATTGGACAATTGTGTACTACGTGCTTGACAAGACTTGGGTTAATCTTACTATAAGATAGCATTTACCTCATTCTTACTCAAGGACACTAACAGTTAGACATTCACTTGTGAGACTATTAATATATTATAGTCATCTTCTTCTGTCTTCCAATTTCCAGTCTAGTGAGGATTTGAGGAAAAAGGAAGTGAAAAAAATGAAGTGATGGCCTTCTATTATGAAGCAATAATTATGTTTAAATTGTTACTATTTAAAATGAAGGCACAGATATATTGGCACATGCAAATTATGTGCAAATATATTTGGTCTTATTTCATATAACTATAATATGAATACAAATGTTCTTTTAAGGACAGTTATGTAGTCCTAACTTCCATAACAGCTAACCAAAATCTGAATTTGTAAGGAGAAGCTTATTATTATAAACAAGCTTCCATTGTTGAAATTTTGTTAATACTTTCACTGAATAAATAGCATTTTATGTAGTTGGTATGTCAAATTTTTATGTTTTGAACATGAGCTCATATGTAATTTTCAGTGTTAAGTTGATGTTTCCAGGTGATCATCATGATGAGTCATAGTTTGAGTAGACTTAACTTTATACTTTCATTTCAGCAAACAAGCAGTTATAAATTCACAATTATGTGACTAGATTGCCCCCATGCTATTGAAGTGCAAAGGGAACACTGAAGAAAAACTTTGTCTAATTTATACATGTCATGGTTTTATATATATCTAATATCTACCAAAACCCACCAAGGCTGGATGCATAACAAATAATTCTTCTGACTTACACAGTGCTAAAATAACACATGAATCCTCACCCCCTTTCCTACTTCAATCCACTCTTATTGAAGGGGTTGTGTTAAATGCCTACTGTTTCCTAAACGAGACAGCTGTATTATAGAAAGTTGAAATGGCTTGTTGTTCATTTCTCTATTACGAATAAAGACTTGAGGCCACAACTGAAGTGAATTAATGCTGTTATTTCTGTGGAGCATGTATTATGTCTTATTATACCTGAGTGAAGGGAGTGAGGGGAGAGGGAAGCAATGCCTTTCATAATATCATAAAAGTAAAATATTGCAATATATAAAAAAGGAATAGACTGAAGGGCAAAAAAAAAAAGTAGAAGAAGAAGATTCATTCACTTACACTATTTACTAAAGCTGACAATTTGTAATGGGCATTGGCATCAGTATGTGCAATTACTTCTTTACTTCCACTGAACAGTGAAACTGTTCTCCCCCTAGGAAGGCTTAGAGCAAGGTGTTTTGGGGTAGGGGGTAGGGAAAAAGACAAAGGAGCTTATCCTGAATCTATTAGCTATAATGAACAGGTATGAAGAATCAGACACTGCTACATAACATAAATTACAATCTAAATGAGATACTCGTATTTACATAAGCAGTTCCTCAGGCGCTCTAAGCTAAGTTCATGGGAAGAAAGTCTTCCAAATGCCATTCATACCACCAGGGATAATTGCAGGACTAGAAGCATCCATGCCATTGTTGGGGAACCATGGAATGGGGTTTTAATTTTCAGTTTGACTTACAGGCTGTTGCCATATCATAGAGACTATAGTTGCAGTTTTACAGCATGGTTTTTCTTAGCTTATTTTAGAATCACAGAAAGAGTAAGCTTGCAAATCTTTTAATAAGGCAATTACATTCAGACAAAGATTAGATCTCAGTGGCACAATAGATTTTTGCTATATTATTCAGTATCTTTTTGATATTCCACTGTCACTAGACAAAGCTGTGAATAGTAATGTGACAAGTCTATTCAGAAGACAACAATGAGGGTTTCCTTAATTGTGTTCTCTTGTATGCCACACAAACCCTCACTTAATTTCTTTTCCTGTTTTGAAAAAGCAGAAAGAAAATATC
This sequence comes from Eschrichtius robustus, assembly GCF_028021215.1. NCBI lineage: Eukaryota > Metazoa > Chordata > Mammalia > Artiodactyla > Eschrichtiidae > Eschrichtius > Eschrichtius robustus. The sequence continues at coordinate 72,721,878 of NC_090833.1, forward strand.
ATTTAGAGTCACAAAAAACACAGTTGAATCTATCTTTGAAATCGACATTTTGTGTTTGTAAAATGAAAATGTTGAGATAGTCAATCATTTAATTTTTTATTTGATAAAAATATCTTCTGATTCAAAATGTCAGTCTTAATATAGGAATGAATTACTTGGCGTGAAAAAGAACAAAAATCCATAAGAATCTAAAGAATTGCTTAAAATATGCACTTTTGGTGATGGGATATGGATTTGGAATATCCACATGTGGGTTCCTAGTGGTTGCTAATGGAAAGAAACTTAAGGGAAATATTTGTTTTATGTATTTTCTTCAAGGCTTAACCTTCTCCCCACAACTTAAAATCCTTTGAAAAAATTACAATGGAAACATAAGATATATGGTCATTTTTGGAAAATCCAACTTCACATTAATAGCTCATTTAGGAGAAGAAAATCCTGTTCATATGATCTATGATTTTGTTAATTTTATAAATTAATATTCATAAGTTAATTTTTAAAAGTTGAGCATAATGGCACATCTTCATGTCCTGGATTGAGATTGTGTACCCAAAACTTCATTGAATTTATATAACATTGTTTGGAACTAATGAGTGTATAGGAGGAATTATCCTCAAAGTTTAACTCAAGCAGGACAAATGGAGACCGCGATCTAGTGGAGAAAGTGATGGGTTCTAATTTGAATTCTACAAGTAATGTTTTTACATCTTGGTTTCACTTAATCTTTTTGTATCTGTTTCCTCAGGAGTAAAACAGAGGAAATGCCTGATGTGGGGATAGAATGGAAAATGGACGAGAAAAATTCTGTAAATGTAAAAGCACTACAGAAACGCTACATAATATTAAGAAAGATATAGAAGATCCAAGAAGTTTCCATAATCATAAATTTAAGAGTTTTACATACTGAATCATGGAAAGAAGTAAGAATGTGGTTAAGACTGTATACCACTGGTTACCTTCAAAGAGGTTTCCAGGTAGAAATCAACAAATAACTCTTACACATCTTAAAAAACAATTGATAAATGGTATGATGAAATAGAACCTTATTAATTTACCAAAATATTCTGAGCAACATTTACCATCTTTATATACGTAAAAAAACCAATTGAAAATAAAACCAATATTATTATTGGAAGTGATTCATAGAGCTATAGCTTTCTGCTTACTGAAAAGCACTGTGAGGCATTCTGGTGTTTTTGCATAAAAATTAAAGAGAATACTTAGAGCAAATGTAATAAATAAGAAATGAATAAACTTTTCCTAGTTAATCATGATGGTTTCATGAGCACTAGTTGTAACCATTAGACAAAGTGGGAGCTATTATACTTTGATATTGCTACAGAAATCTTTACTTCTATGCCCTTACTAACAGCTTATCATTGAAATGGACTTGGCCAATAGAAGTCAGACCATAAAGTACTCTATTTGTATCTGATGCCTCCAAGAATTATAAAGAAGATAATGACAATACTTCATGATTGTTAATATATGAGCAAATTAATATTCATAATCCTGACACAAAGTCCAAAAAGTTATTGTTGGACTCTTTCTAAGTCACTTTTCTCGGGCAGTAATGCAATTCAATTAATCAAAGTCAGTCCCTCACAAGACATAAGTTTATCTTGTTGGTGTCCATAACCCAGATTTGTCATGGACATTAAAATCCCACACAAGATGATTGATATTTACTGTAGAAAGTCTTAAATGTAATTTTTCAGCATTATATTCTACCTCTACAGATTCTAATGAATGAATAAATTATTTATTGACTTTGGCTCAAATGGCAAGGCTATGTGACCCAGGGAATAACCAAATGTTGGCAGAACAAAAGTGAAAAATCAATAGCAATTGATTATTTAAACTCAGAATTTCAGGGTACTCAGGCAGGATTTATTCTAAGCCAAGCCCCAGTAGGAGCACTCTTTGAATCTATCTGATTTGTAAACTGTCTCCAATACTTCATCCCACCCAGTTAATCTGCAATCAGAATTGCTATTTTATATGAAGGCATCTGATTTGTTGATGAATCTTACATAGTTCTTCTGATTTGTTTATTTTTGTTCATGTGTATATTAGTGTCCAGCTATATCACACTATTTTTGTCATTTTGAATTCTGAACCACCTGTTCAGATATTTCTCCTTTATGTTATTTTATTTCAGGAACTGCTAGAAAGCCTTCAGGACTCCAGTACTCCTGTGGTGTTGTCAAATTGAATGGTAGGGGAGAGGAGTTACCTACCTGATCTCAGCCAAACCAGGCTGGGACATCATTCAATTGAAAGCCAAGAGGGACTCAATTGGAAAGTACCACACCATGCTTTTTAAATATTGCACCTGCCTCCTGGGGGTCATGCTAAAGTGGCAGCACTTTCAGAAAGAGAAAAACTGGCAGATGTTGGACATGATTAAAGGGATGATTAAAAACGGGCACACTCTCTCCATGAAAGTGTGCCTGTGTTTATTCTACTGCATTTAGAACTTGGCAGGTCTTGGAGATCTGGCTAGATTGTGAAAACTCTGGCAGGACCACTGTTACTTAGAGAGTTTCTTTTCCCAAGATATTGGGATCAAATGCTAGGCTATTCAATTTGCCAATGAAATACATAATATTATAAATTTAATTTTGTATGAACTGAGCAGAATACACTGAAATTATTTTCACAGAATGGTTGGTGACTATCACAAACACTAATTCTTAAAAATAGAGATGTTGAGGTCTGTGATACAATTAAGCAATGTGTTTATGAATATTTGGGTTTCTCAGGGACATTTAATTTTGTGAATAAAACAATTTGAAATTGAAAGTGTCCAAATAAAATATCTGGGATCCTTGTAATCATGATCACACCATTTTTCTAGAGAAATCTGCCATTAATATTATATTGAGTCACTTTTTTGACTATAACAACAAAAGCCATCATTTTTATCTCTATATTTAATACAGCCATTATAGAACTTTTCAACCCATTTATCCATAAGACATTCTGTTAAGGCAAGTGGTAACCAAGCTGTGTGTTCCTTCCAAGAATATCTTAAAGGAAATCGCTTTCAACAGTTTACAAGACTGATTCATCAATAATAGTAGGAGGTTTTCAATTATTGTGAGTATAAGGATACTTAAAGTGTTATCAAACTCTTTATGTGAACTTGTGACTTGCTAATAAGTAAATTAGGAGCTGATTATTCACTTTACAAATAGCTCACTGAAGCAAGAACAATATATATTTCTGCCATATGGGTAATATTATTATATTATAATAAAGGTGATATTATTATAGAGTGGGAAGGGATCTTAGAATTCAAACTTCCTCCCGAATTTTGAGTCCTTTATGGAACATCCTTGATGAATGGTCAGTTAATCTCTTTGCAGTCACATTTTCTGTCATCTCCAACTATGAAACCCATTGACTTCTCTTTGTTGCCTATACATTCCTATGCCTCTGACCATGCTGTTTCTCCTGTCTGGACTTCTTTCCTCACCTATGACTTCCAAAATATTATTTGCCTGGCAATTTGAAATGTTACCTTCTTTGTGAAGGACCTTCCCAATTCTGCCAAGACAAGTAAAAACATCTTTTGCTCTCTACTGTTACTATGGTTGGCATTTATCACATGGTGTTGTACTGATATTATCACACACACACACTAACACACACACAATTTGTTACTCTCACTGTACAATTCTTGTGGCCAGAAGCAGTAAAATTCATCTCTATATGTTTAGAACCTAGCATTCAGTACCCTCCCAATAAATGTTTTCTGAATGAATATATGGACAAATGGATTTAGTTGGATCAGAAAACGCAGCTGTAAAGTTACACAAGAGTTGAAAATTAAAAATCTGAGCTTATAAGACAAAAAATAAGTACTGACACAGTTGAGCTATTGCTGAAACAACTAGAATTCTCTAATTTTTGTTAATTTATTTTTTAAAGAGTGATATTGATCAGTGGTAGCCCCAATTCACTGAATGAGGTCAACCTAGAGACAAATATAATGAAGGGAGAGTTTTCACTTTGCCTAGGAAGCATCAAAAAGGACAGGAAGCAAATGTTTATCTGCCAGTGTCCTGCAGCATGCTATTGAAATTCATGTCTTTTTTCATGTTTCAGCCTATCAGCAAATGATAAAATGTTTAAAATAACAAAACTTAAAAAAAAAAAAAACTTAAATTTGGGCAAGCATCCATTGTTTGCCATTATTGTTCCATCTTGATAATAGGCACGAGACTTTGATAAAGTTAATAAATTATTATTCTCCCCAGTAAAACTGTAAGTGGGACTAAGATGAATATATCTGCTAAATTTCTTTCATTGTGAAGCTACTGGGATCTGTTTATTTTGTAGCTGTCATTTTAAAACAAACCTAAGTATGACTTGGGATGATGTACATATTCAGGGAGTGAATATTAAAAAATAAAAATGATTAATCTGAGCTATATTTACACCTCTGTTGCTCTTTATATCCATGATTGGAGGGGTTTTCCTTAGAGTTATTACAGCCATTATAGCTTTACATGCATTTTTAACTTTGAGCATTAGGTTTTTAAGTAATGTTCTAACTTGGTTAATACTTTCACAGGATGCAGCCTCTCAATGTTTCAAAATACGGCATTACCCATTCAAAATTTTCAAACAGGGTAGTGATAAATCTGCTGCTATTTATTTTCTCTTTTAGACAGCATCAGTTTACACATCAAGTTCTGTTCTCAGGTATCTAAGTATACATTATACTTAGCTAATAATAAATAAATTCTTCCGGATACATTAGAAAGAAATGATTATGTAATGAATCTCTGGGTTATGACTGAAAGGGAAAAGTATCAATAACTAAGAGAAAGCATCTTTAGAATTTTTAAAGAAAGCTTTATCTTAAAAAATGTGAATGAGACTGTCTTCATCATTAAAATGTAAATTTTCAAAAATATTTATGGATATAATAATTCAATGTTGCAATTTTGAATTCCAAGAAATGAAAGAGTAACTAACAAAATAATGAAAGCAAATTTCAATAAAATGTAAATCAACAAATAGGAAGTCATAGGAGATAGGTAAAAAGAGTTTCAGGGAACATCTAGAAAATTACACACATACACAAATATATGAAGTTGAGTAGGAGACATTGGAGGTGTAGTGCTAACTGAATAAAAATTTTAAAACCCTGAAAAACTGGACATATCTAAGAATTATACCAAAGTAGCATGACTTGATGGGTTTAGGATCAGAAAGTTAAAACAAGAATGTAGCTGCAACTAGTAACAGACAAGATGTCAAGGTATGAGGTAATTAACCTTCAGAGATATCTTCCAACCCAACCAATAGTTTTCATTTAATACTACAAAATTTCTTGTTTATTTACTGAATGTCTATGTAACAGTAGTCCCCCATTATCATCGGGGGTTACATTCCAAGACCCCCAGTGGATGTCTAAAGCTGTGGACAGTACCAAACCCTGTACACACTTTGTTTTCTCCTATACGTACATACCTATGATAAAGTTTAACATATAAACTAAGCACAGTAAGAGATTAACAACAATAACTAATAAAGAAATAGAACAATTTTAACAATATACTGTAATAAAAGTTATGTGAATGTGGTCTCTCTCTCTCAAAATATCTTATGGTACAAATTTAATGCCTTTTCCATTTATCATGCACTGTGGCACCTTTTGCAGTTTGAGGTGTGACAGCAAAACTATCATGAATTTCTTTTTCCTCCTTCACAATTCATGGATAGATGATCTGTTCTTATCATAGATGTTCGCAACCTCAGCATACAATTTTTTTCTTTCCTTATTAAGTGGAGAACTTTTACCTTTTCACTTAAAGGAAGTACTTTAAGGCTTCTCTTTGGCATATCTGAATTGTCAGCAACACTACTCTTGCACTTTGGGACAATTGTTAAGTAAAATAAGGGTTACCTGAATACAAACACTGATACCACAACAGTTGATCTGATAATGAGGAGAGCTACTAAGTGATTTGCTGGACAAAGGGATGATTCACATCCTGGGTGGAATGGAGCAGGATGGTGTGATATTTTACCATGCTACTCAGAATGGCACAAAATTTAAAGCTTATGAATTGTTTATTTCTGGCATTTTCCATTTAATATTTTTGGACCATGGTGTACTGCAGGTAACCGAAACTGTGGAAAGCGAAACAGCAAATGAGGGGGGACAATTGTACTATGAATTCATCTGACACAGTTCCCTGAAACTCATCTGACACAGTTCCCTGAAACAAACTTTTCAAAGTAAAGTCAACAAATTTCTCCTTAAAACTAAAATAGACTGTAGAGGAGTCCTTTTTTGGAAGCAGGAGAGTTCTAGTACTTATAATGCTTATTTTCATAGCTACTTTAGTGCTGTGTCTACTCCCCTCTTTTAAAAGAATGTGTGCAGTGAGAAAGATTTTCCACTAGAGTTTTTGCTACAATGAAAAAAATTGTAACAAAGTTATGCCTTACATGTCTATATTCATCAATCCAATAATTATTTATTAAGAATCTATTTCTGTCAGGCACTCTTCCAGGCATTGGGGATATAGCAGGGGCTTAAACAGTCACTTTTCTCTTATTGCTTCTAATGATGTTCTTGTGTGGGAAGACAGACAATAAATAATCAGATAAAGGTACAATGTATCAGAGTGTGAAAAGTGCTTTGAAGAAAAAGCATCATAATATAGGGGGTGCTAGCTTAAATAGGATGGTCACGAAAAAGCTCTTTGATGTGGTAAAATTTAAGCAAAGACCTACAAGACATGAAGGAGCAAACCATCTGGCTATGTTGGGGAAAGAGGAGAGATATAACCTTTCAATTTATAAAATGCATTACAAAGTGGATTATTTTATTTGAGTTTCACAACAACCATAGAAAGATAAACATATATTACTATCATTCTTAATACTGTGGAAACTAAAGCTGAGAAAGGCCAAGTGAGTTGAAGTTACCTGCTCGGAAAACGGCAGGAAAGGTTTTACACTGAGTCCAAGTCAAATGTTGTTAGTTCAGTAACAAATGTTATTGCCACTTATTAGGCAAGCGACCTTGCAAAAGTTACTTATCTCTTAGACTCAGTTACCTAATTATTAAAATGGTATGAGTTCTGACATCATAGAGTTGTGAGAACTATAAAATAATTTGTATTAAGTCATTACACGATGTTTACTATATGCACATAACAATCCTTGACTCTAGATCAGGGGTCAGCAAACTATGGCCCTTGGACCCAACCCTATCTGTTGTCTACTTTTGTAAGGCATGTGAGTTAAGAATGGTTTTCATGTTTTAAGTGGTTGAAAAACCAAAAGAATCTTATATGAAATTCAAATTTTATTGCTCATATATAAAGTTTTATTGGAACACAGCCACTTGCATTTATATTTTGTCTATGGCTGTTTCATCCTGCAACAGCAGAGTTGAGGAGCTATAACAGAGACCATATGGCCGCAAAGCTGAAAATTTACAATCTGGCCTTTCACAGAAAAATTTTTCTGACCCCTGCTCTGAATATAAGTGCTCCGCTTTGTGGCCCAAGCTACATTTCACTTCTTTGATTCTGAGAGTAACTACCTATCACACCTGATTGTTAGGCCTATAGACTAGGAGTGATTCCAGAGTCTTCTTTTTTCCTAACTCTCCTACTTCCAGTATATTAACAAGTCTTGACAGGTCCACGGCCAGATAATGTCATGAATCCAGTCATTTCCCTCTTCAACTACTACCACTAGAGAGACAATATAAAACCAGCCAATGGCTAGATCAAATAATAGAATTTTGACCCATAATCTGAAGCAACCTGCCCAAGAAACAAACCCCTTATCTACAATAAACAGCCCTGTAAGCCAGCCTGCTGCAAGTCAGACTTGCAGGAAGCCAGAATTCTATCTCTAGAAACAATCCAAGAAAATAAAAAATTACTTCTGTGACAATCAGCCCCAAAGGGCTGGGACTTTATTAACAACTGAGACCTTCCCTAATTTTTCTTCCTGCTTTCCATTTAAGACTAACCAGAGAAAGTCAAATATGCACCAATCACACAGGATAACCTGCTTCTCATTAACCCACCTACAGCTTCCCCAGGCCAACAGCCTCCAGTCAGGGCATTCCCGAAGGCTTCCCTTTTTCCTGATACAAAGCTTTTCCCATTCCTCTGCCTGCCTTTGAGTCTGCCACAATGAAGGTGATGGGGGCAAGCTCCCTTGCTATGGCAAGCTCTGAATAAATAGCCTTTGCTTTTCTCAGTTGGTTATTTTCATTTATTTCCACAGTTTGTAGAGCAACCTCTATCAACTCTTTCCTCCACAATATAGAAGTCACTAAACGGGGCTTTTCTGCCCTTGGTCCTTCGGATTTTCTTCTTGCCAGCAGTGAAGTGGTCCTTATCCTTTGCATCCAGCAGCGAAGTGGTCCTTTTGGAATGTTAAATCTGATTATATCAAGCCTGAATTCAAAACCCTGCCATTGTACTTATAATAAAAACCAAATACGTACCTACACCTAAATGTCCTATAGGGTGTGTTTCCTGTCCACTTTAAAAAATTTTATCTCTTTGACTATCAACACCTTATTCACTTTGTTTTAGTTATACTGTCTTAGTTTTGTTCCTTTAACCCAACAAGCTCTGTTGTGCCTTAGGTCCTTTGCATTTTTCTCCCAGAAGTCCTTGCATTTTGAACTCTGCAGGAGACCTTCTCATACCACCCAACCTAAAGTAGCTGCTCCTGTCCCAATCCCAACCCTTAAGCTTTCTATTGTTTTGTTTTTTTCTCAAAGCACTCATCAGCATCTGAGAGAATCTTGTTTATTTTTCACCTACTTATCAGTTTATTTCCCACGTGACTACTCTATTAAAGTAGAAACTCCATTTGATATCTTGTCAGTTATAGTTGCAGCATAAAGATGATACTTTTTTTCTCTATCTACATCTCTTTGATCTTATCTCTCAATTTCTAATGTTCTCTAAGTAGGGAAGAGTTGGTGTTGATAGGCTCTGCTCAAAATCCCAGCAACGTGTGTAGATTTTTTTTCATTGTTGATGGGACTATACTCTATATTTTATTTGACCTTCTTTCTCTCTTCATCTTACCCTGTTTGTACGTATTGGCTCCCTTATTTTTTAATAACTCAAATATATATGATTTAATTATTACTAGTGGGATGAATATATTTAATATTTTATTATTACAAACAATAAATATTTTGTTCTTTTGTTCATTTGTACTAGAATTTTTGTAGAATAGTATTAAATGTGAATGTTGTCTCAAAGAGTATGCCTATTTTAAATTTGATACATACTGCTGAATTGCTTTCTAAAATTTCTATACATTTGTATACCTCTTAATAACTCATGTTTCCCCATATCTTAACAACATTGTATATTGCCAAATTTTTCATTTGGATCAATCTGATATGTAAGACATAATATTATATTACCAGTTTCAATTTTTTCATTCAATATATGAGACTGAACATATTTACTTATATGTGTTGGTCATTTGTATTGCTTTTTCTGTAAATTTCTAGTTCATATCATTGCTCTTTAAAAAAAAATTGAATTGTCTTTCTCTTATTGATTTTTATACACTCTTTAAAAAATTCTGATGTTATTAATTTTTCTCCTATATATGTTGTAAATATTTTTCATTGTCACGTATCTTTTCTTTGCTTCTGGTACCTTGTAGCTAAATCTATCAATTTTTTCTTAGACTTTGTGACTTGTCAATATAGAACTTCTTCAAAAATTATAAAAATATTTCCCTAGAGTTTCTTCTAGTAGTTTTATAGATTTTAATGTTCAGATCATTCATCCATCTATAACTTTATTTAACTGTAAGTGATCTAAATCAAAATTTCCCTTAGTAGATAGCTGTCTCAACATTATTTACTGAGATGTCAATTTTCTACCATTGATTTGAAATGTTAATTTTATCTAATACTAAATATCCATATATCTGTATGGTTATTTCTTGATTTTTATTCTTCGTCTTTGAAGCAAAACTGAAGGATAGGGTACATACAAAAAGTACACAGATTGTAAATAAAAAGCTTGCTGACTTTTACAAAGCAGACATATCACATAACCATCAGTTAGGTTAAGAAATAAAATGATCACTATTTCAGAAACCTCTCTTTTCTAGGTAGTCAATCATATCTCCAAGTATTGACAACCCTATCTTTTAAAAATATTATCTTTCTTTTGCTGCTACTGGATTAGGAAGGTGTCCAGAAATGTGAAAAGCAAGGACCTCCTTGTCTTATTCCTGCTTTCAATAGGGAATGCCTTTGATCTTTATTAAATATGAAGCTTGCTTCAGGTTCTTGATAGATTCTCCCCAATAAAATAACAGAATTTTTTTTTTTCTATTCAAGTTTATGAAGATTTGAAAAGTCATGCATTGTAATTGAATTTTTGTGAGGCAACAAGCGGAATTGTGCAAAGGAGACCTTGTTGTTCAGGTGGGCTTGCTTGGACATCAGGCTAGCTGGGACAAGAATGCCTCCCCTACTTCAGGAGGAGAGAACTCAGCTTTCATCCCTTCACCACTGTCTCTTTGCAAGAGGGACTGCAGCATTCTACTGCCCCAAGGTCTCCAGTAAGACAGATGGCTGACCTTCCCAGGTAATCCCTATTAACTGCTTTCACCTCAGATCCAGAGAGCCTGATGCTAAGCAGCCTGTGTGTTCTCCCTACCCCAAACCTTGACTTTCATGCTTGAATTATAAGTAAGAAAGATGAGGATATGGAGGTGGGCGCAGGGGTGGGGGTTAAGGTGCTTGCACTGGAATAGCCTACATATACTCTGGACTAGCTGTGCCCTGGGGTGGATGGCCTCCCTGTGACATGTTGGAAGGATTATGCCATCTCTCCCTTTGTTAACTACTGGCGTACCTGTTTCCCCTTTCCTCCCAAATGTGTATTCCTTAGCCTATACGGAGTGACATTGTGGAATTCATCCTGAACGTTGTGGGTATAGATGATGCTTCAGATTGCATCCACCAGCTGGGGAAATTACATAAAATGTTTTATTACTTCAAGACAGTCATATTTTTTAAGCCAATCTGTTATTGATTTGAATTACATGAATAGACATTTTAATGAAGTACTTTTCTTTTTTGTAATAAACCCTAACATGATACAATCCTGGGCCTGATTGCCAATATTTATTTATCATTATTAAAATCTCTATTCACGAGTAAGAGGAATCTATTCTAGTCTATTTAAATAGAAATCTATTGTTTCTTTGTAAACAATAATTTTGATACAATGTTTGATAGCTTTTCATCTTTATTCCTATTCTCTGAATAAGTTTAAATAACGTAGGAGTTATCTGTTCTTTCTAAATTTGGGAAAACAGACCAATAAAACTGGACCTTGTGCATTTTGGGGGAAGGGTAGATATTGACTATACTGTCAGTATATTTTTTTCAGTATTGTTTAATTTGGGTTTCCTATCTCTTTTTAAACTCAAATTTTGTAGCTTAAGCCTTTCTGGGAAACTTTCTATAATTGTCCGTTCATCTAACTCCCCCCACCCCAAGCCTTGTGGAATAAATCTCTATGTTACTGCCTTTAAAATATATCTCACAATGTTCCTTTTCTTGTTCCTAATTTTATTTATTGATACCTTTTTTCTAAAAAGGAGTTTCTAAAATTTTTGTTTCTGAAGAACTAGTTTTAAAATTATTTCTGCTTTTTCCTATTTTTAACTCATTAATTTTTCTATTATCTTCATAAATACCAACTGTTTATTGTAAGTTGGTTTTGTTAACTATAATTTGACTTCTTGTATTAAATGCTTAGTTCATTTATTTTCAATTATTTCTTGTCAGCTAATACATGCAGTTAAGGCTATGATTTTTTTGCTGTTTCTTTGCTTATCACATAAATTTTGTCAGTAATTTAATAATCTCTAATATCATTTTCAATTTCTCTTTAATGTAAGTAATTTAGGAGACTATTTTTAAATTTCAAAGAGACAGATTTTATTTTAGCTGTTTTTCATTACATGTACTGAAAGATTTTTTTGGGGGGCCATGCTATGCGGCCTGTAGGATCTTAGTTCCCCTGACTAGGGATCAAACCCATGCCCCCTGCAATGGAAGCATGGAGTCTTAACCACTGGACCACCAGGGAAGTCTGGAACAATTTGTCTTTTGATGCATATTTCTACTTTGTTCCCACGTCAGTACATTCAGAAACTTCTGCCTCATTCTCCTAAAAGTTGCATTGCATTAAGTTTTATGGATGTATCATAATTTATTTAATCATTACCATATGGGTGGAAATTTAGATTCTTTAGAAGTTTTGATCTTGCAAAGAGTGCTACAAAAACATCCAGTATCTCTGTGCATATGTCCCAGTATTTCTTTGGGAGAACATCCTAGGATTGGACTCACAAGCCAAAACTTACATTTTAAATTAGATCCATATCATTCAATTGGGCTTTAAAAGGTTTTATATATATATATATATATATATATATATATAATTATATACATAATTTATATATACACACTAATATATATATTATTATTTATATAATACACACACACACACACACACACACACAAATACTGTTTTCCTTCATCCTCACCATCATTAGATGTTGTCAGTCTTTTTGTGTGTGTGTTCCAATCTGACTGTGGTAGGCAGAATAATGGCCCCCAAAGATGCCCACATCCTAGTTCTCAGAATTTGACAAACTGTACTTTGCAAACATGATTGAAGTTATGAGCTTGAGATGGGGGAGATTATCCTCATTTTCCTGTCCAGGTGAGTCCCAATATAATTGCCCAAGCTTTTAGGTCACTTATCCATTCTTCTGCCTCAGTTATTCTGCTATTGTTTCCTTCTAGTATATTTTTCATTTCAATTATTGTATTGTTCATCTCTGTTTGCTTGTTCTTTAATTCTTCTAGCTCTTTGTTAAACATTTCTTGCATCTCCTCAATCTTTGCCTCCATGCTTTTTCCGAGGTCCTGGATCATCTTCACTATCATTATTCTGAATTCTTTTTCTGGAAGGTTGCCTATCTCCACTTCATTTAGTTGTTTTTCTGGGGCTTTATCTTGGTCCTTCATCTGGTACATGGGCCTCTGCCTTTTCATCTTGTCTATCTTTCTGTGAATGTGCTTTTTGTTCCACAGGCTGCAGGATTGTAGTTCTTCTTGCTTCTGCTGTCTGCCCGCCAGTCTGCCCAAGCTTTTAAAGTGGAAGGAGGCAGAAGAGAGGGTCAGAGAAATGCAGTATGAGGACTTGACCAACAGTTACTGATTTTAAAGATGGAAGTAGGTAACCATGAGCCAGGAAATATGGTAGCTTCTAGAAGCTGGGAACTGCCCTCAGTTTATAGCCATCAAGAAAACCAGGACGTCAGTCTGATAACCACAAGGAACCAAATTCTGCAAATACCCTGAATAAAGAGAAAACATGCTTCCCTAGAGCCTCCAGAAAGGAAGGCAGCCTGCCATCACCTGGATTTTAGCCAGCTGAGATCTGTGTTAGACTTCTAACCTATAGAATTGTAAGATAATAAACTTGTGTTGTTTTAAGTTACTGAATTTTGATAATTTGTTACAGCAGAAATAGAAAACGAATACACTGATGCTTGAATTTTCCTTCCCTGATAAGTAGTGAGATAGAGCATTTTGTTTTTAGTTTATAGTTTGTTTTTTTTTTTGAATTGTGGTCTAAGTTCTTATTTTTAAATTTTGTTGATATTTCCTTTGAGGCCTACTGTGACTGTGTGGGTTCTGTCTCCTGACTTAAGCCCAACTGGCACTCTAGTATATGTAAATATTCCATTTCTATTTGAAAATAATGCGAATTCACTACTGGGTTCAAAATTCTATATTGCTGTGTGGATCTATTAAATTGAACTTAAACAGTTATTCAAATCCTATATCTTTAATTTTTTTTTCTTTGCTATTTGCTTTCCATTCATTCAGCTTTATATATGCTTATTGTTTTTCTCTTTTCATTACTTTTTTCAGAGTTTGTTATAGTTCTTTTTTCTTATTTCACTTTTTCTCTAGGGGCTTGAAGTTGTATTTCTATTTCTATTCTTTTAATCTTAATCCCTGATGTTGTCACCATGTACATTTAAGCAAAAATCTAATGTTCATATATTAACACCCTTCCTGTACATTTAAAGTACACTTGAATTCCTGAATAACACTCTAGAAAATTCAGAACTGTGTCTTTAACCTTCAAAATTAGACATTATTATTATTATTTAATACAGACAATTTTAGTTAGATTTATCTACATGTTAATCAGTTTCTTTTTCTTTGTCTTTTGTGTACTGCAGATGCATTACACCTTTCAAGGTGTGAATTTCTTCTTATCCTATTTGGAATACATTGTGTTTGTCTTTGTGGATTCATATCTCTCATCAGTTCTAGAAAACGCTGTCATTGTCTCTTCAATAGTGCCTGTCCTCTACTTTCTTCATTCTCTCCTGGGAATTTGATTTGATGCATGTTGGACCTTCTTGTTTTATCCCCTAGGTCTCTTGATTTCTCATTCATGTTTTCTATTCTCTGTATTTTCTGTGTTGTCATTAATTATGTTCATCAGTGTCTAAAATGCTGCTTTAATATATATATATTTCAACAATTTTATTTTATGTTTCCAAAATTTTATTTGCTTATTTAAAAAAATCTGCTGGTCACTCTAGATAGTCTCTTGTTGCTTGCTCAGTTTGGTAGTTCCATTAAAAAAAATTTCTTCAACTATCTTATACAAGTTCTTTTACATTGTATATCTGATATTTTTATACCTAAAGTTCTTGGGTTTTCAAATTTGTATTTATTACTGATGCTGAGATTCATTCATAGAAACTTATTTCCTTCAGTGTTTACATTTTCTTGACTGTAGGCTCATCTAGGTTTGATCTGAATTTATGGAAATCTTAAGGACTAAATTGATGATGTTTTCCCCCTAGGATATATTTACTAATGTTTCTTCTGGAGACTAGAGGATACTAGTGACTTTAAACCAAGAATGTGGTCACCTTGGTTCACCTGGGAACCAAGGCCTGGTGCAGTCCTGATACATCATTTATCCTTCAGGCACCCCTACCTTTCACATTTTCCTAGAACTTACTGCTTCTCTTTCAGTTATAGCTTTATTTTTCTTTTCCTCTTGAAGTTTTCCTTAATTTCATGAAAGATTAATAATACAGTAAAAAGTTTTACCCTGGATCTAAATGTTTTGTAGTAGAAGGTCCTTCAAATATCTATTGCCCCATATTCCCTGAAACAGAAACTACTTTCTCCTATTTCTAATAGCTTTTGATTTTCATATTTTAAATATGTGTAATTAAGTACATTAATATTCATTACTGCTGTAACATCTTACTGTACTGTGTCTTTTTTTTTTTAAGGAATTCCTTTATTTTTATTATTTATTTATTTATTTAGCTGTGTTGGGTCTTCGTTTCTGTGCAAGGGCTTTCTCTAGTTACGGCAAGTGGGGGCCACTCTTCATCGCGGTGCGCTGGCCTTTCACTGTCACGGCCTCTCTTGTTGTGGAGCACAGGCTCCAGACGCGCAGGCTCAGTAGTTGTGGCTCACGGGCTTTGTTGCTCCGCGGCATATGGGATCTTCCCAGACCAGGGCTCGAACCCACGTCCCCTGCATTGGCAGGCAGACTCTCAACCACTGCACCACCAGGGAAGCCCCGTATTGTGTCTTTTAACTGTATAAAATATCATTTTTTGTCATGTCATATTTAATGATTTTTTTCCCTTCAGTGCTATTTTTCCAATATTTATGTTATCACTTTTGCTTTCTTTTTGTTAGCATTTCCTTATCATTAGTTTCTCATTCATTAAAATTTTTTCATTTTTAAAAGTTTTTAAACATTTATTGAGAACTCCATCATATATACTAGACAGACTATGTAATATACTTGTGCAGTTTCATTATGTATGGTTTCATTTCTCATTTTCAGCTTTTTAGGGGCCTATCAATCTAAAGATCTGAACTTTCAGTTAAGGGAAGTAAGTAATTTAATTATTTTCTCCTTCTAGTCTCTTTTTCCTATTCAGTTCAAACTTCTAATAGATTCTGGAATTTCTGGATTTAGCTTACATTTTAAAAATCATTATTTCTTATGATTTATTTTTCCATTTGCCTTGCATTATGGGATAATCCCATATTTGAATCTCTCAGTTTAATAACTAATTTTCACCTAAATCTATTCTGTTATTCAGCCATTTCATTTAATTTTAATTTTAGCAAATATGTTTTGAAAGATTCAATTATTCTCTTTTATTGTAGCTTATCATTTATTTTCTTTTACTTTTTAAGTACAGAGGCAATATTCTCAAAACTGAGAATTATTTTAAAAATTTAAAAATTTCTACTTTTTTCTGTGTTAGTTCTGACCCCTGGTGATTAGTTCTGTATCTGAGTTCTATTCCTCTCTTATTTTTCTTTCTTTTACATTGTTTGTCCATTTTAATTATTGGTAATTTTTGATTGCCCATTTGTATTTATAGATTAGGGCCTACAATAATCTTATTAGTAGCTATCCTGCTAGTCTCTGACTGAGGGTCTCTAGTCTAAGAACAGTGATTGCAGGTTTCTATTAGAGCTTTTATGGTTTTGTGAAGTAGGAATTGAGTCTGATGACTGGGTGGCATTTTTGTTAGATGGATTTTTCTTTTTATGAGGAGACTCTTTGTCCCTTGTGACGGCTGTAAGTTACCTGGGCCAATGTCTCATTTCACTTGTGTTAGGACTCATTCTGTTTTCTCCCTGGAGTAGAATTAAGTAATGAATGAATCAGCTTCCTTTCTAAGGCCCACTTTTTCTCCCTGCACTCACTGTTTATGATCAGGAAGTTGTTTTGTGTTTCTAAGGAAAAACTCACTATTGTGGTGGGGTACTCTCTTTCGTGATTTTTGCCTCCTCCTGAGGTTTTTGGTTTCTTAGCTCTACTAGGTTTTCTCCAATATTCATACACACACTACACACACACACACACACACACACACACACACTCTCTTTCTCTCTCTCTCTCAACCTCTGGCCCAAATGCTGTACATGGGAGGGATCTCCCTAAGCCAGAACTGGGGAGTGAACTGCACATGATCAGGTCACAAATCTATAGCCTTCCAGGACCCTGAAGGACCCTGGGCAGCCACCCAGGCTTCTAGTATGGAACCCTGGGACCCCAATCTGACGTCTACCAAGGTCTAAGGCCGCAGCAACTTGAATGTGCCATTTTATTCTGAAATTAGAAAATTAGGTGGCAGGCAGGCAGAGGACCTGAACAGCAGCCCACCTGATAATACCCAATGCTGTCAGCTTGTGCCATATCTTTCCCCTCTTCCGGCAGACCTGGGTACGGTGCCTTCCAAAGACCACTTGCCTCTACATCCATGCAAACCACAGACGGTGTCACCCTCACCTGCCTAGCGCCTCCAATAGTTGAAAGCGGAGCACCCAAGCTCTGTGACTGCCTGAACACATGCAGACCTGGGGCCTATATGGGATTGGTCATACTCTCGCCACCCTCACACCCTAGAGAAAGGCTCGTTACATCTACAGCCTACAGGGTGTCTACATTTCACTGACACACACCAACCTTCCAAAACAACAGCCTGATGCCCTGAACTACGGCAGAGGAAAGTCTCACTACTAGACCTGGGCGGCTATACCATTGAATGAAATGGCCTTTTCAGCACAAGTTGAGCCCAAGGGAATAAACGGCCTTTACTCCCTGAACCCAAGGTGTATATACTAAGGAGTACACAGTCTATGGTCCTAAGCACCTTGGGCTTATCTGGACACTGCTTTGGACAAAGAGCAGGATGCTCAAATTAGCGCACTTCACGCTGTAGGGGGAATAAAAAAAGAATAAAAGGGTGTGAGGGTGGGGAAAGTACGGCCAATCCCGTATGGGCCCCAGGTCTGCACACACACTCTCTCACACAAAAATACAAAAAAGTCCCAGATACTCACGAATATCCTCAGGGCTAGTTGTTTCTCCTGGCAGCTGTGAAGCGTCTAAAATTCATCACAGGAGACTGTCCATCTCTGTCTGTCCTAGAGCACTTGCCTTGAAGAGCCGCCTCAGGGCACTGCTCTCTCTTTGCGACACAGCCCATCTAACAGCACCCGGTGATGGGGAAGCTGGCTCCTTCGCCCAAGTCCCTCCGTCGGGAAATAGTCTCTTGCTTGAATCCCATGCAGGATGCTGGAGGGACGAGAGATGAGGCCAGTGCTGGGACCAAAGCCAAGTACGAGTGGGTGGAGTGTGCAGTTTCCCAGGAAGGCAAACATGGCACAGTTGGAGCCTGCGGGGTGAGATACGTGACTTCGGGTGTGTGTGGGTCAGTAAGTGAGGGTTCTAACAGAGGGTCAGGTGGGCTCGGGAGGCGCTGAGCGTCAGGGGCGGCTCAGAGAATGGCAGAACCAAGCCCCGCCTTGCCGTGGCCGCCTCCACGCTTCTGAGAGGAAACCCGATCTCGCGAGATCTTGGGAGATGTACGGCGGCGCGTCAGGGGAGCCCTGCGGTGAGGGACGCCTGGGTGCCGCACGGCCGACGGTTCTTCCCTTCAGACTGGTCCTTTAGGCGTTTGGCTCACACCACCTGTCATGCAATCCCTAATGTTCTGGGGGCTCCTCAGCCCCCTCTAGTCAGAGTCACAGAGCAGTGGCGCCTCACCCTGGAAGTCCGAACAGGTAGGGGAAAGGTGCTCTGGCCAAATGCGTGCCTGGGAGTGAACTGCACGTGGGTGGGCCCCCAAACTATAGCCTTCCAAGAGTCTGAAGTGGCGGGGTGCGGGGGCGCGGGAGGGACGACAGCTTCTGGCTCGGAACCCTAGGGCCCCAAATTGTCCTCTGCCAAGGTCTAAGGCCACAGCAACATGAATGCATTTTATTCTTTTAAAAATAATAGATTTTTTTGGAGATATGATTCACATAGCATACAATTCACCCATTTAAGCTGTACAATTCAGTAGTTTTTCATATACTCAGAAGTTGTGCAACCATCATCACTATTTAATCCCGGAAGAGTTTTCACATTTTATTACTACAAAAAAAAAAAAAAAAAATCCCATGTATTGGCAATCTCTTTCCATTCGTCCCTCCCCTCAGCCTCTGGCAACAACTGATTTACTTTCTGCCTTGATGGATTCGTCTGTTTTGGAAATTTCATATAGAAGGAATCATACAATATGTCGTATTTTATGTTTGGCTTCTTATGTTCAGGGTAAGGTGCTCAAGGTTCATTCACGTTGTACCATATGTCAGTACTTCATTCCTTTTTATGGCTGAGTAATAGTCTGTTATGTGGATATACTGCATTAGTTTATCCATTCAGCAGTTGATAGACATTTGGACTATTTTAACCTTTTGACTATTATGAATACTGCTGCTATAAATATTCATATACAGGTTTTTGTGTGGACATATGTTTTCAGTTCTCTTGGGAATATACCTAGGAGAGGAATTGTTGGTTCATATGGCAACTCTGTATTTAATTTTTGAGGAACTGCCAAACTGTTTTACAAAGTGGCTACACCATTTTGCATTCCCACTAGGTATCTATAGGCTTCCAGTTTCTCCATAAACTTGCCAACACTTGTTATTGTACATCTTTTTTGATTATAGCCATCCTAGTGGGCATGAAGCAGTACCTCACTGTGTTTTTAATTTGTGTTTATCTGATAACTAATTTTATTAAGTATTTTTTCATGTGCCTGTTGGCCATTTATATATCTTTGAAGAAATGTCTATTTAGAATCTTGCCCATTTTTAAATTGGGAATTTATCTTTTTGTTATTGACTTGTAAGTGTTCTTTTATGTATTCTAGATACAAATCTTTTGTTATATATATGATTTGCAAATATATTTTTCTGTTCTGTGGGTTGTCTTTTCATTTTCTTGAGGTGTTCTTTTGAGCATAAACATTTTTAATATTCATGATGTCTACTTATCTATCTATCTATCTATATTTTTTGGTTGCTTGTGCCTTTCATATCTTATCTAAGAAACCGTTGCCTGATCCAATGTCACAAAGATTTTCTCCTATGTTTTCTTCTAAGAGTTTTATAATTTTGGTTCTTAAATTTAGGCTTATAATATATATTGGGTTAATTTTTGTATATGGTGTGAGGTAGGGGCATTTTTCTAATAATTTTCTTTGATTCTTTGGATATGGTTTTTAACAATTCTTTTAATGTAGTTATATTAGCTGATTTGAAGTCTGTGTTTAGTAAGTCCCTAATCTATGTTTCCCAGGAACTGTTTTTATGGATTGCTTTTTTCCCCCTGTGTATTGGCCATAGTTGCCTGGTTCTTTGAGTGTCTTATACTTTTTTGTCAAAAAGTGGACATTTTAAATAATACAGTGTGATAATTTTGGATATTAGATTCCCACCACCTTCAGGGTTTGTTATTGTTGCTATTTGTTGACATTTGCTTGTTTGTGACTTTCCTGGAATAATTATATAAAGTCTGTGTTCTTTGTTGTGTCTGACTACTGATGTCTCCACTTGGTTAGCCTAGTGGTCAGCTCATGATTGGACAGAGATTTCCTTAAATGCTTTGTATGGATAAATCTCCCAGCCTTTGCTGAGGGGCTGTATGTGCGTGTTGGGGCGTGTCTTGAGTGCTGTAATGGGCAGTTTATAACTTTGCCTTAGCTTTAACTTTCTGCTTGTGCAGAGCCTCATGGTCAGTCAGAGGTGAGAGATTAGTATGTTCTTAGGCCTTCCTGGGCATGCACACAACCCTCAATGTGATGTGGCCTTCTAGATTCCAGTAACATGTCAGAGCTTTTCATAGCTCCCTATGGATACCTCATTACCCAGTTTTTCCTTTTAAGTTTTTTTGGTTGTCCTCGTGTTAGTCCTAAGCGAAATACCACTTCAGGCAGCTGCTGCATTAAACAATCAGCACATTAATTGACATTAAACATTGTTTATTGTTTTTGACAAATGACAAAGGTCAACTTTCATAGGGTGCCCTCTGCATCAGGTCAAATAAAGACATACCTTGAGAATGGTGCTTTTTAGGGAGCTATTATGTCAAATAGTGCTATTCTGGGGGCTTAGGGCTTTTGTGGGGGGAGTTCCAAACCCATTCTGCCCTCTCCAGGCTCAAGGGTTTCACAGCTACCATTGCTGTGAAGCTGTTGGTTTTCAAGGCTATTGCAAGGTTGGGAAGAGGATTAGGGCAGGTTAAAATGCTACTAAGTTTGCTTTTCTTATCTATTTTCATCTGTTTTTCTTGAATAAACACTTAATAGATTGTTGCACGTCTTTAGTTAATTTCACAGTTCTGGAAGAGTTGATTTTGATGATTTTTGCCAGTGTTCTTCCTCATTGCTTTTATAAAGAAGCAGATTTTCAGAGGTCCTAAATAACTGCCATTTTGGAAGTGCTCTGGTGTACTGAATGTTGATCTATTTTCTAATTTGGTGGTTTTGTTACACTAAGACAAGAGTAATACAGAGATTGCCATAAATAAACATAAGAGATAACAATATACCTAGCTCTCAAAACCTTTTTTTATCATTGCTGTAATCTTTTGGAATCTATCAATAGTACAAAGATGTTATGGTTTATTTGCCTGTTTCTGTCCTAAGGAGTTTTCTACCTTAAGAAGCACTTGATGTAATTGACAACCTAGGATCATGGCTGTGAGCACAAGCTTTGTCTTCTGAAAAACATAGGTTTAATCTTAGTTTTCTGATAAGTGTCTGACTTTAGACATATTGTTAATGTCTCTTTCAATCTTCTTACTTATAAAATAGAAACCATAATATATACCTCATAGGTTTATGTTGAAAATTGAATGACACAATGTATGTAAAGCTCTTTCTTCAATAAATGGTACCTATTATTATTTAAAACTGAAGCTGGTGGTTTAGATTTAATTTCAGTTGAGGAAATTAGCAGGTGGGATGGTTTATTCATTGACAGAAGTTTAACGTCCTCCCACCTCTTTCATTTGGTTACTTTGAAATTTTCCATACTAATTTTTCTGCTGTGATTTTTTTGGGTCTCATTTATATATTTTAGTTCCAAAGCACAAGAGTGTCCTTCCTCTGATAGTGTCCCCATCAATTGCACTTATCTGCTTCCACCCGAGGGCCAGGAAACCCGCCAGAGGTTACTTTTTATCCAGACTGAGCAGTAGGTTGAACAGTAGTAGGCTTAACACTTCATGTAACATAATAATTTTAGGTATATAACTGGCTGATAAACACAGATATTTCACAGAATGTTATCTATCTTATTAGTTAAGCATATATAACCAGTCCTAGATAGTAATAGCATCCAAATGTCAAAGTATTACTTGGCTTTTGTATTTTCCAGTATCAGATTATGTCATTACCTAGTAGTACTAAATTTATCCAATAGACAAAATGAAAAGATACCACTTTTATAATTTTCAGTAGCACTTACACAAATAATGAATAACAAAAAATTAAATTCAGTAGTAGTCACGCACAAATAACAACAAAAATTTAAGTTAAGTAAATGTATATGTAAACATTTATTTAAATAGTTTTCTCAATAAATAGAATAAAAGACATTTCACATGATCTTTCTTTACAGTTTTTTAAATTAATTAAATAATTTTTATTTTTGGCTGCGTTGGGTCTTCGTTGCTGCCCACGGGCTTTCTCTAGTTGTGGCGAGCGGGGGCTACTCTTCGTTGCGGTGCACGGGCTTCTCATTGCGGTGGCTTCTCTTGTTGTGGAGCACGGGCTCTGGGCGCGTGGGCTTCAGTAGTTGTGGCTTGCGGGCTCTAGAGCGCAGTCTCAGTAGTTGTGGCACATGGGCTTAGTTGCTCTGAGGCATGTGGGATCTTCTGGGACCAAGGCTTGAACCTGTGTCCCCTGCATTGTCAGACGGATTCTTAACAACCACAGCACCAGGGAAGTCCCACATGATCTTGCTTTTGAGACTCAGAATAAATAATTGTCCAAGTGTTTTGTTAAGGTATATTTGAGTATGTGAGTACTTAATGAGCCAATATTTATGATAAAATTATAATTTTTGTTATGAGTCCTTAACTTTGAGTTGCCGCATACAAAGTTTATTAGAAGTAGAATATGTAGAAAATATCAGTTGCTTTAGAAAGTGTGTGAATTTTGTCAGTGCAAATGTGTTTGTCCTTCTGAAGGATCAAGGCATCTCCGTAGTCTAGTCCTGCGCCTCTTGTTGGGTTTTGGTGATGACCATCTGTGCTATTCATATGCGTGACTTGTTCACCCAGTCCATTGACCATTTTCAGAGATTATCAGATGTTCTTTCTTTACTCCCCACCTCTATTCAGTTAGAGGTTAAAGGAAACAATTTATTTCTAGCATATTTTATAGATGATTTGAAGAGTTTTGTGAAGTCCAAAATGTTACTTTTTTTTTCAAGGCTGAAAAAAGTTAGAGAGTGAACCCAGAGTATGTGTAGAAAAAAAGGTAATTGTAATATAGTACTGAACGCAAACATTATAGGTAAGAGTATTCCCATAGTCATCTACATCACTTGTCTGTCCCTTTTTTACAGGTAAAATGGATCTAGAATTATTTGACAAGTGGAATCTATAATGCATTCTTTAGGATCCAAAGAGATTTCTGCCCCCAAGTAAAAACTGGAGGAAGCTTACTATTAATGGAGATGATCCAGATGTAGTGATGAGAAGTTCTTCACACATTACTTAAAATTTACCCTGGTCCTGAGGAACAGTCATTACTATTTTTGGTTTTTTTTCTTTTCAGGTGAGGAAATTTTTGCTTAGAAAGGTTAAATATTTTGCCATAGGTCTTACCACTAATAAAGATAGAGCCAAAATACCAACTTACATCTACCAAATATCTAATTCGTGCCATTTTCAATATTCTTTCCTGAGAGTAATATAAATGCTTAGATTAAGGAGGTAAATTAAACATTTTTATGAAGTGAAAAATGTTAAAGAGAACATTTATGGAACTTTTTTTTAATGTAACTTTTAAGATAGCAATAGGTGATTCAAGAATGGCAGCAGCAATATCTTTCCCAGCTGTTGATAGGTAAGGAAATAAAAATCAAGCAGTGCTGCTTCCCCTCATTCTTCTTTTTCTGACACCCCACCTTCTTTTAAGAATTTAATTTTTAGTCATAAAACAACACAAAAAATCCTAAATATATGTCCTGTTTCTTCCATGTGGAATGGCCATGTTTCCAAATATAAAGAGCCTGTTGAACATCTGACTTAATAAGAGTTATTAATTTTTTTTGTGGGACACTGATAATTCTTGTTATTTTATATTTTATTTCCTCTGTACACTTAGAGTTGTACTTGGAGTAACTATTCAGTGATTAGGGCACATTTATCATCTTATGTTTAATAATTTCTGTGACCCATCCAAATCCACTCTTCACTCTTCTCTCTCGTTATGTGTCCTGGGAGGCTGACATTTATGGAGTGTATCTATGTGATTTTCTACTCTCATCCCTCCTGTTGGGTTTTCCCAGTGGTAGTCCCCATCAGCAGATTGGAGAATGAAAGGAAAATAAGATTGAAGTATTTTTTCTTCCTGATTCCGTAAGGTTGCTTGAATCTACCTACAAAAGACCACTGCTCCAGTAGCTATAGTTACTCTAGTCAGGTTCCAGCAACTTCTTCCTCTCCATTTTTTTCAGACCTAGGAGTAATAACAATTGTGGCTTGCTGGTTTCCTTTATGCTTGTCTACAGTTTCGTGAATAATTCCTTATTATTCCCTTTGAGTGTGAAATCTGCTTCCTCCTGGGAGCCCGAGTGACACACAGCTAAATACTGAGCCATATACTAGCCTCTGTAGTCAAGACAGAACAGAGGGTGATTCTTAACTTAGGGGAGAGATACTACTAATAAGCAAAAAACAGGCATCAGAAGATATGCAATGAAATAAACAAATACAAATTAATGTAACCAAGTGCTTCAATATGAGTGTGGACATGGAAAACAGGGACCGGAGTTAGTAAGGTTTATTGAATCTTTAAAAGTGTAAGTTTGGTAGAGTACTGCTAAATATTTTAAAAAATTGCCCTCAGTATAAATTCTAAGAATGTTTGTTTTCAAGGTATACACATGATCTGATGGAATGACAGATTTGGATCATCTTTGATATAAACACACAGTGATTGATTTCAGAATATGATAAATGAGAGCTATTCTCCCTAAGACATTGAATGGTATAGTACTCATAGAATTTGCCATTTGGGTGCCTTTATAGAATTTGACTTTCAAGTGGTACAGTCCTTTGGAAGTTGACCACTGGGTGATATAGTCTTAGTAGAAATTGACCTTTGAATGGTGCAGTTCTTAGGGAATTTGATCTTGAGTAGTACAGTCCTATCTAATTTGACCTGTAAAGTCATTGGATGAGTGTTCAAAAAGATATGTACTACAATATTGAGCAAAGCCATACCCACATCTGATAAAGGACTTAATGTTTATAAAGAACTTTTATAGTAATAAGAAGACAAACAATCCAATTTTAAAAATGGACAAAAGTTTTCAATAGACATTTGACCGAATAGGCACATGAAAAGATGCTCAACATCATTAGTTAGTAGGGAAATGCAAGTTACATTGAGATGCCACTATAGACTCATTATAGTGACTAAAAAGATTGTCAGTAACAGATGATGATGAGGTTGTGGTACAACTGGAAATCTCATACGTTGCTGTTGGGAATACAAAATGATATAGCCACGTTGGAAAATAGCTTTGGCAGTTTTTTATAAAGATAAACACACATCATATGATTTAGCAATCTCACTTCTAGGTATTTAACCAAAAGAAATATAAGCAGGTCCACACAAAGGCCCACCTGTAGTCAAATGTTCATAGAAGCTTTATTCATAATAACTAAAAGCTGAAAACAAGCCTAATGTCCATCAAATGCTGACTGGTTAAATAAATTGTGTTATATTCATACAATGGAATGCTATTTAGCAATAATAAGGAATGAACTACAAATACATGAGACAACATGGATGAATCCCAAAAGCATTCTGCTAAGTGAATGAAGTCAGAAACAAAAGACTGAATACTGTAGGATTCTATTTATATTACATTCTAGAAAAGGCAAAACTATTGGGATAGAAAACAAAATCAGTGGTTGCCTGAGGATGGGGGTAAGGGGTGTGATTGACCCCAAAGTGGAATAAAGGAACTTTATGGAAATGTTCTGATTCTTGATTGTGGTGGTGTTTACATGACTGTGTATATTTGTCAAAACTCATCAAACTACATTTGAAAGAGTGAGTTTTATTGTATATAATTGTATTTCAATAAAGCTGACTTTAAGAAGAAGGAAAGGGACTTCCCTGGTGGCGCAGTGGTTAAGAATCCACCTGCCAATGCCGGGGACACGGGTTCGAGCCCTGGTCCCGGAAGATCCTGCATGCTGTGGAACAACTAAGCCCGTGCACCACAACTACTGAGCCCGTGTGCCACAACTACTGAAGCCTGTGCCCCTAGAGCCCGTGCTGCACAACAAGAGAAGCCACTGCAATGAGAAGCCCGCACACCTGCAACGAAGAGTAGCCTCCACTCACTGCAACTAGAGAAAGCCCACGCGCAGCAACGAAAGACCCAATGCAGCCAAAAATAAATAAATAAAATAAATAAAGAAAAAAAAGAAGGGAAAACAGAATTCAGCAAAATCTACTTCTTCACAATAGATGGATATTCAGTTACTCTCTGAAGTAGTTGATAGCATATTTTGATGTTAGGTATATTTCAGTGTAATTCACCTTCTTTGGAATTTCCAGCTCTAAAGGATATAAGATTATTTACACTTCTGAATAACATGTTATTGGAAAAGTAGAGTAAGCTAATATAATTTATTTCTTTTGAAAAAAATCTTACTTATTTGCTCTTGTGCAACAGAAATACTTGTGCATATTATGAATGATGGATAAGGATGAAGTAGCTGAGAAATTCTAAGAGAGGAGGAAAGACTAGAGTCAAGGGTCCTTGAAAATGATAATTTCCAATTAAGGAAAATAAGCAATTCAAAGAGCTACCTCCAACAAAAATCGGTTTTGCATAAATCTAAGCCAATCAGACTGACAGTTCTTTTTGGAGTTACCTTCTGGAAGTAACTCCAAAAGGAACTCCTTAGTTATATCTCAGTAAAACCGGGAATAAAGAGAAAGCTATTGAAATCATACACGTTAATGTCCATTTGTTTTTATATTATATTATACTCACTTCAACAAATAGAAAAACAAGATTTTATAAAATAAGTTCTGTAGATTTCTCAGCATTTGACTAGTTTCCAAAGCTTAAGCTGAATTTTAGATTTTCCTGTTGGCGATCTCTATACAAAAAGATGGTGTGGTGGTGCTTTTATTTTTTATTCTTATGTTGTTTTCTCAGATGCCCCCAATGCTTTCTAAAGCAACAACAAACATGTTTTTATGTTTCTGTATTGTTGGGAGAATTACAAATATATATTTTGCTGCAATCATGCCCTCACTTAAACCAGTTCAAAGTGTATCTTACAGTCTATGATAGTTATAAGCAGTCCTGAGAAGGACTTGCAACTATTATCTACTGAGTCTAGTTCTGTACTTAGACCAAACATCTCTGTAAAAAGTAATTTGTCCAGCTTTTGTTTTGGTGATTTCCACCAAACCAGAAACAGCTATTAATCAGTCAGTTTTTTTTTTCTACGTTATCTGGCACTATTAATTAAATTACATAAAGAAAAACTGAATTTCATATCTCTGAGAAGTGGGTGTATTAAATGCTATAAACTTTTTGGATGATTCGTTTAAATTAAAATGATTGAAAGTCTGTTGACAGAATCCAAAAGGAACTTGGCAGTGAGTTCATAGCATAGACATATATTTTATCTTCTATCAAAGAGTTTTTAATTTAACGGGGAAAGTAAGACATACTAAATATAACATAAGGCAGAAAATAAATTCAGTGAAAGAGTCATATATAAATTTCTTATTCAGATCAGAAAGAAGCATAACTTATCAGGGTCAAAGGTCATGGAAGGCTTTCTAGAAGGGGTGGCATTTGGACTGTGCCTAGTAGATGATAATGGTAGGACAGGGAAAGGCATCCAAGTTAGGGGAAATAGACTGGCCGAAGACATAGATAGGAACATTTTGGATGTGTATGGAGAACTGGGAGTGGTACAGTTTGGCTTAAAGCAGAGTAATAAAATGGGGAAACAAAATGGGACAGGATGTCTTGAGATCCTGGATGCATAACAGGTTAAGGAATTTGGATTTTATTCCATAGACATTTGAGAAATCAGTTGGCCCTAATGCAGCCATTGGAGAATTCAGTGTTCTACAGAGAATTCCAGTTGTCTTGTGAGAGATGTTAAGAAGTCATTTAGCAGAATTTTTTTTTTCTGTTTTTTTACTTTCTCTTCCCTCTGATATGCTGTTTAAAGTGTCAAAAAGTAAACTTTCCAAGACTTCCAAGTTACATCTGATGGCAACTCAAATCAAATCAACAGTTATTTACTGAACTTCCATTATATGCAAGTCACTTTATGCCAATTGTGAGGCACTGCTTCTCAGACTTTCCTACCCCAAATCCTAAATGCAGAGTGTAAAACCTCTTACCCTCAGGGTTCTAGCCAAAACAAGCCACCAGCACATTAAGTGTTTTTTTTTTTGTGATTTTTGCGTTGGAATTTAAACAATGTAAACACATTTTAAGATTCTTTTTAGTATTAAAGGTAATGAATGCTTAACTGGTCCCCCAAAAAGTCTGAGTAAAATTGACAAGAAAGTTGAACAATATTCATGCCATGGCTGTGTGTACCTACTCTAGACTACCTGTCTTTTCTGGGTTCATGTTACCCATTTTGGGGCATCTCAGATAAGAAATGTCTGTTCCTTTAAGAACTTTGCAAATATATCAAGGAGATGAAAAAAAAAAGGATTTTGAAGAAAGCAATATTATTTTATGCTTTAAATCCAATGTCGTTATTTAACTCTTATTAAAATTTCAGTTCAGCCATTGAAGATACATCATTAGGCAGTGATTCAGTAAAAACTAGCCAGATAGAAAATAAACACATAGGAGTCTAGAAGAGAGAAAGAAAATATGAGTTTAGGTGATCTAGCAGAGCTAATGTAGCATTATACTTTCCATTTTAAAAGAAAATTGATTTTATTAATGTTCTTGAAAAAATATCTTGAAAAGTAAAATATTATCTTAAAAGGGTTTAAATTTGTCATTAGATTAAAAAATATGTTAATCAGATTAGTGGTAAAAATTTTAGAATTTAGTTTGTAAATACAAACATAAAAGCATTTTTGCCGCATTTTTTTTCCTAATGGATCTTTGATTTTTACCCTTCCTATCATCCATTTCTTCCTTTACACTTTCTTAAAATTCATGTAGTATTCTTTTTAATGTCTATGACAAATGGAACTTGTACCTGACTTTTATTTTAGTTAAGACAATTTACTCCACTGATTCCCAAACTTATATTAAAGAGATAAACCTTTTTCTGTCAGTCAGTATAAATTATGATATAAATCTCAGAATCTATATATATCTCCCAGAATATTCCAAATATTTCAGAAGGGTATGCAATAAAATATTAACAGTTGTTATCTTTGTGTATATGTATCTTTATAAATATTTATGTATTATATATATATAAAAATATATATGTTTTATGTATGTATCTGTATGTCTTTTCTGACATTTTTTTCAATGAGCAAAATAATTTTAATAGTAGAAAAGATAAAGGTACTTAAAATAGTCCTTAAAATAATATTCTGCTAGACTTTGATATTAACATGTTTACTTATAGGAATTTTGATTTTGTTTACTCTTGTCTTTGAAGTGGTGATTCTAGGTTGAACCTCTTTTTCTTGTATTTCCTGCTTTTGACTCCCTTCTCACATGTGAAGATATACATTGTTTGGTAGTTTAGGTTATGGGGGGTTAGAACTATCAAAAGTGATAGTAAGACCAATAGAGCTCTGTTCGAAAGGGGTTTCATGTTAGTGCCTTCCCTTAGTTTTGTTCATATTTGCAGGAGTGTGGTTGCTCCAGGACACATATATGGGGAAATGCAAGCTGTAATGCTAGGGCTAATGTATGCTACCACATTAGGGCTAATGTATGCTATCAGTGGAGAGAGTTCTGGTGTTCATGGCAAGTTTCTTTTTCCAAACACTTGAACCCTTGCTTTCTGTCCATTCATAAGAGTTGATAGTCTAGTTTAGGTAACCTAACACTTACAAATCTGTTTTATTTCTCTGAATGTTTTCTTCCTCTTTCTTCTCCTATCTTTTAAGACTCAATCCTGTGCCTCTGGAATCCTAATATAATTCCTTCTGTACTTTGTTAATTTACATTTTCTTTTGCTGTGATGTATCCACTTGAATGTCATGCTGGATGGAGGAAGAGCAATCAAAAGCAATCATAAAATTATATGTCTTCCATCCTTTCCAGAAGGCAAGGGATTCTGGAATTCTCGTAGAGGATCAATGTTGATTTTTTGGCATTTTCATCACCCAGGAATGTATAGTCTACCTTGACTGCCTGTGAGTTACAAAAATAAAATCGATTTCTTTCTGTTATTTCCTACATATAAAATTTTATTGAATATGCTCTCTCCAATTATCAATCTCTCTACTCTCAACCCAACTCAGTTAAAATAATATAAAGTTTCACACCCTATCTACCTCTCAATATCAACCTGGAGGTAAAATAAAATAGAGAAATCACAATGTAGTGAGAAGAGTATACTGTTAGAATCAGACACATCTGGGTTTGAGTTCCCTATCTGCTTTTTCACTGTGTGACTACAGTCAAATCATATGACCTGTCTATATCAGCTACAATTAGGATTGATATACTATTGTAGAGTAGCTGATATATGGTAGCCGTTACTGAAATTTATGGATGTGAAAGTATTTTGAAATTTACAAAGTGCTTTATAAATGAAGAATTAGGGTTTTCCTTTTTCTGAAAAATTTTCATGTTAATCCTCCTCGGATGCATATGGCTTTCATAATGCCCTAACTTCACCTAGATCCATAATGCTCTTTCCCTTTAGTTTATTTTGGGACTGTAGTTACTGGTTTCTTCTCTTTCTGTCTCTCTATATCTGCTCAGGTGGAACTTCTTGTCTGAATGACTGACTGAACATTTAGTATATGCTTTCAAGCACTGATGTATATATTTTAAGTTTATATCGCGTCTCCCCAAACAGCACTTAGCACAGTGCTTTGCCTGTCATGCCTTCCTCCTTAGTAGATGTGACCTGGGGATTTAATGGAAAGTACGTGGCATATAGGCTTTTGGCTCACATACACTGGCTTTTGGTGAAGGGATCTGGAATGAGCTTTAGAGTTAGGTCCGGTTTGAGTTCTGGCTCTGTCCCTGACCATCTCTAGGTATTTGCTTAATATCTCAAATTTGTTTTTGTTTTTGTTTTTTTTTTAACTTTAGGGGACCCAAATCAGACTATGGTTGGGAGAATTGTTAAAGATCTGCCTTGGGACAGAACCTTTTTTTTAAGATATGTTAATTTGGATTGCTCTCTCTAGCCTCCTACCCAGATGAGAAGTTCTTTCTTTTTATATTATATTTTAATTATCTTCCATGGTATCACAACCCTTGTCACTTGCCTCATTTTTTTCTACCCACCCAAATGTCAGAGGCTCATATAATTTAAAAATAGAGATGTTTCTGCTATTTATTTTTGTGCTTGGGTGTTTTGGGGCAAGTGGGTGGGAATACTGACTCCTAAATTGTCACATTCCAAAGGAAATCTTAGTAAATGTATAAAAATTATAAAATAAAACAAATGCTTTAATCTGCCTATAGTAGCCACTATTGTTTGCCTACCCTTCCTTTCATCTCACCTTTCCTTTCTGATAGGAATACCCCCAAATTTTCATGTAGCTGCCCTTCTACTATGTTGTCTAAGTGCTTCAGAGAAAGGTGACCACACCCTGACTCCAAGGAGTAAGACCTGGTTGGTCTAAGGCTCGTCAATCTTACCTTTTTTTCACAGTTACGGTTCAGGAATATGGGCCTAAGCCAGGTGGCCTAAGTCAGTGTCTTACTCAGGAAGGCCCATGGAACCCAGTTTGAGTCAATGAAATGCAAGAAGACAAGGTTGTTTGGGGCTTCGAGGAACGAAGCTTTCTGACCCGGAAGAGATCAGACGAGATCTTCTCTCTTCCTTTGGATTTCAGGATGTGTGGATGTGAAACTGGGAATTGCCACAGCCACTTTTCTGGCATGAAGGAAGATATGCTGAACGTGAAACCAATGCAGAGAAAAGACGAGTGAAGGGGATCCCAAAGAAATAGAACTTAAATACTAGATCAAGCATTTCCTGAGGACCAGCCTACCTCTTGACTTGCACTTACGAGAGTCCAAACCTTATTGTTTAAGTTGATCTGAGCAAGGTTTTATGTTATGTTAAAGATGTGAAAGCATCCTTAAGTGATATACCATTTTAAAATTAATGTTTTCCCTAGGGATGAAAATGTGATCTAGGCCAGTACCATCCAATAGAACTTTGTGTGATGATGGAAATGTTCTGTATAAGTGCTGCCCAATAAGGTAGCCACTATCCATATGTGGCTATTGAGCAATTGAAATGTGGCTAGTACAACTCAGGAACTGAATTTTAAACTTTATTTAGTTTTAATTAATTTGAATTTAAATAGCCTCATGTGGCTAGTGGCTACCATATGAGGTAGCACAGATCTAGACCAGTTAACCTTCAGATGGTTCAGAACACTCTTCAACATCCCTCTGAAGCTTCTGTCTCCAAGTGATCACTAATAACTTTTGAATTCTATTTAGAATTTAGCATATAATTCTAAAACAAAACAGAGCTCATATTTGATTAAACGAAAATGTGTGTGTGTGTCTATGTGTGTATTAAATGTTTTTTATTTGCTCAGATTTGTATTTCACATAATGGGTGCTGTAAGAAGAATAAGCATGTGCCTATTCATAGCCAAATAGCTTAAGACAAACATAACCTTGAACACATAAAAACAACCTTGAACAATACAGAACAATGTGTGATTATGTATCTATATCTTTAAATTGCTAAAAGACTTGGAAGGAGAAAGATTGGGAAGGCTTCTTTGCCGAACTCTAACCAGTATGGCTTCCTAAAGAGGGTAATAGTGACACGTGTAGTGACAGCTTTCTACTAAGGGAACACTATTTATTGCAAGGCATTTATCATCTTTTTGACTCACTATAGGCCTCAAGTAATATTATTAAAATTTTACTGCCTTCATCCAGGAGAGAAACAGATTAACAGATAAATGCCTTTTCTGAATTAAATATCTTTGTTGTACAAGTACTAAGTACAGCTTTTGATGAAGAGTCTTATGCATTTTGATTTACTCTGTTCTGGATGGCTCTCTTTTCCCTCTTTCTCCTCTTTTTCTCTCCTAGGTGTACTTTCTATAGACATATGTGCAAAGCATTGTGTCTTTTTCCATTAAAAAAATTTCCTAACTTGGATATGGTAGTCATAGCATGGAGGGAACACATTCTTGGTTGAATTTTTCATTCTTTAGGTCTCTCCCAATTACTGTCAAAAGCAGTGGTGACTTTTTGTAAGGTGGATGCTTGTTCATTAGAAAGTGGCCTGAAACAATGAATTCCCTTCACATAAACCATTGAACTATCATGAGATGGTAATGACTTTCTGTCACTCCCAACCTAGGTCTAATCCAAACTTCTGACCCAGAGGTGTAAAGACTTTGTAGCTCATTAGTGATTCCCCTGGAGCCATCAAGTGCCAAGTCTCTAGTCACATGGAGCCTGAAGTGAAGAAGTATTGTGCACCTTTTAGCATTAGTTGTATTTTAATGGCAAACATGATAGGATTTACTAAGCTAAAATACTTAAAATGTAAAAAATTAAACATTCTCAATATTTTCCATATGAGACTAAGGTGATCATGTTAATACGTTTCAAAATACTTTATCGTAATTGCATTATGTTACTGAAACTATTTCATGGAATCCCAGTGAGGATAATAGTCCGATTCAGTTGGGCAGAAATGGATTTTTTCATTTATTCTAGTATATAAAATGTCATTTCATAAGCTGGGAACTAGATTGAGGGGAAAGGGATGGTTCTTAATGCTGGATTAAAGATAGTTTTTATTATGTGATCAGGACAACTGAGTTTTCTTTACTGTTTCCTGAATTCCTTAAAAAAATCATATTTTGAATTTAAATGAGAAATGAAGAACAGACTTTTAAACCCAGTTTTCCTGTTACTAAATTAGCAAAAGTTGGTGGTCTAGGAATGCTCTTTGAGCTAAGAAGCCTGATCAGGTTTTTTCAGGCCACTGTAAACTTTGGATTTCAGGTTATGATGTAATGTCATAATCTGAAAATAATTAATGAAAATAATTAGTTTTATTTTTATTTCTCTTAATGTTTAAGCTTGAAACAAAACTATATAAACAATAGGTAGTTTATCCAGACTGACTATAATATCATTTTCATTTCTGGGGTCTATCAAACCAAAGCATTGTCAATTTCATGCTTCCAAATATATCCATTATTTATGGATATAAATAATGGATATATATATGGTCCTATATTTATATAGGACCATTATTTATGGTCCTATATACTTCTGAAATATATATTTCTTTGTGAAACAATTTGCTTTAATTTAAGAGAAGGCAGACCAATTGAACTCTTAACTAAATACAACGATACATTTAACCCAAACAATGTATGATATGTATAACTGAAGCATTAATCATCTTTTATGAAGTTAAGGATCTATTAGTGATTCTATTATAATACCCCATTTTAAGTTTTTATTTTTTGAAAATATTTCATCAGAAAAATAAGCTTGATGGCAAAATGTGATTGAATATGAATAATTTTTATCTTCTTAGTTTATTTTTACTTGAAAATTAGTTACTTTAGGCTCTAATGATTCACATGTTTACAGTTATTCAATTTTAATTGAATCAAATGACAGAAAGAATATGCTCAAACAAATTAATATTTTATAAATTTATGTTTAATAGTCAAGAAATAGCTCATGTTGACATTGCAATTCTTGCTGCAATTTAAAATTCCTATTAACTTCTGAAGACAAATCTTTTCGAAAGTGGCAGATGTATTAACAATGATCTTCAGTTATCACATCTCCATCATAGCTTTGTAAGTTGATATTCTCTTTGTTAAACTGACCAAAGTCAATATGTATTCCATTTATAGCTGGATGAACCTGACAGTTTGTATCTTCTCTCTGAAGGTTGTCTGCCTTGTTGAGTAGCCTGTACAGACAAGCTGCCAGATCTTCATTAATACCTGGGTTCCTTTTTTATTGTTAAGAGAAAGTGGTGTTTGTCTGGTAGATCATCAAAAGAGCTGTGTACTTTTATGTCTAGGGTAATTTTTTTATTTTGAGTTATATTTCTTTTTCTCTAAAATTCTAAAAATTTAGCCAGTAGCCAAATATTTTTACTTTGTAGTTTGTTGTACCATTTCTTGCTTAGTCTTAATCCCTGAAACAGTGTACTGTACTTATTTTACACATTTAATTTCAAAAGCATTTTTAGATATGTTTATCCTTATGATAATACTTGAAGTTAAATTAAAAAGATGATATTTTTATCATCATTTAACCAATAAAACATTTGAAATGCTGTACTAAGAAATTAATGATTTGCTGTTAATTAATCCAATCCTCCTTCTAAGTCTTTTAGCACTTACAGATGTGTAGATATACAATCCTATATTGTTCTGTATTGTTCAGGGTTGTATTTGCATGTGTTTGTCTTAAGCTGTTTGCTAAGGAATAGGCACACGCTTATTCTTCTTATAGCCCCCATTATGTGAAATACAAATCTGAGCAAATAGAAAACTTTCAACACCCCCTCACCATGCATACCCCCATACACCACTGACATTTTAGAATGGTTAGATCTGAACTTTGGCTTTTTGAAAGAATTATTTAATACAATTCAAAATGGAATTCGGAATAGTTATTTTGGCCATTTGGAGACAGAAGCTTTAGAGGGATGTTGCAAAGTGGTCTCAACCATCTGAAGGCTGATTGATCCAAATCTGTGCTATCTCATATGGTAGCCACTAGCCACATGAGGCTATTTAAATTCAAATTAATTAAAACTAATTAAAGTTAAAAATTCAGTTCCTGAGTTGCACTAGCCATATTTCAATTGTTTAATAGCCTCATGTGGATGGTGGCTACCTGTCATTATTGGGCAGCACTTATACAGACAGAACATTTCCATTATCGTGCAAAGTTCTATTGGACAGGACTCGTTTAGACCACATTTTAATCTCTAAGTTTAATATTTTTATATTAAAATATAGTATTATTTTTCTATAATAATAAAAAATCAAAAGAAATAATTGGGAAATAGTAGTGAACCCTAAGGAAAAAAAAATCAAAGGTATTAAAGTTTTGATTGATAGCTGTTTTTCTTTGCAAAGAAGATGATAATAACTTGGTGTTGTTTCTTATACCTTGAATTCTAGTTTATAGGAAGAGGCATAAATACCAGTTATGGGGTTCTGGGCTCCCTCAGCCTTTTTTTTTTTTTTTTTTTTATAATTAACAACTGTGTGAGCCTGCACAAGCAGAAAGCCCATAACCCTATTTAGAAGACGAGGATATACAAATATTTCTCTAATATCCCAGAGGAGAAATCCACTAGCATATCAGAATATTATAACAGAAAGAGGATACTTGTACCTGTTATCAGTTTGAAATATCATCCTCTACATTGTTCAATTAATGATGACCTAGCTAAAGAAAAAGTTTAGGGATTTTGGTAGATGGGAAAATGGTCACTATATATGCTGCAACTGTTGACAGGTTTAATTTCATTTTGAGCCACTATCACAGGGAATATGTGGATACTATTTTAGTAATCTGCTATTTTCTCAGCTTATTCATAACAGTCAAAGGAAAGATGGTATCATCTATGCTTATAGTGAAAATCTTCGGAAGGCAGAAAGCAAGTTTCTTATTAAATTTTTGTCCAGGAGTTCATCTGTCAGGTCTAGAAATGACTAGTTATTGTTACCATATACCCAAGAACATCTATGACTGATATGGAAAAATAAAACATTTTGAAAGAATTCAACAAGCAATGAGTCCATGTTGTTTTTGCCTGTCAAGTTTATAATTAAACAAAGTTCCTTGTTTTACTTCCTGGATAATTCTTCCAATGCAAGTCAGATCTTTTTAAACTAGAATGCTTGGAGCGAAGGGTGGTGTTAGGGGAGCAGGTAAGATTTTACAAAATGGTTAAAGGATGCCATTGCTATGATATTAACAACCATATTTATAGCAGTATGAAGAATGGAATTGTTCAATATATTGGTCAAAGATGAATTAGTAAAATTTCCCATTCTGACGTGCAGTTAGATTGCTGAAGTATACTGGGTATTAGAAATTTTTATAGAGTGGATCCTGCAAAGTCTTAACAAGTTAGCCTAATGATGACTTTAAAAAATGATTAGGACTGTAGCAGTTTGGGTGTCCTGTTTTAACCTCACTATCATTATTCTAGATTGTTCATAAATACTTTTTACTTCTACATTCTCCTAGAGAATTCTGTCCTATGTTACCCATCTCACAAGGAGAAAACACAAGAATTTATTTACAATAAATACAAATTTGCCTGAAAAATATAGTTTTCCCATTAAAAAATAAACCTAAGTGAGTAAGAGAAACAATATGTTATTTCCCTTGTTCTAGGTGCCTGATACTTAGGATACCGACCATGTCAGAGAATGAGTATTTTCTATGAATAAAGGATATTGATGTTCCAAACTATCTTGGAAATGCGATCCCTTTATCCTAAGTGCCAACGCAAAATTTCAACCTTCCCGTGGGTGAGGACACATGAATAAAGAATAAGAAGGACCCTAGAGGGAAACCTTGGAGAATCCAAGGAGAATGGAGAATGGATCAAAAGAGCAGAAGTAGGTGATGTGGCTTTTTTCCCCTTTCTTAAGGCTCTCTCTTTTGCAAATAAGTATCTTCTTGCCTCAGCTTTATTTTTCAAATTATAATGAAGATTGAAACAGGTCAGATGATGAGACTTATTTGTTTCCTTTCTGAGCTAAGGCAAATGGATCTAATTTCTTTCTGAGACCAGGCAGGTGGGCATAATAGACAGTGTGGGAGTGGGTGAAGAGGAGGAATGGTGATGGAGGGGAGACATCAGTTGTAATTTGTCTTGACTTTGTAAGACTTCTCCTTTTTTCATGACATGCTGTCTGCAAATGGAGAGACACCCTGTTAAGTAATTGCTCAGGTTATTAGAGTGCTGTGCTTAAAAAGGACTCCTAAGCTGCGTTAGCTTGGGTTGACATCACCAGTGCTCATCTTCAAGAGGTCAGTCCAAGAACCAATCTCTTTAACATCTTCATCAATGACCAAGATAATGGAAGAGAAATAGCAGGCCCGTTAATTAACTTTAGGAGAAACATTAGACTGCAAGGGGTGGCTTGCACGTTGTAGGGCAGGGTATGAATTTTAAATGACCTTTGCTGTGATAAAGCACTTGTCCTTTGCATTCAAAATCTCAAAGGCTATTTGTGTTTTGAACATCCCTGCAGGCATGTCTAAGAAAACGAAGTGAGCTCTTGCTACTATGAATTTGTGTATTCTCTTTGCTAGATCACAGCGGATCAGGCCTGGAACAGTTCTGTTTTAAATAGAATCATCCATTTCTTATAGGTGCATCTCCACATGTTTTTCTTCTTTCCCTGTGTGTGGCTTTTTTCCTGGAGTTACTAAGCAGTGCTGCATTGGTGTAAGGGAGGGCCAGCTACATAATTTGCGAGGCCCGCTGCAAAAAGAAAATGTGGAACCACTTATTCATAAAGAAGGAAAAAAAATGTAGTTAAAGGTACTAAGATGTGAAGCTTTTTCCATTCTTCCATGGTCTCTCTCTGGACTTGTATGGTGTTTTTATTTGCTATTTAATGTCATTTTAAGAAAAAAAGAAAATTTAAATTATTAGCATAAATTTTATTGTTCACCTTTATATTGTGTAATGTCAGTTTTAAATGCAGTTTGAGAACATTTAACTTGTATGTGGAATCACCAAAACTATGCAAGTTATATTTTCTAGCTCATACATGCATATGTATTTCTTTCTTACCAGAAGGGTGGAAACTCTGCACAAAACTAACTCAGCTAGGGCTTCCCTGGTGGCGCAGTGGTTAAGAATCCGCCTGCCAATGCAGGCGACACGGGTTCGAGCCCTGGCCCGGGAAGATCCCACATGCCGTGGAGCAACTAAGCCCATGCGCCACAACTACGGAGCCCACGAGCCACAACTACTGAGCTCGCGAGCCACAACTACTGAGCCCACGTGCCACAACTACTGAAGCCCGCACGCCTAGAGCCCGTGCTCTGCAACAAGAGAAGTCATGACAATGAGAAGTCCTTGCACTGCAACACAGAGTAGCCCCCGCTCGCCACAACTAGAGAAAGCCTGCGCACAACAATGAAGCCCCAACACAGCCAAAAATAAAAACAAATAAATAAATTTATAAAAAAAAAAAAAACAAAACGAACTCAGCTATTTTTAGTTCACTTCTTGATATGCACACATTCTACTAATATTCCCAGTCTTTGGCTTATTGATGAGTAAGAAAGGACTGAAAGGAAAAAAGTTATGGGTTGCCCTATCTTTCCCTTTCCTTCTATGTCATCATTTTTGGTATAAGAGATTGGCTAATACAGGAATTAACACAGGTAAGAAAGGATAAATAGGGTTCCTTGGTCATTTGTGTTTTTTAGAACACTGTTACCTTCTCTCCGTGTTTGAATCAAGTTCTGATTTGAGTAGAAAGTTTGGCTTCTCAAGGCTTTCAGTGCCTCTGCTTACTCAGTCATAGATGTAATACTCTTACTTAGTACTCACTTTGAATCTTGATGAACTGTCATGCATTCTGGATCCACTAGTTTACTGTGTTCATGGGACATCTGAACTTCATATGTGAAGGGGTGGTAAGGAATGCAGACACCATATGACACCTGTCTCCTCTGTTGAGGTACATGCTTGATTGTCCCATTGGACTTCACTTACAATATACAAGTTTAAAGATAAAATTATTACAGATTTTAAGATGATAACAGAAGAGCATTAAACCAAGCTCAGGGACCAATGCTGCTGCACAGGCTACACACCCATGAAGCTGGGCCTGATGTAGGGTCTTCATATACTTTCTCTGCCTGCTTTGCTCATATTTCTGGTCCCCTTGCTCTGACCTTGCCACAACAGATAGTTGATCACATCTTCCTACAAAATTCTGGGTTCGTTTTACCTCTGTAAGCCAAGAAGCAAGAACTTCCTTGACTATGCTGGGAGAGAAATTGCCATAATAAAGGACTACTTCTAAAACTCCAGTATTTAAATATGCAGCTATGTCAGGTTTAGGCATAAAATAAATGCTGAATTACATAATTTTTTTTCCCCTTAAGTTATAGGATATCCTCTATATGCTTTTCGGGTTCTTGCATCTTGCATGAAATATTTTCAGTTTTTGTCTAATTTGGGGCCTGAGGGGTTACCAGGGTTTATTATCCTGTTTTTAATTGTTTGTACCTCAGATTCTGGAGATGGCATTCAGGCCCTGCTTCTCTACCCTTATCTCTCTGGCTTTGACTTCAGAGAAAAATGACAAGGGTTCTCTAACCTGTGAATTCATTGTGACCTTGGGCAAATTTTAAAATCTGTCTGTCTTAGTTTATTTCATTTGTTAAAAGGGGATAATGCCTATCTTAATTTAAGGATTTAGTGAAATTATAAAAGTGCCTAACAGCAGTCCTATCACATGTGCTCTACTAAATCTTTTCTGATAGTAAGTTAATGTAGGAAATAAATCCCTATTTGCACCACAGTTGGCACTCAATCTCTATGTGAGTTTAAAAAGTTTAATTATCCCATAACCACTTACTCAATCTTATTTCCTTAACTTATTGTGTTCTTACTCATCCTAAAGATTGGATGTGCTAGCACACCTTAGGTGTGCTAGTGGATTTTATATGGAAAGGTAGGTACTTGCCTGCTTGCTTCACAGTAAAATGCTAATATAAAAAATAGCTTTATTCTTATCTGCCATCAATTATTTTTGCATCAGGTGTGCAAGTTAAAATTTCACAAATCAGGCAGAAAAATATGATCCATGTGGTTTTACCCTTACACTACTTCTTAGCTCAGTGGTCTTTTTTTTTAAAGATTTATTTATTATTTATTTATTTAATTTATTTTTGGCTGTGTCGGGTCTTAGTTGAGGCATGTGGGATCTTTTGTTGCGGCGTGCGGGCTCTTTGTGGCGTGCAGGCTTCTCTCTAGTTGTGGCGCGTCGGCTCCAGGGTGCGTGGGCTCTGTAGTTGTGGCGCTTGGGTTTCAGAGCGCGTGGGCTCTGTAGTTTGCAGCATGTGGGCTCTAGATGAGGCACGCAAGCTCAGTAGTTGTGGCGTGCGGGTTGCCCTGTGGCATGTGGGATCTTAGTTCCCTGACCAGGGATCGAACCTGAGTCTCCCACATTGTAAGGTGGATTCTTTACCACTGGACCACCAGGGAAGTCCCAGCCCAGTGTTTTTTATTATAAAGTTTATGTTTATTAGCGAAAATGTAAAATACTAACAAAAGAAAATGAAGAAAGAATTGTGTACATTGAAGATACTCAATGTAAATAGTTTGTCTTTTCTTCTTTTGGTCTTAATGTACAACTGTAAAAACACTGTTGGGATAGTACTGTATATAAAATTTTATATCCTGTTTTTTTAGATAACATTATATTGTAAACTATTTTTTATGTTACAGTCTGCATGAACATTTTCATGACTGCAGAATATACTACAACACGGATTTATTTAATGAATCCTCTGTTTTCTGATACAATTTCATTCATCGTAAATACTGTGTTGAACATCTTTTAACATAAAACTTTTTCCATTTTCAAAGCTATGCCTTTAGGATGGAGTCCCAGAAGAACATTACTGGGTTAAAACATGTTACACGTTTTAAGTCTCTTGATACTTGTTGACAAATTACTTTCCAGAGGAGTTATACCAATTTTTTACTCTTATCAGGGATTTATCACAGTGCCAGCCTCTGTTTTTGTAATAATCTTTGCTATTTTGATAAATGAAAAGTAATGGCACTTTGCTCAATATAGACTATTTTTATTAGTGATGATGGATATATAATTCGTATATAAATATATAATATAGATACTATGTATTAGAGTTAGAAAACAAACATATCTGTATATAGCTGTATCTATATGTTTGTTTTCTAATTCTGATTCTTCCGTCATGAAATACAGTATCTCCTTCAGGTCATTTGGTAAACCACACATTCTTAATAGTCTTGATCTCCTGGCAGGAGGATGGGAGAAGAAAACACTGAAAAATTTCTGCGGAGCTTCTTTTATTTTTGATGTTTCCATTTTTTTAACTCCCCCCCTCCCGCCCCGCCTTCATAAAACTGTCAGGAAAAAACCCTGATTTCCTGTCATAGTGGTATGAGCAGGATTGGCTTATCCCTGCCCCTATCCTTTGCTTCTTCCCCCTCATAAAACCTTTATGTGTCCTCCCTTCCTTACTCTCCCTGTGGTCCCCAGAGAGTTGTTTTCTGCATTTAACCGTTGGCAATGTGGTTTTACATTTCTCTAGCAGTTTGATTTTGAAGCCCTTCCCAGGTTTTTGAGGGTTTTTTTCCCCTTAATTTATTTTATTATATTTTTTAAAGGTTTAGGCTGTTTTGCTGTATTAAGAAATGCTGGGGAGAAAAATGTTAGAGAAACATTGTATTAGGATGCCAAAATCTCTTTCTCTCCCTTAAGCTAAAACACATACAGTTTTACCCTGAGGAGCCAATTCTTTAGAAAACCAAGCTAACAGAGAATGAAATGAAAGGCAGCCTACATTAAATTTCATTTAAGCCTATTGTTTAATTTATGTTCTTTTGATGCAGGATAATGTTTCTGTGTGTTTGGTCACTCCTTTGTACTTCATCCTATCTTTGGGCCTTCTGGAAATTTCTGTTCTGGAGTCTTCTTAAATCAGCCAGTTTTCACTTCTTCAGAGGGTTGATAGGTCAAGTGGGATATTTTTTAGCAGGTGTGTTGGCTTAGTTTTTTCCATTAAACCTTATTTG
This sequence comes from Eschrichtius robustus, assembly GCF_028021215.1. Taxonomy (NCBI): domain Eukaryota; kingdom Metazoa; phylum Chordata; class Mammalia; order Artiodactyla; family Eschrichtiidae; genus Eschrichtius; species Eschrichtius robustus. The sequence goes on from NC_090833.1 coordinate 72,765,053, forward strand.
GCTTTCTCCTTTTTGACTTTAATAATATGATGTCTTACTTCTGTTGATCAATTTAAAATATTTTGATTATTCATTTGTGCTTCAGTTGTTTTCCCATATTTTCATAGTATTTTGTTTATTTATTTATTTTGGGTACAGCCCTGGAACAGACACAGGGATTTCCCATGAAAGTGTGCTGACTACATGCTCTAAGCTGTGTTATGGACCTCTGAAGATCAGGAGTGGTTCCATATTGGAAGCCATGTGGCTAAGCAGGATATAATTGCCTCATTTTTGACCCAGCAGTCGAAGATGCTGTGCTTTGCTGGAGGGAAGTGTTCACAGAGACTGCCTGTGTTGTTTTTTTTTTTTTTGAGGATTAACAGAAGACCTGAATTTTTAGGGTTTTCCATATGGTTGCTTTCCCAGTTGCACTAACATTGACTTGAAAAAAAAAAACACCTCTTCACTTTAGGGAAAAGAAAGTCCTGAGTCACTTAGTATTCCTTACACTCTGGAAGTCTGACTATAAAGGCTTACACTTCCTGCTGCGATTGTGTCCTCCTTGAAAAAAATGAAGCAGCAACATGAATTTAGTTCTCTTTATCTGCACAGTGATTCTAAGTTCCAGTTTCTGCAGTCTTCCCTCTTTTACTATTTAATACACTTAATCATTTCTCTGCCTGGCATTCCCCTATAGGAGAGATTGAATTTAACAAATGTACACTAAGAATGATAGCTGACACTAATTCTATGAGCAGAAGGTTAAATCCAATCATGATTCCTGAGGTAATGGAGATGGGTAAGGTATGCAGATCTCAGAAGAGTCAGAGATTAAATGAAACTACACAGTCCCTTTGCCTATGTAGCCACTAGGAAACTATAATAGCATTTTAAGGTAGGGTGATACCACAGCTTAAAGATTTATTTTTTTTTTAAATGAACAAGGCATCACAGTCAAGCTGATGCAATAATTTTGCCTTCCCTCGAGGTGTTAGGCTCAAGTGAAGAAAGATGTTAGCTAAATACAATCTGGAATGAATACATTAATTTGCAGTCCCTTTCCCCCATCGTGCATAAAGTCTTGAACGATTTTAACTCAGGTGGATTTTAGTCCATGATAAAAACTGGAAAGACTGTCTGCAAAGCTTTTAAAAATATAAATAAGTCACATTAGGGATATAGGGGTGGGAAGGGGAGGGAGAGATTTGCAAAGACTTAAAAAAATAACTGCTTGATTTAATGTCGGTGGATGAAAGCTGTGGACCAGCATTTCTCGTGAGACTCCATGGAGGAGTGTCGCTGGTGGCAGCTAATGGAGAACTGACGGAAAACTTGCAGCTGGGATGCTTGCTGGATCCTCCTCTAACAGCCCTTCTCAGTGGGATGGCAGGATTAGGGTTGAGGCTGAGAAGATAATGGAATCTGCATGCCTGGTCTGATTGCTTCTCTGATCTGATCACTAGTATCAGGGTGACAGCTGCTATTCCAGTCTTCTGAGCAGCAAGTGGCAGAGCAGAATGTCAGTTGCATGTATCTCTTTAGCAGTCATATATTGACAATTAAGGAGGAAGTGATTCACATTTGTATTACCCTTACTAAAGAGTATATGAAATATTTAGTCAAAGACTTGGAGGATTTAGAGATCCCAGCGTGAATTCTTGCATGACCGAGCAGGGTTCTTCTTTTAAAATAAACACACTATCAGTGAATAATCATCATTTTTGAGTTGGTGTGTCTGTAAAGATATTGAACATTACATATGCAATTCACATACATATACCTCAGAGGAAGACTGTCAAGTTTTAGGAATGCTGTAGTAGTACATGATATTGAAATTGGGCTACATTTGTTAAAATTCAAATTGAAAGTGATAGAGAAAAGCAAGAGATTACGTTTTTGTTTTGAAGGATTAAAGCTTTCTAAATTAGTGAGTTGGAACAAAGTATTATGTCATTAATAAAATGCATAAATATATTAATTTTCATAGAAAGGAAACTGGTTAGATAAACCTGCTAATATGTATCCCAAGCATTTAAAATGTGCATATCCTTTGATGTGATATTTTCATATCAAGGATCAGGTGATATTCACATGCTTGTTTTACTTAAATAATATATCTTCTTTGCTGTTTGGTTTTTCAATTAAAAGTTACTTCCTTTTGTCCTCTATTCAAATGATGTAATGTTTGACAAATATAAAAAAAATATTTGTATTTGTATTACAGATATGTAAGTAATGAAGCATAATAATAACTGAGCCTAGTAAATACACCATTCAATTAGGACCTCGACCATTGCTTATATGATTATGTCTCTTTCCCACCTTGTCTCATTTTCGCCTTTCAATAGATACCCAGTAGTCTGAATTTTATGATTTTCTTTCCTAAAATGGTTTTTATCACATAAGTGTATATTCTTTTTATTTTGATTTTCAAAACTGAGGTAAAATTTACATACAGTAAATTACACCCATTGTGGTGTACAATTCTGTGGGTTTTGACAAACATGTACACTACTACAGTCAAGATGTAGAGCAGTTCTATCACCTCTCAAAATCCTCCCATGCCCCTTTGTAGTCAGTTCCTCACCTTTCCTCAGCCCTTGGCAATCACTGAGCTATTTTTTGTCTCAAGAGCTTCACCTTTTCCAGAGTGTCATGTAAGCAGAATCATATGTCATGTGGTCTTTTAAGTCTGTCTTCTTTCACTCTGCATAATACATTTGAGGCTCATCCATGTTTTTGTATGTATCAGAAGTTAATTTCTTTTTATGACTGAGTAGTATTCTATTATAGGGATATATTTACTATAGTTTATTGATTCACCAGATGAAAAATATTTTGAGTTTCCAGTTTTTAGCAATTACAAATGTATCAGCTGTAAACATTTGTATACACGTTTTTGTGTGAACATAAATTTTGATTTCACCTGAGTAAATACCTAGGAGTGAGATTTCTGGGTCATATGGCAAGTGTATGTTTAACTTTATAAGAAACTTTACAAGATATAACAAGTATTTCCAAAGAGGCTTTATCATTTTGCATTTTCACAAGCAATTTATCAAAGTTTCAGGATGCTCTGCATCCTCCTCAGCATTTAATATTATTAGTTGTCTTATTTTTTATTTCAAATTTAGTCATTCTTTTGTTGTGGTATCTCATTGTGTTTTAATTCACACTTCCTGAATGACTGATGATGTGAGCATCTTTCATGTGCTTATTTGCTATCTATGTATCTTCTTTGGTGAAGTGTCCAAGTTTTTTGCCCATTTAAAAAATGGGTTGCTCATTTTCTCACTGAGATTTGAGAATTTTTATGCACAGGCACAAGTCATTTAACAAATATGTGATTTGCAAATATTTTCTTTCAGCCTGTGACTTATTTTTTTCGTTCTTTTAATAGTCTTTCGAAGAGCAGAAGTTCTTAATTTTGTTAATGCCCAATTTATCAATTTCTTCTTTTATGTGTCATGCTTTTGGTGTTGTATCTAAGAAAGTTTTGTAACCCAAAGTTACAAAGATTTTCTTCCCTACATTTTCTTCTAGGAGTTTTATTGTTGTAGATTTTATTTTAAATCTGATCCATTTTCAATTAATTTTAGTATATTGTGATTCATATTTTTTTGTATTTGGATAGCTAACTGTTTCAACATCATTTGTTGAAAAGACTGTCCTTTCTCTCTTTTTTTTTAAATAAATCTTTATTGGAGTATAATTGCTTCCCAATACTGTGTTTGATTCTGTTGTACAACAAAGTGAATCAGCCATATGCATACATATATCCCCATATGCTCTCCCTCTTGAGCCTCCCTCCCACCCTCCCTTTCCTACCCCTCTAGGTCGTCTCAAAGCATCGAGCTGATCTCCCTGTGCTATGTCGCTGCTTCCCACTACTAACTGTTTTACATTTGGTAGTGTATATATGTCGATGCTATACTCACTTCACCCCAGCTTCCTCCTCCCCCACCGAGAGTCCACTCTCTATACTTACATCTTTATTACTGCCCTGCCACTAGGTTCATCAGTACCATTTTTTTTCTTTTTAGATTCCATATATATGTGTTAGCATACGGTATTTGTTTTTCTCTTTCTGACTTATTTCACCCTGTATGACAGACTCTAGGTCCATCCACCTCACTACAAATAACTCAGTTTCGTTTCTTTTTATGGCTGAGTAATATTCCATTGTATATATGTGCCACTTCTTTTTTTTTTTTAAGCATCTTTATTGGAGTATAATTGCTTTACAGTGTTGTGTTAGTTTCTGCTGTATAACAAAGTGAATCAGCTATACATATACATATATCCCCATATCTCCTCCCTCTTGCGTCTTCCTCCTACCCTCCTTATCCCACCCCTCTAGGTGGTCGCAAAGCACAGAGCTGACCTCCCTGTACCATGTGGCTGCTTCCCACTAGCTATCTATTTTACATGTGGTAGTGTATATATGTCAGTGCTACTCTCTGACTTCGTCCCAGCTTACCCGTCCCCCTCCCCGTGTCCTCAAGTCCATTCTCTACATCTGCGTCTTTATTCCTGTCCTGCCCCTAGGTTCTTCAGAACCTTTTTTTTTTTTATATTCCATATATATGTGTTAGCATACAGTATTTGTTTTTCTCTTCCTGACTTACTTCACTCTGTGTGACACAGACTCTATGTCCATCCACCTCACAACAAATAACTCAATTTTGTTTCTTTTTATGGCAGAGTAATATTCCATTGTATATATGTGTCACATCTTCTTTATCCATTCATCTGTCAGTGGACACTTAGGTTGCTTCCATGTCCTAGCTACTGTAAATAGTGCTGCAATGAACACTGTGGTACATGTCTCTCTCTCTCTTTTTTTTAATAAATTTATTTATTTTTATTTATTTATTATTTTTGGTTGTGCTGGTTCTTCGTTGCTGCATGCGGGCTTTCTCTAGTTGTGGCGAGTAGGGGCTACTTTTCCTTGAAGTGCACGGGCTTCTCTTTGCAGTGGCTACTCTTGTTCTGGAGCACAGGCTCTAGAGCGCATGGGCTTCAGCACATGCAGCATGTGGGCTCAGTAGTTGTGGCTCGCGGGCTTAGTTGCTCCACAGCATGTGGGATCTTCCCAGACCAGGGCTCGAACCCGTGTCCCCTGCATTGGCAGGCGGATTCTTTTTGAATTGTAGTTTTCTCAGGGTATATTCCCAGCAGTGGGATTGCTGGGTCATATGGTAGTTCTCTTTTTAGTTTTTTAAGGAATCTCCATACTGTTCTCCATAGTGGTTGTATCAATTTACATTTCCACCAACAGTGCAGGAGGGTTCCCTTTTCACGACACCCTTTCCAGCATTTATTGTTTCTAGATTTTTTTGATAATGGCCATTCTGACTGGTGTGAGGTGATACCTCATTGTAGTTTTGATTTGCATTTCTCTAATAATTAGTGATGTTGAGCATCTTTCATGTGCCTCTTGGCCATCTGTATGTCTTCTTTGGTGAAATGTCTATTTAGGTCTTCTGCCCATTTTTTAATTGGATTGTTTGTTTTTTTGATATTGAGCTCCATGAGCTGTTTATATATTTTGGAGATTAATCCTTTGTCCATTGTTTCATTTGCAAATATTTTCTCCCATTCTGAGGATTGTCTTTTCGTCTTGTCTATGGTTTCCTTTGCTATGCAAAAGCTTTTAAGTTTAATTAGGTCCCATTTGTTTATTTTTGTTTTTATTTTCATTACTCTAGGGGGTGGGTCAGAAAAGATCTTGCTGCGGTTTATGTCAAAGAGTGTTTTTCCTATGTATTCCTCTAAGAGTTTTATAGTGTTTGGTCTTACATTCAGGTCTTTAATCCATTTTGAGTTTATTTCTGTGTATGGTGTTAGGGAGTGTTCTAATTTCATTCTTTTACATGTAGCTGTCCAGTTTTCCCAGCACCACTTATTGAAGAGGCTGTCTTTTCTCCATTGTATGTTCTTGCCTCCTTTGTCATAAATTAGGTGGCCATATATGCGTGGGTTTATCTCTAGGCTTTCTATCCTATACCATTGATCTATATTTCTGTGTTTGTGCCAGTACCATACTGTCTTGATTACTGTAGCTTTGTAGTATAGTTTGAAGTCAGGGAGCCTGATTCCTCCAGCTCCATTTTTCTTTCTCAAGATTGCTTTGGCTATTTGGGGTCTTTCGTGTTTCCATACAAATTGTAAAATTTTTTGTTCTAATGCTGTGAAGAATGCCATTGCTAGTTTGAAAGGGATTGCATTGACTCTGTAGATTGCTTTGGGTAGTATAGTCATTTTCACAATATTGATTCTTCCAATCCAAGAACATGGTATATTTCTCCATCTGTTTATGTCATCTTTGATTTCTTTCATCAGCGTTTTAGTTTTCTGAGTACAAGTCTTTCACCTCATTAAGTAGGTTTATTCCTAGGTATTTATTCTTTTTGTTGTGATGGTAAATGGGATTGTTTCCTTAATTTCTCTTTCTGATTTTTCAATGTTAGTGTATAGGAATGCAGGAGATTTCTGTGCATTAATTTTGTATCCTGCAACCTTACCAAATTCATTGATTAGTTGTAGTAGTTTTCTGGTGACATCTTCAAGATTTTCTATGTATAGTATCATGTCATCTGCAAACAGTGACGGTTTTACTTCCTTTCCAATTTGTATTCCTTTTATTTCTTTTTCTTCTCTGATTGCAGTGGCTAGGATTTCTAAAATTATGTTGAGTAAGAGTGGTGAGAGTGGACATCCTTGTCTTGTTCCTGATCTTAGTGGAAATACCTTCAGTTTTTCACCATTGAGTATGATGTTTGCTGTGGGTTTGTCATATATGGCCTTTATTATGTTGAGGTAGGGTCCCTCTATGCCCATTTTCTGGAGAGTTTTTATCATAAATTGGTGTTGAATTTTGTCCAAAGCATTTTCTACATCTGTTGAGATGATCATATGGTTTTTATTCCTTACTTTTTTAATATGGTGTATCACATTGATTGATTTGCATATATTGAAGAATCCTTGCACCCCTGGGATAAATCCCACTTGATCATGGTGTATGATCCCTTTAATATGTTGTTAGATTCTGTTTGCTAGTATTTTGTTCAGGAGTTTTGCATCTATGTTCATCAGTGGTATTGGTCTATAATTTTCTTTTGTATGTGGTATCTTTTTCTAGTTTTGGTATCAGGGTGATGGTGGCTTTGTAGAATGAGTTCGGGAGTGTTCCTCTCTCTGCAATTTTTTGTAAGAGTTTGAGAAGGTTGGGTGTTAGCTCTTCTCTAAATGTTTGGTAGAATTCGCCTGTAAAGCCATTGGGTCCTGGACTTTTGTTTGTTGGAAGATTTTTAATTACAGTTTCAATTTCATTACTTGTGATAGGTTTGTTTATATTTTCTAATTCTTCCTGGCTCAGTCTTGGAAAACAGTGCGTTTCCAAGAATTTGTCCATTTCTTGGTGATTTTCCATTTTATTGGCATATAGTTGTTTGTAGTATTCTCTTATAATCCTTTGTATTTCTGCGGTGTCAGTTGTGATTTCTCCTTTTTCATTTCTAATTTTATTGATTTGCGTCTTCTCCCCTTTTCTCTTGGTGAGTCTGGCTAAGGGTTTATCAATTTTGTTTATCTTCTCAAAGAACCAGCTTTTAGTTTTATTGATCTTCACTATTGTTTTCTTCACTTCTATTTCTTTTATTTCTGCTCTGATCTTTATGACTTCTTTCCTTCTACTGACTTTGGGTTTTCTTTGATCTTTCTCTAGTTTCTTTAGGTGAAGTGTTAGATTGTTTATTTGAGATACTCTTGTTTTTTGAGGTGAGATTGAATTGCTATAAACGTCCCTCTTAGAACTGCTTTTGCTGTGTCCCATAGGTTTTCGGTCATCATATTTTGTTCTCAACTGTTTCTATGTATTTTTTTATTTCTTTTTGATTTCTTCAGTGATCTCTTGGTTATTTAGTAGCGCACTGTTTAGCCTCCATGTATTTGTGTTTTTCTTCAGTTTTTTTCCTGTAATTGATTTCCAATCTCATAGCGTTGTGGTCAGAAAAGATGCTTGATGTGATTTCAATTTTCTTAAATTTTCCAAGGCTTGATTCGTGACCCAAGATGGTATCTATCCTGGAGAATGTTCCGTGTGCACTTGAGAAGAAAGTGTATTCTGCCACTTTCGGGTAGAATGTTCTATAAATATCAATTAAATCTATCTGGTCTATTGTGTCATTTAAAGCTGTGCTTTCTTATTTATTTTCTGTTTGGATGATCTGTCCATTGGTGTAAGTTGGGTGTTAAAGTCCCGTACTATTATTGTGTTACTGTCGATTTCCCCTTTCATGGTTGTTAGCATTTGCCTTATGTATTGAGGTGCTCCTATTTTGGGTGCATAAACATTTATAATTGTTATATCTTCTTGGACTGATCCCTTGATCATTATGTAGTGTCTTATCTCTCGTAACAGTCTTTATTTACTTATTTATTTTTAAAAATTTATTTATTTATTTTTGGCACTGTTGGGTCTTCGTTGCTGTGCGCGGGCTTTCTCTAGTTGCATTGAACGGGGGCTACTCTTTGTTGTGGTGCGCTGGCTTCTCATTGCAGTGGCTTCTCTTGTGGAGCACAGGCTCTAGGCGTGCGGGCTTCAGTAGTTGTGGCACGTCACGTGGGCTCAGTAGTTGTGGCTCGCAGGCTCTAGAGCGCAGGCTCAGTAGTTGTGGCACACGGGCTTAGTTGCTCCGCGGCATGTTGGATCTTCCCGGACCAGGGCTGGAACCCGTGTCCCCTGCATTGGCAGGCGGATTCTCAACCACTGCGCCACCAGGGAAATCCAACAGTCTTTATTTTAAAATCTATTTTATCTGATACGAGTATTACTACTCCAGCTTTCTTTTGATTTCCATTTACATGGAATATCTTTTTCCATCCCTTCACTTTCAGTCTGTATGTGTCCCTAGGTCTGAAGTGGGTCTCTTGTAGACAGCATGTATATGGGTCTTGTTTTTGTATCCATTCAGCCAGTGTCTGTCTTTTGGTTGGGACATTTAATCCATTTACATTCAAGGTTATTATATATATGTATGTTCCTATTACCATTTTCTTAATTGTTTTGGGATTGTTTCTGTGGGTCTTTTTCTTCTCTTTTGTTTCCCGCTTAGAGAAGTTTCTTTAGCATTTGTTGTAAAGCTGGTTTGGTGATGCTGAATTCTCTTAGCTTTTACTTGTCTGAAAAGCTTTTGATTTCTCTGTCAGATCTGAATGCGATCCTTGCTGAGTAGAGTAATCTTGGTTGTAGATGTTTCTCTTTCATCTCTTTAAGTATATCCTGCCACTCCCTTCTGGCCTGCAGAGTTTCTGCTGAAAAATCAGCTGATAACCTTATGGGGATTCCTTTGTATGTTATTTTTTTGTTTTTCCCTTGCTGCTTTTAGTATTTTTTCTTTGAATTTAGTTTTTATTAGTTTGATTAATATGTGTCTTGGTGTGTTTCTCCTAGGGTTTAAGCTGCATGGGACTCTCTGTGCTTCCTGGACTTGGGTGACTATTACCTTTCCCATGTTAGGGAAGTTTTTCACTATAATCTCTTCAAATATTTTCTCAGACCCTTTCTTTTTCACTTCATCTTCTGGAACCCCTATAATTCGAATGTTAGTGCATTTAGTGTTGTCCCAGAGGTCTCTGAGATTTTCTTCAATTGTTTTCATTCTTTTTTCTTTATTCTGCTCCTTGGCAGTTATTTCTACCATTTTGTCTTCCAGTTCACTTATTCGTTCTTCTGCCTCAGTTATTCTGTTATTGATTCCTTCTAGTGTATTTTTCATTTCAGTTATTGTGTTGTTCATCTCTGTTTGTTCTTTAGTTCTTCTAGATCTTTGTTAAATATTTCTTGTATTTTCTCAATCTGCGCCTCCATTCTATTTCCAGGATTTTGGATCATCTTTACTATCATTACTCTGAATTCTTTTTCAGGTAGATTGTCTATTTCCTTTTAATTTATTTGGTCTTGTAGGATTTTACCTTGCTCCTTCACCTGTGACATAGTTTTTTGCCGTCTCATTTTTTTTTTTTTTTTTGATGAGTGGGATTGTTTTCCTGTACTACTGGTTGTTTGCCCTGAGGCTTCCAACACTGAAGCTTGTAGGCTGTTGGGTAGGGCTGGGTCTTGGTGTTGAGATGAGGACCTCTGGGGGACCTCACTCCGATGAATATTCCCTGGGGTCTGTGGTTCTCTGTTAGTCCAGTGGTTCATACTTGGAACTCCCACCACAGGAGCTTCGGCCCAACCCCCAGTTCGTGAACCAAGATCCCGCAAGCCGCCTAGAGCGGCAAAAAAAAAAAAAAGAGGGAACAATAACAAAGTAAAAAACAAAATTAGAGTAGGAAACGAATCAATATGTTAGAAAGTATATAAAAATAAAAATATAGATGAAATAACAACCGGAAGGTAAAACAGAACCACAGTAGTAAAAAAGGGGAGGAGGAAAAAAAAAATGGTGGAAAAGGCTTTGGCTCTGGAAGGCGGGGCCTAAGAAGGGGCAGGGTTTGCGCGAGAGGCAGGGCCTTTGCTTAGGACCCACAGAGCTGGAAAAGGCCCTGGGGGGTGTGGGGTTGGTGCTTAGGCTCAGTTGAACAGAAGGAGCCCAGGTGTGTCTCCCACTTCTGGTCTTAGAGGGCAGGGGACCCCACCTGGGAACGCGGCACGTTTCCTGGGCTCAAGTGGGCAGGGCCAACGCCCTCCGCTCCTTTTCCTCTGGTGTTGGAGGGCCCCTCCCGCCTGATTCTCTTTTTCTCTGCTGGTCTCCCTCCTATGCCCCCAGGACCAATGTGGCCCAGAGGGGGCCTCTGAGGGTGTAAGACCCGGCCCAAGAGCCGGGCAGACTTCCCTGGCTGATTGGTCAGGGGATAATCGCTGGGCCTTTTCCCCCCTGAGCTGAGCTCCTGAGAGTCCCTCCAGGCATGAAAACCCCTGCCCCCTCTTAGCCACCTCTCAGGGGTGTCGGTCCTGTCTGGCCTCTGCTTCTCATCCCCCCTCAGTCCGTCCTCCTATGTCCTACCAGTTTGATTGGGGGTTCCTCCCGTCTCCTTGGGTGTCAAGGTCCCCCACCAGCGTCCTGCAGATGCCCTAGTTGTGGGGAGATGCAAACTCCATGTCTTCCAACACCACCATCTTCTAGATACTTTCTGTCCATTCTCAATTGAATTACCTTTGCATCTTTGTTGAAAATCAAGTGAATACATATGTGTGATCTACTTCTGGAGTCTCTATTTTTGATAAAAAATGATTTATGTGTCCATTCTTTGACCAATATGATATTGTCTTGATGGTGTATCTTTAAAGTAAGTCTTGAAATCAGGCAATGTGAATTTGAGTGGTTAATTTAAAAAAATTATCTTTGCTGTTTATTTCTTTTTTTTCCATATAAAATTTAGAATCAGCTTGTCTGTTTCTATAAAAAACTTGTTGGGATTTTTGATTGAAATTAAACTGAATCTAGAACAGTATGAGGAGAAGTGACACCTTAACCATATTGAGTCCTCCAGTCCATTAAAAATGACTTATTTCTTCATTTATTGACATATTTTTGATTTCTTTCATCAGTGTTATGTAGTTTTCAGCATACAGATCTTGCACATATTTTGCTAGATTTTTGGTGCTATTATAAATGGTACTTTTGAGTTTCCAATTGTTCATTGCCGGTGTATAGAAATGCTGTTGATTTTTGTATACAGACTTTGTATCTGAAACCTTGATTAAGTCACTTAATAGTTTTAGTAGGTTTTTAAAAATAGATTTTTGGGTTAAAAAAAATGTACACAATCTTGTTTCCCATGAGTAGAAACACTGTCTCTATTGTGTTGTCTTGGATGTCTTGTATGATGATGAATAGGAAAGCAGAGGTCCTTGTCTTATTCTGATCTTAGGGAGAAAGCACTCAGTTTTTCATTAATAAATATGATGTTAGCTATAGATTTTTTGTAGATGCCCGTCTATTCCTAGTTTGCTTAGAGTTTTTTAAAATTATGAATCAATGTTGAATTTTCCCAAATTTTCTGCATCTACTGAGATGTTGATGGGTTTTTATTCTTTATTCCATTGATATGGTGCGTACATTGATTGCTTTTCAAATGTTGAAGTCCAGCATTTTTTGAATACCCACTTGGTCCTGATACATTATTATTATTATTATTATTATTATTTTTTACACATTTCTTGATTTAATTTGCGGGTATTTTGTTGCAGATATTTTGTCTGTGTATTCATGAATATTGGCCTGCAGTCCGCCGTCCACCCCCATGCCCATGTTGTCTTTCTCTGGTTTTGATATTAGAGTATTTTTGGCCTCAAAAAATGAGTTGGGAACTGTTCCTTGTTCTTTTCTATTCTAGAAGAGATTGTGTCAAGTTTGTATTATTTCTTTCTGAAACGTTTGGGAGAATTTGCCCATGTAACCCTCTGGGTCTGGAGTGTTCTTTGTTGGAAAGTTTTAAACTAAGAATATACTTCATTTAACAGATATAGGATTATTCACATGATCTGTTATTTGAAAGAGTTTTCATAGTTTGTGTCTCTAAATATCTGTTGTATCTGTAGTGATGTCTCCTCTTTAGAATTCTTAATATTTGTAGGTCCTGTATTCTCTCTTACTGTGTTGGTCAATTTGGCTGAAAGATTACATTGTTTTTCAAAGAAACAACTATGGTTTCATTGATTTTTCTCTTTATTTTATTTTATGTTCTTTGTTTAATTGATTTCTATTTTTATCTTTATTACCATAGTCCTTCTGCTTACCCAGAGTATACCATATATACTTTGGGTATAATTTGACCTTCTTTTTCTGGTTTCTTAAGGTGTATTCTTAGATCATTTAATTGAAAGATTTCTTCTTTTCTAATATAAGAATTTTAATGCTATAAATATTGCTTAAGTGTTGCTTTAGCTGAATCTCACAAATTTTGACAGGGCATTTTTCATTTTCATTAAAATTAAACATATTTTCTAATTTCCTTTTGTGACTTCTTATTTTACTTTTAAGTTATTTAGAAGTGTATTGTTTGTTAGTTAAATAGTTTTGAATTTTCCAGATATGTTTCTATCATTGATTTCTGGTTTAATTCCATTATAGCTAGAGAATATATTTTGTGTGATTTCAATTGCTTTGAATTTGTTAATATTTTGTTTTGTGATCTGAATACAGTCTATCTTAGGGTATGTTCCTTATGCATTTGAAAAGAACTTATAGTCTGTCATTGTTGGGTGGAGTGTTTTATAAATGTCAGGTTAAGTTGATTGATTGTATTGCTAATGTTTTCTGTATTCCTTCTGAGTATCTGTTCCCTTGTTTTATTGATTACTGAGAATAGAGTACTAAAGTCTCCAATGATAATTGGGTTTGTCTATTTGTCCCTTCAATTCTGTAAGTTTTTGATTTGTATATTTTATGCTCTGTTATTAAATGCATACACATTTAGGATTAAGTTTTCCTAGTGAATTTTGTTCTTGTTTATTCTGATAATATTTGTTTTTCTGAAGTCTATTATTTCTCCTATTTATATAGCCACTACAGCTTTCATCTGTTAGAGTTTGCATGGTGTATATACTCCCATCCTTTTATTTTTAACTTACCCATTTATTTATGTTTAATGAGAGTTTCTTACAGACAATACAGTTGGGTGTTGATTTTTAAATTAATCTAACAATGCTAGTATTTAAATTGGTATATATTTTGGCATTCTATGTAACAATTGGTATTTTAGATTCATCTGCTGTCTTGTTAATTTTTATTGTTCCATCTGTTTTTGATTCTTCTGCTTTCTTTTGTATTGAGTGTTTATTTGTATGATGATTCCATTTTATCTACACAATTGGCTTATTATTTTTTACCTCTTAATTTTTTTTTGCATAGTTGTTCTTGGGTTTACATTTTTAATCAATCATATTCTGTGTTCATATAATATTGCACTGCTTATATGTAGTGTAAGAATCCTATAATGTTGTACTTCCAATTCTTCCCTCCCATCCCTTGGGATGTGGTTATAATTTTAATTTCACATATGCTATAATAACACAAACAGTAAGTTGCTACTATTTTTTACTTTGACAATCCACTATTTTTTTAACATCTTTATTGGAGTATAATTGCTTTACAGTGTTGTGTTAGTTTCTGCTGTATAACAAAGTGAATCAGCTATATGCATATGTATATCCCCATAACCCCTCCCTCTTGCGTCTCCCTCCCACCCTCCTTAGTCCACCCATCTAGGTGGACACAAAGCACTGAGCTGATCTCCCTGTGCCATGCAGCTGCTTCTCACTAGCTATCTGTTTTACATTTGGTAGTGTATATATGTCAATGCTACTCTCTTACTTCATTGCATCTTCCCCTTCCCCTTCCCCATGTCCTCAAGTCCATTCTCTACGTCTGTGTCTTTATTTCTGTCCTGCCCCTAGGTTCATCAGAACCATTTTTTTTAGATTCCATATATATGTGTTAGCATACGGTATTTGTTTTTCACTTTCTGACTTCACTCTGTATGACACAGACTCTAGGTCCATCCACCTCATTACAAATAACTCAATTTCATTTCTTTTTATGGCTGAGTAATATTCCATTGTATATATGTGCCACATCTTCTTTATCCATTCATCTGTTGGTGGACACTTAGGTTGCTTCCATGTCCTGGCTATTGTAAATAGTGCTGCAGTGAACTTTGTGATACGTGTATCTTTTTGAATTACGGTTTTCTCAGGGTATATGCCCAGTAGTGGGATTGCTGGGTTATATGGTAGTTCTATTTTTAGTTTTTTAAGGAACCTCCATACTGTTCTGCATAGTGGCTGTATCAATTTACATTCCCACCAACAGTACAAGAGGATTACTATTTTTTAGATCAATTAAAAATTATGTTTACATTCATTAATGTTATTTCCATAACTATTCTTTTATTTGTGTAGCTCCAATTTCGGTTTGGTGTTATATTCCTTCTAACTAGGGAACTTCTTTTAACATTTCTTGTAGTGCAGGTGTGCTGACAATAAATTCTCTCAGCTTTTGGGTATCTAAAAAGTCTATATTTTTGCCTTTATTTTTGAAAGATCTTTCATTAGGTATAGATTTCTGAGTTTACTTTTTTTTTTTCCTTCAGTAATTGTCTGCTGTCTTGCATAATTTCTGACAAGAGTCTGCTGTAGTATAGTGTGTAACTTGTATTTTTCCTGTTTCCTTCAAAATTTTCGCTTTATTTTGGTTTTTAAGCTTAAATCTAATATGATATGGGTGTGATTTTATTTAGTATTTATTCACCTTGGCATTCTCTTGGACCTGGGGCTTACCATCTTTCATTAATTGTAGAATTTTCTTGGTCATTATCTCTTCAGTTCTTTCTTCTGCCCATTTTTTTTCTCATTTTTCCTTCTTGTATTACAATTAAACATATGTTAGACCATATTTTTTTTCCCACAGTTCTTGAGTGATATTTTTTTTCCCCCAACCACTCTTCTTTCTTTTCTTTTCTTTTTTAATTTGATTCAGCTTGGGTAATTTCTGTTGACTTTAATTCAATTTCATCAATTCATTCCTCAGCTTGTTCAAATCTATGAGCTTTTCAACAAAACAACAAAAATATTGTTCATCTCTGCTACCATCTTTTTCATTTATATCTTTTCAATTTGATTTTTTTCTTAATGTTTTCATCTCTGTTCTGAATTTCTCCATCTGTTCATGCAAGTTGTCCACTTTTTCCACAGGACCTTTAAAATATTCATCATAGTTATATCATATTCCTTGTCTGATAGTTCCAACATCTGTCATATCTGAATCTGGTGCTGTTAAATGCTTCTACTCTTGACATTGTATTTCCTTTTTTTCCTCCTTCTTTGTGTGTTTTGTAATTTTGGTTGAAAACTGGACATACTGTTTTGGATACTAGACTGAGGTTAATAGTATTAACATTAGTAAACGCCTCTTCTTTTTGCTAGACCTTGAGTCAGCCTATTCAGGAATTGAGCTAGGTTTGTGTTTTCTTTTGGCTATAATTTCCCTACTGCTCCAAAGTTTTCAAATTCTTCTAAGAATTCTTTGTGCTTAGGGTGGGGATTGAGTTGATGGAGAGTTTTTCTCAATGTACTTGTTCCACACTCAACTTTTGACATTCTCTGTCAAAACTGTACCTCAGAAAGGCTGTCTTTCTGTGCTCTTGCCTCTCCTCCAGCAATAGACTACTGTTGTTTTTCATTTGGTTCTTGCTTTCCTGGTTTTGTGTGTGAGGGGGAAGGAAAGGGGATGGAATGCTTTCTCAAGTTCTGGGTGTGTGTTGTGTTCCTAGGTCTTGATTGTGGAGCGTTCCCATCGTTCCTAGGAGAGTAAGTGTCTTACTTTCCTAGGGCTGCTGTAACAAATTTCCACAATCTGGATGGCTTAAAACAATAGAAATTTATTCTCTAACAGTTTTGCAGGCTAGAAATTGGTAATCAAGGTGTTGGCAGGTTTGGTTCCTTTTGGAGACTCAGTTTCATGTCTCTCGTCTAGCTTCTGGTGATAGCCAGAAATTGTTGGCCTTCTTTAGCTTGTAAATGAATCAGTTCAATCTCTGCATCCTTCTTCATGTGACATAGTCCTCTTTGTGTTTCTGTCTTCACATAGTTTTCTTACAAGGACACTGGGGATTGGATTTAGTACCTAGCCTAATCCAATATGACCTTATCTTAAGTTGATTACATTTGCTAAGACCTTATTTCCAAATAAGGTCACATTCACAGGTACTAGGAATTAGGACCTCAGCATATCTTTTTGAGGGGGGGACATGTTAGTTTGCTAGGGCTGCCACAACAAAATACTACAGATGGGTGGCTTAAACAACAGAAATTTTCTCACAGTTCTGGAGGCTGGAAGTCCAAGGTCAAGACGTTGGCAGGATTGATTTCTTCTGAGGCCTCTCTTCTTGGCTTGCAGGTGGCTCCCCTCTGGCTGCCCCTTCACATGGTTGTCCCTGTGTGTACACACATCCCTGGTGTCTTTCTGTATGTCCTAATCTCTTCCTACAAGCACACCAGTCAGATTGGATTAGGGCCCATCCTAACAGCCTTATTTTAACTTAATCACCTCTTTATAGGCCCTATCTCTAAATAAAGTCACATTCTGAGGTGCTGGGATTAGGGCTTCAATATTTCAATTTGGGGAAGACAAAATTCAGCCTACAAGGGACACAATTTAACCCCAAATTAATTGGGTGTGGTGGGACCTAGGATGTTTTTCTACCCTTCACCCAATTTTAGAGGAACAGGAGATGAGTAAAACTTTTATAAAAAAATGTTCTACTCTCTTCTTATTCAAATCTGCCTTATTTATAATACATTTTAAAAAATTGTACACTTGTGATCTTTGTGATGTCATATTGGATTGCTTTTAATTTGTGGAAGATTTAAAGTTTGAATTTATAAGTGCTATGCTTCATAAATTGTTTGCATTTCTTTCTTTCAGAAGCCAAGAGCTACTACTAACTTGGTTTTACTTTACCCCCTTCCAGGATCTCGAGCTTAATCTAACAGTCTCTGGTTCATACCTATGACCTTCAGGTTAAGGCATTTGTCTCTTAATTGTGGTATTAATGTATGCTTGCCTTTTGTGTGTGTTTACCATTCACTAATCTGTTTTCAGCTCATAGGATTTTTTTCTTCCCCTTGGAGATTTCTTACTTCTTGGGAGTCTATCAATATAATATGTTTTATGCAGCATCTAGTTGTTTGGTAACAGTGGGACCTTTCAGAATATTTAGCCCATCAAATCTCAAAGAGCACAAGTCTTCAATAATATATTTTGTAATCTTTTCAAATCCACTTGCAAAGATATACCTCCATCTTTCTAATGTTTGCATAATATTAGATTTTAAAGATGTAACATATTGTAAATTCATACCCCTGCTTAGAGGCATAAAGACTATTCCCAGTTTTTAGCTATTTCACAAGTTATGCAGTGAGCATCATTGTGCTTAAATGTCTATAAACTTGTATCAGTATATGCTTGTAGGATACATTTATAAAAGTGGAATCGCTGGGAGAAAGGCATTTTGAAAGTTTTCTGCAAATATTTTCTGACAAATTTAAATGTTATTAGAAAATGTAAAGATTGTTTCTAGACTTTTGTATTTTACTGATATTTATTTAAAGTTATATTATTTCTTTTCTAAAAAATTAATTAATTAATTAATTTATTTTTGGCTGTGTTGGGTCTTCGTTGCTGCACACGGGCTTTCTCTGGTTGCGATGAGCGGGGGCTACTCTTCATTGCAGTGTGTGGGCTTCTCATTGCGGTGGCTTCTTTTGTTGCGGAGCACGGGCTCTAGGCACACGGGCTTCAGTAGTTGCAGCACGTGGGCTCAGTAGTTGTGGCTCATGGGCTGTAGAGTGCAGGCTCAGTAGTTGTGGCACACGGGCTTAGTTGTTCTGCGGCATGTGGGATCTTCCCAGACCAGGGCTCGAACCGTGTCCCCTGCACTGGGAGGCGGATTCTTAACCACTGCGCCACCAGGGAAGTCCAAAAGTTATATTATTTCTTATATGGTCAATATTTCCCCTTCAATGACAGTAAAATCTTGTCTATATGGAACATTTTGTAAAAAGGCAAGCTGTGCAGAAGGAGTATAGTAACTGGGTCGTAGTCTTGGCTCTGCCATGAATTTGCTTTGACTTTGGATAAGTTAGTTGACTTTCTGAGTTTCTTGTATCTTTATACGTAAACTGAAGACTGTTTAACTAGAGCAGGGTTATTAAATTTTATTTCAAAAATGAGAAGATGACCCTGGTGGGTGGTGCTTTGGAATCCCTGCCCATACTTCAGGGAAGAAAGCTGAGCATTTATCTTTTTTTATATGAGAAGTACTAGAAAAGATTTCATTTGGGGGAAAAAAATAAACGTTTGGCAATTAAAACTAGTTTAAAATCCCTTTGCCTTGGTGGATCATCTAAAGTCACTTCTAGTTCCAAAATTTTGTGACATGATTCTGTGCATCCTTCTGAATTGCTCGATTTTCCAGTATTTGAATTACAGTTATGGCTCCTGTTTTTTTCTCTCCATTTAATGCAAAAATAAATGCAGTTATTGGGACAAAAAAATAACATAAATGAGCTATTTCTTCCTCTAATCTCTTCTCTCAGCTTTATTTCTCTTTTGAATTGAGAATGTTTCCGTCTCAACTACATTTTTTTCAAAGTTAAATTTAATACCTTAATTTAATATCCTTCACACTTAGACTGAATTTAAATATGTAACACCCTTCCTTATATCTTGTCTTTTTAAATTTTCTTTGGAGTACATCCATAACCCATATATTGGTCACTTTCTAATAGAATGCTTCTGTCCTCATCCATTTCCAAGTCCCAGCATATTGTCCTACAGTTAGTATTGAATACTGTAGTCACATTTCTTTTGTCTGAACACTACTTCCACCATAAGATTCTTTTACATTTCTGTGGGAAACTCTAATTACCTTAGATACAAGAACAAAACTCTTGGTTTAAATCTCTTAATCAGGCTTTCTTAAGATAGCCACTGAGGCAAACTGACTCACTCTCCCATGTGCCTGATTATCATCCATCCTCAGAATTTTTGAAATTCACTCGTTTTACATCTATGTTAAGAACTTCTGTACCTCTGCAAGTTCCACTTTTCCCACTGCTAAAATGTGACTTTCTCTAAGAAGTTTTCTCCTACCAACTAGGGAGGAAATTTCTCCTTTCTCTCATTGCAGGCAAAGTACTTGTACTTTTTCTATAATGAGAAAACAGTGCAACTTTTTGGAAGTAGTCTCCAGTAAGGCTGAATTTGTAATAATTTTACCTGTACTGAGTTGAAGTTTGAATATGCTATATCTAAAAAGAAATTTACCAGGGAAATAAGCATAATTAAGATTGTAGGATACACACATATGCAGATACACACGTGTGTGCAAACACACAGACACACACACACACCAAATTTTGCAAAGTCTTTAAGTTTGAAAATTCTTATTTCTACCTTAGATGAGAATCTGTTTAAAATAAAAGAATATTTCAGCATATTTTCTGTAATTTAAAGTTATCTTCCCTTGATCTGAATAGTGCTATATTATATGAGCTTATTTACTAGTGAGAAATTTAGGTAACTTACAATAGTGGATGCTGTGGTGCACTTCCCAGGTCCCCCTTTAGCGCCAGGACACTCATTCCCAAGCTGTTAGAAATGTTGGTGACTGAAAGGTCTCGGCTGAGTCCCTCTCTGAGAATTGCCTTCAACTAAAGAGTGTCATCTTTACCACAATCACATCCCATCTCTGTGAGCAGCCTGCACCCAGTACCTACTCCAGTGGAAGTATAAAAACTTGGTCCTCTTGCCTTAATTTGGAATAACTCTGATAGGCCATTCCAGCTCCAGAGCTCACCATAGAATTCCGTAAGGCCGGTATTTGGTGAATGAATAAATAATTAAATATATGAAAAGAAGAAAGGAAAGAGTCCCAGTTGAGTCTTACTAGGGAGTAAGTTCCACACTTGTTCTTGGACATGAAGCAGTGACTAGAGTGGTAAATAAATTTAGGGCTATAAGGAATCACATGAGGTATGAAACTAGGGCTTCTTCAATATCTTCCCTCTAACTTGCCTTAAGGGCGTAGAATTCCCCTTTTAGAGATTTATTCATAGTGGGAATGTGGCTGAAGTGGGACTGCCTAGTTTGTCTTGCCTGCTTCTGGATAAAAGAACCATGCAAGGTAAAACAAACAGCAACAACAACATGGCAAGTCAAGGAGAATGCCTCACAAAAAAAGATGTTGTGCTATACTGGTGTAATATTTTACCAGACTTACATTATTCTGTTAACTACTGATTTTCTGTGTTTTATAAAAAGATCTCTATCAATTTATTAAAGCCTTTTGGGGTTATAAAGAATCTTCTGCCTTGAAAAGATTAAAACAGAGACCTTCCAAATCAGTGTGCAAGAACAACCTCCTGCCACCTACAGAAAATCTTGCTGCCAAGGTCAGAAATGACAGACCTGTAATATTTATGCCAAAGATAGCATTTCTCGGGCCCCAAATGATGTATCTGGAGACCCTATATTTACTGACTTTGTTCTTATCGCTAAAGTATCTTTTATTACAAATAAAGTTCACTTCAGTTCCCCTTTGGATGGAGAAAAACCATTTAAGAAAGTTCTGCGCTATCCCTTTTCCTACAGTTATTTCAGTACCAGGGTTTGGAAATTCATTTCTCTGTAAGTTCAGGAGGAATTTATCAAGAGCCTTTCTATGTTTTTTCTGACCAGCATATAAAGCATCACAGGTATTCGACTGCTTCTGATGTAGTCATCTTGGGCCTCTGGATCCCAGCTGGCATTTTAGTGGATGAGGTAGAGGCAGTTTTGATTTAGGTCACAAAGCTTCAAACGACATGCACTGTAAAGGGAGTAACATGTCCTGTAATTTGCTTTTATCAACTAAATGCTGTTTCCCCCTAAGTGTGGTCTCTTTTTGATGTGTATTGAAATGAATGTCGTAGACTCTTAAGGGAGACTTCTGGTTTGCTTTTGGCCTTTGACAACCTTTTCTCATTGAAATGGGGACTAGGAGACTGGCTAAAAGCTTTTCCCTAACAGAATCCTCTTGGAAGTAGAGAATAGGGAGGGATGCCCTGAGGAACCTGAGTATTCATGGTGGACAGAAAGGAGACCAGACACCTGAGTAGGTGGGGCCTTGGTTAGTGGAATATACTGTTTGATAGGAATCCCTTAACAGTTCTTAGGATTTCATTATATCTTTCTCTGGTGAGTTATTTCTGACAGTAGAGGCTGTGTTCTTGGAATATATTCTCTTTGTTGATTGAAAAGCTTTATATTTTTTGCCACCTTAGAGTCAAAATAATTTTGGATAAAAAAACATTCTTTTTGAACTTAATGACATATAGCAGGTCATTTTTAAACCAAGAAATGCTGACTGAATTTGGACTTAAATTTTTTTTTTTTCCCTTGGAAGATGCTGTAGAGATAAAAAGAAAACAAAAGAATGAATGTTTGTTGTTTGGCTTCTGTTCATAGACACAAGCTTTTGGAGTATAATTTTTTGCTTTATACGTATATAAATATATGTGTGTAAAGAAATGAATCCAGCTATTCCTTGTGATATTCAGCTTGTGATAGAAACCCTTTTCTTTACTTAAAAAGCCAAAATCATTTCTCATGGAAATTTTGTTATTAATTTGTGTTGAGGAATAACTCTCTTTAAAAAAGTGGAGAGAGTCAAAAGAGATTAATTTGACATTTTAGAATGGTGAGATCTTGATTTAACTGTGGATGAGGACTTTGGTTACTGAGGGACATCATTTTCTCTTTTAATTAATTCCTTTTCCTGACATTTCTCCCATCATGAGGCAAATTTGTTTGTGGCGCTTAACCTTTAAGTATTATATCAGTTTTCACTGGAGTCATGCAGTGATCAAGAGTAAGTAAATGTAAGACAAGAAGAATTTTTTTTAAAAAAGGCAAAAACTCTTCAAACTAAGTTTGCTGTCAGGAAATTTTCTTCTCTGCATATACTCAGAACTTCATGACCTCAGGTAGTTCTTTATCTTTGCCTTCTTGGTTCCTATCCCCAAACTTCAGAGCCCAGGGACCTTGTGTTCTGCAAGTGGCTTTTCAGATTTACTCTCTCCTCCTTACCCATCAAATGCATATATGTATAGATATTTAACTCATTCTGTTCCCTCTGCTGTTCCTTTCTTAGAGCCACTTATCAAATTCTACTTATTCTTTAAGTTCACTTTTATTCTCCAAATCCCTATTTTCTCTTTATTACCTTCCTTCTTTCAATTTGAAATTATGGATTCCTTCTTTTTTCTCATACATTTAGTACACATCTGTGTTATGATATTTACTCCGTTGTATTACCATTTGTAATTTGTCTGTTTTTATTCTTCCTTTCCTTGAGGGCAGCAGGTTTTATTGACATTTCAGCACTGTGGAGGAAGGAGTTCTAGCATCTGACTTGAGATCCATTTACTCCCTTTACTGGGGGTAAGGGTAGGGTAAGAGATGCCCCCATGGGAAAGAAAAGAAGGAAGTTGTTCTGGTCTAATCTCCTTGTTAACTTGACCTCCAGGTAAATAGGGTAATGATATTTGCTGGGAGGAAGAGACATTATCTGCAGATTGCTCATGGTAGGCTGTTTCTGGCCAAAAATTATCTATAATAAATAGAACCCAGGAAATATGAGGCTTGGCTCCCTGGAGAATGTCACATGAGCTATACAATAATTGAGGGCAGGGGTCGATGATGAACTTTTTCTTAAAGGGTCAGGTAGTAAATATTTTCGGCATATGGGTCACATGGTCTATGTTACACCTTCTCAATTCTGCTTTGTAATGGGAAAGCAGCGGTAGACAATATGTAACAGTTAGGCATGGCAGTGTTCCTGTGAAACTTTATTTTTGAAAACAGGTGGTTGTGTCTGAAGAAAATGAAAACACTAACTCAAAAGGATATCTGCACCCTCCCCGCAATGTTCACTGCAGCATTATTTATAATAGCCAAAGCATGGAAGAATGGATAAAGAAAATATGGTATACACACACACACACACACACACACACACACACACACACACACACACACACACACACACACACACACACAGTGGAATGTTATTTAGCTATACAAAGAAGGAAATCTTGCCATTTGTGACAACATGGATGGACCTTGAGGGCATTATGCTAAGTGAAATAAATTAGAGAACGACAAATGAAGTATGATCTCATATGTGGAATCTAAAAACAATAAAAACAAACCCCCTGAATTCATAGATACAGAGAACAGATTGGTGGTTGCCAGAGGCAGGGGGAAGGGTGTTTGAGAAATGGGTGAAGGGGGTCAAAAGGTACAAACTTTCAGTTGCAAAATAAATAAGCCCTGGGGATGTAATGTACAGCGTGGTGACTATAGTTAATAATACTGTATAGTATATTTGAAAATTGCTAAGAGAGTAGACCTTGAAAGTTCTCATCACAAGAAAGAAATTTTTTTAACTGCGTGTGGTGATGGATGTTAACTTAGACTTATTGTGCTGATCGTTTTGCAGTATATACATGTATCAAGTCATTCTGTTGTACATCTGAAACTAATATGTGTCAATTATATCTCACTAAAAAACAAAACAAACAACAAAACGGATGATTGGCTTATGGGCTGTAGTTTGCCATCCTCTGATCTAGGGTCTAAAACAGAGATAATTTGGAACTTAAATGCTCTCTGCTGTGTTGGGTAAACCTGCAAGCCTTACTTAGAGAACTCAACCATTGTTTCTGAACAAAGGCCCAAATCCAAGGAGGGAGGAAGGGCCTGAGGAACCATCCTTGAAATCCCAGACCTCCCTCTGCTGTGTCTCATCTTGATTGCCTGTATCCTTGAAGTCTTTAGTAAAGTTTGATTCCAAGTGAGGTTTCTGATTTGTGTGGGCCTGATTTGACAATCCAGTCCTGGATGTTAGCTCAGGCGCCATGGTGCCTAATAGGACACATTAGCACAAATATATGAACAATGAATTTTTGTTGAAAAGAATTGCTCTGGACCACTCACCTAAGTCTCCCATAGGGGAGTCTCCTATCCCTCCACTCTGACTTCACTTAGTGTGATAATCTCTAGGTCCATCCATGTTGCTGCAAATGACATTATTTCATTTCTTTTTATGACTGAGTAGTATTCCATTGTATATATGTACCACATCTTTATCCATTTATCTGTTGATGGACATTTAGGTTGTTTCCATGTCCTGACTATTGTGAATAATGCTGCTATGAACATAGGGGTACATGTATCTTTTTCAATTATAGTTTTGTCCAGATATATGCCCAGGAGTGGGATTGCTGGATCATATGGCAACTCTATTTTTAGTTTTTTGATGAACCTCCATGCTGTTTTCCATAGTGGTTGAACCAATTTACATTCCCACCAACAGTGTAGAGGAATCCCTTTTCTCCACACCCTCTCCAGCATTGTTATTTGGAGACTTTTTAATGATGGCCTCACTGGTTTGAGGCGGTATCTCATTATAGTTTTGATTTGCATCACTCTTAATTAGTGATGTTGAGCATCTTTTCATTTGCCTGTTGGCCATCTGTATGACACACTTACTATACATTTGTTGAAGAAACGTCCAAATAAACCAAAGTTGTGTTATTGACTGTGGTTTTTCTAAATAGGCTTCTCTGTCTGTAATACTGGAGTATGGGATTAGTGTCCTAGTTTGGTTTGGAGAGTCCTAGTCAGGCATTTCAGTTGAGCAGATAAGTTGATAGATCCGTCCACCTTCTCTATTTCTTTTTTTTTTTTTTTTAATTTATTTATTATTTATTTATTTATGTCTGTATTGGTCTTTGTTTCTGTGCGAGGGCTTTCTCTAGTTGCGGCAAGTGGGGGCTACTCTTCATCGCAGTGCGCGGGCCTCTCATTATCGCGGCCTCTCTTGTTGCGGAGCACAGGCTCCAGATGCGCAGGCTCAGCAATTGTGGCTCACGGGCCCAGTTGCTCTGCGGTATGTGGGATCTTCCCAGACCAGGGCTTGAACCCGTGTCCCCTGCATTGGCAGGCAGATTCTCAACCACTGCGCCACCAGGGAAGCCCCTCTATTTCTTATATGCTTCCAAACTAACTCAAGATATGCAAAGAAAGCAGAAGAAACTCCTAAAATTATGGCCTTGCCTTCTGACATGCTCCTCTCTTAGCTTGGGTGAAGGACAGAGTTAGGCAGAGTTGGCACTAAATCTTGTTATGTCACTAACTAGCTGTGTTACTCTGACCAAAATACATAACTTCTCTGAAAGTGGAAACTTCTCTATGAAAATGGGAAGTACACCTTTATCATGTAATATAAAGAGGAAGCTCATTTACAGGTTGGATGATTATTCTTGTTTTCTGTTGGCCTTTAGCCAGAAGTTATATGCACATGCACATATGTCATTCAGAATTACAATCAAACGTTAAGAAACCTCCCCTACAGATGTTCCTAAAAGAAAAGGGCAGATTTTCTCTTTCTAGGGTGGTTTAGGAGCAATTCTAGTTGAAGGCAGAAGAGTGAACTGGAACAATCTCTTATTATCCTGTATAGTCCTATGAACCTGTCTATTTCATTTGCTTCCCTTTGCCACAAATAGTAACTCCCTCAACATGTTGACTTTAAGGGGAAAAGCCCATCACGCTGGTACCAAATGCAAGTTAAGTGCTGATTGAGTTCTAAATGTATGTATGGCTTGACAAAAATTATTTATTCAGTCAGGGAAGAAACTAATTCACACAGCAGTGCCCTAATGGGCATCAGAGAGGCATTTCCTAATGCCCTTAGGAAAAGCAGGAAGTCGATTAAATAGAAAAAATGCACATGGAAATAGGAGTACAAAGTGTGCATAGAAGAATAAAAATGCAGTTGTTAAATAATCGCCCTCATGATATTTTTAGAGAAGTTACCTTTGATTTAATGCAGGAGAGAGCACCTGGGAAAATTTCAAATTGGAGTCCCTCCCACTCCTCCCCTGCTTATACTAAGAATCCATGGCCCAGAATTCAAATACTAAATCTAAGAGAGGCAGGTAAAAAGAACAGTGGAAAACAGATGGCAGCAGTTACAACTAGCAAATTCCCAGTTGGTGGCTCTCACATTTAGAAGCGGGCATCTGTTCTTCTTCCCCACTGCAAAGTGGTTTTAACTCAGAGGTGTTAAAAATATCTAAGTTGCTGTTTTATTCATTTCTGCTATTTACTGACTTTAATGACTTACAGTATATCCAATGAAAAGTACAATGTTTACCCAAGTGGCAAGAGACTCAAAACAGAAATATGGGATGCTGTTAAAAAATCTTGTGGTCTACCAAACGGTATGTATGGTTTTATAGGTGTACCTTGCTTTGTGAAGTAGGTGGGTGCCTTCACCTTTGTTTGTGCAAATTAAAATATGCTTTAAAATACACCTGGAGCACTTGATATTCAAAGACTCCTGAGTGAGTCACAACCTCTCTGGGCCTCAGTTTCCTTCTCCACAAAAAGGGAAGAATAATGCCTACACTGTTATAGTGTTGTGCAGGTCTGTTGTGAACATTAGAGATAGTGTCAGTAAACTGCGTTCAAAGACTCTTAAATCTTGTAGATGCTTAATAAATGATAATACACTTTTTTATTTATGAAAATTCCCACTTTGAGATATATATCCATTCATAAAAAAATTGAAAATGTCAGGAGTGCCTATATTCATTAGTAAGAAAACCTCAAAAATGAGAGAAAAGAGGTATTCTTTATAATTATGAATAAAATATCAAATAACCTCTCATTTTTATGTTATTGTAAAGATGACTTTCCCATAACTATTTATAATAGTTCCAGGAAGAGAGTCCTATTGAATTGAATATCATTAACTTAGTGCCTGACATTGAGTAGATGATCAGTAGATATTTATTGACCACTGGCTAACTCATATTTCATTTTCTTTCCTTTCTTTGCTTTAAAAGTAATATTTATTCATCATAGAAAATTTGGAAAAATAAAAGCATGAAGAAGAAATAAAAAATTAGCTTACACTTTCAAAACCCTTAGTCATAATTTTTAAAACTGTGTGTCTTATATCACAACATTGAGAAAGCACTGGTAATAAGATTATTTTTATTTTTTCTCTGCTCATAAAACTTATATTGAATAATGAATCTACGTACAAAGAGTGGGTTTGTAATCCCAGATTCTAATCTCACAAACACTGAATATTCTTCAGTAAGGCAGTATTAATATTAATAATCACTAACATGTATTGAGCTATTGTTACATACCAGGTAATATATATGTGTCTCCATTTAAACCTCAAAACAACCCTATATATGTGGCACTGTTATTTATAAATGAGGAAATTAAAGCATTCAATATTAAGGAATAGGCCCAAGAGCTCACGGTAGAGTGGTAGAGTTAGGATTAAGTTAAAAATTAGGGGATCTGGGCTTCCCTAGTGACGCAGTGGTTAAGAATCTGCCTGCCAATGCAGGGGACACGGGTTCGAGCCCTGGCCGGGGAGGATCCCACATGCTGCGGAGCAGCCAAGCTCGTGCTCCACAACTGCTGAGCCTGAGCTCTAGAACCCGCAAGCCACAACTACTGAGCCCACGTGCCACAGCTACTGAAGCCTGCACGCCTAGAGCCTGTGCTCCGCAACAGGAGAGGCCACAACAATGAGAAGCCTGCGCACTGCAACGAGGAGTGGCCCCCACTCGCTGCAACTGGAGAAAGCCCGCGCACAGCAGCAAAGACCCAACACAGCCAAAAATAAATAAGTAAATAAATTTATTAAAAAAAATAAAAAATTAGGGGATCTGATTCTATAAGGTGCACTGAGCTATTCTGCGTCTTTTTTTTTCTCTAGCAACTGAATATCTTTTTAACATCATTATTATTATTTTTTAAATTGAAGTATAGTTGATTTTCAATGTTATATTAGTTTCAGGTTTACAGTGTAGTGATTCATTATCTTTAAAGATTATATTGCATTTAAAATTATTATAAAATATTGGTTATGTTCCCTGTGCTGTACATTATATTTTTGTTGCTTATTTATTTTATATCTAGTAGCTTTTATTCTGCGTCTCTTTAATGTAGTGACAGGAGCCCAGATTTTGGAATCAGATATGTTGGGGGGGTTACACTTATTCCCCGTGGCTTGTGTGTCCTTTCACGTGGAGAGACTCTTACTTTTTTTTTTTTTTTGGCTGTGCCACACGGCATGTGGGATCTTAGTTCCCTGACCAGGGATTGAACCCACGCCTCCTGCATTGGAAGCATGGAGTCTTAACCACGGACTGCCAGGGAGGTCCCGAGAGACTCTTCTGATCACTTTCTGTCCCTTCATTCTCTTCTCATGTTAAAGAGATTGACAACCTGTTTGTAAGGAGGTTTGAGCTGGTCATCATTGCCTTAACCCTTTCTTCTGGTCTCTTTATTTGGGAATCTACCTATGTGGAAAGAACATGCTTTTTCAGCTGTTCCTTGGCAGTGCATGTTCTGTCTTTGTGGGTACAACCAATAGTTTTTTATGGGCAGGGGAGAGGTAAATTCAATTCAGGGATGCTTAAAGGCAGCCTGTTTCTTTGTATTTGAGTTACATTCTTCTGTTTAGATCTTTGTCAGGAATCCATCTTTCTGACTCGAATGTGTATCTCTCAGTTTGTTACACACTTCGGCATAGAAGGAAGGATTATTTATTGACCGTCCATAACTCTTAGAAGATAGACTCAGATACTTTTCTAATCTTCAGTGTCTTTGTTTGTGTGAAACCATAGGCAAGATACTTAACCACTCCATGCCTCCGAGTCTTCAGTTATACACAGGACATAATTTTTCCTTCCTCATGGTTTTTCTTTTTTTTCCTAGGCTCAAATGAGTTAATATGTATAAAATCACTGAGAACATTTTTTTTGGAAAAGAAAGGAGGAAAACTCAAGATGCAGAAGTTTGGTTTTAGTTCAGTGGGCTAAGGTTAGAAGGGAGAGGTGACTTTGGGTACATAGTGTGCTTGTCATTCCCATCACCCCCTGACCCAGCCCGCACGGACCCAGACCTGAGCATAACTTGTGTTACTTCATCTCATCCTCACAAAACACTGTAATATAGGCATGATTTTCACCATTTTATGGTGTGGGCACTGAGGCTTAGAGAGGTTAAACAAGCTGTGCAGGGTCACACAGCTGGCAAGAAGAAAGACTGGTGTTCCATACCAAGTCTAAAGTCCATGTTCCTTCCAGGACACAGCTCTGATGATTGTAGCAGGACCTGAGGTGGTGAGCATAGAATCAGATACTCAGGTCTCCTGTGAGTGTGGGCCACTATGAAGGAGATCACTAAATGATAGCAGAAGGATGACTTGACAAGTGGTAGGAGCCCTTACACAGGTTGCAGGAGTAAAGGTTTACAAGTTGACATGAGGATGCTATGGGTTTTTACAGAAAAATGATTTTTATCCATCTATCACTTTCCCCTGTTTAAAGTTCAGATTTTAAAATACTGGTTTCTTAATATAGAATCATATAGCTTGTGGTCATGTTCTCACCCTTCAGAATTCTACTACAGTGTTTTATTTTTCCACTGCAAATCCTACTTCGTCCAACTAGAGGTCATCTCTTCCTGTACCACATCAACTTTCTCAGTCCCCGTTAATCCCCTCTATGCCTGTCTTCTTTCATTCTCAACCTTGAAAGCAATGTGGTTACTGCCCAAGGAAGAGTAATATGTAGAAAGGATTACACTTGGCTTAGGGGAAATTTTGGTAATGCATTTGCTCTGAGAGCCACAGAGAGGCTGCATAAAAGGTAAGGGATTTGAGGGGGAAAAAAAGAAAAACAACAAACCTGTTCAATTAGGGAATTAGACCAAAAGACATTTTATAGAACAAAGTGTATTGTGCTTATGGGCATCTTTCTTAAGGAAAAGACCATTTTCTCAAGGGACAAACTTGACTTTAGTCATCATTTGAAACAGGTATAGATTATTTTATAAAGCTAATAGAAAATGAAAGCAACATTTGTTGAGTACACTGTGCTAGGTGTTTTGACCCACATTATCTCAGTTCATCTTCATGATTATTCTGAAAGTTGGAAATTATTATCTTTGCCTTTACAAAAATGAAACTGGGGCTCAAAGTGATTGAATATTTTGCCCAGGGTCACCCCTCTAGTAAGTGCAGGCACTCATACTCATATCCTAGTCTGTCTGTTTTCAAAGCCCCTGCTCATTTCACTCTTTCTTGCATAAACTATTTATTAAATATGACTGAGGGAGACTTCAGTAGAAGGCTTTTTTCTTCAAAGCAAGTCTAAGAATCCCTTCTCTGCTTGTAAGTAGACACATTAGTATGATCTCCATGTCCACCTATAAATTTTCTATAGTGTGATCAATTCTGAAACTGGCAAGGACAAACTTGGGCAAATAGCTGCCCTTTACAGAAAGTCTGGAATTGGAAAGAGAATGGCTATGGTGTGTGCCATGAATTTTTCAAGAGAAATGTTGCAGCGGATGGAAGTCTTGATAGATAAGAATTTTTTTTGAAAAGCTCCATATGAGAAAATCTTCCACAAGGGACAGCCCTTTTACCAAGTTTGCAAAGACTAAAAATGCAGAGTTTCTAGGATCAAAGTGTATTTGCAACGTGAAGAACTATCCCCAGACAATCAGACTGGAAGAGGGAGGTTTCCTTTAATCATTTTTCCTTTGTTTTATTATTATTATTTTTTTCTGAGGGGAAAATTCCTTTTTCATTTTCTTTTGCTAACTCTTCCCTTTAATCATTTTTATCTCGTGACTCTTAGCAATTTCCCCCTTTACATTAAGAATGAATATAAAGGCAAATCTTTTTTGAGTTTCTATGTCAGGGCATTGTTCTTCTCCTGAACTGTTCATAGGTAAACAACAGAAAGTTGAACTGAGAATAGCACCAAGACTTGAACAGAATCAGGAGTGTCCCTTCTCCTCTTTTCTCTCTATGCATTCTAGAGTCATGGAGAAAAATGTGTCTTGTGGCAACAGGAAAGCAATTTGAATTAATCAAAGATCATTTATAATCTTTATGAACTAGAGAGAAGAAATAGACTTTTGAAAGATCTTCAGAGTCCAGGGAAGTTGTATAAAGGGAGCCAGAGGTAGTTATTAATGAAACTTAAGGTTTTTAGTAAGGGGCTTCTGTGCTAAAGATTTTACAAGCTTCATTGATGTGTCCTAATTTTTAGGAAAAGTGCCAAAATAAGGCAGTGGGATTATTGCACAGAGCTCTTTGTCTTGGAGTCTAAAGTGGGTGTACACAGTTGATGTCAATGTTCACTTCTGAATTGTACTTTTCAAAACTTCAGTTTATCAAAAATAAAATCATCATTATTATCTCATTATAACATGGGCCCTGGATATGAAAAAATTGATTACCTGATCTTTAATCTCTTCCTCTATTCTGTCTATCTCTAGTTTTGTTGCTTGGGGATTATTGGACTATCAACACTCTTCCTGAATAATCAATCTGGTTAATTTAGCCTATAAACCACTTTCCCCCTTGTGTCTGGTATAACATATTGTTTAGTAATGTGCCCAGTAAAGCATAAAAAGTAACTCCCAGAAATGGAAAAGGAAGCAGCACTCAGATTTTGAACTTAAGCATCTTGCATTTTACGTGTCTTCTGGGCTATGTGCTAACTGACTATTTATTTTGTTTTGAGCCATATGACTAACCTTACCTCATTCTGCCCAGCAGCTGAACAAAATGCACAGTGCTATATTCTGAGGAGCCTACTCATTCTTTATTGCTTTTATGACAAAACTGTCCCTCCACATGTCTGCTCTGCCCTCTGACCCAAGGCGTTTGCTTCAAGTAAACATGCCAGATGGTGGAGAAAAGTGATGGGTCAAAGAACAACCCTCGAGGGTCAGGAGTCGCCAAATCCTTCCTCAGAAAGCAAACTTAAAAGCAACAATTTCACCAAACGCTGGGGAGTGCTTTCACAGTGGAAACATAGGTGGGGAGGGTAGACCTTAGTTACATATTTTACTTTCAGTGCCTAATGGTTTTAGGAATAGTGTCTATTTGGCTAATTTGAATGTAAGCAATTTGTGAGAAATAATAAGACAAGTTACACAGATGGATCAATCTTATACTTAGCAGAGAACTGCAACGTGAATGGTTTATATGGGATGAGCATTCCCAGCTCTGGCCAGAGAATTAGTGACAGTTTAGATTCCTTTTCTGTTTTAGGGGTTATTGTTGAAAGCTGAGGCCAAGAAGATGCCATTGTCTAAATACACTCGACCCCTAAAAAGGCTCTGTTAACCCCACTGGAAGCATTCAGACGAGACACTCCTTTTCCTTTCTTTGTTTAGTGTGGTGTTGTGTGAGTGCAGGTGGATGAGCATTTGTGGTGTTACTGTAAATACCTTAAGCGCAAGGGATGTAGAGAGTTTTTTATATTGCTGTTTTCAAAAGTAGTTTAACAAAATGTTTATTAGCCATTTTATAGGACTGTGTATTTTAGAAAGAACAGAGTAGTAGTTTCTCTTTGCAAATAAGCTGGCAATAGATAGGCACTATTAGCTCTGTTGCAAATAATGATGATAGTATAATGTACCAGTGAAATGTATTAGATTTACACATAGAATCCTAAAATATTTTTTTGATAATTTAAAGCAAACTCATTTTTTTTTCTATTAAGGGTATTGAGATACATTCATGGCCTTAAAATTCTTTCTGGGCTAAGTATTGTCATGTATGGCTTTCAGGATGAAGTGTGTCTTTCAATTGCTAAGACAGTGACTTTTTTCTTTGTGGTAAAATGAATTCTCTAGTTAGCTTACAGTATAAAATAGTCTTTAATTGGTATTCCAAATGTAGAGGTTATTTCTAAGGCTAAATTTGTGTCCTTAATAAGTTACCAAGCTTCTATGATATATCATCCATGAAAAGAATGATAATAATAGTTACTCTTCAACTATTATCAAATTAACATTTATTAATATTAATTTAATATTAATAACCACCAGTTATTGAGTGGCTACTATGGGCTAGAAACTTGATGAGGTACTTTAAGTCCATGCCTAATTTAATTTTCCCAATTCTAGCAAAAGCAACAGCAACTAATATTTATTTAGTGTTTACAAATTACCAGTTGCTGAGTTTATTGCTTGGTGTATGTTTTCTCATTAAATCCTCAGAGCAACTCTAGAGTGTTGGCACAATTCTTTTTTTCATTTTATAAGTGAGAAAACTGAAGTTTAGAGAGATTAAATAACTTGCAAGGTCATACACCTGGTAAATGGAAGGCATAGACTGGAACCCAGGGTGCTCTGACTCCAAGGCACAAGTTCTAAATAACTTTTCCAGGTATTATTATTATCCCTACTATATTAGTAAGAATGCTGAAATTCAGAGATATTGCATCTGACGAAAGATACACTGCTATCAGGAGGCAGAGGGGACAAGCAAACTCAGGGTTTTCTGACCCTTAAGACAACACTAGATACGGTTGAAACTCTCTCAATAGATCTACCTTCAAACACCCTAGCAAAGTAACTGATGTTCTTCATCACTTCTGTAAAACGTACAGACTGGTACTCACTTCATCTTCAGTACTCATGATTAATGGGCTACTTTCTAGTATGCTTGCACATTTCTGCTCCCAGTTGTTTAGTAGTGTGTTTACAGTTGCATGGTTTCCAAACCTGTTAATGCCAATTGACCATGTTATGTAGTTATATAGTTATTTTAATGACTATATAAACCAGTGAAATATGAATGTAGAAATAGAATTATTATTTCCATGAAAACCAAACTGGATGGAAAGACTTAATAAAGGCAAGCTGAAAAAAATTTTTACCTAAATTAGGTGTGAGTGATGCCATTGTAAAGAATTTCCAGTATAATAAAACACCAAAAAATTCTTCACTAACAGTTGCTTTGCAATTGTGCTTAAATTTTCAATTCACTTTAAAGAAATTCCAAGCTCTCAAAGAAAAGACCTTGGTTCTAAATCAAAAGATTGGCCAATGAGTGGATATTTATACATGTCAGATTAAAATAAAAAAGTATGTGCTCATCATTTTATGATTACATAATGATGCCCAATAGGAGCATTTCTTCTCTATTATTGTCCTATTTACAGCTGAGAAAACTTGAGGTGCAGGCTCAGTAACCTAGATCCTATAATCTAGTACAATGGCAGAGCTAAGACAAAGTTGCAAAGCTAGATGTAGGATACAGCTCTGTGGTTCTCCAGGGCCTATCCTTTGTCCTTTACTGCCTTGCCAAGGATGATAAATTTGAGGGTTAGGAATCGTATGCCAGGAAACTCTATGGAAAGTTATTGGACTGAGGCCAACCTTGAAAGGTCCCCCACTATATTCCCTGCCCTCAGAAAGATCTTCCCTTTTCTCAGATAGATGTTAACCTATTTGATTTTCAAAAACTCCAGGGAAAGATATTTCATCATATCGCATAATGATTAGCATTGTTATCAGAATTTTATTTTCCTTAGAGACTCTACCAATATACACTATTTCTAAGATGTAGAGCTTTTAAGCAGTAGGAAAGAACAGAAATGACTTATAATGACATGACAATATTGTTGAAGATGTAAGTCCCAGAACTTCTCTACTTTATGCTGTCTTCCCCAACTACTTACTTGACACTTTCTGAATTATAAGTGAAAAAAAGACATTGTGTTTTAGACTTGGTTATTAAAATCATTTGAAAAATAATTCATTTAACTAGTTTCTATTTGTTGAGTTAATAGGAATACCAGCTTTCCTGGAGGATTTCCTGGAGAGTGATCTATGGTCATATTGTCTGGAGAATTGAGGCAGGGTTATGATGAACAGGGGAGTAATTGCTGTATATACTCCCTTGCCTCAGGATTTGCCAGTGTAATGGTCAGGTTCCTTGTGTTAGTTACTATGGCTGCATAAAAAATCACCTCACAACTTAGTGGCTTAGAATAGTAATACTTATTTACTATTCCTTATGGTTTGTGTGGGTCAAGGTTTCTGTGGCTTACCTGGGAGGTTCTGGCTCAGGGATTTTCATGAGGCTGTAGTCAGATGTTGGTTGGGGCTACAGGCCTTTGAGGGATTGACTGAGGCTGGAGGATCCACTTACAAGGTGGCTCCCTCACATGACTGGCCATTTGGTGCTGGTTGTGGGTTGGAAGCCTCAGTTCCTCTCTACATGGGCCTTTCTATGAGACTGCTTGAGTATCCTCATGGCATTGTGGCTGACTTCTATCAGAGTGAGTGATCCAAGAAATCGAAAGACAGAAGCTGCGATACCTTGGCCTGGTCTCAGAAGTTACACCCTGTCATTTCTACCGTATTCTGTTGGGGTCACATAGGGTCATAAGGGGCAAGGATCATAAGGGGCTATTTTACAGGCTGGTTACCACATCCTCCTGCTTTATCCTCCTGGAATCATGGCAGTGATCAAAATCCACCATTGCTGTAATAATGGCTGTTTCTCTTCTCTTTCAGAATGTAAGTTCCCTTGCTGCCTATGTCCTGTCATTTATTTTCTCTTTCTTTAGTGCATAGCTTTTAAGAAGCCATTTCTTTTTGACCCCTGTCTATCGGTTCAACCTGGGTCTGAATTTGGTGGCTCTATTAATTGTTACTGCAGAACAAACCACCCCAAATCCTAGTGGTTTAAAACAACAACCATGGGCTTCCCTGGTGGCGCAGTGGTTAAGAATCTGCCTGCCAATGCAGGGGACGTGGGTTCGAGCCCTGGTCTGGGAAGATCCCACATGCCGTGGAGCAACTAGGCCGGTGAGCCACAACTACTGAGCCTGCGCGTCTGGAGCCTGTGCTCCGCAACAAGAGAGGCCGTGACAGTGAGAGGCCTGCACACCGCGATGAAGAGTGGCCCCCACTCGCCGCGACTAGAGAAAGCCCTCGCACAGAAACAAAGACCCAACACAGCCAAAAATAAATTAATTAATTAATAAAAATAAACAACAAAAAAACCCCAACAACAACCATTTGTTATAATCATGTAGATCAGTAGTTTGGGCTGGGCTAAATTGGGTAGTACTGTTTCTGGTTGTTTTTTTTTTTTTGTCTTGCCTGGGGTCACTCATGCAACCCAAGTCATCTGTCAGTTCAAATGGGGCTGAATGGTCTAAGGACCTTACTCACATGTCTGGTGTTTGGCAGGTTGTCAAATCTTTGATTCTTCTCTATGTGGCCTCTCCAGTAGACTAGCTTGGGCTCATTCACAGAGAGGTTTCAGAGTTGAAACCACAGCTAGGAGAGGGTGTAAGCACTTTCAGTTCTCTGCTTGTGGTATTATGTTTGCATATATTCCCGGGGGCTAAAGGAAGTCACATGGGTAAATCCAGATTCAAGTGATTGAGGAATTGATATCACTTCCTGATGGGAGGATTGGCAAAGCCACATTATAAACGGGAGTGATGCAGGATGGGAAGAGTTATTATGATCATCTGTGTGGTCTGCCAACATAGCTTTCCTTTGTCCTTTGGGATAGCCTTTCCTTATCTGTATCACCCTGTAAACTATAAGCTCCCTGAGGCAGGGACCTTGGCTGGCTTATATTTTTCTGTATCCTCAGCACCTTTCCCATCATTACATAATTATTCATTGAACTGAACTGAATGTAAAAACACTTTCAGGGAAAAGAGATCGTGGAAAGGGCAAGTGGAGAATGAAATTGAAAGACTCATGCTCTGTTGACAATTTTGACTAGATTAGTTATTTAAACAACTGCTCAATCCAGGCAAACAAAACCATTTGATTTTTAAAAGCTAGGTTATTAATCGTTTGTCTGAGCCGACTAACCGTTTGGTCAAAAAGGTGGGACAAATTGTGGGTGTGTAGGCAAAAGTATAGTGTGCCAGTCAATGTCTGTTTGACAATACTTTCTTATTGCTGGTTCACATTAGACAACTTTTCAAAGATTACTGTTGATATGTTCCAAAAGTATATTGAGTGGTTAAAAACTTCATTTTACCAGTGAATTAGTTATTAAAATAGCAAGTATTAACTTAGATTAATGAGAAAAATAAAAGCATATTGATGTGTATATATTATAGCTTATTAAGTAGATAAACTTTCATAGCATGAGGTCCATGGAAGGAAAAAGTAGAAGGAGTCTTACGGTGGAAGTTGAAAGATTGAGGGCTGAGTTAAGTGCCTTAAAATATGGGGTAGCCAATATAGTTATAAAGAGTAGGTCTCATGAAAATGATGACAGTTATGATAGGAATGGATATATTACTTACCTATTGCTGTGTAAAAAAATTATCCCAAAATGTAGTGACTTGAAACAACAATAATTATTTTCTCTCATGAGTCAGGAATTTAGATAGGGCATAATGGGACGGCTTATCTCTGCTCTGAAATGTCTGGAGCCTCAGCTGGAAGAATTGGGAGTAGAGGCTGCAGTAATTTGAAGGCTTATTCACTCACACGGTTG
The DNA here is from genome assembly GCF_028021215.1 of Eschrichtius robustus. Lineage (NCBI taxonomy): Eukaryota > Metazoa > Chordata > Mammalia > Artiodactyla > Eschrichtiidae > Eschrichtius > Eschrichtius robustus. The sequence continues at coordinate 72,802,985 of NC_090833.1, forward strand.
ATGCCAGGGGCTCTAGCTGGGATTGTTGGTCAGAATACCCATACAGGAGGCTGGATCTTTCCTCACAAAATGGTTGTTGGATTCCAAGGATACAGACGAAAGAAGAGATAGAGATAGAGGTAGAGTCAGAGAAGAGAGAGAGGGGGGAGAGAGAGAGTGAGAGAAAGAGAAAGCAAGCTATATTGCTGTTTATGGCCTAGCTTTGGAAGTCATGCATTATCACTTCTGCCTCTATTCGTGCTGGCATTCACAAAATGCAGCCCAGTGTGTTGGGGTGGGGAAATAGGATCTGTCTCTTCAAGGTGAGTGAAAAAGTGCTTGAAGCACGCGTGGAACCAGAAATATTGCTGTGGTCAATTTTGGAAAGTGTAATCTGCCACCATGGTGCAGAAGTAGTCATGATCACATTGTATTTTAGACTTGCTAGATTTTAAAAATATATACTAATATGGAATTTTTTTTGACTTGTGGCCTGAATAATGAATATGATTAATAGTGTTGAACAGAACCCAGAATGTTGATTCTAGGGGAAGTCATTAATTAGAATACTTTTCAAAGAATTCAGAAAATCTGAGCAATAATTTTTTTGTCATATTGGTGGTACGTTTTTATTGCAAGTGACAAAACTGAACTCAAATTGGATTCATTAAAAGAAGGGAATTTATTAACTTATGCAACTGAAAAATTTGGGGGGGGATAATGCTGACTGTAAGTACAACTGGATAAAGGCCTCAAATGGTGCTGCCGGGAATCAGTGTCTCTCCATCTTTCAGGTTCGTTTTTCGATTTTTATTTCTCAGGCAGGCTTTCCTCAAGTCTTGGAAAAAGAAGTCAGCAGTAATTCTAGGTTTATATACTTTCGGCTTAGCAACTCCTTTTGAAAGAGACTGTCTCTTTCGCAGTAGTCTCAGCCGTAGTTCAGAGTACTGAGACCCATTGGGGTGCACTCTGAAGAAAAGACTATGAATCACCTCTCGGTGGTTATGGTTCACATTAGCAAAGCATGAATCATGTACACATCCATAAAGCTAGAGGTTGTGGTTGGCCACATCCAAATCTCATGAACTGAGAGCCATAGACCACCTTGAAGTGGCGTTTAACAGGAACGTTTAACAGCAGTAGAAATACGGTACTGCTACAGACACTGTGTGACTGTGGAGAGAACATTTTCCAGCAATGACAGAGGGGATGACTTTGGAGGTCATCAAGAAAAGAATGAAATACCCAAGGATCAATGCTGTAAGGAAGAAATCAAGAGCTGGAGCCTGTTGATTGAGTTAATGAGTTATGTACCAATTTGACTTCATTCTTATGTATTTATTTGATACAGAGTTATTGAACATCTAATATGTTACAGGAATGGAATTTTATATATTTGGCTAGTAGTGCAGCTTGAGTCTAAGTAAGAATTAGACTTGCCTGGGTAGGCCTGGCAGATATGTGGGGTGAGTCTGGTAGAAAACGATTGTGTGAGGACCTCAGAGCCTTTAGAAAAGTTCCATGCTGAGAGGAGGTAAGTTTGAAGGAAAGTGAAAGCCTTTGCAATTGGAGGAGAGAGGCAAGTGTAGCATAGTGCCTCCCATTCAGATTAGTTCCCTAAGCCCACCCCTACCTGGAGTTGTATATGAACCCCAAAGAAAGCAGTGGGATTGGAGGTCAATATTGAAGTTACTGTAAGACAAGTAGCACTGCATTGCAGCCTCCTCCAGCAAAGAGAAACCCAAGGGAAAGAGCAACATCCTCCCACTTTGCAGCCGAATAACTGAGTAGCTTTCATATCTTGAGTATTGCAGTATCTCAGATATGGCAGGAAATAATTTCCTAACAATAATTCCAGCAGGCATAAGTTCAGACTGGTTGGAGCATATTTATTTATAAGCTTGTGTTTGATATTCTCTGGGTACCTCCAAGAATACCTGGGAATACGTTTTAGAGCAGGAAAGTGAAGGTCAGAATCATACAAATATGAGTTCTTGCAGCTAAGGGGGCATTTGCATTACACATAGTTTGGCGTAATCAAATACTAGGAGCACATAGTAGTAGTAAGCCATAAATAGTAGTAAGAAGTAGTAGTAAATCGATGGTTTTCAGTACTGTTGGGATATACTATTTGTTCTTCTTCAGTAAAAGGGGCTGTGGAGTAGACCAGAATAAAGAGTGCATTTTAAAAAGTCTGAATTATAGACTTATGTATGAAAACCTATAGTAACATCCAGGGGCACGTTGGAATAAGCCACCATTGTTTCTCAAATATACTGATTACATAAGCTGCAATTTAAAAGATGACCATAATTATCTAATGGATCTTCTGGGATGTTATGTCAGAGATGTTTGACCTTGTCTAAGATCCTACACAGAAGATGGTCAAATATACTTCTCTTTAAATTGCTCTATTCTCAGATACGTTAAGGAAACTAAGGGAGCTTAGCCCTGTGCTAGGCCAGAAGAGAGAAAGAATAACATGCCATGAGATTATGGAATAGTGGGCTCTAATAAAAGTATGTTTAAGTGTAATACAGGGGAAAAAAAGAAAACAAGCTCACAGACGAAGACATTTGAATTTGGCTTTGAAAGATGAGTTGAAATTCACTGGATAGCAGGGATGATGGGAAGAGACCATTGAAGGTGGAGGAAGCAGTAATGTACACACATGAAATAACACCCTGTTTGGGAAGAGTGAGTAGTTTTGGGTCTGGAGCACAAAGTACTGGAGGTAGACAGAGATCAGTGGGCAGAGAATCTTTCATACTGTGCTTATGAGTTTAAACTTTATCATGTGAGACATTAGGATCCCTGAAAAGACTTAAAAAAGTGGCATAATTTTATCTTTGTCTCAGAAAGATTACTTTGGCATCATTTTGGAGGACTGGAGATGGTCAAGATGAGGGAGAAGAAACTAATTAAGTTCATAAGCCAGACTAGAAATGTCTGCTACCCCATTGCAAATTGTCTTGGTAGGTGGTGTCTGAATGTTTTACCAAGTATCAGTCTTTTCTCTTTGGGGTTTGCTCTGGGCCTACTTCAAATTTCATGAAGATAATGAATATGAAAAGGAATTAATAATCTACTGTATTTTAATATAGAATGACTTTAATTTGAGTATGCAGAGAAGATACAGAATAATTGCCTATCTGATTAACTGTTTTAAAATAAATTTATTTATTTATTTATTTTTGGCCGCGTTGGGTCTTCATTGCTGCCCGCAGGCATTCTTTAGTTGCGGCGAGTGGGGGTTACTCTTTGTTGTGGTGTGCGGGCTTCTCAGTGCGGTGGCTTCTCTTGCTGCAGAGCATGGGCTCTAGGCACGCGGGCTTCAGTAGTTGTCGCACGTGGGCTCAGTAGTAGTGGCTCGCAGGCTCTAGAGTGCAGGCTCAGTAGTTGTGGTGCATGGGCTTAGTTGCTCCGCGGCATGTGGGACCTTCCCAGACCAGGGCTCAAACTTGTGTCCCCTGCATTGGCAGGCGGATTCTTAACCACTGTGCCACTAGGGCAGCCCCTGATTAACTTTTGAAAAGGTTGAATAAAAGGGTTCCGATAGGCTGCCTTTGACAGAATTTATGTAAATGTCAAGGTTCTTTTTTATTTTTTAATTTTTAAATTTTAATTTATTTTTTTATACAGCAGGTTCTTATTAATTATCTATTGTATACATATTAGTGTATATATGTCAATCCCAATCTCCCAATTCATCCTACCACCACCCCCCTCCTCCGCTTTTCCCCCTTGGTGTCCATACGTTTGTTCTCTACATCTGTGTCTCTATTTCTGCCCTGCAAACCGGTTCATCTGTACCATTTTTCTAGGTTCCACATATGTGCGTTAATATCTGATATTTGTTTTTCTCTTTCTGACTTACTTCACTCTGTATTACAGTCTCTAGATCCATCCACGTCTCTACAAATGACCCAATTTCGTTCCTTTTTATGGCTGAGCAATGTTCCATTGTATATATGTACCACATCTTCTTTATCCATTCGTCTGTTGATGGGCATTTAGGTTGCTTCCATGACCTGGCTATTGTAAATAGTGCTGCAATGAACATTGGGGTGCATGTGTCTTTTTGAATTATGGTTTTGTTTGGGTATATACCCAGGAGCGGGATTGCTGGGTCATATGGTAATTCTATTTTTAGTTTTTTAAGGACCCTCCATACTGTTCTCCATAGTGTCTGTGTCAATTTACATTCCCACCAACAGTGCAAGAGGGTTCCCTTTTCTCCACACCCTCTGCAGCATTTGTTGTTTGTAGATTTCTGATGATGCCCATTCTAACTGTGTGAGTTGATACCTCATTGTAGTTTTGATTTGCATTTCTCTAATAATTAGTGATGTTGAGCAGCTTTTCATGTGCTTCTTGGCCATTTGTATGTCTTCTTTGGAGAAATGTCTATTTAGGTCTTCTGCCCATTTTTGGATTGGGTTGTTTGTTTCTTTAATATTGAGCGGCATGAGCTGTTTATATATTTTGGAGATTAATCCTTTGTCCGTTGATACGTTTGCAAATATTTCCTCCCATTCTGAGGGTTGTCTTTTCATCTTGTTTGTAGTTTCTTTTGTTTTGCAAAAGCTTTGAAGTTTCATTAGGTCCCATTTGTTTATTTTGTTTTTATTTCCATTATTCTAGGAGGTGGATCAAAAAAGATCTTGCTGTGATTTATGTCAAAGAGTGTTCTTCCTATGTTTTCTTCTAAGAGTTTTATAGTGTCCGGTCTTACATTTAGGTCTCGAATCCATTTTGAGTTTATTTTTGTGTATGGTGTTAGGGAGTATTCTAATTTCATTCTTTTACATGTAGCTGTCCAGTTTTCCCAGCACCACTTATTGAAGAGACTGTCTTTTCTCCATTGTATATCCTTGCCTCCTTTGTCATAGATTAGTTGACCATAGGTGCGTGGGTTTATCTCTGGGCTTTCTATCCTGTTCCGTTGATCTATATTTCTGTTTTTGTGCCAGTACCATATTGTCTTGATTACTGTAGCTTTGTAGTATAGTCTGAAGTCAGGGAGTCTGATTCCTCCAGGTCTGTTTTTTTTACCTCAAGACTGCTTTGGCTATTCGGGGTCTTTTGTGTCTCCATAAAAATTTTAAGATTTTTTTGTTCTAGTTCTGTGAAAAATGCCATTGGTAATTTGATAGGGATTGCATTGACTCTGTAGGTTGCTTTGGGTAGCATAGTCATTTTCACAATATTGATTCTTCCAATCCAAGAACATGGTATATCTCTCCATCTGCTTGTGTCATCTTTGATTTCTTTCATCAGTGTCTTATAGTTTTCTGAGTACAGGTCTTTCACCTCCTTAGGTAGGTTTATTCCTAGGTATTTTATTCTTTTTGTTGCAATGGTGAATGGGATTGTTTCCTTAATTTCTCTTTCTGATCTTTCGTTGTTAGTGTATAGGAATGCAGGAGATTTCTGTGCATTAATTTTGTATCCTGCAACTTTGCCAAATTCATTGAGTAGCTCTAGTAGTTTTCTGGTGGCATCTTTAGGATTCTCTATGTATAGTATCATGTCATCTGCAAACAGTGACAGTTTTACTTCTTCCTTTCCAATTTGTATTCTTTTTATTTCTTTTTCTTCTTTGATTGCCATGGCTAAGACTTCCAAAACTATGTTGAATAATAGTTGCGAGAGTGAACATCCTTGTCTTGTTCCTGATCTTAGAGGAAATGCTTTCAGTTTTTCAGCATTGAGAATGATGTTTGCTGTGGGTTTGTCATATATGGCCTTTATTGTGTTGAGGTAAGTTCCCTGTATGCCCACTCTCTGGAGAGTTTTTATCATAAATGGGTGTTGAATTTTGTCAAAAGCTTTTTCTGCATCTATTGAGATGATCATATGGTTTTTATTCTTCAATTTGTTAATACGGTGTATCACATTGATTGATTGACGTATATTGAAGAATCCTTGCATCCCTGGGATAAACCCCACTTGATCATGGTGTATGATCCTTTTAATGTGTTGTTAGATTCTGTTTGCTAGTATTTTGTTCAGGACTTTTGCATCTATATTCATCAGTGATATTGGTGTGTAATTTTTTTTTTTTTGTACTAACTTTGTCTGGTTTTGCTATCAGGGTGATGGTGACCTAATAGAATGAGTTTGGGAGTGTTCCTTCCTCTGCAATTTTTTGGAAGAGTTTGAGAAGGATGGGTGTTAGCTCTTCTCTAAATGTTTGGTAGAATTCACCTGTGAAGCCATCTGGTGCTGGACTTTTGTTTGTTGGAAGATTTTTAATCACAGTTTCAATTTCATCACTTGTGATTGGTCTGTTCATATTTTCTATTTCTTCCTGGTTCAGTCTTGGAAGGTTATGCCTTTCTAAGAATTTGTCCATTTCTTCCAGGTTGTCCATTTTATTGGCATAGAGTTGCTTGTAGTAGTCTCTTAGGATGCTTTGTATTTCTGCGATGTCCATTGTAACTTCTCCGTTTTCATTTCTAATTTTATTGATTTGAGTCCTCTCTCTCTTTTTGTTGATGAGTCTGGCTAAAGGTTTATCAATTTTGTTTATCTTCTCAAAGAACCAGCTTTTAGTTTTATTGATCTTTGCTATTGTTTTCTTTGTTTCTATTTCATTTATTTCTGCTCTGATCTTTATGATTTCTTTCCTTCTACTAACTGGGTTTTGTTTGTTCTTCTTTCTCTAGTTCCTTTAGATGTAAGTTTAGATTGCTTATTTGAGATGTTTCTTGTTTCTTGAGGTAGGCTTGTATAGCTATAAACTTCCCTCTTAGAACTGCTTTTGCTTCATCCCATAGGTTTTGGATCGTCATGTTTTCATTGTAATTTGTCTCTAGGTATTTTTTGATTTCCTCTTTGATCAGTGATCTCTTGGTTATTTAGTAACGTATTGTTTAGCCTCCATGTGTTTGTGTTTTTTACGTTTTTTTCCCTGTAATTGATTTCTAATCTCATAGCGTTGTGGTCGGAAAAGATGCTTGGTATGTTTTCAGTTTTCTTAAATTTACCAAGACTTGATTTGTGACCCAAGATGTGATCTATCCTGGAGAATGTTCCATGTGCACTTGGGAAGAAAGTGTAATCTGCTGTTTTTGGATGGAATGTCCTATAAATATCAATTAAATCTATCTGGTCTATTGTGTCATTTAAAGCTTGTGTTTCCTTATTAATTTTCTGTCTGGATGATCTGTCCACTGGAGTATGTGAGGTGTTAGTATCCCCCACTATTATTGTGTTACTGTCGATTTCCTGTTTTATAGCTGTTAGCAGTTGCCTTATGTATTGAGGTGCTCCTATGTTGGGTGCATATATATTTATAATTGTTATATCTTCTTCTTAGATTGATCCCTTGATCATTATGTAGTGTCTTTCCTTGTCTCTTGTAACATTCTTTAGTTTAAAATCTATTTTTTTCTGATATGAGTATAGCTACTCCAGCTTTCTTTTGATTTCCATTTGCATGGAATATCTTTTTCCATCCCCTCACTTTCAGTCTGTATGTGTCCCTAGGTCTGAAGTGGGTCTCTTGTAGACAGCATATATATGGGTCTTGTCTTTGTATCCATTCAGCAAGCCTGTGTCTTTTGGTTGGAGCATTTAATCCATTCACGTTTAAGGTAATTATCGATATGTATGTTCCTATGACCATTTTCTTAATTGTTTTGGGTTTGTTTTTGTAGGTCCTTTTCTTCTCTTGTGTTTCCCACTTAGAGAAGTTCCTTTAGTATTTGTTGTAGAGCTGGTTTGGTGGTGCTGAATTCTCTTAGCTTTTGCTTGTCTGTAAAGCTTTTGATTTCTCCATCGAATCTGAATGAGATCCTTGCTGGGTAGAGTAATCTTGGTTGTAGGTTCTTCCCTTTCATCACTTTAAGTATATCATGCCACTCCCTTGTGGCTTGTAGAGTTTCTGCTGAGAAATCAGCTGTTAACCTTATGGGAGTTCCCTTGTATGTCATTTGTCGATTTTCCCTTGCTGCTTTCAATAATTTTTCTTTGTCTTTAATTTTTGCCAATTTGATTACTATGTGTCTCGGCGTGTTTCTCCTTGGGTTTATCCTGTATGGGACTCACTGCACTTCCTGGACTTGGGTGGCTATTTCCTTTCCCACGTTAGGGAAGTTTTGACTATAATCTCTTCAAATATTTTCTCTGGTCCTTTCTCTCTCTCTCGTCTCCTTCTGGGACCTCTATAATGCAAATGTTGTTGCATTTAATGTTGTCCCAGAGATCTCTTAGGCTGTCTTCATTTCTTTTCATTCTTTTTTCTTTATTCTGTTCCGCAGCAGTGAATTCCACCATTCTGTCTTCCAGGTCATTTATCCGTTCTTCTGCCTCAGTTATTCTGCTATTGATTCCTTCTAGTGTAGTTTTTACTTCAGTTACCGTATTGTTCATCTCAGTTTGTTCTTTAATTCTTCTAGGTCTTTGTTAAACATTTCTTGCATCTTCTTGATCTTTGCCTCCATTCTTTTTCTGAGGTCCTGGATCATCTTCACTATCATTATTCTGAATTCTTTTTCTGGAAGGTTGCCTATCTCCACTTCATTTAGTTGTTTTTCTGGGGTTTTATCTTGTTCTTTCATCTGGTCCATAGCCCTATGCCTTTTCATCTTGTCTATCTTTCTGTGAATGTGGTTTTTGTTCCACAGGCTGCAGGATTGTAGTTCTTCTTGCTTCTGCTAATGTCAAGGTTCTTAAGGTTTTTGTTATATAATTAGGGCTAAATTTTTAATGTCACAATATGATTAAAAATGTAAACATTCACTCAACAGATTTTGGAATATGTGCCATATTATATGGGAAAGCCTGTGTCCCTGTAGCACTTCTATGCCTGGATCATTAAATTTCCCAACTGAAAACTTAGTCTAGCTTCAGGTTTTAGAGGTAATCCTGTTTCTCTTCTGGAAAAATGAAGAAGCTTCAGACAGATAGCTTGGGAGGACCTATATTAAGGTCTTTGGATAGATCTTACTCTGATCTGTTTTCCTTCATTTATTAATTAGAATCCCAAGACTAAGCCCTACCATGTATCCCAGTTTCAGTAACGTGTTTTAATCCCTGTCCTTTGCTTTACCCCCTGCTTTGATAATTCATTTAGTATTCCTGTTTCTTGAGATTATGACTCTGACCTTATGGCTACCTAGAACTCAAGTCCTCTGTCTGGCCACGCTATCTGCTATGGGGCCTCTTGGACAATCCAGCTATCTCTGTAACAGCTGCCTTCAGGTGTGACCATTTTCTGTACTCTGCTTCACTCCCATTTCATACAGATAGCTGGACCTTATGCCTGGTTCTCAGCCTCTTTTGACTTGTTCTGTCCATTTGCAGACTATTTTCTGGTTCCAAAAATAAACAGACCAATATTTTCTGTGTACTCTAGGATAGTGGTTTTCAAACAGTTTCCCTCAGAATCTGTGGGAGATGTTTTAAGAACTCCATGTTTAAATTTGATACAATTTTATTTTAAAATGTTTGATTATTAAATAGGCCCACCCCAAGTGTTAGCCCTATGGTTCCTCAAAATTAAGTTGAAAACTATGGATATAGCAAAATTTTTAATTGGCTATTTAGGTTAGAAATGAGGCCCTCATTCTTAAGATATTTAGTTAGTACTGAAGCTTTTTCACCCATCTTACATCGATTAAAGTGCTTTACAAATTACAGGAAAGGGTGTCTATCATTCTGGTTATTTGTCTTTGTAATACCAAAAGGTATTTGTAACACGAGAGTGAAGAGTGGTTAACTTATCTCTGCCACTAGTTATCCAAGTTTTCTTGGTCAAGTCTCCGAACGTCTCCAAGCCTTGGTTTCCTCTGGCAATACCTTAGGAGGTAGAGCAAGGACCAGAAGATATTGATATCCTAGTAAATACTTATTATCTCATTTCACAGTAGGGTTGATACTACATTATGATGTGTAACACATGTAGAGATTCTGATGATTATTATTATTAGAATAAAGATGGTGGAGTCAAATTGTCCTTGTTGGTATTAGTTTTCAATAACAAACTAAATAAACAAATGAAGCCTAAACTATTGAGTCCATCATGGAAAAAGAACATCATAAAATGATTGGTCAAAAATAGTGTACAGCCCTGTCCTAGGAATTCTACAGGACTCTTGATTGCATGTGATGAAAAACAAAAACAAAAAATACCTAAATTTGCTTTAGGGGAAAAAAGTCGATGGCAGACAAAAGGAAAAGTCAAAGTATGCATCTATGGCTCTCTGGCATGGCTAGATGCAGGGGTCAAATTATGCTTCTGTACTCTCTTTCTCTCTTCCAGTCCCTCTCTGGACCATCTCTTTCCATTTTTTGCTTTGCTTTTCTCTCTGGTAGCTTCATTCCTAGCCAGGTTTTCTTCCTATGATGACATGTGGTAGGTTCAGTGTAATGTCTTCTCTGTTTAGCAATTCCTGCAAAAGTCCCAGATGTCATCCTCGTTCCTTATTGCTATGGATACATGGGCCTAGGTTACATTTCCATTTCGCAGAACTACTTGTTAGGTCTGCCCCAACTAAATCTCAAAGGCTGAGGATAGGGTAAGGGCTGACTTTTAGAAAGGAGGAGATAACTTCTTTCACCAGAAACTGGAGTGTTGCGAAGATGTCATTACTGTCATTTCTAAGTGCATGATCTTGAATTTTCTGAACCTTAGATTCATCACCCCTTTTCAATAGAAATAGTTACTCCAGAGGTTTAGGTTGAAAATTAAATGACTTAAAGTATTAACAAGCTTACCAGAGTAGCTGGCTTTAGGTACCCTTAGTACATCTAATTCTTTCCCTATTTTCAGTAGCATGGAAATAAGATTTGTGAGGAAGCCAAGTGTAAAATAGGAGTCACTCTGAAATTTCTACCACAATTTCACTTTCCTTTTGATCTCATACATTTAGAAATGGAAATCATGAACATCTGTGTAACATTTTCTATAGGTCTGTACTACTTTAGGCAGCAAGCAGACATGTCCTGTGCCCAAGAGGGTAATTTCAGGTCTTATGTTCTTTTAGGGCCTTGTGACACTCAGGTAGCTCCAGTTACCTACCCAGTGGAAGCTGTCAGAGGCTAACTGCCCATGTCAAAAACGTCATCAGAGGCAGAAATGCCTGAAAAGCTCAGCATCTGTCACCTCCTAGGGAATATTAGCCACCCTGGGCATAGGAGTGGAGAACTGTGGGACTGTCAATCAATGTGATGACCGGTAATTTGCTACTCTCATGTTTTGTCCTGTTAATGTGAGGACAAAAACTGTGGTAATATGGACACAACCTGAGGAACATGCAGCAATTTGAATGTGTTGTTTGTTGGAATAAAGCTGTGGTTTTGTAGCTTTAGAAGTGGTAAAAGTAATTAGTTTTAACTCATCTTGACTATCAAAGAGATGCATGGGAGGGAGGTTGTGGGGTATCCTTTTAGTTCCCGATTGATTTTTGCTGTAGGTTGTTTTTGTAATTTTTCTAATAACAAACACCATGTGACAAAAGCCTTCCTTCTAGCATGTTTTGTGATCTTCAGCCTCTTGGTCCTGACATAATCCATTAGTGGGTGCATTACAAGCCTGGTTAAAAACACAGAGCTGGTCAAGTCCCATTACAGTGAAAACCTTTGTTTAACAAAATGGTTCCCAAGTCTCCTTCTGTGGCATAATTAATTCAGGTAGCATAGAATAAAACATTTTGATATCACAGAGTATTTGGAGATTCTCTTCAAATTCCTCTTAAGGAATTGTGAAATCATTCATTGCTTATTCAACAATTTAAAAATATCTACTGTGTCAATTGCTTGGCATTGAGCCTTTTAGTAGTGGACGAAACAAAATCTATTCTCTCAGAGACATCACATTCTAGTGGATGGCAAAGATAATTGTATTAGTTTGCTAGGGCTCTCATAACAAAATACCACAGACTGGAGGCTTAAACAATGGAAATTTATTTTCTCACAGTTCTGGAGGCTTGAAATCCAAGATCAAGCTGTCAGCAAGTTTGGTTTCTCCTGAAGACCCTCTCCTTGACTTGCAGGTGGCCACCCTCTTGCTGTGTCCTCACATGATGTTTTCTCTGTGTGTGCATGCCCCTGGTGTCTCTGTGTCTAAAGTTCCTCCTCTTATAAGGACATTAGTCAGATATGATTAAGGCCCACCCCAATGGCCTCCTTTTAACTCAATTACCTCTTTAAAGTTCGTATTTCCCAATACAGTCACATTCTGAGGTACTGGGGGTTAAGGCTTCAACATATAGTTGTTTTTTTTTTTTTAATTAATTAATTTATTTTTGGCTGTGTTGGGTCTTCGTTTCTGTGCAAGGGCTTTCTCTAGTTGTGGCAAGCGGGGCCACTCTTCATCGCGGTGCGCGGGCCTCTCACTATCGCGGCCTCTCTTGTTGCGGAGCACAGGCTCCAGATGCGCAGGCTCAGTAGTTGTGGCTAACGGGCTTAGTTGCTCCGCAGCATGTGGGATCCTCCCAGACCAGGGCTTGAACCCGTGTCCCCTGCACCAGCAGGCAGACTCTCAACCACTGCGCCACCAGGGAAGTCCCAACATATAGTTTTGTGGGGACACAATTTAGCCCAGAACAACAATGAAAATCAAACGAATGACTGTGTATTACTTAAGATGATATTGCAATGCTATAAATGAAAGTTAAGCAGGGTAAATAATGGGGTGAGAAAGGGGGGGGCATTGTAAACACGAATGGATGGTCAGAGAAGTTCTCTCTGTGGAAATAGCATTTGAACAGAGAAATGAAGAGAAGGAGTGACACCCAGGAATATCTGAGGGAGAAGTCTTTTAGGCAGAGGAGATGGTGCTTCATGTAGTAGGAAAAGTGCCAAGAGGCAATGTGGCTGGAATGGAAAATGTGAAGGGCCCAGATGAGATCAGAGGTAACTGGGGCCTGTCATAGAAGGTCCCAGAGACCTACTCAGAAGGGGTGGCCATCTGCTGGCAACAATACATTACTAAACCCACAATCAAGACTCAGTGTGATCTATGCTAGTTGGTTTGTACTGCATGCTGTGGGCAGCCCTGGCTACATAATTTGTGGGGCCCAGTGCAAAGTGAAAATGTGGGGCACCTTGTTCAGATGTCAAGATGGTAACAACAGGGTATTAAACCAAGGGCAGGGCCCTTCTAGTTGCAGAACCTTGAACAACTGTACAGGTCACATGCCCTGGCTGTGGAAATACATGAGAGAAGTAGCTGACTCAACACATTTTTTTTCAAAAGTAAAACGCTCAGTTGGATGTTGTGTAGTCTTATGGAAAGTGTGTTCCTGGAGTTTAGATTTGAAGTCCCTAGTAAAGTCCTGGATTCGTTGTTTTCTGTTAGCCCCGGTTCTCCAGAGAAACAGAACCAGGAGGAGAATATATATATTAGGAATTGGCTCATGCAATTATAGAGGCTGAGAAGCCCCACAATCTGCCATCTGCAAACTGGAGACCCAGGAAGGCCCATGCTGTAATTTCTTCAAGTCGGAAGGCCTGAGAACCAGCGGAGCTGATGGTGTAAATCCCAGTCTGAGGGCAAAGGAAGGTGAGATGAGATGTCCCAGTTCAAACACTGAGGCAGAAAAAATAAAGGGGTGAATTTCTCCTTCCTCTGCCTTTTGTTCTGTCCTTGTCCTCATTAGATTGGATGATTCTCACCACATTGGGTTTACAGTCTGCATTACTGATCCACCCATTCAAATGATAATCTCATCTGGAAATACCATCACAGACAGGCCCAGAAATAATGTTTAATCTGGGTACCCTGTGGTCACTCAAATTAACACATGAAATTAACCATCACAACCAGTGATACCTTGGGCAAGTTATGTAACCCAATTAGTCTCAGATTTCTCACCTGTAAAAGAAGTATTATAGACCCTGTCTTATAAGGTTTGGTTTTGGTCCAATTTAGCCAAATAATGGTGACAGTGTTTGGTAAACTATAGGATTCCATAAAAAGATTCTGATTTAGTAATATATTTAAATTGCTTCTCCTTTATGTTCTGTTTTGACATCTCCTCCTTCCTGTAATTCCTGAACAAGGAAAGCATTTTGTGAACTAATGGTGATAATTTACACTGGAAATAAATATTATTCACCTCTTTTTTATGCAGGAAATCAGTCTTATTATGCAATAACGTTTTATTATGGGCAAAAAGCCCAGGCATCAGGCTGAATGTTATGCTTTGTCCCATGGCATAACTGAGACTATATATCAATGGTCTTTATTCCTCTGCAGCAATTATTTGGTAAAATGAACAAATTCTAAGTGAGCCTGTTGTTCTGGCCTCTTCTCTCCTGCTTCAGTTTTTCTCCTCTAGACAGTCATTTTTCTGCCTCTCTTGTCCAGTTCTCTCCCCACAGAGCAGCTGTATTTGTATGTCTCATCCTGAAAGGGCAGGCAACTGGCTGCCCTCAAGGCCACTCTGTGGCCTGGCTGGTGGGGAGCCATGAAGAGCCATCTGCTTGCCTCTGCTGCAGAAATTGAGTGTCACCTTTGTAGTAGTCTTGTTTACAGAACGATAATAGAGTTATTCTTAACTAAGTGTATTGTTTGCCAAAGAAAGGGGCATAGTTTCAAACAGTAAATAAGGAGGAAGTGTAACCAATGCTGGTAAGATTACACACTTTGCTGCATGTTTTAGTTTTTCTCTAATCAAGTAAGAGACGACAGTAGGCACATGGGAACCATACCTCTGATTGAATACAACTTCAAACAATGTGACCCTCTACATGCAGAAATAAATGACAAGAATGCCTCACTTGTTGGAAGGGCAATTTGAAAAAAAAATTGTTTATTTTTACAGGTTGTATCAATTGTTTTAAGGTCAGAATCTCTCTTCGTAGCATCACCTCAAGACTGTCTATTGTTCCTAAGGCTACAATTGTAGCGTGGGGTAATGAAAGAACACGAGTTTAGCACCAGAGGGGCTATGTTCAGATCCCTCCTTTACTTACTGGATGAATTATATGGTTTAGTCAAAACCTTCAGATTGTTTCCTCATTTATAAAGAGGGCATCAAAATATTGTTGGAAAATTTGGGAGTAACCTAATGATCTTCATAGGAGATACTTGAATATAGTAGGTGATCAGTAATCTAGGTATTACAGTTAGACAGTGTTAAGATGATTGTTTTTCATTATTCTTACCTGTACATGAATACAAGAAACTCATCCCAAGAAATACAGACATCTAATTAACCAGACAGTTTTGATGGTGGTTGAAAACTTGAATCAACTTAGATATTACATTAATATAATTCAATACACATTTATTAAGTGCTAATTATGGAAAAGTCACTAGCTCAGAGATAGAGGTCCAAAGACAAACCCTGAATTCAAAGTTGGTAGAATGGTCAAGACATGTAACTTCTAATTCCTTTTCAATTGGGCAATACCCCATTTCTCTATAAATTTTTTTTTGTTGTTATGATTTTCTTTTTGGATGCTAGGTCTCTCTAGTTGAGCACTTATTTTAAAAAATATATCACATATTCTTACCTAAATTTGAGATATCTCTTTCTTGGTGCTTTATACTATTTCTAAATGAAAGCACAAGAGTGTTGAACCTCGTCTGGTGCTATATGAAAAGAAGACTCACAGCAGGTGTGAGTAAAAATGAGGAAAAGGCAGGAGATCAGCCAAGATGGTAGAGTAGAAAGACCTTGAGCTCACCTCATCTCACAATCACACCACGATCACAACTAGCTGCAGGACAACCATTGATGGAAAAGACTGGAACCTACCAGAAAAGATCTTCTGCAACTAAAGACATAAAGAAGGAACCACAGTGAGATGGGTAGGAGGGGCGGACTCACAATATAATCAAGTACCATACCCCCGGGTGTGCAACTCACAAACTGGAGAATAATTACATTGCAGAAGTTCTCCCACAGGAGTGACAGTTCTGAGCACCCCGTTGGGCTCCACAACTTAGGGGTCCTGCGCTGGGAAGATGAGCCCCCAGAGCATTTGGCCTTGAAGGCCAGAGGGGCTTAATTTCAGGAGACCCACAGGACTGGGGGAAACAGAGACATCACTCTTAAGGACGCACACCAAATTCATGTGCACCGGGACACAGGGTGAAAGAGTAATTTGATAGGAGTCTGGGCCAGACCTGCCCGCTAGTCTTAGAGAGTCTCCCAGAGAAGCGGGGCTGGGGGGTGGCTGTGGCTCACTCTGGGGACATGGAGACTGGTAGCAGTCATATTTGGGAACATTGTACAGCATGAACACGCCTGCTGGTGGCTGCCATCTTGGGACCCTCCTTCTACTCATTAGTGCCAACACCTGGCCCTACGCAACCGCCCGTAGGCATCAATGCTGGGAAGCCTCAAGCCAAACAGCTAACTGGGTGGGGACACAGCCCCAGCCATCAGCAGACAGGCTGCCTAAAGGCTTCCTGAGCCCACAGCCGCCTCTAGACACGCCCCTAGACATGGAGCTGCCCACCAGAGGACCAAGACCCAGCTCCATCCACCAGTCGGCAGGCACCAGCCCCGCCCTCCAGGAAGCTTGCACTAGCCTCTAGGCCAGTCTCACCTCCCAGGGGGCAGACACCAGACTCAAGAGAACCATGATCCCGCAGCCTGCATACCCAGCCCACCCACAGCAGGCCAGACCCTTCCCTGGTACCAGCTGGGCCCTGGCCCTGTCCACTGGCAGGCTGACACAAGCTTCGGGACACCCCAGAGCCCGTACCCAACTGTGTCAGGAGCCAATCCCCCATCCCCCACCACCCAACAATCTGAAATGAGCTCTGAGATACCTGGGCCCTGCAGCCAGACTCCAGGAACTGCCTCTGCCTGCCAGTAGTCTGGCATCAACCCCAGGACCTGGCTTCACCCATCAGTGGGCGGGCAACAGCTCCGGAATCTTCAGAACCCTGACTCCGCCCACCAGTGAGCCAGCACTACCCTGGGGACACCTAGGGTTCTGCAGCCAGCTGCCTCATTTCCAGGCCCCACTAAAGAGCAGCCAACAGAATCTGCACAAATTAGGGCCTGGCAACCAACTGGGCTAGGGGCCAACCAAGCCTACCAGACCACTCACATAGCCCACCACATCAGAAGGACCCATGAAACCCTCTTAGGGAGAATCCCTAGAGCATATAGCTTGGGTGATGAGAGGGGAATGCATGCTGGAATGCATAGGATGTCTTCTACAGAAGGCCACTTCTCCAAGGTCAAGAAATGTAACTAACCTACCACACACATGAAAATACAAATAGCAACTTAGACAAAATGAGGTGACAGAGGAACATGTTCTAAACAAAGGAACAAGATAAAACCCCAGAAGAAGAACTAAGTGAAGTGGACATAGGCAACCTACCCAAGGAAGAGTTCAGAGTAATGAATGTAAAGATGATCAAAGAACTTGGGAGAAGAGTGCACGAACAAAGCGAGAAGTTGGAAATTTTTAACAGTTAAAAAGAGTTAGAAAATATAAAGAACAACCAAACAGATGAAAAATACAATAACTGAAATGAAAAGTACACTAGAAGGATTCAGTGGTAGACTAAATGATATAGAGGAGTGGATCAGCAAGCTGGAAGACAGAGTAATGGAAATCATTGCTGCTGAACAGAAAAAGAATGAAAAGAAATGAGAACAGTTTAAGAAACCTCTGGGACAATATCAAGCACATTAATATTTGTATTATAGGGGTCCCAGAAGGAGAAGAGTGAGAGAAAGGGCCTGAGAAAATGTTTGAAGATGTAATAGCTGAAAACTTCCCTAACCTGGGAAAGGAAACAGTCACCCAAGTCCAGGAAGTGGAGGGAATCCCATACAGGGTTAACCCAAGGAGGAACACGCCAAGACACATAGTAATTAAAATGACAAAAATTAAAGAAAAAGAATATCAAAGCAGTAAGGGAAAAGCAACAAATAACATACAAGAGAGCTCACATAAGGCTATCAGCTGATTTTTCAGCAGAAACTGCAGGCCAGAAGGGAGTGGCATGACATATTAAAAGTGATAAAAGAGAAAAACCTACAACCAAGAATACTCTACCTAACAAGGCTCTCATTCAGATTTGATGGAGAAATCAAAAGCTTTACAGACAAGCAAAAGCTAAAGGAGTTCAGCACCATGAAACCAGCTTTATAACAAATGTTAAAGGAACTTCTCTAGGTGAAAAAGAAAAGGCCACAACTAGAAACGAGAAAATTACAAAATGAAAAAGCTCACTGGTAAAGGCAAACATACAGTAAAGGTAGGAAATCATCCACACATAAAGCTAGTAGGGAGGTTAAAAGGCAAAAGTAGTAAAATCATCTGTATCCACAATAAGCAGTTAAAGGATACGCAAAACAATTAGATGTAAAATATAATATCAGAAACAGTAATCATGAGGGGAGGAGAGTACAAATGCAGGGTTTTAAAAAATGCATTTGAAATTAAGAGATCAGCAACTAAAAATAATCACGTATATATAGACTGCTATACAAAAGCCTCGTGGTAACTGCAAACCAAAAATCTATAATAAAATGAGGAAAAGACATAGAGATGAGACTTTAACATGTAAAGATATGAGGAGGGAGTAAAAGAAGCAGTTTGGTAAAGATAAAATGGTGCAAAAACTGGAAAAATGTAGAAGAGGAAATGGAAACAGAAAGGAATTTAAGTAAGGAGAAACACAAGAGGAAAAGGGAATTTATGTCTGAATATGTGGTCACATCCTAAGACTTTTTGTCTTCTGGCTTGAAAGGGGTTTTTCTTTCTTGGAAAGACATTTATAATTGGTGACATTTGTCTCTATATTTTATAGAACATTTGAGAATCCTGGTCACTGATTTATACATTTATAGAATCAAACGGAAGTTTTACACAATTCTTACTACTTTTATACACCTATTGCATGTTCTCAATTGAATGTAACATCAGCAGTAGATGCCACTGACTGAACACTGCCATTCACGGACTAGTTTATTCTTCCGTGGGAGCAGGATTAAAATTTTCATTTCTTTAAATGAGAACACCAGGGACCACTGCCACAACAGTCAACAGATTGTGAGATTGTTCTTTTGATAAAATAGTTTCTAGTTCTCTCTAGAAACAGTGGGCTGTCATTCTTGCTACTTCAAGTGCTTAGTAATACCTGAATAATAAACACAGCAGTGGTACCGGAGACAATTTTTCTCAGCATAGAAGTTTGCTCCATGTCTCACCTCAATTCCTAAGGTGATACTTGAAGGTTTCTACTTTGAGGCATACATTCCACCATGCAGTGCAACATGTAGTAGTTTTGACCACAGTAGAGTTGCACTTTGGATGTAGTTTCTTCCTCTTCTTTAATTTTCTAAAGAACAAGATATTAGAACATTTTCTGGGAAGTATTCAAGGGAATTATCTTTCTGTCATTGGGTGGCGCTTATATTTTTATAAGCATACTATGGCTCTAGAGAGACATCTGTAGTGAGTCAAAGAGAGGGGCTTCTCTTGGCATGAGTTTATCAATAACATGACTGCAAAATAAGTTTCCTTTCAGAGTTTTGAAATGACAGCAACATCCCATTTTTCACGAATATATCTGACTGGTTAAAAACAAAATTAAAAAATGATTTTCATGTGCCTTCAAGATATTTTTGTAGAAATCATTTTTTGCTTTCATTTATTACTAAAAAAGTTAGAACACCAATAATTTTGATCTTCCATCATTATTTATGACTATTTTCCTCTGAAAAATTCACATGATAAAGAGAAAATTTCCCTTTCTTTCCCCCAGAATATCTATTTTTCTTGATATTAATCTGACTATAAACAGAGCTCTGAAACTTACTAAATCTTATTTCTCAGCACCAGAGACTCAACAAAGAAAATAGATCCTCAAATCAAGTTTTGCTTTGCAGTACTAGGAGGAATATTAAAGTCAATCTTCAAGTCTCTAATAGTTCTTCCAAATGTCCTAAATAATCATTTGATACTTGTTTGTTCATCACAATTGAAAAAAAAAATGATAGGGAAAAAAACTCTTAAGCCAACAGGAAGCTTTTAGAAGTGAGCTACCATTGTAGCATTGTTACCAATTTGAGTCATTGTAGTAGTGATAATTGAAGCTGTTCATAATCAGAGAGAGGCATTTAAGGCCAAAATTAGTAAAAAGTATTTTGTTAGGGCTGTTAGTCAAGGCTTTTCACCTGGACAATGTCTATTGTATAAAATATATTATTAAAAATTGGTTTCTCATCCTTGGTAGAATATTTTTAAAAGATCTGTTGCCATATATATTATTAAAGCAATTGGCTCCTAAGAAAAGAATAGCTTTTGTTCTACTCAGTCTTTTCTTGAGTATTAATATCCTGATTAAACCCCAAATCTCCATGAATGATTCCCATGAATAACGACGTCCCTGGTCTCTTTAAAATGAGGATTCTAAAGCAATTCTCCAAATTTAAAGACCTCTCCAGATTCAAACTCTGAATGGATTGTGCAGCAGAGGTTAAAACTTGAACTCCTTGACCTCCAGTCTTTCCCTTGTCTGTTCTCCGTTGTTGTATCCCACCCCTAATTCCCCCCAGAACTTAGAGAAGCTTGGGGAAATGGTATGAGCTAAAGGAATATGTGCAAGTATCTCATATGGAGTCCATAGAATGGACCCACAGATCAGTGGACACTTTCCATTTAAAATCTGTTTAGCTCCAAAAAGGAAAAGCCTAAGCTGCGAGGGGAAGGAGCATCTCATGTGAAACTCATTTGTTTGGATTTGCTGAGGCTGTTCCTTCATTTGTCCAGGTGCAGTCGTTTACTTCTCACAGGCTGTTCTGCTATGGAGTTGTTTCAGCCTTCATAGAAATGCTAAGGCTCCTGGCTGGGGCAGATGATTGCCTTGCTAGAAGATCTCTTTACTGGTAGCAGCCTGTGGCTACCACAGTGATTAAAAAAAAAAAAAATCTTGCCATCCTTATCCTTTGATTTCGGAATACTGCTCTGGGTACTCGATCCCCAGGTACTTCTCTCCTTGCCTGGGTGTGTGCTTCTTTATTATTATTGCTTATCTGTTTCAGTCCATAACCTTACCTTAAACTCTGATGCAGATGTGTCCTGATTTCTGGTGTGGATATTTCATACTTTGTTTTTCTCCCTGTGTATAATTTATCTAGCTCCTGAGTAGTACCTGGATTCTACCTTAACTAATAATTTCCAGGAATTATTCCACTCTGGAATCTGTCCCAAGCTCTAGCCTTCACTGTAGGTTACCTGTTGTTTGTTTCTTATCTTGTCTCTCAGATCTACTTGCCTCCCACAGTTTCAGAACAAATATTTACCAAAACCTATGGAAAGGGCTTCTGGATTCCATAACAACACTGCTTCCCTCCTTATCGAGAAGCCCTGAATAAATATTTCTTTACCTTGTAGTTGGTCTAAGTCTGACTGTCAATACAATGATATTTATAATTAAAAAACAGGAGTACAGAAGGGTAAACGTTTGGGTTTGATGCCAGAGTCTTCTATTCTCTCTCAGCTGATTAATACAATTTTGGTTTAGATGTGGTGGGTGTGAATTGCTCTGAATCTGAAGAAAAGTTTATAAATCTCTGAAAAAAATTGTTTTGTAATTGTGTATAGTAGTAATATTGCTGTGTGAAAACAGGTGCCAACCAAAAAGCCTAGCTTTGAAGGAAAGCTTCATAGTTGAGTTATGAGACAGCTGGAGAGCAGCAAAATAGATATGGATCCATAAGCCCTGCAGGAAAAACAACTTTAATCAGGGCCTGACACGTTGGGTGATTGTAACGAAGTCCCTTGGTATGTGTAAGCCCTGGATCAAATGGGACCAATTGACTATTGACAGGCGTTACATTAGTGCAAAACTGGATGAAAAACTGGCTATTGCCCTGCACAGACTCCAATAATGAGAAATGAGGTTCTTGTGAAAGAAAGGGACTTGGTTTGTTTTCAAAAAACGTATGTGCACTGGCCCAGGTGATACCTCTCTGGTGGACTGAAATTCCTCAAGGCGCGGCCTTTAGATACTGCAGTGGCATTTAGTTCTGTCTTTCCAAGCCTCTCCCTGTGACAGCCCTCTTTTACTCCTTAAATTGATTCCATGGTTCTGAATACCAGTAGCTAATGCTGGCAGCCTGACCCGGGAGTAGGGAACATCATCCCGTCTTGAGAGCCCCTCAAATGGATTTTACAAGGGAATGGTGCATACTATGCTGCTAGGTGCAGTGAAGCATGTTTCTAGCACTTTTCACAGATCATAAATTAATTTGAAATGAACCTCTCTCCTCCCACAAAATATAATACCAGAGAAGAACTGTCATCATGTTTTTTCTGAAGCATAGCGCTTGAGGGGGGAAAAGTCATTTTCTCCTGCATTTGTTGACGGGACACATGACAGGTACCAAATGCTAGGCTGGCCACAAATGCGTGGCATGTGTGTCCAATTCAAAATAATTTGTAGTTTGAGGTAGATTCTCCACACCTTCAGCTCTGAACCTGAAACAGTGGAAAGAGCTGTGCATATTCCCATCCAAAGGTGGGTATTACGCAAAATCACAACCAATGTCTCAGGAACCCTAAATGTCCTGCTGTTTCTGTATTGCAAATATAAGTGATTATCCTTGATAGTTATTCTGGAAAAGGTAAGAAGGAACAAGTAGGACATGCAGCCTATTTTACTATTATGTGTGGGCATTTGGTAAACAATAAAATAATGCAATATCCTTTTTAGTAATACTGCAAGGTGGAAAGCATGAAACTAATTTTTTAGAACTTAATATTCAGAGTGCTTTGTTAACTTGTGTGGAACACCTGCTCTCTTACATACAAAAAATTTACTAAATTGATTATATTAAAATTGGTTCATCTCATTAGTTTAGTTTTCTTATTTTCCTTTGCCTTAGTATATAGCAGGGACCAAAGAAAGCCATATTTGATTAATTGTACTATGATTGAAAGTGATCGTAGGTCAAAGAGAGTAAGAAAACATTGAAGTTAAAAAGAAGGGAGAAAGAAAAGCAGAAAGGAGAAGATGTTCTGTTAGTAGTGAGTATCCAGAAAACTCAATATAAACTGTCTTGTCACTGGCCTTTTTTCCTGCCTAGATCCTCTCCTGATTTCCAGAACTATACATCTAACTATCCAAAGACTACTGTTCTCCTATGTTTCATGGGTACCTCAATTCAATGTCCAAACTGAACTGCTCGTTTTTCCTCCAAATATGTTCCTCCTTCCATGGTCCCTGTTTAGGGACCATCATTCTACCAAAGATAGAGACTCAGGAGTCATCTGAGATTATTTTGTCCATTTTCATTCTCAATAGCTATAAATGGCTTGTCCAGTCTTAGCTCCCAAATTCCCTACCTTTTTATAGCCAAATCTACTGCTTTAGCAGTTCTTGCTTGGATTACTAGTTGCATGGGCTCCATGGCTTTACCCTCCATCGCACTTAAATTTATTAGCCTTCAGCCCGTGGCCATAGCTTTTTAAATGCAAATATGATTACATCACTTCCTTGATTAAAATTCTTTGACAGTCCTTATTGCCCACAGGATAAATTTAGCACCCCAATTTCTTCATGATCTAGCTGTGCTTGCTTCTCCAATCCTACTTCCTGCCACTATACTCTGAGGCCCTTTTACTAGATGAAGAGCAGTTTTCCGTAAGTATAATGCTGTTTCATACTCCCATGTCATTGCATGTGCTATTTTCATTGCTAGGAACACCTTTTTACCTTTGGAACCCAGTTTGGAATCTGGGAAGCCCTCCGTGACTTCTTAGTTTGAATTATTTTCTTTCTCTAGCCCTCCTAGTGTCATGTGCATAATCCTAATATTGTATCCATTATGTTAGTTTAACTGCTGGTTTCTCTGTCTCCCTTATTTATTCTGAGCTCTTTAGGGTCAGGAACACTGCTTTATATATTTTTGTACACCCAGTGCAGTACAGTCCGTGGTATATGATGTATGCT
This sequence comes from Eschrichtius robustus, assembly GCF_028021215.1. Classification (NCBI taxonomy): domain Eukaryota; kingdom Metazoa; phylum Chordata; class Mammalia; order Artiodactyla; family Eschrichtiidae; genus Eschrichtius; species Eschrichtius robustus. The sequence continues at coordinate 72,826,854 of NC_090833.1, forward strand.
CAATGTATATGTGTTGACTCAACATATGGATGCAACGATAAAAAGCAGAACTTGGCAGGATGGGAGGTACCACTTTGGAGAGATGATCTCTATTGTTTTGGGGGATTTGGCAATATGTAGACATAATAGCTGAAAGAGGATTTGATCTTAATTCAGATTTGATTTGGACTTTTGGGCATATTGATCCTAAGAAAGCCAACAGCAGTTTATAATTGGAGACTATTATAACGGTGTCGAAGTAGTAACACTCATATGAAAAACTGAAGAAAGACAAATTCTTCTCTCTCTTTCTCTCTTTCTACCTTCCTCCCTTTCTAGCTTCTTCCAAAAGAGATGTAAAATAAATATATTAGAATATATACTTTTATTTTTAAGGTGGCTATCTTAATATATATGTATATACATGTATAGATACATAATTTAAAAAACTTTTAAATACAGTGTAATCCTTTTTGCTGAATAGTTCTGTGTTGATGTGGGTAATGATCAGAAAAAGGGAGTTTGGGGCAGGGGAGGGAGAAGGGAAGTCAAGTAATGGTAAAACCACAATATATATTTTGAGAGCTGGCCTTGGAGGAGAGGAAAAAGCAGAAACAGAGCACATGGCACTTCAGAACTTCGTTCCTCTGCCTGTCAATGGAGGGGGCGGTGGATGCAAGAGTTAAAGGTGTCAGGGCTGAGTGGTGCACTCGGTTCCCACAGGCTCAGTGTGGAGATACCATGGACAGAGCTAAGGCAGCATTCCTCTGGATTAGAGAGGATACTAAGAAACGACCCTGGGTACAGTGGGAACATCTTTTTTTGATCATACCGAACTAATTATGAATGTGAGAATTAACAAAAGCTTTTTTTCTAGTTCAGTTATCCTCTGCTCTTACTCTGGAGCTTTAGCAGTGGTGAGAATTGGCAGTCAACATGTTAGATATCCATTCTATTCTGAGCCCAACCTCCTGGGCTCTCTCTTAAATTGGAGAGAATGCATTTAGGGAAGAAAATGTAGCCAATGACTTCTGCAATGGGGAGTTCATAAGAAGCTGGCTAATACTGCTGGGAATTTGAAGGCATATATGGACTAAGTAAAGTGATGAGTAGGTTATTCCTTGTGGGGTACTTCTCACTTTGGTGTGTAAACATAAGTTGTTATATTGATTGTTTTCACAGTGTGACAAAAAAGCATTGCACGTGCTCCAAGAAGGAAAAATAACTAGTTCCTGTATTCTAAGCACTAGTCCAGACACTTTAATTTACTTCTCCTAACCACAGTCTGGTACGGGTTTATCATCCTAATTTGACCATAGAAGAAGCTGGGCTTCCCAGCTAGTAAGTGGCAGAGCTGGGTTCAACCCTGGGTCTGGCTGACTCAGATCCCGTTCACATTCTTTTCTCCCCACTGCCTTCCTTGCCATCACATCTTGGCTGGCAGCAGGAGAGTCAAACCTGACAGGAACCATGAAAAGCTTGGAGTTCTCAGCCTGCTAGGCAAGCAGCAGTGCCATAGAGGTAAGTCACTGTGAGCCCTGTCATTTATTTCTGTCTACTTTAAGTCTCTTATCTGTAGGGCAAAAAGCATTTACAAAGCTTTCAGAAAAATGCTTTGTGATTACCAGCACTAGGCGAGCAATGGCTTGCCTGTTTTCCACAGATAGCTGCAAAATATGTCTTTTAGGGAGAATTATCTGCTTTCTTCCACTTAGATTCATATATAAACACACTGACGAAAAAAATGTTTTGGAAATCCCATAGTCCTAGGTGTGAACAGATACTTTCTATTCCAGGTTGCATTGAATCAGATGGAAAAAAATAAAAGCTTGAAAAACAAAAAGGTAAAGTAACTATTCAGTGGTAAATAGACAAACAAGAATTGTTACCTCTTGGTAACAAATTCCTGTTCTATGGTAATTCCTGTTAAATCTAGAAATTCCAAGATGTAATTCTACTGGTATGAAATATCAGGTGTTCCCTACCAAAGTGCCAGATTTTTTTTGAGGGGGAGTTTGAGAAAATAATTAGGAAAGGGCTATTAGTTCTTTCTCACTTAAAGCATACCCAGCCCTCTGGGTAGGGTCTACTTTGATGATATTTTTGTCTTTGAAGAAAGAAAGAGGATGTTAGAATTGTCATCCCCATTGGCCTGATAGGAGCTTAATCTTCATTGTCCTTTGTACTTTCTCCATGTAGACTTCAGCTATGGGAATAATTCTTAACAAATTGCACAGCTGACCTTTGTAAGCAGGCCCCTTCCGCATGATTAGAAGATTTAGAATTGCATGAGATTGTGACAATTCATGAAGCCCTGTACACCTTAGACCCCTTGCTCTAACATATCTTGTTGAAAGCACAGACCCAAAGATCCTTGCTGATCCCCAGGTGGACCTTTGGAGCCTTCAGGCCTGGAGCCCAGGTCTTGCTGCAGCTGCTATGCTTATTCTCCTCCTGCTCAAGACAGGGAATTCCCGATGGAGGAAATTCTGAGTGCTCGATAAAGAGCCAGTTTTTGTATAGTCTCACTGAAAAGAATGAACATAACCTTTAAAGGCTTGAGAATGTGTTATTCTGAGTCTTTTTTTTTTTTTATATTCAAAGCCTACTGATTCTATTTGAGATGTCTCTTCCTCGCAAGGTACACCATCCTGGCTGGAAAGGGCTTTAATAAGCCAGACATGGTAGGGTGATTGCTTTGCTCCACTTTGCTTTGCTGTTAAAACATTAAGTGTAATCTGATGTGTCAATAGAGCCACCTCAGGTACTCAGAATCATTTTAATTCCTCTTACCGTCAAAACATAGTGTCAATACTGACATGAATTGGCATTAAAAATATTTGCGAAATCACCTGGAGAACAGCACTTTTTACTGATAGGAGGTCTCTTTAAAAGCGGTCTCTGTCAAAGATTCAATTTGAACTCTTTCTTGGCTTTGAATTTTACAGAGCAGCTTTTTTTTTTTTTTTTTTTTCAACCTGACCTGCTTTGCATCATTCAAACCTATCAGTGGAGGAAAGAAGGTTTTCCTTTTTATCTGACCCTATGGGAGATGTTGTAGATTCCCAGTGTGTGCTCTGTGATGGATGTGCAAATGACACACAAGTGGATGACATCACTCATGGTGGGTGATTAACTACTTCCCTGGGACTCACGAAATGCACTCAAAAGACAATGGGAAGGAGGAGTGATGATTAGAACTTTCTTATATATCTCACCTGGGTGCATGTTTTTACCACTCTAGATAGATTTTAATTTTGGGGAAATATGAATGTACAAAATGGAAGAATATAAATATAAAAACCTTTGATTTGTTTTGGAGAAATATATAAACTTATACATATATTTGTAACATATTTCATGTGCTTTATAATTTATAACATGGATATATAATATATAAATGTATGTATGTGTAACATATAAAGCATATGCAATATGTAAGTATATTCACTTTATATCATATATATAGTGTTCTAGATCCCCAAGCAAATTAAAAAACCAGGAAAGAAATACTTTATTTTTTTGATAAGTGCCATATTCTTTGCTAAGTGGCAAATATAGATTACCTATGTGATTTTTATAAGTATATTGTAATATTTGGAGAGTTGAAGTGATCCTCAAGCATTATTTACCCTGTAATTCATTTGTTAACACGTATTGACATTTGGCAAATACACAGGTTGTTTATTTTCTTGCTTTGCAAAGTCTTTGGGGGATAAATGACCTGTTGAACTGAAAAGTGAACATCCTTGAATTTCAACCTTTGAAAGCAATAGAATCTATTGACAGGAATGACTAGATTTTCTTTGTTGTTTGAAATCTAAAAGCTGGTCATTCCTTTTCTATTTTCCTAATGTTAGCAGAGGTGTGTATGTGTGTGTGCACACATGTGTGTGTGTGTGTGTGTGTGTGTGCTGGCAGCAGATCATTCAGTTGACCTTTTTCATAATCAGCTACAGTAAGTGAGGTGTGCATGTATGTGCGTGTGCTTGCACTTCTGGTGTGATGGACGGTTTGCTTAAATATATGGGAAAAGTTAATCCCTCTGCCCCTGACCTTTGGCACAGGAACCTTGTGCTTCCAGTAGAAAGTGTAGTAAATGCCAAGTCCTTTGGGCAGAGGAAGTTTGCATTAATGTTTTCTACACTGGAGCCTGAGCCATAGATTTTCTGTCAGGCATCCTTTCCACTGCTGATATGGAATAAGTTGAGCTGTATACAGAATATAGTGCCTGATGCCATCTGTTTTGACACCCCAAATATTTTAACCCCAGCCAGTGTATTAAAGGAGAAAGCCTCCCACTCTCTATCATGCATGTAATTACCATGTAGTATGGGAGGTAGAAAAAGTCATGCAGTTTAATATGATTGTCAAAGGGTCAGTTGTCATGTTAATTATCAAGGTCTGAGTGATTATAATATGACACGAAGAGGGAGGAGGATGTGTATAGTACATACTAACCTTGTAAATACAGTTAACTCTTGATCTTCTTGGAAATCTAGGGCTGTGATGCTAGCATAACGCAGGCATACAACTCTGCATATGCCAGTCTCTCTGTCTGAAATGTTTGGGGAATACAGGTTGCAAACTGAGTGAAGCAGCTTTGGAGGAAAGACCCCGCTTTAGGAGATTAAAAAGTTGTCCAGTGCGGCAACTGGATTTAGCAGTTTAGAAGTAATCCTTGACGCCTCTGTCTCCACATTGCTTCCTCCAAAGAGACGTAAGTCCCGTTGATTCTAACACTTAAATATCATCCAAATCTATCCCTTCCTCTCTATTTGCATTTTCATTGTCTGTCTTAGGTTCCCCTCATTTCTTGCCTAGATTATTTGCCAGATTACTAGAAGCTGCACAGCTTCCAGTTTTAGGTTCTCTAATCCATTCTTCAGTGTGATTTTTTTAAAAAATGCAAATATACCAAGTCCCTCTGAACTGAGTGTTATTCTCAGATACCCCATGCTCCCCTGTGCCCCTTCTGTCATTCTATGTATTGCCCTCTCTACATTTCCTACGTTTGTGCCTGTAAGTCATCCTTTAAACCCCAGGATACATATCACCTCCTCACTGTAAGCCTTTATTGGTCTGATTTAAGAGCCTTCTTTGGGCTCCCTTGGTGTCATGTGCTTGTTTTGGTTATGGTTCTTTTCCTGATTTATTAGAGTTGTCTTTTGAGAGTTGTCTTTACAGCTCCTGCCTTCTAGAGCATAAGGACTTGAGGGCAGGGACCATGATATTTTGTTTTGTATCCCAGAGCCTGGCATAGAGTAAGTGCTAAATGAGAGTTTCTTCAATAAGATAATAAAAGGACATGACTTTTAGATAATAGAATAATATATGACAAGTAATAATCCTGGAAGATGGTCAGTAAAAGAGAGTGTTTATGTAGGAGGTGGTTGGTGACACACATTTGTTCTAACAGATCTCCCTGAGCCTCTCTCACTGCTCACCTATACCAGTCTTGGCGTGATCACTCTCAAATGACTAGGAATAAATAGTCTAAATCCTTGCACGCCACCTCTTGATTTAATTATAATCTTTGGTGTTGGGAAAGGGAGGCTCTTCTTCCTTCCTCCTCTGGTTTCTTATGCTTCCCCTTGGAGCAAGAAAGAGTTGCTGATTGATGAGTTTGGGAGTGGAATTAAGCATGCACAGTTCATCTCCTTGCCCTCCTTTTTCTTCTGGAGCATAGCTATACCAGGGACATGCATTCTATTTTGCTACTCTTTGTCCTAAAGCCTGTGGTGGTCTGATGCTGCATATGACTGGATGGGCAAAAGTGTCTAAATCTGATGTCCAATAATAGGAATCCCAATTTGTTAAATATGTAAACCACATTCTTCAATAATAGATTTATCAATATAAAAGATATGTTTCTATCCCAACTGTCAAACTCTTCTGTTCTATTTTGTATTTGTTTCACATCTCAGGTGGAGGACTTATTTATTTATTTATTTATTGGCTGAGTTGGGTCTTCGTTGCTGCGTGTGGGCTTTCTCTGGTTGCGGCGCGCGGGCTTCTCACTGCGGTGGCTTCTCTTGTTGCGGAGCTCGGGCTCTAGGCACACGGGCTTCAATACTTGTGGCTCGCGGGCTCTAGAGCGCAGGCTCAGTGGTTGTGGTGCACGGGCTTAGTTGTTCCGCGGCATGTGGGATCTTCCCGGACCAGGGCTTGAACCCTTGTTCCCTGCACTGGCAGGTGGATTCTTAACCACTGCACCACCAGGGAAGCCCTGGAGGACTGTTTTTATTGGGTAAACTCATAGATGAACACATAGAATTTGAGAGCTAGAAAGAATCTTAGCTCTACTCTAAATATATATTAAACTTTGAGAAGTTCATTTCTGCTTACTAAAGAACAGTGATTCACTTAAAGTTATGTAGAGTCAGCCATCATTGTAAAAATTAATTAGACTCATTTCTGAACAATTATCATTTTGGGATGTGAGCCGTGGTAGGATTTAAGAGCAAGACTGAAACAAGGAAGCCACAACCAGGTAAGCAGAAAGGTTAGTACTAGCCATGAGTGGTTGAATGCAGAAGTAAAGAGTGAGGATGCCTATGTGTGTGGGGAGGGTAAGGTGAGAACAAACATGGAGATAAAGTAGGTTGTGGAGGTCAATAATCCAACAAAGAAAACTTAGCAGTTCAGAAATCCAGGGGAGGATCTTGGACAAAAGGCTGTACCAGTATCAAGAAGCATAGAACTTTAGGATTGGAAGATACCATATGTCATTGAGTCTATCCACACATTCATTATTTAAATCATGCCCCCAATATTATCACTCTACAATGTCAGTTCCACGTAGTATCTGTCTATTTCCAGAGACAAAACTCTCACTATGTATTAACTTATTGCATCTTCACTATGTCCATTCTGTCTTTGGATATCTATAACTGTTCTGCTTTGAGTGAAATCTATTTCTCTTAATTAATCTCTTACTGTGATATCTTATGAACTTTGCTATAACTAAGGGGATTTTATTGTTGAAAGGGACATGGAATAATCTTTTCTTCTGCCATAGTTCCTAGAAGGAGAAATACTCTCCTAAATATAGATAGCATGGTTTTATTGTCCCATAGTAGGGGTGGCCTTAAAAGGGAATAGGTTCTGGTATCTGCCTCTTGATGGAAAAATATGGCTCCATATTTACTGGGTTAAGATCATTGTCTTTGGCAGACATTCACCAGTTTGCTTGGTCAATATCAATGAACAAGTTAAGTCCTTCAGTCACCTGGGGGTCACTTTTGCAGTTGACTTATCCTGGCAGGTGCCATGGTGTGTATTTTGTTTAGAGCCAGCTGTTCTGTTGGAGCATAATGGAGCCATTCCTGCCACAGTAGGTGACTGATAATACATATGAGAAAGTATTTCAGACCAAAATAAAAATGTCCATCTATCTCATGGTCTTGGTGGATACTCCTGAGACTGTATCAAGCACTTTTTAAACGCTTGGCTCGAACTGCCCAAAGCTGAGAAAAATTCTTGCAAAAACATTTAACAGATATGCTCTTTCTATCTGCTATGATGGAAAACTGGAATGGCCTTTCATTCCAGAGGGAATAATTGGTTAAATGACTCAATATTTTTAAAAGGAAGGATAGTAGCCATACTATCTTCTTATTTTAAAAGAAATGTAGATTTTGTTCATCTCACCCAGTCTCTTTAAATGTGTCTGCCTTACTTACTCAAACAAATGGTGGTGGCATGCAAAATGGCAGCCATGTTTTAGGTTCTACAGCTTTGATGTTCATCTCTGCTATCTCCTTGTCATAATTTACGACAGATTTCTTCTTCTTGCTCTCATCCTTTCTGTATTACTGATCCATTCTGGGGCTGTGTTGGGCCTCATTCTTCTGTCCCATTTTGGACAAGTTTTTGCTTTAGCTCTCTGACTCCAGGATCATTCTGGTATTTGGCCTCTGGTTCTCTGGATTAGAATCACCACTTACAAGGCACATGTCCACTTACTACCCTTGCCAGAGAGAAGAATTTGACAGATATGACCTGAATCTATCACAGAATGCCAACACTCCTGGCTTGGGAATTCTTCCTTTCTTACCAAATGCATTCTTGAAAGGACTGATATATAGGGATGTTGTATAAGGATTATACTATTATGTACTTCTATTATTTATTATACTACTATATATGTATTACTTTCATTTCCCTTAGATTATATTAAACCATTAGGTGTCTATACACTTGGATTAGTTATCTTAGCCTCTTACAAAGGCACCTTGAAGGAGTTATGCTTTGAGGTTATGCCCTCAGCTGTGACTGAGGCCCGCTATAAGAAACAGCTTATTTTGGACTTGTTTTGAAAAACATTGAAGAACTTGTCCATTACATCACTTATTATCTCATGTATAAAGCTTCAGAAATACATGTCTTTTAGAATTTAACAGAGGAAAATGTCATCTCTTTCCATGAATGTTTTCCCCTTTCTATAATGAGAAATTCATATTTCCAATAACGTAACTCAATATATTCTCATTTATTTGCCCTGGATGCCAGGAAGCTCAGGGCAAAATGTAATGGTTAAATATAGCATTTAATACTTTAGTTAGTACAAATACATTTTTCCTTTATCTGAGTTTTCTATTTGTATCTTATTAAGTTGTTTTGTGTATATATGTGTGTTTGTATGCCAATAATCTCAAATCTATTTTTGAAAGAGTCAGTATTATATAGACTTATAATATCGTCCCTGAACAACTGTCTTTCTTACTTGGGTAAGCTGTGGTAAAGTCTTTAGGGACCTACTTTTGGAATTTCTACACCTTCCTTAAGGGATTCCGTGTATCAGCCCTATTCTGAATCCTTGGATACTTACAAAAACACATGGCATGCCACTAGATGCTATAAGTCACGTCTAAACTAAACCAAACCCAAACCAGCCACCTTCCTCAGTTGTCTTTCCATATTGTTGAGGAAGTATCTTCTGTAAAGAGTGGGACTTTAAGGACAAATAATAAGTTTACAGAGACTGTCAGAGGCTAGCAAAGGTACACATTGGGCACCCAGAGAAGGTCTGGATTCCACTTCATCTGGGATCCAAAATATGGATAGATCTGAATACATGATGTGGAGATTTGAGGGCAATGGTGTGCTGATAAACTAGCTACCCCTCCCTCTTCTGCCAAGTTATGATTTGTAGTGTTTTCCGATTTCCATGGTATAAATACTTCTTCCAACGTGGCCAATTTCAAGCTATTTATGATTTAACAACTGGCTTGAAAAAAATTCCTAAATATTTAAAAATTGGCTGTGTTGAGCCCATTTGAGCTAGATCTTGCATACCACTGGAAAAAGGCTTTACCACATGTGATATTATGAGCAAAGGCTCAGATTTGTGAGGTCCCAGTAAGGGACAGAAAACAGTCCCAACTGGCTGCATCAGGAGGTTCATGTCGGGAGATGATGATGACAAGAGTCAAGAGATAAATTGAGGCAGAGTTTGGAGAGTGTTCAGTTGGACATACTGTACCAACTGTGGGGAGCTCTTGAGTTTTTTGAAATAGATAAGTGACAGGATAAAATTAATATTTCAGGAGGGTTGACCTGTTATTAGTTATATGTTGGGTAGCTTTAGGGGAGTAGATGGGAGCAGAGAAGGTAGTAATGACCTTTTTGAAAAGCTGTAGGTGTGAAGTGATAGAGAACTAGATTTAGAGGAGAAACAGCTAGTGTGAGAAGGAAAGGATGGTGGAAGGCAGGACAGTGGAGGCAGTGAGGACAGTGCATCTCTGTTCCACATAGAATCCGCTGGGTTAGTTTGAAAGCTTGTACTGCAGCCAACTCAGGGTTCATTTAGTCATTTGTTTGGGGATTGATATTAGCTGTTACTGAAACCTTCACTAGGGTTGTGGTGAGAACACCTGTGCATCATCTTTCCATGTGGTTGCTTGGCTTCATTACAGCATAATGGCTGGGTTCCAAAAGCAAGCATCCCAAGAAATGACCAGGTAAAAACCACATTGTTTTCTATCACCAACCCTTAAAAGTCGTGTGATGTTCCTTTTGCTACATTCTATTTGTTCAGTCAGTCACAAAAGCACATCCAGTTTCAATAGGAAGGGAAATAAGAGTCCATCTCTTGATGGGGAAATAGCAAATTTCTGAAAGACCATATGAGAGTGGAACAAAAGGGTTTCCCAAGAGGTGATTGCTATTATTCTTATTAAATGGGTTTAAATGTCTCCAAGCAAACTAGTTCCCTTCAAAACCTGATGAATATTTTCAGTAAATGCCTGGTGTGGGTTAAGTAACGACCAGGAAATAGTAGTTATATAGCTCTTGTCAAGCGAGTGGTATGATTAATGTGTAGTACTATTGCATGAGACGGAAGATAATAGCATTCTCTGAGAAGGGAGAACAAGGTCTTACTTGTATGATGAGCTTGTTTTTGGATTAATTAACTGGGGGAAAGTAACATAATAAATTGCAAACTCTTATTGAAAGCTTATCATGCAATAGATTCAGTAAATCATCTTTATCCATTATCTCATTTAATCCTCACAAATAAATCTAAGAGGTAAGTATTATTAGCCCCATTCACAAAGGATAAAACTGAGGTTCAGAGAAGTGAGATAATTTGCCTGGGGTCACACTGTTAAATAATGAAAGCTGGATTCAGTCCCAGGCCTGTATTCTTAACTGTTACATTCTACTTCCTCTCTGTGAAGTTGGGAGAAAACTGGAATAGAAATAGAGTCTTCATTTTGACTGCAAAGAAATATGTCTAGGGGTGGGATTAATGCTGTACATGAAATGATACTTTAAATGTGGAGGTGGACTGGGATTCAGAAAGTGATGGAGTGATGCATGTGCCCTGGAAACTTTGCAGTCCCTTGAATTAAAATGCAGGTCTCAAGTTACAATAGGAGTGCGGTAAGGCCAGAGAACCTTGACGCGTGCTTGCACAGGAGTATAACCATTTTCACACATGTTTAGCACAAACAATATTAGATGTCAAATGTATGTTTATATATCTGCTTCACCCACTAGGCTCTGAGCTCTTGGCAACATGCATATAACACTTAGTAGGTAGTCAATATATGTCTGTAAAATTAAATAGAAAGGAATTGCACTTTATTCATCTTTTGCTCTATAATTTATTTACATTTTGTTTTCTCTAATTTTTGTTTGTAAAGTTTCTTCAAAGTTTTAGTGTGTTTTAGTGATTCTAAGTGAACCCAAAGTATGAGATCTCTCTGTTTTATCACTCTTAGTCCAGTGCATAAAAGAAAGAAAACCATGCCTTATCATTCTTAGTCCAGTGCGTAAAAGAAAGAAAAGCACGTCCTTGAATGCCCCTTTCCTGGTTGCAATAATCCTGGTGGAGAACGCTAAGAGGAAGGGGAATCACAGGAGAATGGAGGCAATAGTCTCTTACGGTCCCTAGAGAGAGTCATAATCCTTGTCCACAATCCTATATAGATATCCCTCTGCAATAAGAATTTGGAAAGAAGTGTTCAGTCATTCATCTGGACAGTTAGAAAACTGTTAAAAACTTTATGACTTTATGTTCTTTAAAGTAACCAATCTATCATCTTGTTGTGAAATTTTATTTGTTCTGACATTTTGACATTTATGTGATTAACACCTCTGGTAATGGTTGAAATTAAACATAGACTAAAAGGACTCAGGCCGAACAAGGATGGGTGTCCTCTAATTTTCCTGGAGATTAATCTCTTCCTCTCTAATATATAAAAGTAAACTTTTTCTTGGTTTGATTTTGCCTCCCAAGGTCTTTCCTAAGTTATAATTAGAGATGAAAATTAAGATATCAATGAAAAAATACACTCCGATTTATCACTTCCGACAGAGGAGGTCTTTCCCCCAGGCTGCCTCCCAGTTCCTTATTTTAAAGGAATCAGCAGGTGAGGGTGACTATTTCTCAACTAGTGGCAGCTTGTGAGAGAAGAATTATATTCAGGAAAATATGTGAGATTAAAGCACATCAGAAAAGAGGCATCATATCAAATCAAGATATTACTCAAATCAGCTCACTACCCAGTTTCAGGGTTGGAGTTTTAACACCTTATGCTTCTTATAGACAGATGACATAAACCTCCTAACAAGATTTCACTTAAAGATGGCATCTTCCTTTGAGAAAACACAGTGACTAGCATTTAATAAGCATTTACAAGCCAAGTGCCTGATAGACTATGTATTTATACAACTTTCAATCCTCACAAGTCTCTTGTGTAGGTATTATTATATCTATTTTGTAGAGGAGGAAATTGAGGCTGAGAGAGGTTCAGTGCCTTGCCCAGAGACATGTAAAACATAAATAGAAGAACCATAAATGTAATGTGGGTGTCCTAAACTAATGCTTCTGAAACTTTTTCTTTCTTTCGTCCCAAAAGATTCTAATGCCCCCATGCCCACATCTCTTTCTCTGCTTAGTTATGAAATACTCCTCTTTATTTCTATCATCCTAGAGGATTGTTTCTGGCCAGCTTTCTTCCTCCCTCCCAACCTTCCTTCCTTCTTTCCTCCCTTCCTCCCTTCCTTCCTTCCTTCCTCCCTTCCTTCCATCCTCCCTCCCTCCCTCCCTCCCTCTCCCTCCCTCCCTCCCTCCCTCCCTTCCTTCCTTCCATCCTTCCTTCCTTCCTTCCTTCCGTCTCTCCCTCCCTCCCTTCCCTCCTCCCTCAGTCCCTCCTCATTTTCTTTCTTATCAGGAAACCAATAATTTTTCTTTCAATTTTCAATATTGAAAAATGTATTTTACCCATATTTTATTAAATCTATGATGGCATTGATTGAAAGACACAAGATTGGACTATGTTCTACTAAGGAAAAAAAAATGCTATCGACTAAATTATGACATAATGCCTTAAAGATGGTCCTGCATGGCGCATGATTCATTTACATCAGCCAGTCATTGTCTTTCATCAGTGTCAAGGGATTTAGCAGTTTATTTTGTTTTCAGTTCCTCTGCTTGGCAAGGGATAGCTAATCCCTTTTGTATGTATCTTAATAACAAAACCCAATACAACCTCATCTACTTCTGGGTATTTTCTTTTCTTAGGTCTATAAACGCATGGTTATTATTTGTAAGAAAATATGGGGCTCAAGTCATTCCTGATATGTTGAATATTTGCTTCACTAAATCAAATTTATTCCCCACTGCTCTATTTCTGTATATTTCTGTGTATGTAATAACTTCTGCTTCAGTGCTGAATCATAGTGTAATCCTATAGGAGACATTTTAAATGGCAGTTAAACTGAACACTTGTAGCACCAAAAATACTCAAAACTCAATGGAAACGATGACAATGTGAATAAATTTAATCAAGGCAGTGACAACCACATCAAAACTGTCATCTGGCCAGCAGTGGCTACAACATGCCACTGAGACTCAATTTCAGAGATATTAAAAGGTGAAAAACTGTACTTAGAATCAGTGAAATAAAGAAATATTGAATATGCTTTTTGTTAGCCTCTGTTTTCTGCTTCTCAGATCCTGATCAGGTCCCAGCTCTTTTATTCTTGAGGCATCGCTTCTCCCATACTTCTCATCCTGCAGAAAAATATTGTGCACTGTGCCTCTCTCCACTATGATGGATTCCTTCCTCTACTCTAGGCAGTATTTTATCATTTACCCCAAGGCCTGTTATAAATGTTCAGAAAATTAAATTTTTCTTTTTCCTCTTAGGGAGGAAAAAAAACCCAACTACATTTCCAACTTGGGGCAGTGTATGTTCCCCATTTCCATTGTACTGTGGTGATATGTAACCCTTTGCTGATAGACGTGGTGAGCATAAAGGGATGTAATTCACATTTAACTCTGCACTAAACTTTTAAAAGAACTGTATTGTAAGAATTATTTTCCATTGTTAAATATTTTGGAAACATTTTGTATGTAACTAATGAACACTTCCTTTGTGCTATGAGAAAAGTACCGATATAGTAGTTGATTTTTGATTTTTATTACACATTCATTTTTTCTTTTTTCCTGTATTCTTCATAATTTTTTCAGTTTCTTGAAATGTAATTGTAATACCTGCTTACTGTACTAATCCAAACAATATATAGTCAAAAGTGAAATTGATAGTTTCTTACTTTCTCTTTCTAATCCCATTCTCTAATGTAACCACTGTAATCTATTTCCTTTATTAATAGAAACAAATATATATCTGTGTGTGTGTGTATGTATATATATATGAAACATGAGTCCCTAACATGGAGCTGCTATTCTTGCGTAATAGAATATTGTGGGGCTATTTCTAAGTTAATGCATAATGATCTACATTTTTCTTTTAATAGCTGCTTAGTGTTTTGTAGTATTAATATATCATGATTTAGGCAAACATTTCCCTGCATATGGGCATTCTAGTTGCTTACAGAGATTGTTATAAACCTTTTAGAGTTATTTTTGGGTAAGGATTTGAGGATATTAGACATTGCTGATTTTTTCTTTTTCTTTTTTTCCCCCCATCAGCTAGAATCCCAGAAATGAAAATACTCAGGGTATATACATATTAAAAATTTAATATCACTATTTAAATTTGTCACAGTATAAAAATATACACTTTAACCAGTAATCAATGAGTGTGCAAGTTCTAGGTTTTCATTAGCATGGAATGTTATAGGATTTTAACATTGTCATCCAACAGGCAAAATTTGGTATCTTGTTTTAATTTGCATGTTTCACCACTATTGAGGTGGTATATTTTCATTGTTTATTGATCATTTGAATTTCCTCTTTTGTGGTTTGCCTACTCCTATATTTGATCCATTTCATTTATTTATTTATTTAATAAGCAGCTCTTTATTGAAGACATGACCAAAATATCACCAGCATTTAGAGTAGGTGGAAACTTGTTACATTTCTGCTTTGGGACAAGGGATGAATAAACAACTATCCAACATTAATTTCCTTCCTAAGAGTTTCTAATTAGATAATGCCATATCATTAACTGATGGTAAGGAATTGGTATTTTGACCCGTTTTAGATTGTCTTTTTCTTAATGATTTGAAAGAACTCTTTACATTCTTAATAACAACAAACGTGGAATGCTTACTATTTCAATTGACTTTGACTCTGAGTCCTTTATAAGTGTTAACACAATTAATTTGCACGACAACCTTATGAAGTAGGCACAATTTATAGGTAAGAAAACTAGGGCAGAGAAAGGTTAAATATGTGTTCTAGGTCACATAGCTAGTGAGTAGCAGAGCTGGTATTCAAATGAAGGCCAGTGCTATATGAAGTCATGTTCCAACTCCTGAACTATGGGCTGCTCAGCCAGAAGGGTAGGTCACTGTGTGCTGAGCACAGAGATATGCTATTGCCGGGTTCATAGGAGTTGGTGGCATGCATTTTTCAGAGCATTTTGGAAAACAAATATTTTTGTCTAAAGTCGATAAGAATTATACTTCTCATGAAGAAAAAATAAAAACGATACCATTTCAAAGTAGAATCTTAATGGTATATATTGTTATTGAAAGTGAACAGTGGGAGATACTGAGTAAGCTGATAAGGCAGAAACTGAACAATGAAAGCAAAGGAGCAGAGGGGAAATTTTCTTAGTCACACCAGGCATTAAATGTCATAAATTCTTTAATGAAGTGGGATTAAAAAATAATATAAGGACTACTTTGTAATTTGTAGTTTGTTTAAGTAAATTGTTTGTATGTAGTTTTCATTACATTAGCCACTCTTAATTAATCTCTTTGTGGTCTTTATAAAGTTCTTGGTTTAAGAAGACTAACATATCTCCCCCACCAAGGATTGTTACAATGGATAGATTTATGACTGTTATGACTTTTTTTTAACAAATTTAATTGTGCCAGAATTTTAACACATTTTTTTTCAATACCTCCATTTAGCTTCATTTTTGGAGCCCTCATATTGCCCGACTGCAACAATAAAAAATAATCTTAATTCAAGATAAACCCAGGCATCTTAGTGTTAAACTCATTTAATTAAGGATTTCCCCCTCTAACTTCTTTCCTTTTTCCAAGAATTGGTCTAAGTTTTAGGGGCTTTGGATCATGGTATTTGGGAAAGATATTTGGTTCAGGGCCATTTTTCTTTTAAGTGGGTATACACAAGAAACTGCAATCCTCTTTGGTCCTTGGTCATGGCCAGACTTCCTAACTGGAATCTTCCAGGGCATCTCTTATAGGTTAAATTGTGTCTTCCAAAAAGATATGTTGAAGTCCTAACCCCCAGTACCTCAGTATGTGACCTTATTTGGAAATAGGGTAATTGTAGGTGTAATTAGTTAAGATGAAGTCATCCTGGAATAGGGCAAACCCCCTAATCCAATATGACTAGTGAGTGTCTTTTTTTTTTTTTCTTTTATAAATTTATTTATTTATTTTTGGCTGTGTTGGGTCTTCGTTTCTGTGCGAGGGCTTTCTCTAGTTGCGGCGAGCGGGGGCCTCTCTTCATCGCGGTGCGTGGGCCTTTCATTGTCGCGGCCTCTCTTGTTGTGGAGCAAGGGCTCCAGACGCGCAGGCTCAGTAGTTGTGGCTCATGGGCCTAGTTGCTCCGTGGCATGTGGGATCTTCCCAGACTAGGGCTCGAACCCGTGTCCCCTGCACTGGCAGGCAGATTCTCAACCACTGCGCCACCAGGGAAGCCCCAGTAAGTGTCTTCTTATACGTGAAGACAGGAGAGGAGAAGGCCTTGTGCCAATGGAGGCAAGAGATTGGAGTTATGCAGCTATAAGCCAAGGAATGCTAAGGATTGCTGATGACACCAGAAGCTAAGAGAAAGCCATGGAACAGATTCTCCCATAGAGCCTTTGAGAAAAGATATCTCTGAGACGTCTTGATTTTGGACTTCTAGCTTCCAGAACTTGGAAGAAATAAATTTCTGTTGTTTTAAGCCATTAGGGCTATGGAACTTTGTTGTGGTAGCCTTAGGAAACGAATACAGCATCCAAACTCACGCCACTTCTGTGTTGTTTTCTTAGCCTACTGGTCCACTTGCATTCAGAGCTGTATCCACTCTACTCATTTGGGAAAATGTTTGGCTGTTTCCCATGCCCTGTCAAACTGCTCATCTGCCAGAGAACTTCATGTAGCTTCTCTATACTATTACAGGGACAGGTTGTCATGAATACTCTGTAGTGCTTGACAGCTTCCAGGACAACCACATAGGAAACCCCCTTGGGGTTTTGGGATTCAGAAATAGAGAGTATGTAAGCTATAATTCTCCTGTGCCTTGGAGCTCACCTAGGAGTGAGGACATGAGGCAGGATCTCATGCACGATTCCTACCCCAGTATGCCCTTGTATTGCTCTTTTTTCTAAGCCTTCCCTATCCCTACTTACAATTTCTACCCAACTCTTAATTTTTCTACAGTCTCAAATTCCTGGGATTTCTACCTAGTCTGGGTAAACAGATAATAATTGCCACTACAACTTGGGTCTATCATTATCCATCCTTGAATTTTCTGTCTGATATCTAGTAGGAGTAAAAATCCAGAATTTGCCATCTTTGTTCTCTGGGTCTTTTATGACATGCTTTCTTTAGACAATGGGGAACTCTAGTCTTGTGGGTTTTATTTATTTATTTATTTATTTTTGGCTGCGTTGGGTCTTCTTTGCTGTGCGGAGGCTTTCTCTAGTTACGGCGAGCAGGGGTTACTCTTCATTGCGGAGTGTGGGCTTCTCATTGCAGTGGCTTCTCTTGTTGAGGAGCACAGGCTCTAGGCAAGTGGGCTCAGTAGTTGTGGCTCGTGGGCTCTAGAGTGCAGGCTCAGTAGTTGTGGCACACGAGCTTAGTTGCTCTGAGGCATAAGGAATCTTCCTGGACCAGGGCCCAAACCCATGTCCCCTGCATTGGCAGGCAGATTCTTCACCACTGCGCCACCAGGGAAGCCCTAGTCTTGTGGTTTGAATGGAAGTGAGTCACCATTAAAGGAAAAATACAGATGCATAAGACCTGAAACTATAAAACTCCTTGAAGAAAACGTACAGGGAAAGCTTCTTGACAATGATTTTATAGAAATGACGCCAAAAGCACAGGCAACAAAAACAAAACTAAACAAGTGGGACTACATCAAAGTAAAAATCTTCTGCACAGCAAAGGAAATGATTAGCAGAATGAAAGGGCAACCCATGGGATGGGAGAAAATATTGTCAAACCATATATCTGATAAAGGTTAATATCCAAAATATATAAGGAATTCCTACAACTCAATAACAAAAAAACTCACAAAGTTGAAAACCAAAACTGATATCTCGGTTAAAAAATGGGCTAAGGATTGAACAGATATTTCTCCAAAGTAGTTATGCGAATGGTCAACAGGTATATGAAAAAAGTCTCAATGTTACTAATCATCAGGGAAATACAAATCAAAACCACAGTGATGTTATCACTTCACACCTGTCAGGATGGTTATTATAGATATATAAAAAGCCCAAAAGATAACAAATGTTGGCTAGGATGTGCACTGTTGGTGGGAAAGTAAATTGATGCAGCCATTATGGAAAACTGTATGAAGTTCCCTCAAAAAATTAAAAGTAGAACTACCATATGTTCTATCAATCCCACTTCCGGGTATTTATGCAAAATAAATGAAATCAGGATTTTGAAGAGATATTAGCACTTTCATTTTCATTGCAGCATTATTCACAATAGCCAAGATGTGGAAACAACCTAAGTGTTCACCAATGGATAAATGAATAAAGAAAATGTGATATACAATGGAATATTAATCAGCCATGAAAAGAAGGAAATTCTGTCATTTGGGACAACATGTATGGACCTTGAGGGCAGAAGCACCGGCTGCTAGTGGTGATGGGAGCTGGGGAGAAGGGTAGAGAGATAGACATGTGTCAGATAGTGAAGGTACTTTTAGCTCTGTTAAGAAATTTTAACTTCATTCCATGGGTGAGAGGAAGATGTTGCAGCGTTTTAAGTAGGCAAATGATTGATTAGATTGTTAATTAAATTGATTAGATTTTAAAACATTGGGTCTGGTTTTACTGAGAGATTGCATTGAAATGATAACAGAAGACTCTGAGAGAAGTTAGAATCATGCAATTGAGAGATGATAGTATTCTGAAGTCATGCAGATGATGAAGTTAACATCTCTAAGAGAGATAGAGAGTAGTGAATATCTAGTGTTAGAAATGATTACATTTAATAATTAATTAGAGGAGGAAAAAGACAAAGAGTGGATAATCTTAGGTCTCTTGCTTGGGCCACACTATAAACAGAAATGCCATTTGATGAGAAATACAATGCAAGAGGATAAACAGGTGTTTTGGGGGGTAAGATAAACTAGTTTTTAGAAATGTGGGGTTTGAGAATTCTACAGACATTCAAGCATGAAAATTTAGTAGGCAGTTTTATACTTGGATTTGGAACTCCAAGAGAGGCCAAACCAGAGGTCTGGATTTGGAGGCCTTCAGGCAGTGACAGAAATCGAAGCCACTGTGATGAAGGGATTGTGATTGCCTATGGATGGTGTATCAGTTAACTGTTGCAGCATAACAAGCCACCTCAAAACTTAGTGGTTTTAAACAAGCATTCATAGTTCTGCTCATATTTCTATAATCTGGATTGGGCTCGGTTGGGCAGCTTGTCTCTGTTTCATATGGTGTTGGCTAGGCTTATTTATGCATTTGCAGTCAGCTAATGGTGCAACTGGAACCAAGGATCTGATATAGACTTACTCACATGTCTGATACCTGGGTTAGGATGATTGGAATGGATGTGAACTGGCTAGACCTTTCTCTTGTCTCATGGTCTTTCATCTTCCAGAGCCTTTCTCTTTACATGACCTTTCATCTTCAAGGAGGATAGCCCCAAATTCCTTACGTGGCATCTCAGGGCTACAAAAAAGGGAAAGCGGAAGCTATAAGATCTCCAGCACAGCCCTAGAATTTGCAGTGTCATTTCCACTTAATTCTATTGGTCCAAGCAAATCACAAGCCCATTCCATTGTGGGAGGGCCCTGGGATGTGAATTCAGCAATTCACTGGGGCGATTTTCCAATAATCAATCACAAAAGGTATGAGAGTGAGAAGAGTCTAGAGCTCTGAAAGGCACAACATTTAAGAGATGGACATAGACAGAGAAGCCCATGTATGTGACTGAAGAGTGAAAAGGGAGAAGAATAGCATTGTAACAATTAGAAGATTCCACTTCCAGAAGGAGGGAGTGGTCAGTTACTGTTGAAAATAATAGTAACTATTAGTTACTATTTTCTTACTATTAGTAAGAAAATAATAGTGAAACAACTTCAGATTTAGTAATGAGCAGGTTGTTGGCACCTTTGACAGGAAGAAATTCAGTGGAACAGAAGGAGCTAAAGCCAGATTGCAGAGAGTTGAGGGAAGGAAAAAGAGGGATCAAGAAGGCCGTCTGTAAAAGGGCAGAGAGAACTAGGGAAATAGCCAGGATATGACATGTTTCTGTGTTAGTCTGTTTGTTTTTAAATAAGGGAGGAATTTGTGCCAGTCTGAATGCTGACATCAAGGTGGCAATCAAAAGGAAAAGATTGAAGATATTTAAGAGACTAATATTAGGGAACTGAGTTCTATTTTCTTGGTTACTGCTACAAATTTGAAGTCATTTTAGCTGCACAGAACAAAACGTGGTTACCTCAAGCTATTACTTTTGAGCTCTTTTTAGTTTTTTAAAAGACAGTTTACATTGAGTCAAAAGAAGTCAAATGCATTAAAATGCATAACTATGTAATTCCTCCTTGCTTTTTGAAGTGTCCAGTTAAAAATAATTTAATCTAAAATGGATCCAAATTAGAAGTAAAAATGTTTAAATTAAAAGGAAATATTTTGAAAGTATATTGTCTTACGAAGGCAAACACTACATTTAAAGTATGCATTCTTGTGCTTGATACATTTATTCATTTTCTTCAAAATGTAAATGCTTTAACAAATGTTGCAAATGTAGAAAAATAAATTAACTTTACATCAGAGAGCAAACATCTTACAAATGGCAACAAGAGACCAGTTGTATTTAAGATGTCTGATATTGCTTTATGTCTGTATTAATAATAAAATATTTTTATGCACTATTTCTCCTCATGGAAAACCCTGCTGTCCTTATTCATATACAGATAAAGCTGAAGTGGGATCTGGATGCCTGTGTACCTCCCACAGGCTTTTTCTGGAACTAATTTGATGAGAAGAAAATTTACACTTTCTAACCACCCTTTTATACAGATATGCTCCTCACTATTTTACCCCTAGAGCCCCGGGTATTTCTATGATTTTGATAGAGTAGATCAGACACACATGTTTGCTCCAGAGCATTTAAACATACATTATTGATTCTATTGTTTGAAGGTAAAAATGCTCTTAGAAGAAACTTGGAAAACAAGTCTAAATGAATTGAATTTAAAGACCAATAGAAGTCCCTAGGTATGGTTTCCACAGCAGTAATTTGAAAGTTGAATGTTTCTTTGCGGGCAACAGGTAGTTAATTAATGCCTTCAACAAAAAATTTGGAACCTACTATGTGCTAGGTAGCTGAAAAGAAAAGAATTAGGCCAGACTGTGTCCTGTTCCCAGACCCTCCTCTCCTACCGATCAGATAGGTCACAGTCTATTCAGGGTGCCAGGCAAGTAAAGAATTTTAAGAATAATGTGACATGTACCATGATAAATGTGGACAAAATGTACTTTGAGAGCACAGAAAGAAGAAACTAAATTTGTATTTTGGAATTGGACGCAGACAAGAAGAATTTTATCACCTGCTAAAGCAACAGAGAAAAGGCATTTGATTTTTATCTTAGAGAAGGAGTACGGTTTGTAGGATGGATTGAGGGCTTGGCAGGAAGAATTACATCCTGTTCAGAGGAAATAACGTGTAAAGGCAAGGAATTGTGTTAGCACTTGGTGGTTTGGAGTGCTCCTTGTGGTTTTCTGGGTAGTATGGCAGAAGCACAGGATGTGTTGAGGGAGTGGCAACTTACGCTGAAAGAGTAGGTTTAGATACAAAAAACATTTTTATGACATCATAAGGTGTTTGAACTTTACAGTGTAGTTTGTGGGGAAGGTTGAATGACCAGTGATTTATATCGGACATAAACATTAACATCAGGAAAATTGCAGCAAGGAATCATACGACTTGTGTGACTTAAGGTGATCGTTGTTTCTCCCTCTCTACCTTCAAGAAAAGCAATAATTAAATAAGGCGTTGCAGGTGACTGTTTCTTTGAAGTAGAAGTGTCTGGGAGATGCCTCCTTGTAACTTGTTATGGCATTTCATAGCATTTTTTTATTTATGTGGCATTTATTTACCACCATGACATAATTCCACATGCTAACTCTCACAGTTTGTAATTAAAGCTCATCCCTTTTGTTTTATCCTCTGGTGATGAAGACCTCTATTCAGCAGCTTTTGATTCACTTGAAGGCAATCTTAAAGTTATCTCTTGGACTTTCCACATTAGACTACATAATTCTATCTCATTTACTTTCTTTCTTGTGACTTCTATGCGACAACCCTTTAAGCCATTTTAATTGCTATTTTCTGGATCTTTTCCAGTTTCTTGACATCTTCCTTATATGCGGTAAAACAAAAAAGCAACATAGTAATTTTTAAAGACTCTAAGTGCAGCCGCATAGCACAGGGAGATCAGCTCTGTGCTTTGTGTCCACCTAGAGGGGTGGGATAGGGAGGGTGGGAGGGAGATGCAAGAGGGAGGAGATATGGGGATATATGTATATGTATAGCTGATTGACTTTGTTACACAGCAAAAACTAACACACCATTGTAAAGCAATTATACTCCAATAAAGATGTTAAAAAAAAAGTCTAAGTGATGTTAAAACTGGTATAAAGGATTATTTTCAGCCATTTTACATTATACTGCTATTAGGATATGCCTAGTTTCACGTTAGGATTTTTTAAAGGCAGCTCTTCATTGGTGGAAGATACAATTTTATTTGATCTTCTGATCATCCTTTCTCCTTTTCTATTTATGCAGGTAAAAATATTTTTAAAGCAGTCTTGTTATATTCTTTTTTGTTCTTACATGAAATGACTTATCTAACAGTTTTTAAACTCTATTCTTTTTTTCAAGCTTTATTGAGGTATAATTGACATACAAAATTGTGAGGTATTTGGAGTATACAACCCAATGATTTGATATATGTATACATTATGAAAGAATTCCCCCCATTGTTTAAACTCTATTCTTATCTCAAGCAACAAGATGTAATGGAAAGAAGATAGTTTAGGGAGATCTGGGTTCAAACCATGTCTCTGTACCATGTGTTGGCAGAGAGCAAGTTAGGCTAAAAACGTTATCCCAGAAAAATGTTGTCCGATTTTCAAAAGTGTCCTAATTTAGATGGAAACCTGAATGGTCACCTTGGGCTCCATCAGTTACCAGTGTGTGCCTCTCTGACTCAGCTTCCTCATTGGTAAAAGGGGAAAAAAATATCTAGCCAATAAAATTGTTCAGAAATTTAAATATTAAAAAATAAGTTTCTACCATGAAACCTGATACACAGTAAATACTTTAGTTAAACAGGTCCTTTCCTTTTTCTTCTCCCCTTTTTATAAGGATTCTGTATACTTAAATTATCTAAATATCTGAGATAAAAACAAATTCCTCTAAATAGCGTGCTTGTGAAGGTCATCCTTATAGATGATAGTAGGTAATTTAATGAGCATCCTTGCTTATATCTACAATCCAAGTCATTACTAATGACATTACATAGTACAGACTTGTGTGTACAATGGCTTGAGTTGTCCTTTAGTTTGATATACAACCCATAAGAATTACCCCATATTTAGTCGAGCCTCCAGTTTTCAGGTTGAATCCCATTAAAATAGGATTTCACCACATGCCTTCTGAGGAACACTATTCCCTGTGGGTAATCGATGGATATTATGGATAGGGGAGAAGTGTTTTGGTCACATAATTTAGGGAAATGGGAAATGCTGGAATAAACAGAGGTTTCTGCTTTGCAGAATTTCCCAGAGCCTTTCGCATACTCATCTATGCTGTGATTCTGAAAGAGTGTACTATAGTATGCAGCATTTACAAAATAACTAATTGAACTTGAATCTTTTTTTATAAAGCTCCTCAAGAACTAATGCTCAATGGAAGTTATTTTGGAAAATACCACGTTACTGACAGCTCAGTTTATCACAGTGTTTTCCAGTCTTGGCAGAATGTTCATTCGTTCATTCATCATTCATTCATTCAACAAACATGTATTTGGCCCACATTATTGATTGAGTGCTTTGTGTCTAAGTAGCATTTCAAACCAGATTATATGTCACACAATTATAGTTTAGTATTTAGAAAGCAATTAAAGTAGTAATTATAAAATCTAAGTATATTATAAAAAATGCATATTAAGTTCTGTAAATATTTCTTTCATTCTCATTTGGCTGTAAGAATTCAGGGTTCTGTGGTCTTCAGACTTTTTTTATTGTGCCTTCAGTTCTTCACAGGTCACATATGCTTAATTATTTATAAATTATATGCATGGATTAATGGGTTAATACATCGTGTATTATAAATCATGCACAGAATTAAAATGTTTTAAAACGATGAGATGAAAAATAACAGAAATAGATATTCTAATATTTTCTTCCTAGATTTCAATGACTGACCTTGCTAACCTGTGGACTGTGTCCCCCCCTGCTCCTTTTTTGTGCCCCTCTCTTTGGAGAACACTGTCCAAGTGATAAAGGAGCAAAGAAGGAAGCAAATTTAATCATACTACAGACTTGGAGGAACTTTTCTTTTTCATCCATTATATTTGTCCTCATTAAGAGTAAATTTAGGTTTTACACTATTGTGAGCAGTTCACGAGAAAAGGATAAACAAACAAATATATATATATTTCTTTGATCTTCATAAGCTTACTCTGATTGAAGGGAATGCCCATTAACAGAGCATTATCAGTTTAGAAGGTGGAATTCTTTTTTTTTAAAATTTAATTTATTTTTTTATACAGCAGGTTCTTATTAGTTATCTATTTTATACATATTAGTGTGTATATGTCAATCCCAATCTCCCAATTCATCCCACCACCACCACCACCCTGCTTCCCCAGAAGGTGGAATTCTTAGATCAGTTCTATTAAGATTATCAAATATTTGTGGAACATCTCTCATATGCTAAGTGCTAAGCATCAGGAATACAGAAGTAATTCATGGGCCTATCTTTGAGGAGTTTGTATCACCAAAGGAGTGATGCCTAAGTTAACAGTATTTTCAGGACAGAAGGGAAGGTTACCCTGGAAAACCACTTCTTAGTATTATGAACATTATATTTTGAGTAGGAGCTCTTTCTATCAAAGGTTTGGGGGACAGTGTCCTAATATCAAAGGATCGTGGGGTTGCCTTGCTAGGAGGGACCCCAGAACTCTCTTGTTGCTTATGGCTCTCACTTGATGCTTGTTCTTATGAATTCTAGTTGTTTCTGGGTACTCCTTTCTAC
The DNA here is from genome assembly GCF_028021215.1 of Eschrichtius robustus. NCBI lineage: Eukaryota > Metazoa > Chordata > Mammalia > Artiodactyla > Eschrichtiidae > Eschrichtius > Eschrichtius robustus. The sequence goes on from NC_090833.1 coordinate 72,852,234, forward strand.
TTTACACCCATTTTAGTATGTAAGACCTCTGCTATCCTGTGAGATGCTGTTGCCTGTGATTGCTATGCTATTTCTCCTCATCACCTGCTCTTTGGTCTTTGTGGATTCACCATTCAAACCTGTTTCTTTGTCAACTGCTACCATATTGTTCACTCACCAGTAGCCTCCCATTTCATCCTTTGTGACGATTACCCCAGTATATTATTACTTTAGACTCATTTTATTTCACCATGATTCTTAGTTCTAGCAGATATCCACTTACATTTCAATCACATATAGTCTTCACTAGAATTATTTAAGTGCATGTGTCTTTAGAATGTTTCAAAATGTATTTTATATCTTTGTTTTTTCTTGCACTCACATTTGTACACATATATAAAAGCTTAGCTATTTTCGAAGGATAGATGTAACTCGGAGAAGGGTTTCTCAGGTTTCTAGTTTTATTTTTCTGAAACATTTCACTTCAAATAGAGTTTTAATTGTATTGGCTCTAAGTGAATGTAAACCAAGTTAGTATTGAACCAGCAGATGGAAAAATCCTTATCATTGAGCAATGAAACAACTTGAATTCTTTTTTTCCCCTTTTGCCATCTGGTATCTGTGCTCATATTTGAAACATTAACCATTCAGGAAAGACTTATTTTCTGTATCCAATAGTCAGAAGCTTTCTCTGAAGACTGGTGCTTATCTTTTCAGAAAAAAAAAGATAAAATGCTACAAATACAAATGGAGCCCTGTACTAATATTTGACAGTCACATAAAAGCTTAAGAAAATGCAGAGTACAAAGTGAGTTTAAGGAGATGCCATTTTCAATTTATTTTCATAATCTAATTCTGCATTGCTTGTAAAGGTTAATCTAAATCCAGCAGAACAAAGCCTGTCCACTGTTTACTTGTTATAGGCACTCCTACATTATTCTAAACCCAGCAAAATGAACATAGCTCTTGTTCACAACCTATTGCTATTTTTTTCCGAATTGCAGCAGATGTGATTTTTTCATGCGACCCTCAAATTATCAGTAGCCAAATGGTGTCTGTAATAGTAAAATGCTTCTAAGAAAACATCTAGAAGAGAATTTATAGTACTCACCTTGAAAGTAATAACACAATACATTTAACCTCCAGTTATTCAAATAACCTTGCAGATCAACTTGTTCTGGATGTCCAGCCATATTTCCATTACCTACTTGGAGGGGGATGAAAGCCAAAGGAACTTACATAGTTTAAGTATTATTTGAAATATTAGCCTAAGGAAATATCTATATAACATTAAAAACTTCAGCCCCTGAGATTCAAGCATCACAATATCTGGTAGCAATGGCTTTTAGATTTTCTGGTGTTTTCATTGTATATGAATCTGTTTATCTCTATTTTTTTCATGAGTTTTCCTAGTATAAACAAAACATGAATAATTAATGTGGTAATTCTATTGTACTTGAAATCAAAGCCTTGGTCTAAGTCTAGATCTTTTAGCATGTGAGGTATTTACTGTTACTTTTCATATTGGTTTACCTTTGATAGATTTTGAAGACTATTTATTTCCTCCTGTGGTTGTGTTTTCCACTTGCGGACCTACTGGCAATGCCTCAGTTTGTGGCTGGGTGATCCAATTCCAGAAATTTGCTCTGTATGGACAGCTAAGATGCTCCTATATATTAGTCTTTAGTTTTAGAAATAATTTTTCACTGACGAATCAGTCCCTGATCGACAAGTTTAAGAAGATTACAAATAACATTCACTAGGTTAAAGTTAAGTGTTTTCTTGTATGAACTTGGACCTTTATCCTTCTGCTTAATCCAACTCTGGCTTACTTGGATTTAAGACAGACGCTTTAACTTTCTCTCCTAATTGGTCTTTCAGGTGTTGAAGGGCTTTTGGGTGCAGAGATGTGCTCAGCCTAATCGTGTAATGGGCAGTGGACTGAGATTGCTCTCAGTAGCTACAGAGGAGGCCTCACAGGGAACCTGAGCTTCATTCCCTGCCCCTGGGAAGGCTGCACTCTCCCCACAGAAGCTCTGGTTATTGTGAGTCTGAGGACTTTTGCCTCAGAAACGGTGTCTGGTGCTCACTGCTTTTATGCCCTGCCATGCCTGTTATCTAAATCATCTCTCAGTTTCTCTGATTGGTGCTGTAACAAAGTTTTCTCTGCTCACTTCTCTCCTTCATGGCCTCTGCCTATTTAGCTCCTGTCACTTTATGGGTTTTTCTTTCTTTCTTTTTTTTTTTTTTTTTAAATTTTATTTATTTATGGCTGTGTTGGGTCTTCGTTTCTGTGCGAGGGCTTTCTCCAGTTGTGGCAAGTGGGGGCCACTCTTCATCGCGGTGCGCGGGCCTCTCACTATTGCGGCCTCTCTTGTTGCGGAGCACAGGCTCCAGACGCGCAGGCTCAGTAATTGTGGCTCACGGGCCCAGTCGCTTCGCGGCATGTGGGATCTTCCCAGACCAGGGCTCGAACCCGTGTCCCCCGCCTTGGCAGGCAGACCCTCAACCACTGCGCCACCAGGGAAGCCCCGGGTTTTTCTTTTCTTAATGTGGATTTTCAACTTCTATTCTCTGCTATTCACTCTTCAGCTCAGTATCGCTCTCAGTACCTGGACTTAATCAGCAATGACATCTCTTGCATTTGAAGGAATATGGAAGAAAGAAGGAGGCTTCCCATATTTTATAGCAGAACTTTTGGCATTGTGAAAACATAACGATGCTTCTCAACTCTGTAGAAGAACATGGTCACTTCGGTGCTGGATGGAATCTTTTGTTTTGTGAAGAGCTTTTCCATGGCTAGCTAAAACATAATTACAACAAAGGTCATATTGGCAGCAGATACTCCACGTGGAATAGGCATCTTTTAGATTTTTTTTTGTTTTTGGTGTTGCTACTTTACCCTCCAAATTAAACGCTGTTAGGAACTCAGACCTTTGGTTCAGCGATGAAAATGTATAGAGAATGCACAAATGGTGGCTTGCCCAGAGGCCTTACACCCATTTCTCCTAGGCCGTATTGTCATTTCTGCCATCCTCTGTGCACGTGCTGTGGTGATACGGTGACTTCAATGCTATCATTTTTGTGTTTCTATGAACAGTGGCATTTTATTGTTTTTTCAAAACCGTAGGTCAAAATTACAAATATCTTTTTTTTTTTAACTTTGCTTTCTAGAGTTGACAATAAAGGAAGAGCCCTGCAAAGAGCAAGGTGTGAGTGAATCTGCCAGAGGCTAGAGCCATCCATGATTTACATCCCTTTCTAACTCTTTGGGAGAGCACTGTTTTCTTGTCTTTGTGTAGTTTGCAGTTTTTGAAGGGCACGTTAATAAAGGTGCACTCTAAGGAAGATAGGGAAAGGTCAACTAGTGCTTCTTAACTAGTTTTAAAAAACTTCTGATGTCTACAGTTGTGTGGGTATGTGCACAGACATAATTGTTAAGGGCTCATCCTACAACTCAGTCAAAAATAATGTGCTTTTTCTCTAGCACTGGCCTTTTTAAATGTCAGTAACTTTGTTAATTCCAAACCAATTATTTTCACACTTTTCAAAGCATAAATTCACACTGGTCATATGTATCTCTATATTGGGATACAATAAAAAACATATATGTATATACAGACACATATACACATGCACACATTTACTCATTACCTTCATTTCTAGGGGTGATGCCATTGTTCTCATTACTTTAATGTGTGCAAGATTGGTCAGTGTTAAACGCTGGTGGTGAAAAGGTAAGTGAGACAGGGATCTTGACCTTAAAGAGATTCTTATCTGGTAGAGTAAGTATGCTGATCGAAAGGTAAGCTGTGGCCTACAGTATTTTCACTTTGAATGTTTAGAAAATACTATTTAGGATCTAAAAACTACCACCAGCCTGTTCAGAAAAATTTCCCAGTTCTGACTCTATGTGGGCACGTTCTGGATGTAAGTTTGTGGTAGAATTAAAGAGAATATCTCTGTTCTCAAAGCACTCACAAGCCAATATGCCACACTTTCTCACTTTGCATAGATTCAAAATCATGAGGCTACAAAAACAGAGGAGGTAATTTTAGTTTTTATCTGCCTCTGCTTATTCTCACTGGTTTAATTTATTCTTTTCCTTCATACCCTCTCAGAGTTAAAACACCCTTGTATCCAGGATTTGAATTATTTTCTATTCTGGTATTAAGGAACTAGACCACCTTTACTGGGATTGGGAGTAAAGTGCTCATAAACAATCACTCTTTCATGAAAAGAATGCCAGGTAAAAAGTTCCTGCTTCCATTGAGTTCTGTATAAGTACGGCTTCCTCCAGCCAGTGAATTGTATTAATTATTTGATACCTTTGCATACCTGATAGGGCTTTTCATGTAGGGATTTCAAATTAACTTGTCCGTTATTTTGACATGGTATAATTTTTTTCCCTTTTCTTTGTTTTTTGGCTAATCAACAATCAAATGGATAGAATGTTCATGTTAATATTTTGTAGAATATGGAGATTTCAATACACTAATAAAAAGCATGGACAATGGTGGGACATCCTTGATCATTTTTATTAAGTCTCGTGGGTTATTATGTAAGGTAAAAGATGCCAGTTATTCACAAATTAATTTATGGATTTGATGTAATTATCCCAAAATCTTGATACCATTATCTGGAACTTGATGAAATCATATTAAAATTCACCTAGAAGAGGGAAAAAGCAAGAAGAGCTAAGAAAATATTGATCAAAAAAGTAATGGTTAGAAGCCTTGACCCATGAGCTATTAAAAACTACATTAATTCAATGGTTAAAAACTGTGTTGTAAGTCAATCTAATTTATGTATAAGTATGTGAGATATTAATAAGTATATATATGGATATAATATTCAGATATCTATCTATCTACCTACCTAGCTATATTCTACCTAAATCCTAATTCTAATATTCAAATCTATCTATCTCTATCTATCTATCTATCTATCTATCTATCTATCTATCTATCTATCTATCTATCTATCTATCTGTCTGTCTATCATCTATACTCAATGTACATTTGGAACATTTACCAAGAAGATATGCAGGAACCATATAAAAGGATCTAAGAATTTTATTGAATGGTATAAAACATGATGATATTATGTCCCTACATGGGAAAAGCCTTGAAGGACAATATAAATTTCTTTTATGTAACTTGTTGTACATTGCCTAGCATATAAAGTGAGTATCCAGTGAATGTTTCTTAAAGGAATGAATATTAAAAAGTTTGTGGTATTTTGTAGTCAGTTATTGGAATTTTTATATCAGCATGAGATGTAATCTAAATAAGTATTAATATATAGAAAGTAATTGTCAAGATAATTGGGGAAAAATTTCATCTTAGTTACCTGGTAAGAATGTATTTGGAGGAAGTAGGGAAATATGGATAAGAAAAAACTTTAAGTTAGCCACATTACGTGTTGTTGAATGGTAGGAAAAAAATCTGTAAGCAAATAGTAGCTTGGATCATCTATGTTCAGGCCCTGGATTAGATATTTTTTGTATATTCTCAGTGTTTGGTAGGTAGGGCAATATCAGCTAGGAAAAATCTGGTATATCAGGCATTACATTCAAAGCAATAGGAATTTGGGAAGAAATGCAGATTTCTAAAGGAGAGAGAAACTTAGAGTGAGATTTAATGACTGTTCCCCTGATATATGATTCATCAAAAATTCTTTCCAGTATAATTACTCATGAATATGAGAAGTCAACTGCAAGTTATTCCCGGGAATCAATCAGTGCTTTTCTTGCTAGATCAATCCCTCATGGGTTTCTGATCCCTATGCCTGGATTAGGACCAGTGATGTGGAGTTCATTCATTACTCATTCATGTATTCCATCAATAATTATTTATGAAATGCCTACTAAGTGACATGATAGTGCTAGGTGCTGCTGGTTTAACAGGAAGCAAGACCTGGTTTCTGCTCTCAAGAAGAGAGAATGGGAAGTTGTGAGGGGACACATTCTGGTATGTCTAGAGAACATGGTATAAGGGCTGTATAGTAGCTGGAGAAGTTGTATGTATATCATAAGATGTATGTAGACTACATAAAATTTAAGTTTAAGGAGTTGAAACAAAATCCTAAGAGAAACATGCCACCACTGGAGGCTTTTAAGCAATGGAAGTGCATGATCATATTTGTGTTTTAGAAAGACCACTTCATCTACAATGCTAAGGAGATTGGAAGCTTTTGCAGTAATTCTGATAGCAGAGGATATAGGTTTTGTAGGGTCCACAGGTTATATATTTTGGGATTCTCTTTAAGAAAAAGAATACAAAATTTTGAATATAAAATTAGATACAAGGCTCTAGAAGGGGCTTTGAGACTCATGAGTCTTCCTCTAGATTCATCTCTAGATCCAGAGAAGTGATTTTGGTGGTCCAAACTATGATGGTGATAGTGGGGATGAAGAGAAATGAATGAATGAGGAAATTTGAAAGACTTGTGATTAGATGTGCAACATGTGAAGAGGGAGCTATCCAAGATGATGCTTAATTTTCTGGTGTGAGCAATCAATTGTGTAAATAAAGGGTCTGTTCATTGAGACAGGAAACACAGGAGGAGGAGTGGGTTTTGGTGGCAACATAAATTAAGTGTTGTACCTATGTCAGGTTGAAGTGACTGAAACATTTGGGTGTGAATCTCCAAGACAGTTGAAATTATCCTGCTCTGATGTGGCTCAGTCAATTTTGGCAACTTGTGTGTTCAGCATCCTGAGGATGAACATAATGCCCCGTCAAATGTGGTTCCTAAAGTAGCCGTAGATGTAAACCTGCATAACAAATAGTTAAATGATCATTGCCTTGCAGCACTATTGGCTAGGTCTGAAAGCTAATGCTGGGTTATGTAGGACTCCTACTGTTTTTCTCACCTTTAATGTGGTGCCTTTCAAGATGAGTTTTTTCCTGGTTCCTAGCACTATAATATTGGGGCATGTGCTGCTTAGCTAGCAGGTTACCCAAAAGGCTTTCAGTTCTCTGGGGATGATGAATTCTTGGTTGTGTGTGTAGGGTTTCTCTAATGTAGGTCAGTGTCTAGGCTCCCTTTGATTGTTAATCCATAGTCTTGAACTGATTATGCAACTCACCGAGGGCCTGCTAAATATAATGTTTTAAAGTTTAACGGCAAATTTTCCTCCCCATTGTCCTTTAATTTGAAAATGGCTGAACAAATTTTTGTTACACTTTTCATGAAAATAAAGAAAAATATGACTTTAAAAGAAAATAAAAATCACCCTACTAGGAAAGTTTTAGACAGTTATCAAATGACTTAATACAGGAGATAATAATAGAGACTGCTTTGCAACCTAAAATACAGCGGTTTCTACTCTGAACACTGTAATTACTATTTACAGCTAGATTATAGGGAAATCTGTGGGTGTCATGGAATTCAGTTTCAGAATTATGGAAACTCTGTTTGCATAATTAAAGGGCTAGTTAGTAAATTCCCTCCTATTTTCTAACCTATTTAAGTAGATCATATATGTGCCAATATTTCTTTGCTAACTATGGTGAAGGAGACAACCAACTTTAAATCTTCTATTGCTGAATAATACCCATAATAACTATGTAATATATGGTTCATAATTAGTGAATATGCCGAGGTTTTTCCAGAAGTGCATTAGATATGGCATAGATACAAATTTCTGCTTCATTAAATGACTTTATAGACTGTATTTTGCTGCTTTTGCATATGTGATTTCTTTCCCCCTGTTTGATAGCAGGATTACTTCACAGCTTCTTAATGAGAATACCTTTTTTCCTGGAACCTTTTCTGAAGTTTTACTGAAGCTTTCGGTGACCTATTTCTAATGATTTTAGAGCTCTAAAATTTTCTCTCCCTTATTTAAGTAGCTTTAACTTATGTTTGATTAGTGGCTTTGGAAGTAGATTCACAGTCTAATTTTAGGAAGGAAATCTTTTCTTACAGGAGAAACAAATTCAGAAATAAGCTTTCACATCACAGGATGCCTATGAAATATGGAAATGGCTCATATTCCCACACCACTTATTAGGTGAAGAGAGGGTGAAAGTTGGAGATGACTTCTCTTAGTTACATTTTGTTCTCAGTTGCATTTGTGCAGGCAAATTTCTCTTTAATATCCTCTTTAATAAACACTGAGGACTCAGATGAATAAGTTTACTGGTTGGTCTGAGAAGTGACTGTGATACAGTGTAAAGCGCTCTAATTTCATAGTCCTGTAGAAGCACAGATGAGATGCTGGTATTGGGTGTTTGTAGAATGGGTGGGAAGTTTGCAAGCATCCAAGTGCCACATACCCAAGATAGTTTAGAATTATTATTTGAAATTTAGAGTAGCTATGACTTAAATATCAAGGAATATACTGATGACTGAGTTGGGCCCTGAAAAGTGAATAGGATTTCACTTACCACAGAGGATGGGACAAGGCTGTTCAACCAGAGCAAAGAGTCAGGAGCATTAATCCATATTATCATTTTTTTTTCCAGTTAGAGTAAATTTTTATTTTAGCTTCAAAGAAACACATATACTTTACAAAACTGAAACAGTTCAAAAATATGTAAAGTAAAAAGCGAATATCCACTCCATGTTCTTTGCTTTTCTTCCTATCCCCAGCATCTTTCCCTACCTCCCTCTGCATGTTTGATGTCAATTTTCTGAAAGCTTTTCCTGTGCATTTACCATTTAAATATCTGTGTGTGTATGTGATTAGCTTCATTGTTATGTAATTACATCACTTAATATGCCTTATAGACCCTTTCATGTTACTGCACTTCAGTCTACCCTATTTATTTTAAGAGCTACCTATCAGTCTAGTATGAATTAACCATAATTTATTTAACCATTACCATATATAGGCTATTTATAATTTTTCTACATTTCAAAAAATGCTGCAATGAATATCTATATCTATAGTCTCCTTATTTATTCCCCTAACATCCTGTTCTCTCTCTCCCCCTCCTCCCTCCCTTCTTTGTACTCATGTGTATTTCTGTAGGATAGATCCTAGAAATGGAATTGTTACATCAAGCTGTATGGGGGAAAATACCATGTTTCTCCCATTATATGTAGCACCTTTTAGAAATACATGGAACACAGTATCTAGTATGTTCTAGGCATACATAAAGAAGAAGGAATGGCAGAATAAATTAATATAGGTTCATTTAACAATATACTGAAGTACCTATGTTCTGAAAAAGTGAAGAATAAAGCAATATGTACTACAGGTAAGACTTGAATGTTATTTACTTTAAATAGGAAAAGACAGCTTTATATTTTTAAATACCAGGAAAAATAGATTTCATGTGAATAGGAAAGACCAAACAAAGCATAATATTGGTCAATTTGACATTATTAAATTGATCATGCAAGAGGTTCTCACCAGAATGAAGAGGACGAAAATCTAAAGACACACGTAAATTGGATACTGTGTCCAGATACATGGGTCTCTCAAGGTGTCTGGGGATTTCCCTGAACATCCCATCTGAGAGGATTCAGATGCTAGATGTCTGGTTCAGGGCTGCTGCAAGACTCAGAAGGGATCCTAAACTGCTCAGGGTAAGGGGTAAAAGCATTGATGCTTCTATCTTATCTGTCTAGGACATTTCTATCTCTTCCCTAACTCTTTGTTATTGGCTTATATTTATTATCCATCTTTAAAAATTTAGCTCAGATTTATACCTCTAACAGGAAAGCTTTTCTTTTAAAAATCCTTTCCTAATCTCCATTCTGTGTCCTCAATGTTCCCATATATTCTTGGGATGGTGGCATCACCATATCATTATCATCATCATCATCACCATAGTTTACATCATCATCTGATGCTAATATTTATTTAAATTACTATGTGCCAGAAGTTTTGCTAAATAATTTATATGGATTATCTCATGTAATTCTTATGATGAAATAGGTGATACAGTTATAAGTATTACAAATTTAGAGAGGCACATAGTATATTATTTATAATCTTTTTGACTTGTCTTCCTCTCTAAACTGTACGTTTACTGAGAGCTTAGACAATCTCTTTTATCTTAAATCTCTGCATCCCTGGCAGTAAGAATAGTGACCAGTAAATATGGCCATGCGCTAAATATTTGAATGAATCTTGGTTGAGTCTAGGTTGATCTAATTTCTAGATGTGGCTCTGATATGATCATTTTTGAATAAAATGATACTTTGATTCTTATCATGCAACCAGTACATTTCTGGAACAATAAGTTATTTTATTAAATTCAAAAAAATATTTGTCAAATTAAAATAAAATCCCCCTTGGGTTTTATTTCTCTGTTCTATATGTGTGCCCAATTCATATTGGATGAAAGACTGGTAATCACAGATTTCTGCTATTGGAGAAAATGGGATAAAAGGCTTCTTGGCAAAATAGTCACAGTTTTTCAGCTTGCAAATTAAATTATAGTGTAGATTTGCTATCTTGCCCCCATTAACTTCTTGCCCTCTTTGGCTTTCTGAGCTCTCTGGGGATCAGATTTCCTGTGGCCCTGTATAACAGGCTATTGATCACACTTTCTGCCTTGCCACCCTTACCTCTCAGTACAAATTGGCCTGTGTCAATTGGAGGAGGAAGATAATTAATTTATACTCACATTGAAATTAGATGCATTCTAAAAGGAGACAGTCACCTGGGCTTTACCAATTTGGGGATGTGACTTCCTGAGCTAACATTCTAAAGTAGTAGAAGCGTAGGTAAATATATTCTTTGTACATCTGTGTGTACTGGGGTGGGAAGGATTGGAAGATACCCTAAAATAAATTCTAGTGGCGACAAAGTATTAATCACACTCTGTGTCAAAGTTGAAATTATTCACTCTTAAAATATGGGAAACTTTTTGAAAACTATGAAAACAATGTGTAAGATGTCAGATGAGTAGACAGCAGAATGTTTTTCCTGTTACAACTATATGTTGTTCTTTCTCTTTCAGTATCTAAAATCATATGTTAATAAGTCACTTTCTTCTAGTTGTAGCCTTGAGAACATCACTACTTTAGAATTAAAGATTTTATTATGAAATAAAGTGCAGGTCATGGAACTACCTATAATATGCTTATAAACAAGTGTTTTTCTCTACTACTTATAGCTCTACTTTTATGCTAAATAATGTATTTGAAGCACTGAATTAGTAATTTTTCCAAGCAGAGTGATAGGAGCCTCCAAGAGATAGGCCAGGCCATTCTACTTTTCTGCTGGCCTTTCAGAATGCTTGTCACTTAATGCAACACAGGTAAATTAACATGCAGTAAAATTTCCAGGAAAAGTGAGATTCATTCCCAACACTGGTACAGAAGAAGTGAATAATTGTAATTCTTCCAGTGGGTTTACTTCTTAATTCATTCTGATCATAGCAGTGAAAACATTTTTAGAGGATAATGAATGTACCATTCTCTAGAACCTGGTGGCAATCCCCTAAACATTATGCTTGTGATGAATCCCTAATGTTTATAGTACTCCCTGAGAGTGATGTGGGGGAGGATTTGGACTTATTATTGAAAAGCAATAACTTGCGCATCAGGGGTCTGCTATTGTTTTGACCTTGTACCTAAGTTATGTTTAATCTCAGCAAATTTTTGGCTAAATGACCTTTTGTTCCTCAACTAACATGAATAGTAAGGATTATAGCATTGGTCAGCTCTTTCAGAAGGGAGATAAATGAAATGGATAGATGCATTGTCTTAGATGGGTGGTTTATTAATTCAGAGTAAAAGATATGTCACAAACAATTCTAGAACTTTTTCATTGCTGAGACTCATAGATTACTTAAAAGGCACTCAAAAAATATATCTTAAACATGAAACAACTTGTATTAAGATGTGAATCAGTTCAGGTGACCTTCAGGAATCAATTACTTTAGGTCAGGTATCTCCCTAGATGTGATAAAAATCTGCATATAACAGGCAAATTCAATCACCAATACAGATATTTTTAAGCTATATAAATCAATTCAACAGTCATTGAGCACTTGCTGTGCGCCAGGCACATTGAGGGTAATTGAAATAAAGAAAACTTGGTGCTTGACCTTAGGCATTTATTAAAGTACACAAGCTGGATAAATCTTACTTGAAGGAGAAAATTCTAGGTAAGCCTTTTGGTTTTTTAAAATAGGAGATTCAGAGACAAAATAAAGTTTATAAAGAGACTATTATTGGCTTTATAGCTGTCAGAAAGGAGAAAAATAAGTGGAGATTTTGCCCTGTTTTCCTGTGATAGATGAGTTGGGTTTGAATGGCTGCCTGAGAAATACTGGGTGGTACATTCTGATCAACTTAATAAGCAGTAGTGTTATAAAGCGGTCCTTTGGCTTGATGTGATGGTTTCATCTTCTCTGAACCACTGTCATCTTTTCCTTTGGGCCAACATAGCCTGGCAATGACAGGGTACAGCATACTAAATCCTGTCTAGGATTTGTGCCTAAATGTGGGGGTAAAGAAATGCTTTTTTTCAAAATACAGATGGAAAGGTGTTTGCTTTTGTAATTTCTGGAGGAAGAAGTCAACTGATAATTTGAAGCTACCTAATCTGTTTAGCTATTCTTTTGATTTTGGGTTTTCTTAATGCTTTAGATAACCACATTAAACAATACAAAACATATTTAATCATCTGGATACTAAAATGAGAAAGGTCAGCATGTTGGTCTTACCTTTCAGGGTCAACTAATATAGGTTGATAACAAGTGCGTCTCAAAGCTGCCTTCAGGCAGTTTATTCATATTGATCAATTTTTTGGCTAACAATGCATTCAAATGACAATCCTAGAAGGCTGGATCCCAAGGGAAAAAAATGTTAATTTTATGTAGAAGTTTAAACTATAAAAGAACTATTAATTTTTTGGATAAAAAGGAGAGAAATTTTAAAGTGTCACAGTCTGTAGAAATTTGTGAGTTTATGAGGCCACTATGAAATATATCAACTGAATATTTATTTATACATTTACACAAATAATATATGTATCTCTAGATGGTGAAGAAAGGAACTTTGTCATTTCTCTCTTGGTCTCCGGCACTTGTCAGAGTGCCTGGCCCATGAGGGCACAGAGTAAAAGTTGAATGATTAGATGAACGAATGAATGAAGTCTGGTTTGATTTAAGCCCCTCTAAATTCCATATATAAATAAGATTTTTTTTGGAATTTTATTTTATTTATTTTTTTATACAGCAGGTTCTTATTAGTCATCAGTTTTATACACATCAGTGTATACATGTCAATTCCAATTGCCTAATTCGGCACACAACCATCCCCAACCCCCGCGACTTTCCCCCCTTGGTGTCCATAACGTTTGTTCTCTACATCTGTGTCTCAATTTCTGCCCTGCAAACCGGTTCATCTGTACCATTTTTCTAGGTTCCACATACATGCGTTAATATACGATATTTGTTTTTCTCTTTCTGACTTACTTCACTCTGTATGACAGTCTCTAGATCCATCCACGTCTCTACGAATGACCCAATTTCGTTCCTTTTTATGGCTGAGCAATGTTCCATTGTATATATGTACCACATCTTCTTTATCCATTCGTCTGTCGATGGGCATTTAGGTTGCTTCCATGAACTGGCTATTGTAAATAGTGCTTCAATGAACATTGGGGTGCATGTGTCTTTTTGAATTATGGTTTTCTCTGGGTATATGCCCAGTAGCGGGATTGCTGGGTCATATGGTAATTCTATTTTTAGTTTTTTAAGGACCCTCCATACTGTTCTCCATAATGGCTGTATCAATTTACATTCCCACCAACAGTACAAGAGGGTTCCCTTTTCTCCACACCCTCTGCAGCATTTGTTGTTTGTAGATTTTCTGATGATGCCCATTCTAACTGGTGTGAGGTGATACCTCATTGTAGTTTTGATTTGCATTTCTCTAATAATTAGTGATGTTGAGCAGCTTTTCATGTGCTTCTTGGCCATTTGTATGTCTTCTTTGGAGAAATGTCTATTTAGGTCTTCTGCCCATTTTTGGATTGGGTTGTTTGTTTCTTTAACATTGAGCTGCATGAGCTGTTTATATATTTTGGACATTAATCCTTTGTCCGTTGATTCGTTTGCAAATATTTTCTCCCATTCTGAGGGTTGTCTTTTCGTCTTGTTTATGCTTTCCTTTGCTTTGCAAAAGCTTTGAAGTTTCATTAGGTCCCATTTGTTTATTTTTGTTTTTATTTCCATTACTCTAGGAGGTGGATCAAAAAAGATCTTGCTGTGATTTATGTCAAAGAGTGTTCTTCCTATGTTTTCTTCTAAGAGTTTTATAGTGTCCGGTCTTACATTGAGGTCTCGAATCCATTTTGAGTTTATCTTTGTATATGGTGTTAGGGAGTGTTCTAATTTCATTCTTTTACATGTAGCTCTCCAGTTTTCCCAGCACCACTTATTGAAGAGACTGTCTTTTCTCCATTGTATATCCTTGCCTCCTTTGTCATAGATTAGTTGACCATAGGTGCGTGGATTTATCTCTGGGCTTTCTATCTTGTTCCATTGATCTATGTTTCTGTTTTTGTGCCAGTACCATATTGTCTTGATTACTGTAGCTTTGTAGTATAGTCTGAAGTCAGGGAGTCTGATTCCTCCTGCTCCGTTTTTTCCCCTCAAGACTGCTTTGGCTATTCGGGGTCTTTTGTGTCTCCATACAAATTTTAATATTTTTTTCTTCTAGTTCTGTAAAAAATGCCATTGGTAATTTGATAGGGATTGCATTGAATCTGTAGATTGCTTTGGGTAGTATAGTCATTTTTACAATATTGATTCTTCCAATCCAAGAACATGGTATATCTCTCCATCTGTTGGTATCATCTTTAATTTCTTTCATCAGTGTCTTATAGTTTTCTGCATACAGGTCTTTGGTCTCCCTAGGTAGGTTTATTCCTAGGTATTTTATTCTTTTTGTTGCAATGGTAAATGAGAGTGTTTCCTTAATTTCTCTTTCGGATTTTTCATCATTAGTGTATAAGAATGCAAGAGATTTCTGTGAATTAATTTTGTATCCTGCAACTTTACGAAATTCATTGATTAGCTCTAGTAGTTTTCTGGTGGCATCTTTAGGATTCTCTATGTATAGTATCATGTCATCTGCAAACAGTGACAGTTTTACTTCCTCTTTTCCAATTTGTATTCCTTTTATTTCTTTTTCTTCTCTGATTGCCATGGCTAGGACTTCCAAAACTATGTTGAATAATAGTGGTGAGAGTGGACATCCTTGTCTTGTTCCGATCTTAGAGGAAATGCTTTCAGTTTTGCAGCATTGAGAATGATGTTTGCTGTGGGTTTGTCGTATATGGCCTTTATTATGTTGAGGTAGGTTCCCTCTATGCCCACTTTCTGGAGAGTTTTTATCATAAATGGGTGTTGAATTTTGTCAAAAGATTTTTCTGCAGCTATTGAGATGATCATATGGTTTTTATTCTTCAGTTTGTTAATATGGTGTATCACATTGATTGATTTGCATATATGGACTAATCCTTGCATCCCTGGGATAAACCCCACTTGATCATGGTGTATGATCCTTTTAATGTGTTGTTGGATTCTGTTTGCTAGTATTTTGTTGAGGATTTTTGCATCTATGTTCATCAGTGATATTGGTCTGTAATTTTCTTTTTTTGTAGTGTCTTTGTCTGGTTTTGGTATCAGGGTGATGGTGGCCTCATAGAATGAGTTTGGGAGTGTTCCTTCCTCTGCAATTTTTTGGAAGAGTTTGAGAAGGATGGGTGTTAGCTCTTCTCTAAATGTTTGATAGAATTCACCTGTGAAGCCATCTGGTCCTGGACTTTTGTTTGTTGGAAGAAATTTTAATCACAGTTTCAATTTCATTACTTGTGATTGGTCTGTTCATATTTTCTATTTTTTCCTGGTTCAGTCTTGGAAGGTTATGCCTTTCTAAGAATTTGTCCATTTCTTCCAGGTTGTCCATTTTATTGGCATAGAGTTGCTTGTAGTAGTCTCTTAGGATGCTTTGTGTTTCTGCAGTGTCTGTTGTAACATCTCCTTTTTCATTTCTAATTTTATTGATTTGAGTCCTCTCCCTCTTTTTCTTGATGAGTCTGGCTAATGGTTTATCAATTTTGCTTACCTTCTCAAAGAACCAGCTTTTAGTTTTATTGATCTTTGCTATTGTTTTCTTTGTTTCTATTTCATTTAATTCTGCTTTGATCTTTATGATTTCTTTTCTTCTGCTAACTTTGGGTTTTGTTTGTTCTTCTTTCTCTAGTTCCTTAAGGTGTAAGGTTAGATTGTTTATTTGAGATTTTTCTTGTTTCTTGAGGTAGGCTTGTATAGCTATAAACTTCCCTCTTAGGACTGCTTTTGCTACATCCCATAGGTTTTGGATTGTCGTGTTTTCATTGTCATTTGTCTCTAGGTATTTTTTGATTTCCTCTTTGATTTCTTCAGTGATCTCTTGGTTATTTAGTAACGTATTGTTTAACCTCCATGTGTTTGTGTTTTTTACGTTTTTTTCCCTGTAATTTATTTCTAATCTCATAGCGTTGTGGTCAGAAAAGATGCTTGATATAATTTCAATTTTCTTAAATTTACTGAGGCTTGATTTGTTACCCAAGATGTGATCTATCCTGGAGAATGTTCCGTGCGCACTAGAGAAGAAAGTGTAATCTGCTGTTTTTGGATGGAATGTCCTATAAATATCAATTAAATCTATCTGGTCTATTGTGTCATTTAAAGCTTCTGTTTCCTTATTTATTTTCATTTTGGATGATCTGTCCATTGGTGTAAGTGAGGTGTTAAAGTCCCCCACTATTATTGTGTTACTGTCGATTTCCTCTTTTATAGCTGTTAGCAGTTGCCTTATGTATTGAGGTGCTCCTATGTTGGGTGCATATATATTAATAATTGTTATATCTTCTTCTTGGATTGATCCCTTGATCATTATGTAGTGGCCTTCCTTGTCTCTTGTAACATTCTTTATTTTAAAGTCTCTTTTATCTGATATGAGTATAGCTACTCCAGCTTTCTTTTGATTTCCATTTGCATGGAATATCTTTTTCCATGCCCTCACTTTCAGTCTGTATGTGTCCCTAGGTCTGAAGTGGGTCTCTTGTAGACGGCATATATATGGGTCTTGTTTTCTTATCCATTCAGCGAGCCTGTGTCTTTTGGTTGGGGCATTTAATCCATTCACGTTTAAGGTGATTATTGATATGTATGTTCTGACCATTTTCTTAATTGTTTTGGGTTTGTTTTTGTAGATCCTTTTCTTCTCTTGTGTTTCCCACTTAGAGAAGTTCCTTTAGTATTTGTTGTAGAGCTGGTTTGGTGGTGCTGAATTCTCTTAGCTTTTGCTTGTCTGTAAAGCTTTTGATTTCTCCATCGAATCTGAATGAGATCCTTGCTGGGTAGAGTAATCTTGGTTGTAGGTTCTTCCCTTTCATCACTTTAAGTATATCATGCCACTCCCTTGTGGCTTGTAGAGTTTCTGCTGAGAAATCAGCTGTTAACCTTATGGGAGTTCCCTTGTATGTTGTCATTTTTCCCTTGCTGCTTTCAGTAATTTTTCTTTGTGTTTAATTTTTGCCAATTTGATTACTGTGTGTCTCAGTGTGTTTCTCCTTGGGTTTATCCTGTATGGGACTCTCTGTGCTTCCTGGACTTGGGTGGCTATTTCCTTTCCCATGTTAGGGAAGTTTTTGACTATAATCTGTTCAAATATTTTCTCTGGTCCTTTCTCTCTCTCTTCTCCTTCTGGGACTCCTATAATACGATTGTTGTTGTGTTTAATGTTGTCCCAGTGGTCTCTTAGGCTGTCTTCATTTCTTTTCATTCTTTCTTCTTTATTCTGTTCCGCAGCAGTGAATTCCACCATTCTGTCTTCCAGGTCACTTATCCGTTCTTCTGCCTCAGTTATTCTGCTATTGATTCCTTCTAGTATAGTTTTCATTTCAGTTACCTCTGTTTGTTCTTTAATTCTTCTAGGTCTTTGTTAAACATTTCTTACATCTTCTTGATCTTTGCCTCCATTCTTTTTCTGAGGTCCTGGATCATCTTCACTCTCATTATTCTGAATTATTTTTCTGGAAGGTTGCCTATCTCCACTTCATTTAGTTGTTTTTCTGGAGTCTTATCTTGTTCCTTCATCTGGTACATAGCCCTCTGCCTTTTCATCTTGTCTGTCTTTCTGTGAATGTGGTTTTTGTTCCACAGGCTGCAGGATTGTAGTTCTTCTTGCTTCTCTAAATAAGATTTTATATATATAAAATATATATGTATATATATTTTCCTGCAAGAGGAAAGACCAATGAACACACTAATTGAAGTTCTCTTTGTTTGCCAACTTTTTATTTAATTGAAATCAGCATGATTCCTTGTCCCCCCAGTACCTCAAACAATTGCTGGCATGTAATAGTGCTAATTACTTGTATGAATGAATGAATGTTCTAGTGAGATGTGACATTTTCACCATTTCCATTCACTGTACTCTAAATCTTCCATTATTATCTATATTCAAGTTTCCCATTTTCTATGAAGGCATGTTTCTTCTTATTCTTTAACTCAGTGGTTCTCTTTCTTTGAACCTTGGCATGTACCATATTTACAACTTATTTGGCTTTACATTTTTTTATACACCTAGAAATTACAGTAATTTAGTTTTATAAGCTTCTGGGAATTTATCATGAAGGCAAATTAAAAAACATTAGGGAGACTCTTTTGGAGGATGCTCGTTGCATTGCCATTTTTAAGAGTGAAGCTGTTGTGTCCTGCTTTACCAGTTTAAGAGTACAAAATAAGGTCAAATTTCCTGTAAACATTCACATCCAACGAACCTGAGCTGCTGTGCTGCTTCCTCTTCCCAGACCTCCTCTCTCAAGTTATGTTCAAGGTCTCCAGGAATATTTATTTAGTCCAAAGTATTTGTTATTATAACTTCACTGAAAAAGACCTGTAAAAAATCTATTTACCTCATCAAAGGACCTGTTCTCTGTGGCTGATACTGCTGTCACTGTGATATGGAGTTACTTCTGAAAATACGAAGTCCAAAATCATGACCTTGAACACTGCTGGAATCATCATGACAAAGAAGGAACCCAGCTGTTGCCAATTTGGCAATTGTTTCTTCGTGTGCAGGGAGAGAAGACACTTCTTCCTATAATGTGTTTGCTTTACATCAAAGTAGGTATTGGTTCCCAGACGTTACAATTCTTAGTGACCGGCTCATTCAGCGCATATACCCAGCTGTTATTCTCAAGGCACATTATAGTGGCTGTGCCAGTATCAGCCAAACACTGCAGAACCAGCCCTTCCCTACAACATTCTAGAGCCTGAGGTTGGCCTCGTTCGCTAGTACAGAGTATCACATTTTTTTTCTAGGAGATTTTCTCTTGGGACACCTATACTTTCCCATGAAGGCAGATTACATTAACATTAAACTTCCTAGGGAAAGATTCTTCTTTTTTTTTTTTTAACATCTTTATTGGAGTATAATTGCTTTACAATGGTGTGTTAGTTTCTGCTGTATAACAAGGTGAATCAGCTATACATATACATACATCCCCATATCTCCTCCCTCTTGCATCTCCCTCCCACCCTCCCTATCCCACCCCTCTAGGTGGTCGCAAAGCACTGAGCTGATCTCCCTGTGCTATGCGGCTGCTTCCCACTAGCTACCGGTTTTAGATTTGGTAGTGTATATATGTATATGCCACTCTCTCACTTTGCCATAAAAAGAAATGAAATTGAGTTATTTGTATTGAGGTGGATGGACCTAGAGTCTGTCATACAGAGTGAAGCCAGTCAGAAAGAGAAAAACAAATACCGTATGCTAACACATATATATAGAATCTAAAAAAAAAAAAAGAAAAGAAAAATGGTCATGAAGAACCTAGGGGCAGGACAGGAATAAAGACGCAGACCTACTAGAGAATGGACTTGAGGACACAGGGAGGGGGAAGGGTAAGCTGGGACACAGTGAGATTCTTCTTTTAAAAGACTTGTTGTCCCTACATAAAGTTTTAGAGCACCTGGCTTTGTGGGAGAGAAGTGCTGCCTAATTCCAGCAATTACTTGTATTTTAAATCCTAGAAACTCATACATTTTAAAAAATCTGCAATATTCTTGGGTGGGTTGCTTGCTGTTTTATGTTGTAAACTGAAGTGTCACTCATTTTACCCTCCCCAAACCGAGGTTCTCTCTAAGATAACTGATATGTTCACCAAGGAACTCCTAACAACTTTTATAGGATATTTTTCTCTCTTAAAAATTATAGACTGCCTCACTGAGCACACAGCTACAAGGTGGAAATATTCAAAGGTCTAAAAATAGAATAATGACTAAGAAAAATGGTTGGTATACTTATTCAATTGGACATTATGCAGGCATTAAAATCAAGGTTATGAAGACTATATAAATATATTAAATATGCCTATGAGTTGCTAAATGACAAAAGCAGAGGCAAGTCAAAAACTTGTATATATACTTGTATGTTTGCTATATATGTATGTATCTATTCCTAGTCTCCAAGATATATAACCACTCTGTCATGCCCTTAATTTTTGGAAGGGTATACAGTCCATTGCTGGAAAGTCTTAAATGATCAAATACACACACATTGGCCAGAGAATGGTGCAATACAGTTCTTTGCTTTTTGCCTCAAGTCATTTTTAGGTTCATTATGAGTTCATTTGGATGGAGATCAAGGAGTCTATTGTGTCCCGGCTGCTCTCTTCTCCCCCTCACTTAATGTCCCTTTGTCTTTACCCTTTGGCTATTCCCTCATGGTTAGGCTCTTTCCTCTTGGCCCTTAGAATCCATTCAGTTTGTTTTTTCATAAAGCTGGTGTGTGTGTGTGTGTGTGTGTGTGTGTTTGTGTGTAAGTGACACAGGTCAGTCCTGCCTCATGGATAGGCATCCACAGACAAAGAAACCTTCTAAATAACTAAGAGGAAGGGGCTCGTAGAATGTCATTGTTCTCTTTGTCTCTCTTCTTCTTCTATTTTGCTAATCTGATCTGAGTCTCATCATGAGATGACCACTTGCTTTTCTTTAAAAATGAAGTGATGCAAGAAGGAAACTCTACCTACCTATGTTTAGGAGGATGGGACCAGAAGGGAATCTTACCAAAAGATTTATGGTGCTTTTATTAGAGTGGCGTATTGCATTTAGTTTTTTCCCTAATTTCCAAAGTGCATATAATGGGTTATAATACTTTACAATATAATAAGGAATTATGAAAACAGTGGATGAAGACACTTCTTAGTTTATTGATTAGGAAGTTGAATTCCAGTTCAGGTAAGTGAGGTGTCCAAGAAAAACTAGTGAGTAGCAGAACCAGGACTAACACCAGGGAGGAGCTATATTCTTGTGGAAGGCAGATAAGCATTGATGACACACCTAAATTCTTAAAATGGGTCCACCATCTTCCAGCTGCATTACCTAGGGAAGTCTTTTGCTCTTGGAGCCTCAGTTTTCTCATTTATAAAATGGGGATAACTGGTTGGATTGTGATTTCCACAGGCTTTACACATGATAGCACATGTTA
Organism: Eschrichtius robustus; assembly: GCF_028021215.1. NCBI lineage: Eukaryota > Metazoa > Chordata > Mammalia > Artiodactyla > Eschrichtiidae > Eschrichtius > Eschrichtius robustus. The sequence continues at coordinate 72,873,678 of NC_090833.1, forward strand.
AGTACATAGCACAGCAAAACAGAGGAGGCCTGAAGCCGTGCCAGCTTTCCTCTCCCGGTTGCCAGCTGCCCGTATGAGGCCTGAGCTCCGGCCAGTTGCCCGCCTCTTTGCGTCACTAGCGCCATGGCTCTCAGCAATGCCGATGTGCAGAAGCAGGTTAAGCACACAATGGCTTTTATTGAACAAGAAGCCAATGAGGAAGCAGAAGAAATAGATGTGAAGGCAGAGGAAGAGTTCAACATTGAGAAAGGTTGTCTTGTGCAAACCCAAAGACTGAAGACTGTGGAATACTATGAGAAGAAAGAAAAGCAGATTGAGCAACAGAAGAAAATTCTGGTGTCCAACTTGATAAATCAAGTGAGGCTCAAAGTCCTTAGAGCAAGAGATGGATGATCTTATCACAGACCTACTAAATGAAGCAAAACATAGACTCAGCAGAAGTGTAAAAGATGTAACCAGGTACCAAGTACTGTTGGATGGAATGGTCCTCCAGGGTTTGTACCAGTTGTTGGAGCCCGGAATGATTGTTCGTTGCAGGAAATAAGATTTCCCTCTGGTGAAGCCTGCAGTGCAAATCCGTATGTACAAAATCGCCACGGAAAGAGATGTTGATGTCCAGATTGATCAAGAGGCCTACCTGCCTGAGGAAATAGCCGGCGAGGTTGAGATCTATAATGGGGATCGCAAAATCAGGGTTTCCAATACTTTCAAAAGCTGGCTGGACCTCATAGCCCAGTAGATGATGCCAGAAGCGCGGGGAGCCTTGTTTGGTGCAAACGCCAACAGGAAGTTTTTGGACTATGCCTGCGGGAGGTGGTGTCCATCCACCGCTGTGACGTGGACACTTCTGACATTTGAAGAAACAAGATGACCTGTATAGCTTCCTCCTTGCTGTTCTCATATTCTGTATTTATCAGTGGATACCCTTTATTAGCTAACGCCCCTGGCTGATTGGTAGCAATGGGAGAGCTTCACTTAATACGATCAGGAAACCTTCCTCTAGCTTATCTGACAGTAACACAACTTCCCGCTGGTTCTGCAGCACGAAGGTGAGGGGTCAGATGGTGGGTGCATGAATGTCCCCGAGTCTCCTGCTCTCCTCTGGTCCAGCGTCCAGCCTACAGAGGGGCGGTGTGTGGTGGGCTCTAGGGTCAGGTCACCGCTCTTTGGATTTCAAGTGCATGTGGGGCCGCATTCCTTCCAGCAGTAGCAGCTTCGCTGTTAGCTGTTTGGGCCTAGAAGTGTTTGTCTGTAATATGATTTAAGATCTAAGCCATGAATATGCTCTGTTTATTAAAACGAAATGCATACGTGGAAAAAAAAGTATGTAACACAGATACTGTCACATAATGGGTAATCAGTAAATGTTATTTCCCTTCCTTGCCAGTTGCTCTGTTACCTGGTGCAGAGCCTTACCAGTGTACCAGCCAGCATCTTCTCTTGAGTTACTGTAGTATATTATGTTTTATTACACTTGTATACAATGCCATGTGTTGTTCACATGTTGAAGTCCTAACTGCTAGTATCTCAGAACGTGACTGTATTTGGAGATAGGGCCTTTGAAGAGGTAGTTAAGTTAAAATGAGGTCTTCAGGGTGGGCTTTAATCCAGTCTGACTGGTGTCTCTGTAAGACAGGGACATTTGGATACATGGAGAGACACCAAGGATGCATGTGCACAGAAGAAAGACACTGTAAGGAAACAGTGAGATGGTGGCCACCTGCAAGCCAAGGAGAGAGGCCTCAAGAAAAACCCCAACCTGATGACCCCTTGATCTTGGACTTCCAGCCTCCAGAACTGTGAGAAAATAAATTTCTATTGTTTAAGCCATGCAATTTGTGATATTTTGTTATGGCAGCCCTAGCAGAGTAATACACCTTCTATCTTTACACAGAAGCTAAGCTGCTTGAGGGAAAACTGCATTGCACTCATTTGTAATCAGAGCAGATAATCAACAATTTCTTGATGAATACTATGATTTTTATTAAGGATAGATTTTTATTAAGGGTATGATTTTTATTTGTTTTATATGTCTTTGATGTCTCCCATGGAGGCCCAGATATTGAGGTTACTGACAACTATAACGTGATGATGAGGATTATATATGATTTTTTTTTCTCTTGCAAATAGCGACGAGAATTGTCCCTTTTATGAAGTCATAGGAGTAAATGCAATTAAAGATGAAAAGATTATTCCTGGTTGCCTGTCTAGACATAGGAAGAGAGAATTAAATCTTCAAATGTAATTTCTGAAATGAGGATTAATGACCAGTAGTACATGATTCCCTCATATGCTCATGACCTCATGTTGTTTGAGACTAAATGTGAGGGCTTCTCACTACCTTTGTATTAATGAATATGACTGAGTTATTGTAAATATAGTTAGGATATAACATTAACTTGTCTGTGTTGGAAGTTTGCCTTGTATTTTGCAGAGGATCAAAAAAACAGGTAATCATAAAAGAGAAAGTCGAAGGGTTTTTTACTGAGTTTTAAAAATTACATTTGATTCTCATTTTCTGGGTATGGAAAATATGGGAGAAAATGAATTATCTTAATTACTTTATGGAAGGGACATCAAGAGATGAAAAAATTTTGCAGGGTTTTCAATGTTTGCTAAGTCTGAGAGCTCAGAGGAGAATTTAGTGATAAATGAGAAATCATCTGAACAGTAAGATAGCAAGTTTATTACTGGGAAAAATGCAGAAAATAGTTTTTAAGGAAGTGGAGGGGGTTACTTGTTTTTGAGCCAACATGATCTTTGTTCCCTTAGCACATACCTGTATACACACATGCATACACAGAAGGAATAGTTTTCTAATGTCTTGTCATTATCATAATCTACTGAATAATCTTTGGATGTTAATTAAAACCTCTGGCCCTCATTCACACATCTACAGATAAAAGGCATTAGAATACATAATCTAGAAAAACTCTAACATACGTTTCAATTCTAGCATTCTATGACTCTTCTGTATCTGGAGGTATGGGAAAAAAGGGAGGGGATGAAAGTGATGTCACTGAAGGAGGCTACTGTTTATACTGGTTCTGCTAGTCTCCTAAAGACAGTCTCTGCCACAGGTCATTGACTGGCTTTTGAGGTCAAACACCAAGCCTTATGCTTCAAGATGACAAGGTGCTATTCACTGCTGAATTTCCAGAACTAGAAGAATACCTGCAACATAGAAGACAGTCAAAATACTTGTTGGAAGAAGGATTAACGTTTCCAGTGCCATTCTGAATCTGTGTGATCTATTATAGGGTTAACCTGCCCATATTTTTCAGGGTCATGTTGACGTATGTCTACTCAATTATTAGACATATGATTAGAGGACTAGAGAATTAGAGAAACATAATCACATGTCGCTGCTAAACTAAACAAAATGATCTGAAACAGCAGCAAAATTTTAAAGAATGTTTTATTGTTTTCTTCTCACATAGAAAACCAATAAACTTTGTTTTATCCTTCTTTTCCATCCCTTCCTTTTTTGTTTTTTGTTCTTATTTATTTTTTATCATAATATACTGTTATTAGGAACAAGATGTATTTTCTGAATATAAACTCCAGAATGAGTTTACATGAGGGCAGGGCCACTGTCTGCCTTTTTTTCATGGACCTAGCAATGCAGACTCGCAACAGTATTTATTTATTTATATTTTATTATTTTTTTAGGACGGGGCTGCAGAAAGCTCCCTGGGGCGGCTCCACTACCTGTGAGCGCGGAGCTCACGGTGGGCTGTGAGCCGAGAGTGTGAGGTGCGGGGAGGGCACTGAGGTGGGGGCTGGGGTCATGGTCAGGATGGAAGCTGTGGGTCAGAGAGACGTGGCTAAGCAGTGTCCCTTTGAAGGCCTGAATGAAGCTGCAGGGAGGAGTCTTGTCCTGGAGTGGCATCTCTCCTGGCCTCTACCACCTCCTGGCTCTGTGATCTTGAGCAAGTTTCATGGCCTCAGTTCCTTCACCTTGGCCTCAACTGGGGATCTTTAAAAATGCTGATGCCTGGGCCCCACCCAGAGGGTCTAATGTAACTGCCCTGGGATGTGCGTGGGCATTGAGAACCCTGAAAGGTCCTCAGAGGGTGCTTCTGTGCAGCCAGGGCTGGGCACAAAAGTATTTGTTAAATGAATGAATGAATGCTGAAATTTATAACCATAGTAAGTGGTTATAAAAGTCATGATATTTAGCTCAGTATTCATTAGTAGTGGGGAAAGGTAGCCTGTCAAGAAGGGAGGGAGGCATGCATGTATGTATACATATATGTATGTATTTATATTTATAAAACATCAAGAGAAATACACGGATACTTCTGTTTTGAGAAAACAAAAGCTCTGTATGTCAGATGATTTTCTTGGTCAAGTTCAAGGGAAGATTCTTATGAGTGAGAAAAGACAAAATTAAAAATGTTGAAACTTCTAGCCATTCTTTTGAAAAGGCTTGTTGATTTAGAAAGAGAGAATATTCTAAATATTAGCCATATGGCAAGAAAGAATTAAAGACAACAAAATTGTCTTGGAGTATGGTTTGCCTCAGACACTAGTCTTCTAGCAGGTAGCTTGGCATTGTCCTTCTCTCCTAGTTCATTATCGCCACATTTCTCTGGATGTCTGAGTTTGGTGCACACTTCCTGTGACTTAGGAGCCTGATGTCGCTGAAAAGCGATGTAAGAACAATCATCAGAATGGGAATCAGCCCAGCATTCTGACTCAGTAGGAATAAAGAGGAAATCAGCTGCCTAATGAAGCTCCTTCTCTGCCCCATGCCCTTGTGAAAAATAGCAGTTACAGTATTTCATTATGAATCTGTGTGCTTCGCTTCTCACCCTTCCTTGGTCTGAGAATCAAAGGCCATTTCTGTCATATCTCACCCTTGGAGTTCTCATCGTCACTCATGCCTTCAACTATCACCTCTATGCAGATATCTCCCTAAATCTGTATTGCAAGTCCCATCTCCCTCAGCCCTTGCTACAATCCTGCCTCCCAATGAAGCAAGTTTTATTTCTTAATTTTGCCTATTTTGACCTTATAGTTGCATGTTTTAAGAGAGTCAGAATCACAAACAATATTTTATTCTGCTTTTTCCTCAAAAATCAAATCCTTAAACCTTATGGACTGGACTTTTATATTTTACCTCTTAACAGATACATTGCAGGGACTGAGACGCTTTTAGGAGTAGGGAATGTCAGAGCCATTTGCTGGCTTCCTTTTTTATTTCCTGAATAAAAGCACTGAGTAAGTGTGACGTGTATATCACTTTAATGTTGAGACTGCAGAGTAAAATTTAAGAGATTTATTCTCTCCTCGAATTTGACTCTGAAAATAACTTGCACTAACATCAGGAACTTTGCATCCTCATCTTTGTAATTGCCTGGTTCCCCCAGTCAAATTTAAGACATAGAAGTGATTGCAATAGAAAAAAAATATTTAAAGAATGCAAAAGAGTAGCTCTGTATTAATACATTTAAAGTTTATATTCAAAGAGCATGTTCTTGATTAAGTATGTCCAGGCACTATTTATATATCTCAGAAAATCTTAAAAATTTATATATGTCTCTGAAATTCTTAAGTTTTATAAACTACAACTTAGTCATTCTAGTCTTATATCAGCACTTACTGAGATATCTCCATGACTTACCCAAATCCCAGATTTGAAATAAAATTTCATCTATCCATCTATGATATATAAATTTAAAATGATGCATGATCCATGGTGCTGGAACTTTACACCTGCAGGGAGTATCTTTTTCCTGAACAGGACTTTCTCATTTACAGGGTGCTTATCTCCACCACGCCTATTTTTTTTTTTTTTTAAAGGAATTCCTTTATTTTTTTTATTATTATTTATTTATTTATTTTATTATTTTTAGCTGTGTTGGGTCTTCGTTTCTGTGCAAGGGCATTCTCTAGTTGCGGCAAGCGGGGGCCACTCTTCATCGCGGTGCGCGGGCCTCTCACTATCGCGGCCTCTCTTGCTGCGGAGCACTGGCTCCAGACGCGCAGGCTCAGTAGTTGTGGCTCACGGGCCCAGTTGCTCCGCAGCATGTGGGATCTTCCCATACCAGGGCTCGTACCTGCGTCCCCTGCATTGGCAGGCAGACTCAACCACTGCGCCACCAGGGAGGCCCTCCACCACGCCTATTAATCCTCCATTAGCCTCATAGTAATACTGACAAGGAAGGACCATGAATTTGTCTTTCTAGCCTTAAATATTCTGGAAGTGCATTTCCTCTCCTATAGCCATATAAAGGAGATCATCTCCATCACCATCTCTGTACCATAAGCATTCAGATTCTGGATTTGCCTTTGTCTAATTGCATGGTTCCTTTCTACTTCACTATGGTTGATCACATATTCTATTTCTTTATACAATATGTCACTCTGGCATCTCTCCATGAGGTGTTTGCATTGCATCTATGTAGAATGAGTACCTCTTGCCATGTAGTTTGACCCTTATAACCACCAGAAACTTATAAAACTTGCCTATGGTTTAGCTTACAGACTTTACCCATCACATATATATTTTTAAAGTGTTATATTTTGTAACAAAAATCATTAAAATATATTAAAATTGATTTTAGAATAGTTTCATGAAGATGTTTGACAAGAGTGTTTGGCAGTCTATCCAGTGAGAGACCAAAGTGAAGACTTCCTCTACATTGCTTTCTTTGGAACCTTAGATTTTCTCTCTTGTGCTATATTTAGATGTGTGGCATGTTTAATTTTCTGCTTCCGTGCCTCACTGTGCTTCTGGTGCTTATTGTAATCCGGCTAGTGTGTCAGGCCAAAGTGTGAAGAAAACTTTAAGTTCTTACCTGAGTAAGCCAACTTACAGCAGCATGAAGACCTCCTGTGCTGGGTCCCGCTCATCCTTCTTTTCACTCATACATTTCTGACATTGCAAACAGAAGTCAACAAATTTTTTTCTCAATAAAGTAGTTCTAAAAACTTAAAGTGTTCTGCTAATTCAGCAAGAGTTGAGATGGTAGTGACATAACCAGATTAATCAGATGGTAACAACTGACAGTTAACTTTAAATATATTCAGTACAGTTCCATTCAAGGCAGGCCAATTCTGTTCAACTCATTTCAAACACACCTACTGAACACCTATATAGCCAAATACTGTATTAGGTTCTGAGTACACAGGGATAAATAAAATACACTCACTGTGTACATTCTAACAATGAGAGTAAGCATACAAACAAAATAAATTGCAATGTTGTTCAGTAAGTAGAATAATGAAATTATACATACAATGCTGAAGTAACCAGAGTATGACATAATTAATTTTGAGGTCAGGGGAGCTATGGTGAAGTGATTCTCTACAGTACTTCCTGGAAGGAGTGATACACAAACAGGATTTTGAAAGATGCCCAAGATGTCAGGGTGGGGTCAAGTTTAGACAGAGGGAAGACCACTGGGTACCCTAGTCTAATCCCTATGACCTTGGATAAGCTCTTATGCATACAATAATGATCTTGCCTGTTTTCACACAAACACTTTTTCACTTTAGCTATTTTTTAAAAGATGAATATTTTCCTACAATTATATTAAAAACAAATTCATAAACCAAAAGACAGATGGCTTTGACTTGGGACGCTGTACTGTAATATGAACAGTATCCTCTGGATTTGTGAAATGTGGTGAGCCTGGTTTTAACCATCATTTAAGAAGACAGCAAGGAAATCAGTGGGAAATAGTAAAAATACAAAATGAGTATGAATCAAGAGGTTAATTTCCCATTCTGGCACCAAGAAGCTTTTGATTTTGGTTATATTATGCATCCTCTGAGGGTTTAAAATTTCTCATGTGTAAACTGGGGGGGTTGTTATCTAGGAAATCTCTGTGGTCTCCTCTACCTTTTAAAGCATTCTCTGATTCTACAGGATGGTCAGGACAGTGAAAATAACCCAAGGGATGCAGAAGGAGTGGAGGAGTGAGCACAGCCTTTGCAGCCAGCAAATCTCAGATTGAACCCTGGCTGAACTTCATCAGGTTGAGGGATCTAGGGAGCATGGGCATCACTTCATTAGTAATTATCATTTGCAGAACACCTATTTTATAACACTGTGAAGATTAATACAATAACATGACCAGCATACCTGCAGAGTTCCTGGCGCATACTGGTACTTAAATGTTAATTTCTATTTCCATCTTCTTTTGTTCTGATTAGTAGAAGCAAGTCAATCTCTCCTATAGGGAGCCTCAAATATTCAGGTGTTAAAGACCAGTTATTCTCAGACTCATATACTGTCTTGTCCATACTATGGCCAAGACATGGTAGGATCAAGTGAAGCAGAGAAATGTATTAAGGCATCACATAGCCAGGATATTTGATACTTGATAACAGTGTTTTTTAAAAAGAGAAAGTCCTTTAACAAACTCATGCCCTAGTGACCTCGCTGCTTTTCTATCTCTCATGACCTTTTGGTTGTGCCTGATTATTAACACTGATACCATGCAACCTGACTAGTCAGCACATTTGCTGATAAAGGAGCATGTCTTACATAATAAGTCGCTTGCATTTCACTTCACAGCCAAGATTTATTAACCAGGGTTTTGTTGGTAGGAGTCTTCATATGAAAACTTGGATGCTTTTATAAGGACATACTGTACTACATTTGCAGAAAGAAAGTTTCATAAATAATATTATAAGAGGCAGTATAGGTCAGTTGGCTCCAAAATAAGCTGAACGCAGAGTCTCTAAGGTCTAAGGTGGATGTCACTCCACCTCTGTTCTTCCTGGGGACGTTCTGTTTTTGTTTCATTCTCTTTGTCCATCAGTTCAAGGCCTAGTTTCACAGAAGGTTAAATCCTCTGTTTTTTGGTAGACGATTTGAGGAAGGGCACCTCTGGCCGGAATGGGGAAGATCCTTCCATTTCTTGTCAAATACTATGATAACATGTGATAACATGTTTCTAACAACCACTTAGTAAATGTTGCTTTACTAAGGGGTTGTTAGAAACAATGACATAGCTGTCTGCTTGGTATCCTGGGAAGATCAGGGTCTTTCAGATCAGACAGATACAGGTTCAAGGATCAGCCCATCACTTAATAACTGGGACTTTCAGTGATAAGCTTATTTTCTCTGAGACTCAGTTTCCCCAGATGAGGCTAATAATAACTTCCACATGGGATGTTGTGAGGATAAATTGAGACAGTAAATGTAAAGTTCTAAGCAATATCTCTTGCATAAAGATATAGTGCTCATTAAATGGAGGCATCATAAAAATAAAAATTGAGTGCAAAGTGACAAATAAAAAGTGTTGGTCACTTCAGTGATGGTTCCAGTTCCCAAGCAAATGACTATCACATGCATCCTATAAGAATAAAGTCTTTTTTCCAAACAGGTGGTATTTCAACTCTCACTCTCTTGTTTGTTAAATAAACAACAGCAAATAAGTAACCCCCAACTAGACTTTTTAAAAAAGAGAATCTATGAGAGAATTTTTTTTTTTCAGTAGAACAGAATTTGGTAAAAGTTTTCTGGTCGCTATGTGAAAAGTAACTACTGTGAGAAGGCAGGCAGATTTATAGGACATAAGTAACAATCTTTCAGCACAGTAATAGTATGTTGCAAGCAAACATAAGAGAAGCCATTATAAAAATTGTAAAGGATGTTACTTTTCACATCTAGGGTGTGTTTTCAGGGGAACATGTTGGTATGTGTGGCCAGCATGAATATCTGTGATTATATGAATATGCTGTGATTACCTGACTGATAGTGAGCTTGCTAATGTGACTGACTGGGGTGGGGAGTGCTGGTTTGGAAAGGCAGGGTTACATTGCCTTCGTTGAGACAATAGGTTTTTGACCCTGCTGTACATTTCCCACAAAGTCAAATAACTGGTGATGTTGGTCTTTGAAAAAACAGCCAGTGACTTTCTATGCTAATAATCTCAATCCCAAACCTACAAAATTCTTATACACACTCCTTAGAATAGTAGTCAAAGGTATTCCATGAAAAAATAAGAAAGGGCTTCCATCGTCAAATAAATTTGGAAATGCTGAGTGTTATGTCCCCATCGTGGATCAACACAGTATAATATAATAGCATATGAAAAACTCTGAGAAGTCCTACAGTGAAAAAAGCTAATTAATTAGGGAATGGTCCAATCGTTACCTCATTTTAAACTGATGTCCTTTATCAAGAAAATTTTATAAATGTCCTCTTGAGTAAGTGATCTGGAAAACATGTTTTGGGAAATCCTGTCATTGGTACTCAGGGAAAAAAATTATATATGTGGTAATATGAAGGAGTGAGTTGCTTCGGGGAGATGGACATTTATAATTGCGCATCTTCTGAAACGTACTCCTTGTGCTTTCTCCGTAAAGATATTTTAGAGTCATCTGTGAAGAATCTATTGTAATCTTTTTGTTCTGGCTTATGACTAATTTTCTTGTACAGGGATACCTTGAAGATATTGTGGGTTGAGTTCCAGACTGCCACAATAAAGCAAATATCACCATAAAGCGAGTCACATGAATCTTGTGGTTTCCCAGTACACATATAAGTTATGTTTACACTATGCTGTAGTCTGTTCAAAGTGTGAAATAGCTTTTGTCTAAAAAAACAATGTACATACTTTCATCAAGAAATACTTTACTGCTAAACAATGTTAACTATCATCTGAGGCTTCAGCGAGTCATATGCTTTTTGCTGGTGGAGGGTCTTTTCTCAGTGTTGATGGCTGATGCTGACTGATCAGGGTGGTGGTAGCTGAAGGCTGGGTGGCGTGGCAACTTCTTAACATAAGACGACAATGAAGTTTGCCACATCGACTGACTCTTCCTTTCACAAAATGATTTCTCTGAAGCGTGCAATTAATTAATAGCATATTAATTAATAGCATTTGATAGCATTTTACCCACAGCAGAACTTCTTTTAAAATAGAAGCCATACAGAGTGAAGTAATTCAGAAAGAGAAAAACTAATATCGTATATTAACGCATATATGTGGAATCTAGAAAAATGGTACAGATGAACCAGTTTGTAAGGCAGAAATAGAGACGCAGATGTAGAGAACAAACGTATGGACACCAAGGGGGGACAGGGGGTGGGTGGGATGAATTGGGAGATTGGGATTGACATATATACACTAATATGTATAAAATAGATTAACTAATGAGAACCTGCTGTATAGCACAGGGAACTCCACTTCGCTGTACAGTAGAAACTAACACAACATCGTAAGACAACTATAACCGCCCCCCCCCAAAAAAAGAAGCCAATCCTCTCAAACCCTGCTGCTGCTTTATCAACAAAGTTTATGTAATATTAGAAATCTTCCATTGTTATTTCAACCATCTATATAGCACCTTCGCCACGAATAAATTCTATCTCAAGAAACCACTTTCTTTGCTCATCCATAAGAAGCAACTCCTCATGAGATTGCAAAAATTCAGTCACATCTTCAGGCTCCACTTCTAGTTCTAGTTCTCTTGCTATTTCCACCATATCTGCCTTTGTCAATGAGCAGTAAAATTTTGAAAGGAATCTTCTTTTTCTGAGCAATAGTTCTCAACAGTGGGTTGAAAATATTCAGCAAATCATGCTGTAAACAGATGTGCAGTCACCAGGCTTTGTTGTTCCATTGAGGGAGCACAGGCAGAGTAGACTTAGTAGATTAATTCTCAAGTGCCCTAGGATTTTCAGAATGGTAAGTGAGCATTGGCTTCAACTTAAAGTTGCCAGCTACATTAGCCCCTAACAAGAAAGTTGGGCTGTCTTTTGAAGCCTTGAAGCCAGACATTGACTTCTCCTCTTTAGGTATGAGAGTCTTAGAAGGTATCTTCTTTCAATAGAAGACTGTTTTGTCTGCATTGAAAATCTGTTGTTTAGTGGAGCCACCCTCATTAATAATCTTAGTTAGATCTTCTGGGGAACTTGCTGCAGCGTCTACATCAACACTTGCTGCTTCACCTTGCACTGTCATGTTCTGGAAATGACTTCTTTCCTTAAACCTCATGACCCAACATCTGCTCATTTCAGACTTTTCTTCTGCAGCTTCCTCACCTCTCTCAGCCTTCAGAGAATTGAAATGAGTTAGGGTCTTGCTCTGGGTTAGGCTTTGGCTTAAGGGAATGTTGTGGCTGGTTTGACCTTCTAGCTAGACCACTAAAACTATCTCCCTATCAGCAGTAATACTGTTTCACTTTCATATCATTTATGTGTTTACTGGAGTAGCACTTTTCATTTCTTTAAAGAACTTCTCCTTTGCATTCATAACTTGGCTAGCTCTTTGGGGCAAGAGGCCTAGCTTTTGGCCTATGTCAGCTTTTGACATGCCTTCCTCACTAATCTTAATCATTTCTAGCTTTTGATTTAAAATGAGAGGCGTGTGACTCTTCCTTTCACTTGAACACTGAGAGGTCATTGTATGCTTATTAATTGGCCTAATTTCAACATTGCTGTGTCTCAGGGAATAGAAAGGCCCAAGGAGGGGAAGAGAGACAGGGGACAGCCAGTCAGCGGAGCAGTCAGAACACACAGCATTTTTTGATTAAGTTTTCTGTCTTACATGGGTACGGTTCGTGGTGCCTCAAAATAAGTACAATAGTAACATCAAAGATCACTGATCACAGATCACCATAACATATACAATAATAATGAAAAAGTTTGAAATATTATGAGAATTACCAAAATGTGACACAGAGACATGAAGTGAGCAAATGCTGTTGGGAAAATAGCACCGATAGACTTGCTGGACACAGGGTTGCCACAAACATTCAATCTGTAAAAAAGTGCAGTATCTGTGAAGCTCAGTAAAGGAAAAGCACAATAAAACAAGGCCTGTGTGTACTATTGTGTTAAACAGGAATCAGTTATTTCATAATTTTATTTTGCAGATTAAGGCACCAGAGCTAGATCTCATTGTCTGATGAAATCATTTTCAGGTTTTATTCTATAGCTTTCAAGTCCTGCTGCAGCTTTCTTTTTAACTAAAAGTATTTTCTTAATTTAAGCAATTCTCCAGGATGAAGAAAACTTGTAAGCACTGTTAGTGCTTATCAGGAGTAAATGGGACTCTGGAGAGTTCTTTGAAATAGGAAACATTTGAACAGAATATCATCTTTCTTTCAGCTGTTTGTATAGATGCAATTTCTGCAATTCTATACCTCACAGCTCTAATTCCTCTTCATCTGTGTCTCAGGCTTCCATCAGTAATCCTTCTGCTGAAACACATTTGACAAGAGAAGTAAAGTAGACACCGTTGCAATATCTTCTGAATGTCACTCAGCAGTGATTTGTAATCGGGTTCATAAATTTTAGGAAGAAAAACGTAAAGCTAGGTAGGGGATTCAATCCATATGAATCCAGATTGGACCAGGGTGTGGTTAGTAGCATTTTATAAAAATCATCTTTTGAATGGACAGTGGAGATTTTGTAAAACATTTAAAAAGTCTGTGATTATGTATTTCTATTGTGGGTATGTATCTACAAAATAAAACTCTCTTGCACTGTACCTTAATGTATGAATGAATTGGCTGTTTTCTGGACCCAATTATATTCACCTTACACACTGTCATTTCTAATACATCTTCCCATCCTGGAAACTCTACAACACAGTTGTTATCCCATCTCATAACATTTGTATTGGAAACAAGGAACTAATCTGTACGTGTTAAGAAACTGAATTCCTGCTGCCTTTCTGAAATTCAGAAGAAATATGCTATTGCTTACAATTGTATTTATATCATTAAAAAACGGAGTAAGAAAAAACAATGAAAGATATTCTTTTTGGACAGTGAAAAATGTTAAATTAATTTTATTGATTTGGACCTTTCTGTGTATTTGGTGAAAGCTATTAAAAATTGTTCTAATTTTTTTGAACAAAATTTAAAAAATTAAATATGAAAGTCATGTAGGATATTTTTCTCTTGATTTGTACAAGAGCCCTATACTCATATTAACTTTTCATTATTTGTTTATATAGTAGCATTAGAACTTTAGGGGAAATATACTATATTTAGTATATATTTATACTATATTTAGTATATATTTATACTATATTTATCCTGGACTTTTTCCCTCAACTCTAGTATACTTATGTGTCCTGTGTACGTTTAGTTACAAAATAAAAGAATATTGTGTATTAAGCATTATTTGGAAAAGGGAATGATGAATTTATAATAACCTTTGTCTAAATATAAGGATTAGAGACATTGAAGCATATGACCATAGGCTATCACTTTACTTTGTCTAGAGCAAATTGCACTGTTTGAAGAATTCCTTTAAGTTCACAGTTATAGCAGATAAGCATTATACAACTTCACAAGAATATTTATATTGACTAATGGAAAGAGGTTACGTTAAAAATGGTGAAAGTGATGAGGCCTAAGTGCCCACTTAACATGAATTCTACATTTCCCTCTGTTGAATTTGTAGTAGTTCTTTTTCTTTCATTCAGCTCTTCAGAGATTAGAGAACTTCAGCCTGTTCTGGAAGAAGTCACTGTCGCAGTGCAAAAGGCTACTCTGCTCTCTGTGTCCATTCAGCTTTCAGCTGCCCTGAGAGCATGCCAAGTGTCAATCAGGGCTGATTGGACCCCTGTATCCAGGGAACAGGACAGAGCAACTCACCTCACCCAGGTCATCAGACCATCTCCAGATGGCAAAGAACTTCTGAAGTTAAGAACCAACTTGTTTGTGATGCAAATTAGTGACTTGAGGCTAGATGCTTCATTAATGCTCCCTCTCCCCTGAGCCACCAAGGTGTCAGAAGTTGGACTGCTTACTCTCACATTTTCTTTCTCTGTAATATGTGTTAATGACCATTTAGTCTCATAGAAATGGTCCGATCAATCGCTTATGGCTAGTTAATAAACTATCAAAGCTGAGATGAAAATTACGTTTCTTCGAGAAGAAAAAACAAACAATATTTACCTTTTCCTGTGGAAATATGTGAAAAAGTTTTGGAAAATTCTGTTATCATATGAGCTCTCTGAAGAGACTGTGATTAAAAATAATGAAAAAGGATACATATGAGTTTCTATCCAGATCACTATTTTATTTTTTTTATCCAACAAGTGATGAGAAAAATTATGCGAACCCATGCATTTGCCCTGAGTTATGATTGTATTATATTAACCTCAGCTGACAATATTCTATACTGACTTTGGCTTACTTAAAATTCTGCCTCTTGGGTATAAACACACATCTAAAATTGACTCAACTCATTTCTTTCTTGCTGAGGTCACTTTATCAGTTACTCTCAACTACTGAACTTATTTTATGTGTTCTCTTTTTTCCAATATTACATTCTCAAATTTTTGGCACCTGGGAATTTCTCTCTGTGATGTTTTTATTACTGAATTCAAGATCTGTAGTTATTATTAGCTTTTATGGCTAATAAGATGCTAAGATGAGTTAATAGGGTTTTGCTTCTTCTTTTGCTTAATATTAATGGAATGGTACTGACTACAGTGGACATTGCCCAGGCATTTGCCAGTAAAGTGGGCCCATGAAGAATGAGTTGCCTTTTTCCATAAATTATCTCAGCAGAGGAAAAATGCTTGACAGTTCCCTGTGGCTGTGATCTTTGGATTCGGGTAGCTCCTATAGTAGAATTATCTTAGCAATATCTGAGAAAGATAGTTCCAAACTTTCACTACTAAAAAGAACAGGCACTAATAATAAATATATGGAAACAGTAAATATTTGAGTATCTATTTTATGTCCATGTGGATCATTTGTTCAGTTGTTTTGCTTTTCAGTAGAATACTTTAGGTCATTTAGTGCCAAAGTGTGAAACCATGGAGTGTATTTTCTATAGGAAATGGGAAGGCTCACTTTCTGCTCAAATTGACTGAATAAGCTACTTCCAGCAGATAATCAAGTCCTGTGGAATTATCCTTTATTGTGTATCAGGTGGACAAAAAAGAAAGGATTCAGAGAGAAGAGACGTGAGTCATTATGTGAGTTTTTGGGAAGTGTGAATACTGGCTTATTCTTTATCCTAGTATGAGCAGTACTTTGAAAGATTAATTTAAGACTAATCCTCTTCAAAAGTTCATGATAGCAGAGGCTTGGGGTGAATTCTATACATGAAAAATCATATTTGTGTAGTTATAAAAAGTACCAATTTACAACCTGAAAATTATGAAAATAACAGTTTAAGTAGGATCCATGGATGAATTTAATATGTTATTAGATACATGTTTCTAGTTATTTTCTTGACTTACTAATCATAAGAAGGATTCTCTCTAATTGTTAGAGATGAACTACTAAATTATGATATGGATGCAATTTCTACAATTAATTTGATAAAATGGATATACCAAGTTAAGTACAACTTCAGGTATATGGAAATATTTATTTTGTTGACAGACATTTGAAAATTAAACCATTTCCTAAATGTGACTTGAATATTTAGCTTTATAAAGTTCCTATTTAGCATGGAGGGCTATGAGGGTCAGATTCTTTTGATCCCTATACAGATCGGTGAAAATTAGATATAATTCTGTATTAATTCAGTTGAAGAAAAGCTTTTACTGGGAGCATAGAAGTAATTTGTTTTTAAATTTTGAAGTAAATATGTAGTTCTTCTTAATCTTAACTCAATTTAAATATACACCCTGAGGAATTTCCACAAGTATAAATTTAAGTAAGGAAAAATTTAGCGTCACTTAAGTCAGAAAAAGTGGCGTTTTAAGAATAAAAATCGATGACATGGAAAATAACTATTACTTCAGCTGATGATGTACATTTCACAGCAAACGCTTTGTTGTAATCTTGATGCTACTGTATCAGTGTTAAAGATTCTAGCTGCTACCAATAAGAGGAGAAAAGGGTGAGGCAATTTAATACAACAGTGTGTCTGCACAGGATGTCCTCTAAGGTAGCTCATATTTTTGAAGGATGTGATGGAAGGCAGGACAAATAACTGAGAATAAACTTGGAAGAACAGTGCCATGGCCAAGTGGTAATTAACCATGGATGAAGATTTTAAAAAAGAACACGAAAATGATTTCTAGTTGGTTGACTAAGAAAAATTACTTTCTAGGGAAAGTAAACATGGTTAGGGAGAGAGGAGTTGGACTCTTATTTACAGAGTCTCTATTATGTTTAAGGGCTTTAGTCTGTTCTTTCATTTAATCCTCAGAGCAATACACAAAAGGTGAGTATTTAATAGATAGAAGACAGAGGCTCAGAAAGATCAATAATTTGCCTCAGTTAATATAGTGAGGATGAAGTATCCAGCCAGGTTTGTTTGGCTCCAAGCTCATGTTCTTATTCATGGTGCGTTAAGAGAGGTACATGATTGAAAAACTATTGTTCCTAAACTCTTAAAAGTTTTATTTTGCTTGAATTATTTTTGCATTATTTATCTTCTCATTTAAGAATTATTTCTGAATTTTTTCTTGAGTTTACTATAATTTTAGTAGCTTTTAAAAAAATAAATTTATTTATTTATTTATTTATTTTTAGCTGTGTTGGATCTTCGTTGCTGCGTGCAGGTTTTCTCCAGTTGTGGCAAGCAGGGGCTACTCTTCGTTGCTGTGTGCGGGCTTCTCATTGCGGTGGCTTCTCTTGTTGCAGAGCACCGGCTCTAGGCACGCGGGCTTCAGTAGTTGTGGCTCATGGGCTCAGTAGTTGTGGCTTGCGGGCTGTAGAGCGCAGGCTCGGGAGTTGTGGCGCACGGACTTAGTTGCTCCACGGCATGTGGGATCTTCCCGGACCAGGGCTCAAACCTGTGTGCCCTACATTGGCAGGCGGATTCTTAACCACTGTGCCAGCAGGGAAGTCCTTAGGAGCTTTTTTGACCACACCATTTATTTAAATAGTAGCATTGCTCACTGTAGGGTCTTTTATCCACAGATTTTTCATGATTGAATGTTCTTACTAATCTTCCTTGATATTTACAGAAGTTTTTCCCCGTGTCCTTTAAATTAGAAAATGTCAGTATATGTTTGAATTTTTGTCACAATTCCGCGCCCCTCCCCGCCCCCCCACTCCTGGAATATGGTGACCTAGCAGGGATCAAACTGTAGATCCTGATTTTTATTTATTTTTTTTATCTGTTAAGTTTTCTCCAATTATTATTATTATTTTTTCACGTTCTTTTAGTTATTTATTTATTTATCCATGACTGTGCTGGGTCTTCGCTTCTCCGCGAGGGCCCTCTCTAGCTGCGGCAAGTGGGGACCACTCTTCATCGCGGTGCGCGGGCCTCTCACCATCGCGGCCTCTCTTGTTGTGGAGCACAGGCTCCAGACGCGCAGGCTCAGCAATCCAATTATATTTTTAATTATCGCTTTTACCTCATTTTAGTTTTCACTCCTGTATTTTTAAAAAATCTCTATATTGGATTTGTTCTTTGAATTGCCACTAATTCTTTGAATTGCTGAAGCAAAAATACTGAAAGAGGCATCAGAAAAACGGCAAATAATTTTCAAAAAGACAAGAAAAGTTGACTAGAAATTATTAATTGATAAATTTAACATTGATAACTTTTTGCCAATCTGATGGAGGGTGTGAAGAAACTGATTATTAAGGGAGAAACTGATTATTGCCAAAGAAACTGATTATTAAACAGATATACATTTAAGAAAGAATAGGCTGATTGATGACTTCTGTCTACCAGCATGAGCCCACATGAACATGTCATGCCCAAATTACCTCATTGAAAAGGTCAGTTTACTAGAAAAGTTTAGTAGATTTTAAAATAGGGATTTTAATATACATTTTTAAGGAAGAATAACATACCTGTAGAAAAGTGTAAAAATTATAAATCTTTTAATTGTCATGAGTGAACACATTCATATCTAGAAACAGAAGGTTGGTGGTGACCCCTCTTTGTCACTATCTTCATCTTCCACCCCAAAATTAACTGTTCTTCTGACTTATATAGATTAATATTGCTTGCTTTTGAGTTTCTAAAAGAAAAGTCTGCATTCCTTTGTACCCAGTTTCCTTCATTCGACATTGTGTTTGTGAGATTCTTCTATGTTCTCATGTATAACAGAAGTTAATGAACTTTTGTTGCTGGACACAATATTCTATTGTATGACTCTATGACTGTTTATTTATCTGTTGATAACTATTGGGTTTCTTCCAGTTTGGGGTTATTATGAATAATGTTGACATGAACGTTGTTATACACATCTCTCAGTGCATATATTTATGTATATACCTTCTGTTAATATGCACCTGAGTTACATACATTCAACTTTAGTATATAATGCCAAACAGTCTTCCAAAGTGGTTTATCCATTTACATATCCTCTGGCAGTGTATGAGAGTTCCAGTTGCTCCACATCTGCTATGGTGTGAATGTTTGTGTCCCCCCCCCTCCCACCAAATTCATATACTGAAATTCTAATGCCGAATGTGATGGTATTAGGTGGTAGGCTTTTGAGAGATCATGAGGGTGGAGCCCTCAAGAATGGGACCAATACTGTTATAAAAGAGACTCTTCATTCTTTCATCATTTGAGGATGCAGCTAGAAGGCACTGGATATGAACCAGGAGGGCCCTCATCCAAAGGTGACCATTCTGGCTCCTTGATCTTGGAATGCCCAGCCTCCAGAACTGTGAGAAATAAATGTTTGTAGTTAGTCTAGTCTGTGGTATTTTATTATAGCAGCTTATGAGGACTAAGACAACCTCCTTGCAAACACTTGATATTGTCAATCTTTTTAATATTAATAAATCTGGTGGGTCTGTAGTACTATCTCTTGGTTTTAATTTGCAGTGCCTTAACAACTAATGAAGTTTGCAACTTTTTATATGATTTTTAGCCACTTGAATATCTTCTAAGTACTGCTGAAATATTTTGATTATTTTAAAAATTGGATTGTCTAATATTTTCTTATTGATATTTAAGAGTTCTATTTGACAACTGTATAATTTTCCAAATGTTTCCTCCCACTCTGTGGCTTGTATTTTCACTCATAATGGTGTTTTTCTTCAGCAGAAGTAGCTAATTTAATGTAGTTCAATATATTCATCTTTTCCTTTATAGTTTGACCTTTTCTCCCATTTAAAAAAACTTTTTGTATTCCAACGTTATAAAAATATTATTCTGTTTTATATTACCTCCTAGAACACACTTAGATAAATGATCTACTTAGAAGTGATTTCTATGTTTAGTGTGAGGAGGGTGTCACATTTCTTTCTTCTTCCTTCCTTCCTCCCTTCCTCCCTCCCTCCCTCCCTCCCTCCCTCCCTTCCTTCTTTCCTTTCCCTCCCTCCCTCCCTCCCTTTCTCTCTCCCTTTCTTTCTTTCTTTCTCTCTTTCTTTCTTTCCCTTTCTTCCATCCTTCCATCCTTCCTCCTTTCCTTCCTTCCTTCCTTCCTTCCTTCCTTCCTTCCTTCCTTCCTTCCTTCCTACCTTCCTTCCTTCCTTCCTTCCTCCCTCCCTCCCTTCCTTCCTTCCTTCCTTCCTTCCCCTAGTAAACTGAACTAGTACCATTTATTTAAACATCTTTTCTTCCCCCCACTACTCTGTAGTGCCACCTTTTCACAAATCAAGTGTCTGTATATGCCTTTATCTGGACTCTCTCTCCTGCTCTATTTTTCTAATTGTATGTCTTTTCACCTATACCAAATTTTCTTAACACTATAGCTTTATACTAACTCTTGATATACTGTGGTGTAAGTTGTCTCATGCTTTTCTTCTTCAAGATCCCTGGCTATTTTGGGTCTTTCTGTTTACGTAGATTTTAGAATTAGCTAGTGAATTTCCATAAAACATCTGCCTGGGGGGCTTCCCTAGTGGCACAGTGGTTGGGAGTCTGCCTGCCAATGCAGGGGACACGGGTTCGAGCCCTGGTCTGGGAAGATCCCACATGCCGCGGAGCAACTAAGCCCGTGAGCCACAACTACTGAGCCTGCGCGTCTGGAGCCTGTGCTCCGCAACGGGAGAGGCCGCGACAGTGAGAGGCCCGCGCACCGCGATGAAGAGTGGCCCCCGCTCGCCGCAACTGGAGAAAGCCCTTGCACAGCAACGAAGACCCAATACAGCCAAAAATAAATAAATAAATAAATTAATTAATTAAAAAAAAAAACAACAAAAAAACATCTGCCTGGGACATTGACTGGGATTGCACTGAGTGTGTAAATCAGTTTGGGAAAATTGATATTTTTAAAACATTACACTTTCTAATTCATGTTCCTGATATATGCCTCCATTCATTTAGATCTTCTTCAATTTATTTATTCCTTTTTATTTTTAAATTAATAAACTTTATTTTTTAGAGCAGTCTTTGGTTCACAGCAAAATTGAGTGGAAATACAGAGAGTTTTCATATATTTCCTGTCCTCCCACATACACAATCTCTCCCACTATCAGCATCCTGGACCACAGTGGTACATTTGTTACAATGCATGAACCTACACAGACACATAGAACCTAAAATCCGTAGGTTACATTAGGGTTCTCTCTTGGTGTTGTACGTTCTATGAATTTTAACAAATATATAATGACACGTATTCACCACTGTAGTATCATACAGAATAGTTTCTTTCACTACCTTAAAATCCTCTGTGCTCCACCTATTCATCTCTCTCTTTCCCTAGCTCTTGGCAACTGCTGATCTTTTTCCATCTCCATAATTTTGCCTTTTCTGGAATGTCATATTGTTGAAATCATACAGTATGTGGCCTTTTCAGATTGCCTTCTTTCAGTTAGTAATATGCATTTAAGTTTCCATCATGTCTTTTCATGGCTTGATAGCTCATTTCTTTCTCTTTTTTTATTGAGGTATACTTGATGTAAAATATTGTATGTTTCAGGTGTACAACATAGTGATTCACAATTTTTAAAGAGTATATTCCATTTATAGTTATTATAAAATATCAGCTATATTCCCTGTGTTGTACTATATATCCTTGTAGCTTATTTATTTTATACATAGTAGTTTGGACCTTTTAATCCCCTACTCCTATCTTGCCTCTCCCCCTTTCCTGCTCCCCACTGATAACTACTATATACCTGTTTGTTTTCTATATCTGTGAGTCTGTTTCTTTTTTGTTGTATTCACTAGTTTGTTTTCCTTTTTTAGATTCTACATATAAGTGATATCATACAGTATTTGTCTTTCTCTGTCTGACTTACTTCACTTAGCATCTTCTCCTCCACGTCCATCCATGTTGTTGCAAATGGCAAAATTTCATTCTTTTTTATGGTTGAGTAATATATTGTGTGTGTTTGTGTGTATCACATCTTCTTTATCTGTTCATCTGTTGATGGATACTAAGGTTGCTTCCATATCTTGGCTATTGTAAGTAACAGTGCTATGAACATTGGGGTGTATGTATCTTTTTGAATTAGTGGGTTTTTTTTTTTTTGCAGTTAAATGCCCAGGAGTGGAATTGCTGAGTCGTATGGTAGTTCTTTTTTCAGTTTTATTAGAAATCTCTGTACTGTTTTCCATAGCGGCTGCACCAGTTTACATTGCCACCGGAATGTATGAGGGTTCCCTCTTCTCCATATCCTTGCCAACATTTGTTATTTGTGGTCTTTTTGATATTAGCTGTTCTGACAGATTTGAGGAGATATCTCATTATGGTTTTAGTTTGCATTTCTCTGATGATAAGTGATATCAAGCATGTTTTTATGTGCCTATTGGCCATCTGTATGTCTTCTTTGGCAAAATGCCTATTCAGGTAGTTTGCCCATTTTTTATTTGGGGTTTTTTTTTTTTTTAATTCACGTTCTTATTTATTGATTGATTTATTGATTGATTGATTGCTGTGTTGGGTCTTCGTTTCTGTGCGAGGGCTTTCTCTAGTTGTGGCAAGTGGGGACCACTCTTCATCGCGTTGCGCGGGCCTCTCACTATCGCGGCCTCTCTTGTTGCGGAGCACAGGCTCCAGACGCGCAGGCTCAGTAATTGTGGCTCACGGGCCCAGCTGCTCCGTGGCATGTGGGATCTTCCCAGACCAGGGCTCGAACACGTGTCCCCTGCATTGGCAGGCAGATTCTCAACCACTGCGCCACCAGGGAAGCCCCTGGGGTTTGTTTTTTTGATGTTGAGTTGAATGAGCTATTTATATATTTTGGATATTAACCCCTTATTGGTCATATTATTTGCAAATATTTTCTCCTATTCAGTAGCTTGTCTTTTCATTTTGTCAGTGGATTCCTTTGTTGTGCAAAAGCTTTTAAGTTTAATTAGGGCCCATTTGTTTATTTATTTATTCATTTTTTGTTTCCTTTGCCGTAGGAGAGAGACCCTCAAAAAATATTGCCACAATTTATGTCAAAGAGTGTTTTGCCTATGTTCTCTTCTAGTTTTATGGTTACAGGTCTTACATTTAGGTCTTTAATCCATTTTGAGTTTAGTTTTGTATATGGTGTGAGAAAATGTTCTAAGTTTATTCTTTTACATGTAGCTCTCCCAGCACTAGTTGTTGAAGAGACTGTCTTTTCTCCATTGTATATTCTTGCCTCTTTTGTCATAGATTAATTGACCAGAAGTGCATGGGTCTATTTCTGGGTTCTCTATTCTGTTCTATTGATGTATGTGTCTGTTTTTTGTGCCAATACCATGCTGTTATGATTACTGTAGCTTTGTAGTATAGTCTGAAGTCAGGGAGCTTTGTTCTTTCTTCTCAAGATTGCTTTGGCTATTCTTGCTCTTTTGATAAATTTTAGGATTATTTGTTCAAGTTCTATGAAAAATGTCATGGTTATTTTGATAGGGATTGTATTAAATCTGTAGATTGCTTTGGGTAGTATGGACATTTTAACAATATTATTTCTTTAAATTCATGAATATGAGATATCTTTCCATTTCTTTTTTTTTCTTTTTTTTTGTTATTATTATTCTTTTTTTTTTTTTACATAGATCTTTACTGGAGTAAATTGCTTCACAATACTGTGTTAGCTTCTGTTGTACAACAAAGTGAATCAGGCATATGCATACATATATCCCCATATTTCCTCCCTCTTTCCTTCATCAGTGTTTTATAGTTTTCAGCGTATAGATCTTTCACCTCCTTGGTTAAGTTTATTCCTATGTGTTTTATTCTTTTTGATGTGATTTTTAAATGGGATTGTTTTCTTGTTTTCTTTTTCTGATAGTTTGTTATTAGTGTCTAAAAAAGCAAGATATGTGTATATTATTCTTGTATCCTGCAACTTTACTGAATTAATTTATTAGTTCTAATAGTTTTTTGGTAGAGACTTTAGGGTCTTCTATATATAGTATCATGTCATCTGCAAATAGTGATAGTTTGATTCTTCTTTTCCAATTAATCATGAATTTTCAACCTTTTATCTTTTCCTGTTTTTAATAAATTTATTTACTTTATTTGTTTATTTTTGGCTGTGTTGGGTCTTCGTTGCTGTGCATGGACTTTTTCTAGTTGCAGTGAGTGGGGCTACTCTTCGTTGCAGTGCGCAGGCTTCTCATTGTGGTGGCTTTTCTTGTTGCAGAGCACAGGATCTAGGCACGTGGGCTTCAGTAGTTATGGCACGCGGGCTCAGAAGCTGTAGCTCATGGGCTCTAGCAGGCAGGCTCAGTAGTTGTGGAGCACAGGCTTAGTTGCTTCGTGGCACGTGGGATCTTCCCGGACCAGGGATTGAAGCCGTGTCCCCTGCATTGGCAGGCAGATTCTTAACCACTGTGCCACCAGGGAAGTCCCAACCTTTTATCTTTTCTAATTTATGGATTTAAAGCTATACTTTTCACTGTAATCATGGCCTTAACTGCTTATCTTATAATTTAATCATTTTAATTCTGATTAAGTTAAAATATTCTAATTTCTGTTATCGTTTCTTAGTTGACCTGTGGGCTCTCTAGAAGTGTAGTTGCTTTATTTCCAACATTTGGGAGACTTTTGAGTTTTCTGTTATTATTTTTTAGATTTATTTTCACTGCATTTCGAGAATGTGCTCTGTAATTTCAAAGCCTTGAAATTTATTGATACTTACTTTATCATAATTTTCTTAAATGTTCATAAGCACTTAAAAAGAATGTCTGTTTTGCTGTTGTTGAATTCAGTGTTGTTTATATGTCTATCAGGTCATGATTGAAAATGATGTTGTTTAAATTGTTCATATCCCTACTATTTTTTAATTTTTTTATTTGCCTATTCTATCAGTTACTGAGTGAGGTGTGTTAAATCCAGCAGTGATTGTGGATTTGTCTAATTCTCCTTTTAGTTCTTCTGTATATTTTTAAACTATGTGATTAAGTGCATGCAAATTTAAATGTGTTTTATTTTCCTGGTGACTTACATTTTAGTCATTATAAAATGTCCTGGTTTATCTTCAGTAACACTTAAACATTTTTTTTTCCATCTCTAGGAACTTATTTTCTCCTTACAATTTGAAGTTCACTTTACTATCTACTTGCTTCCATTGTTTCTATTGAGAAATTAGTTATCAAACTTACTGCTTAGCCTGTGAAAGTAATATGTCTCTTTTTCTCCAGTTGCCTTTAAGATACTTGTTTGTTTGTTTTCAGTAAGATTATTCTAATGTACCTAGGTGTGATTTTCTCATATTTATGCTGCTTGCACAACTTGAGTTTCTGACTTCATGTGTTTTTTTAGTTTTAGAAAGTTGTGGTTTATTTTACTTATAGGTAAGTTAGATATTTTCACCACATTCTCACTATTTCCCATTTGTCTCTTAACAGTGTTTTTAATATTTCATCTTTGTTCCCTTTCTGGCTTTAGCTTGTATATTTTCTTTTGACTTATTTTTCTATACACTAACATTCTCTTCAGTTATGTCTAATCTACTGTTATCCACATCTATTGAAATTTTAATTTCAGTTGTTGTATTTTTAATTTATAGCTTTTCTTTTTATTGGTATTTTGTAATTTCAAGTAATCTTTTTTTCATTTTTAATGACTTTTATTGTTTTCTTTCTGATTTTACAAGCAATTCGTGTTCATTGCAGACAACTGGAAATACATAACAACATAAAGTAAAAATTAACAAGTTACCTTTGTTTTAATTCTCTGTTTATTCACATCAGGAATGTGATTTGAAATAGTCTAGTCCTCCATTTTTGGAAAGAAAATGCGCCAAATAGGGATTTTTATATAGCTAGCTAATCTTAATTTAGGCAAGTAATTTAACATTGAATCTAATAATAGGCTTTTGCAAATTATATAAAAATGTGGTCTTAATACATAGTTAGATTTTTAAAAAGTTACTGAAAGAGGGCCTGTTAATAAGTCACTTTCATTCAGGTGTGAGATTTCCACTGTTGTTCCTCCCTCTTTTATTTAACACTTTATTGATCATTTATTACCAGACATATATGCCTCAAAACGAGAAGAGCTAATTAATGCATTGTCTTACAGAATCATTATAAAGAAATAAAACAATGGTTTGTGATGATTGGATAAAAGTAGCAGCCTAAAATTTAACAGCAATAAACACAAAATCCTGATTTTTAGCAGTAGCCAGCATTAGCGACATTTTATATGAAAAATTATGGAAATTTTATTAGCATACATAATTATTATTTAATGACAAGGGCCAATGTTGTGAACCTGTTCCTATATCTACCTAATAAAACCTTACTTTATAGTATAGTGATTAGATCAATATATTATTAATTCAGTTATATTATCGAAGAGTTGAATTTCATTCGTCTCTTTATTCAGTTTTCTAAAAATATTAATTAAGCATGTACTAGGGACATGGCAGAGTTTTTAACTCATTGGGTGCTATAAATGTATGACAAATAGCCTATCTGAAACAAAATTATATTCCAGCAGGGGATACTGTCATTTACCCAAAATAACTAAAATAGGCTAATAAATATGTCTATTGAAAAAGATGGAGACATAGCTAAATTGCTGTTGTGTTTTATGTGAGAGAGAGAGTACTCCCAGTCATGTGAGTCAGAGAAGAGTTCATCAGGGAGACAAAATTGTACCTGGTGATAAAAAATTAAAAAAATTGGACATGAAGGGATGGGAGGCAAGACGTTCTAGGCAGCATGGTGGAATGGATAAAGGATATGTTTTAGTATCAGAAAGATCCCCATATTCAGTTCTTGGTTTCACTAACTAGTTGTGAGTCATTATTTGACTCAGATTTTAAGAGCATGTTTTACATCCCCGTTTTCTAATTCTTTTACATCTCATCATTTTTTTTCACATTCAAAATCAATGAGAATCTTTAAAGGAAAGATGCATAAACTCTGAGTATAATATAGCATTTTAAGAAACCGTGAAAAACCCTTCATGTCTAAGTTTGATCCTGTGATCATTTTGTTTTCCATTTAGGAAAGCTAGAGACATAACTATCTTCTTTCTATATTGCAATAATATATCTTCTCTGGTTAAAAAATTGCCAAGTAGTTGCCTTATTCTTGGAAAGGAATCAAGGTAATTAAAAAATTCATAAAGCTATCAATTCTTTTAGTGAGAACTTCTATATTTTCTTTATGTTTCTTGTGTTAATAAAAATGAGTATATATTTTAGTAGAGATCAAAGAAATAATTATTTTCTGCCCTATTAATTCTGCATAGTTATGTTATAGTGACATAATAAATATGTTAAAGGAGGGTCTCCCAGCTTCTTTTTTATAAAGTTAGATTTTAATTCCAAACACTTTTTGACATTTGCATTCCCATATCATCTTTTTTCCTAAACTAAGTTTTTTTGGGAAGAATGTTTAATTTCCTTTATGAAATCTCTCTGCCTTTAATGTTAGATTTCTACAATAAACAACTATCCCTTATATCCAGGTTGGCCTGGTGAAACATGAGTTACATTGATGGCAAAACATTCTAAAATATGGATCCTAGTATTTGTGCTCATTTATAAATTTGAATTTGGAATAGCTTTGGAATATATTTTCTTTGACTTAATCAGGGAGGAGGAAGAAGAGAGAGGGTAAAACTCAGTGCTGTCGATGCATGAAATTGGCTTTGGTAATTGGCTTTGGCAGTACTAAGGTACTAAACTACATAGCTTCACAAAATGCGAGTCTGGGAAGAGAAGGATATGTAGTAATTAGTCAGTCACTTTGACTTTCAACTTGTCTTAGCATGTTACTATTTCCCTCATTCTGTGACCTAAATCAATGACCTTTAAACTGGAATATATTTCATTGTGCCTCCTTATAACCCCTCCCTCCCGTTTCCATCTCTATTGCTCCAAAAGGAAGAGTGATTCAAAGTATGGAAGATACCTACCCATCCATGGAAGAGGAGCTATTTTTAACTCCACTGAAACATTGAGAAGTAGTCATCATGACAAAAAATGTGCCTCATTTAACTTAAGAAGTACAAACTGGCCATTTATGATCAAGGTGAGAAGTATAACTTCATTTCTTATAAGTTTTGTTAGATATAATTTATTCTTAAACCAATTTTCTTTGAGATAATTAAACAAATCAAAAGAAAAATAAGAACTTTGAGGAGAAAGGATAAAAAGATTCTTCCAATTTAAATGATCTTTTTCTCTCATTTTGCCATTAGGCATGTAGGATTGGAACAGGTCAATTTTTAAAAACCAGTCACTACATGTGAGGTTAAATTTGTCATTTAAAAACCACTTCTATAGGATATATCACCTGTAATACACTATTGTTCCACCCCCCCTCCAATGGTTTAATACTAGACTTACAAAATCAGAAACTTTGAAAATCAGGGCCCTGAATCTCACATTTTTAACATGATCCCCAGGTTATTAAAAAAACTCAGAATTTTGAAAACCACAGATTTAAATGGATTATTCTTTCTTAAGGAAAAAATTCCTATTGGCATTATTCCACACAGAATAATGAGATCTTTTTATGCCTTCAGCCAAAGGATGTAGCCATGAGCAGCCTCAATGTTATCTTGGAGAACAGGGACAGTATTTTTAAGGAAAGCAGTTGCGAAAGTTTGCTAAGTACTCGAACATGAAACTAAGATGCCTACTACTTCTATTCAAGGCAACTTCCTGTAGAGTGTAGAATAATACTGTATAGAGGAAAATATACTGTAAGAGGAAAAGAAGAGACCTCTTTTCCTCTTCCTTCTTCCTACACTCTCTTTCTCTCCTTTCCTGTCTTTCTTCTCTCCTTCTTTCCTTGCTTTGCCTTTTAATTTTCTCTTTCTCATCTCATTCTAATCATTTCCCTTTCACAAATGTCTTTTCTTTATTTAGTCTCTTTATATGTCTTTTTCTTTCTTGTAGCTCCCTGCCCCCCATTCTCTTGCTGTCTTATTTCCCTACCCAAGTGCTTTCCCTCAGAACTCTCATACTGTCTATTTCTAAGATATTTCTACAGGAACAACACTAGTTCAGGCCCCAAATACCACAAAGGTACAGTAAAAGTGGTTTATATCTTCCTTGATAATGCAAATCAGATACAATACAATTGTTGATTGGCTACCATCTTTCACTTAGTCCCACCCCCCCATCTTTTATCAAAGAGAGTAAAGTTCTTATCTTCTGGGGGTGGGGGAGAAGTGTTTGTAGGCCAAGTGGGAAAGCTGCAGGCAATCCATCTAAGGTAGTGGGAGAGCAGAGGGTGAGTCCCCCCCTCCTCAGCATTCTTTAGGCTGATCTGCCTGGTGGAGCTAACAAAAGGACAACAACTAACTGGGAGATTTCTGGAATAATTGTCCCTGTCCTAGAACACCTAGCCAGTTTCCAGGACCCAGAATTAACCTTAATACTATTAAAGCGAGAGGAACAGTTACCAGCAAGGGGTAAGTGGTGCCAAATGGCAGTTAGACCCGAGGAAATTTGTAAAGGGCGGCCAGATCCTGGAACTCTGAACTTTACTTAATTTAAAATTTTGGATCCCATGTGTACCCTCATGGCAGAATTTTACTGTATGTTTTTATATTGTCCTCCTTGCTTGTGTAATGGTTGGTGACTGAATTAACTTTAGTATTATTTGGTCATGTTTTTTTTTTCTTTTCTATGGCTGTTTCTCCCTCTGTTCTATCTAAGAAATCTTTGCCTTTTCCCAGGTTTTGACAATATACTGATGTTTTTCCTTTAGACTCTCTATAGTTTTATCCTTTACATTTAGGTCTTTGATTTATCTTGAATTAATGAGGTAGAGGTCACTGTTCATTTTTTTTTAAATTAATTAATTTATTTTTGGCTACGTTGGGTCTTCATTGCTGCGTGCAGGCTTTCTCTAGTTGCAGCCAATGGGGGCTGCTCTTCGTTGCGGTGCGCGGGCTTCTCGTTGCGGTGGCTTCTCTTGTTGCAGAGCACTGGCTCTAGGCACGCGGGCTTCAGTAGTTGTGGCTCGCGGGCTCTAGAGCTCAGGCTCAGTAGTTGTGGTGCACGGGCTTAGTTGCTCCACGGCATGTGGGATCTTCCTGGACCAGGGCTCGAACCCGTGTCCCCTACATTGGCAGGCGGATTCTTAACCACTGCGCCACCAGGGAAGCCCTGTCATGTTCTGTCTTTGCTTATAATCGTATGTAGGCTCCTGTAGTTTTTTAAACTTTGATCTGGAGGGTCTCCAAGTATTCTCACTTTTCCCTGTAATCTTTTCTTAATCCAACTATCCTCCCTACCCAGTTAAAACCCATAATAACCACTATTTTTGTATGAAGGGTTTTAGAACTTCCTATACTTATCCAACTTATATTTTTGAGTTAACACACACATATTTTCATCTTATCCTTTTGTTTGTTTAATCATCTAAACTTATTCTACTTTTATAGCTTTTTGTCATATTTATGAAAGTTACATCTTCTTACATACTGCCCAAAGGATTGCCTAAAGTTTCCAATAACAAATAAATCAGTAATATGAGTATGCCCTTCCTCTGAGACTCTTGGGTGATGTTTCCCTTTTCTAGTTGTGCAATATTAAAATTTTTTTCTTTTTAATTTTCTACTGTTTATTCATCTTTGGGTGAAGAGAAAACCTATTCCAATCCACTGTTTGCTGACAAAATGGGTATGGGATTTGCCTGTTGCTCTTGTAGTTCTACTTGGCTGCTGGAGAAATTACTTTCTCAGACCATCAGGGCCTGAGTTGATGTGATGGCTTCTATGCCAGTATTTAGCAGATTTTTATTTAGCGCATGTTCTACCTTAACTAGAATGCAAGATACAACCTCCTTGGCCCTGTTTTAATTTTTAACTTTTAAAGAAAAGTATTAAAAATTATTAATGTTTTAATTTTTATATTTATTTTTATTCAGGTATCAAACATATGTAGTAAAGTCTCAGTTTTTAAGTGTACAGCTCATTGACTTTTTATATGTGTGCACAACAATGTAACTATGTCCCACATTGAGGTATAGAACTTTTAGAGCACCATATAAAGTTTCCTTGGGCATTTTCCTAATCAATAATATCCCCACTCCTTTGCAGAGATAACCACTATTTTGACATCTTTCACCATCAATAAATTTTTCACCAAGAATAAATTCTTGAACTTCTTAGGATCATGCTTTATGACCTCTTTTCTATCTGGCTTTTTGCATATGGTGGTTTTTCTTGTGCGTGTGTGTGTGTGTGTGAGTGTGTGTGTGTGTGTGTGTAGTATCTCATGTCACAGTTTTTTTTTTTAATCAACGTATAACTTACAATGTTGTTTTAGTTTCAAGTGTACAGCAAAATGATTCAGTTATATATATATATGTGTATATATATATATATATATATATATATATATATACGTAGTATATATACTATTTTATATGTAGTAGTGTGTATCTCAAACTCAAACTCAAATCTTAAACTGCTAATTTATCTCTGCTACCCTGGCCCCCACTATCCCCTTTGGTAACCATAAATTTGTTTTCTATGTCTGTGGATCTATTTCTGTTTGGTAAATAAGTTCATTTGTATCAATTTTTTAGATTCCGTATATAAGTGATATCATATGATATTTATCTTTCTCTGTCTGACTTACTTCACTTAATATGATAATCTCTAGGTCCACCCATGTTGCTGCAAATGACATTATTTCATTCTTTTTTATGGCTGAGTAATATTCTGTTGTGCGTGTGTGTGTGTGTGTGTGTGTGTATATATATATATATATATATATATATATATATATATATATATATATATATATATATGTATATATATACTGCATCATTTGTTGATGGACATTTAGGTTGCTTCCATGTCCTGGCTATTGTAAATAGTGCTGCAATGAACATTGGGGGGCATGTATCTTTTTTCTCTGGGTATATGCCCAGTGGTGGGATTGCTAGGTCATATGGTAATTCTACTTTTAGTTTTTTAAGGAACCTCCATACTGTTCTCCATAGTGGCTGTACCAGTTTACATTTCCACCAACATTGATGGAGGGTTCCTTTTTCTTCACACCTTCTCCAGCACTTATTGTTTGTAGACATTTTGATGATGGCCATTCTGAATGGTGTGAGATGATACCTCATTGTAGTTTTGATTTGCGTTTCTCTAATAATTAACGATGTTGAGAATATTTTTATGTGCCTGTTAGCCCTCTGTATGTCTTTGGAGAAATGTCAGTTAGCTCTTCTGGTCATTTTTTGATCAGGTTGTTTGTTTTTTTGATATTAAGCTGTATGAGCTGTTTGTATATTTTGGAAATTAAACCCTTGTTGGTAGCATCATTTGCAAATATTTTCTCCCATTCTCAGGGTTGTCTTTTTGTCTTGTTTATGTTTTCCTTTGCTGTGCAAAAGCTTTTAAGTTTAATTAGGTCACATTTGTTTATTTTTGTTTTTATTTCCATTACTCTAGGAGGCGGATCCAAAAAATATACCTGCAATTTGTGTCAAAGAGTGTTCTATGTTTTCCTCTAGGAGTTTTATAGTATCTGGCCTTACATTTAGGTCTTTAATCCATTTTGAGTTTACTTTTGTATATGGTGTTAGAGAATGTTCTAATTTCATTCTTTTACATGTAGTTGTCCAGTTTTCCCAGCACCACTTATTGAAGAGACTGTCTTTTCTCCATTGTATATTCTTGCCTCCTTTGTCGTAGATTAGTTGACCATAAGTGCATGGGTATGTTTCTGGGCTTTCTATCCTGTTCCATTGATATATATGTCTGTTTTTGTGCCAGTACCATACTGTTTTGATTATTTTATCAGTAATGTCACAGTTTATGCATTCATTTTATGGCTGATAGTTATTTTGGTTGTTTCTAGCATTTGGTTATAATAAATAAAAGAATTGTAACATTCTTGAGCATGTCTTTTGGTGTACAAATACATTCATTTTTCTTGGATACATACCTAGGAGTGGAATTGTGGGTCATAAGATTGCCAGTGCAAAGTTTTCCAAAGTAGTTTTACCAATTTACACTCCAGTGAGCAACATATGAGAATTTCAGTTGCTCCATGTCTTTTTTAACACTTGGTATGATAAATCATTTGGAATTTTAGCCATTGTGGTTTATGTGTAAAAGTATTTCACTGTTGTCTTAATTTCAATTTCTTTGATGACCAATTTTGTACCTTTCCATATATGTACATAGCCATTTGATCTCTTTTCTTGTGGATACCTCTTTAAGAATTGTGCCCATTAAAAAAAAATTGGGGTGTCTGTGTCTTTCTTAATGATTCTTAGGATTTCTTTATGTTTTCTGGATGTGAGCCCTTTTATCAATTATATTTTCCCCCCCTCTCTGTCTTGCATGTTCTCCTTTTTAATTATGCTTTTGGGTGGCCAGAATATCTTAATTTTAATGAAATTCAGTTTCTCAACCTTTTTTAAAAATGGTTAATGCTTTCTGTGTTCTTTTTTTTTTTTTTTTTTTAATTTATTTTTGGCTGTCTTGGGTCTTCGTTTCTGTGCGAGGGCTTTCTCTAGTTGCGGCGAGCGGGGG
Organism: Eschrichtius robustus; assembly: GCF_028021215.1. Taxonomy (NCBI): domain Eukaryota; kingdom Metazoa; phylum Chordata; class Mammalia; order Artiodactyla; family Eschrichtiidae; genus Eschrichtius; species Eschrichtius robustus. The sequence continues at coordinate 72,907,385 of NC_090833.1, forward strand.
CCACTCTTCATCACGGTGCACGGGCCTCTCACTATCGCGGCCTCTCTTGTTGCAGAGCACAGGCTCCAGACACGCAGGCTCAGTAATTGTGGCTCACGGGCCCAGTTGCTCCGCGGCATGTGGGATCTTCCCAGACCAGGGCTCGAACCCGTGTCCCCTGCATTGGCAGGCAGATTCTCAACCACTGTGCCACCAGGGAAGCCCTCTGTGTTCTTTTAAGAAAGTTTTGCCTAATTCAAGGCCATGATGATGTTTTCCTGTTTTTCACTGGAATATTTATTGTTTAACATTTAGGTCTATAATCCATATCAAATTAATTTGTGTATGGCATGAAAAAGCCATGGTTGATACTTTCACATTTAGATACCCAGTTGCTCTAATACCATTTATTTGAAAGACCATCCTTCCTATATTAGAAGGTACAGGTACCTTTAAAGTAAATCAGTTGATCATTTATGTGTGAATCTGTTCCTGGATTCTATCTAGTCTATTCCATTGGTGTATTTGCATATATATACTTTTGCCAATACCACATTATCTTAATTTCAGTTGCTTTCTACAAGACTTCCTACAAGTCTTAAAGTCTGGCAGCTTAATATCTCAGATTCTGTCCTGGCTATTTTAGGTCCTTTTAATTTTCATACAAATTTTCGAATCAACTTGCCGTTTCTCTCTCACAGAATAAACATGTTGGTATTTTGATTAGGATTGCATTGACACTGTAGATCAATTTGAAGAGAATTAACATTTTAACAACATTCAGCCTTTTAATCCATGAATACTGCATATTTCTATATTTATTTAGGCTTTAAAAATTCCTCTCAATATGATTTATTGTTTTGCCTTGTATAGATTTTATTAGATTTATTCCGATATATTTGATGTTTTTGATACTATGTAAATGGTGTTCTTTTAAAAATTACATTTTCCAATTGTTTCTTGAAAATGTGTAAAAAACATTTTTGTAAATTGAATTCATAAACTATTCACTATGTCTAATTATTAATTTATTTACGAATCCTAATAGTTTGTAGATTCTTTTAGATTTCTGCATACACAATCATGTCTATGAATATTGACAATATGATTTCTTCCTTTTCAATTTTAAAACCTTGTTTTCATTTTTCTTGCATTACTAAAAGCATAATGTTGAATAGAAGTGGTGATATGGATATCCTTATGAGGTTTCTTAACTAAAGAGAAAAGTGTTCAGTATTTTACCATTAAGAAGGATGCTAACTGTAGGACTTTTAATTTTTTAAAAAAAATTTTATTTATTTATTTATTTATTTATGGCTGAGTTGGGTCTTCGTTTCTGTGCGAGGGCTTTCTCTAGTTGCGGCAAGTGGGGGCCACTCTTCATCGCGGTGCGCGGGCCTCTCATTATCGCGGCCTCTCTTGTTGCGGAGCACAAGCTCCAGACGCGCAGGCTCAGTAATTGTGGCTCACGGGCCTAGTCGCTCCATGGCATGTGGGATCTTCCCAGACCAGGGCTCGAACCCGTGTTCCCTGCATTGGCAGGCAGATTCTCAACCACTGCGCCACCAGGGAAGCCCCTAACTGTAGGACTTTTGTAGCTAACTTTTATCAGACTTAGATAGCTCTCTTTTATTACTAGTATGCTAAGAGGCTTTATCATGAACAAGTTTTAGATTTTATCAAATAATTTTTATGTACATATTGAGATAATAATTTTTTTATTCTTTTAAAATGGTGGATTGCATGGATAGATTTTCACATGTTAATCCAACATCGCACTCCTTCTTGGTAATGATATATTTATATATTGCTGAATTCAGCTTACAAATATCTTGTTTAGGGTTTTTGCATTTATTTTTATAAGACATACTGGCTTGCAATTTTCCTTTTATGTAATGTCCTTGCTAGTTTTGGTATCAGGGATATATTGATATCAGGGGGCAATGGGAAGTATTTTCTCATTTTGTATTCTTTGAAAGAGTTTGCATGAAATTTATATTATATTTTTTTCTTAAATATCTGGTGGAATTCACTACTGAAGCCATCTGGGCCTGGAGTATTCTTTGTGGGAATTTTTTTAAAGCATCATTGATTATAATTGACATGCAATAAACTACAGAAATTGTAAAACAATTTGACATTTTAACATATGTGCACCCTAGTGAAACCATCACCACAATGTAAATAATGAACATAACTATCACCTACGAAAGTTTCCTGGGACCTTTTGAAATTCCTCCCTCCTGACTCTTCACTTCCCTGGTCCCAGACAAATATCAATATGCTTTCTGAAACTATAAGTATATTAGCTTAGATTTTCTAGAATTTTATATATAAAATTTTAGAAAATATATGTGTTGAATTATATATTGGATTATGAATTTATGTATTGGATTATGAATCCAATAAATGGATTCATACAATATATACTCTTTTTTGCCTGGCTTCTTTCATTCAACATAATCATTTAGATATTTATTCATGTTGTAGTGTGTAACAGTGGTTTGTTCTTTTATTGCTGAGTAGTATTCCATTGTATAAATACACCACATTTATCCATTTTCCGCTTGTTGGATTGTTTCCTCCAACACAGTTTGTTATCCATTTACCTCTTGTTAGGTTGCCTCCAGCTTTTGCTTATTCCAAAAAACTTGTCATGAACTTTTATGTGAAAGTCTTTGTATGGTCATTGGCTTTCATTTTTCTTGGGTAGATACCAAGGAATGGAATGACAAGACCAAATGATAGTTGAATATATAACGTTTTAGAAAGTGCTAAGCTCTTTCCACAGGTGTTGTGTCAGTTTTATTGCTACCAGCAGTGTATGAAAGTTCCAGTTCCTCCATGTCCTCATCAACACTTGGTACCGTCAGTCTTTTTAATTTTAGCCTTTTTAATAGATGTGTAGTAGTATTTATTCTGATTTTAAATAGTATTTTCCTAATGTCTAACAATGTTAAGCATCTTGCCATATGTTAATTTACCATCTGTATATCTTCTTTAAAAAATTATATGTATATTAGGGTGCTTGAAGTTATAATGGAGCTCTCTGATGCTTTGTTTATTAAAAAAAATTCTGTGTTACATTTTGGGTATTTTATGTTGTTATTCCTTTAAATCTGCCAGTAATTACACCTACTGAATCTTTTTAATCTTTCAAATGGTAGTTTTCATCTCTAGAAATGAAATTTGGTTCTTTTTTTATGTCTTTTATATTTCCACTTAGCTCTTTGAACATGTGGAATACAGTTATTACTCTTTTAATGTTGTCTGTTAATCCTAGTATCTGTGGAGTTCTGGTTTGGTTTCAGTTGATTGTTTTTTGTTTCAATGGATTGTTTTACTCATGGGTCATATTATCGAACTTCTTTGTATAACTGATAAGCTTTGGATGTTTGTGAACTTTACCTTTTCATTTCTTGATATTTTTCTTCTTATAAATATTCTTGGCTTTTTGTCTGAGATGCAATTAAATTACTTGGAAACAGTTTGATCCTTTCAGGTGTTGCTTTTAAGACTTACTAGGTGGGACTGGGGCCTTGCTCAGTCTAGGGTTAAATTTTACCCACTACTGAGATAAATTTGTTGGGGGGAAGAGGCGCTATTCCTGGACCTGTGTAGGCATCAGACATTATTATCTCTAATGCTTTCAGCTTTCTTTCCTTGGCCTCAGGTAGTTTCCTCACAATGCTTGTGCTAATCAGACTCAGCTGATTACTTGAAGGGGACTCTACAGTCCTCTGAAATGATTTCCTTTTATTTCTCCCTCCTCTCTGGTACTCTTTCCAGCAAACTCTTGCTCCTGGTGTCTCTGGACTTTCATCACTGTCTCTTTAACTCAGGGACCCCACTGGGCTCTGTCTGGGCATCCCCTTGGTGTGTCCGTGCCTAGAAACTCTTTAAAGGCAGTAAACTGGGGTAATAATAGAGCGCATCCTGTTTCTTTTGTATTCCCCAGTAATCACTGTCCTTCAGCCTGATGTTAAGTTCTTGAAAACTGTTGTTTCATATATTTTGTTATTTTATTGGTTGATTAAAATATAAGTAGTAATGGTTGTCTGTAAGAAAGGTTTTAATTACAAATTAAATTTAATTGATAAATGACTACTATTCAGATGATTTTCTTATTTCAGCTTTGCTATTTTATGGTTTTCAAGGAGTTTTTCCATTTCATCTAAATTTCAAATTTATTGGCATAAAATTTCTTATTGTATACCACTCCCCATTTTTTATTATGTTAATAATTTTTAGTAATGTTGCTTTTGTATCCTGATTTTGATAATATGAGATCTCTTTCTCTCTCTCTTCCTGAGCAGTCCTAGTAAGGGTTTATTAATCACAGTATTTTGGAGTCCTTTATTTTCCCCATATGTGGATAATCTGTAAATCTACTTCTGGTTTTTTTTTTCCCCCTCTTGATTATTGGTTACGTTTATGTACCTTTTGATAAGACTTTTAGGGAATTCTGTGTGCCTTTAAAAACCTCTTGATGTAGTCTCCCAGCTTCCCATTCTGCTTTAAGGCTCAGCAAGTGTTCATGGGAAAATTGGGCTTTAAGTTTTGTGCTTCACCAGTTTCTAATCTGCCACGCCAACTCCATAGGGTGGCCAAAAGCTCTGCTGTTGAGTTCTACTTGGGAAAAGGTTCATCTTCAGCCATGGTCAGAATCAGGAAGTGCACTCAGGGAAGAAAATGGTCAGAAATGTTTCCTCACATAGTGTATTTGTTTCCAGGTGGCTTAAACAGTACAAATTTATTTTCTCATGGCTCTGGAAGCTAGGGCCCACCCTAATGACCTCATCTTAACTTGATTACATCTGCGAAGTCCTTATTTTCAAATAAGGTCACATTTATAGGTACTGGTGGTTATTAGGACTTCAACATATATTTTTGAGGGACAAAATTTAACCCATAACACCTAGGAAGGACCTTTCTTCCCCTAGAATTTTAATTCATCTAGTCTTCTTTGCTTTCAAAGTTCTCCAGTATGCCTATGAAAAAATTGTTCCTGTTTATCCATTTTTTTTTTCTCCTTATTGCCAGCTACAATGTAGTATATCCACTCAGAAGCAAAGTCCATTGATACTTAAAAATCCAGTTTCATAGCCTTTGTATTTAGTGTAAATTTATTCCAGATTTTGACAATAGTTTGATTCTTAGTTTAATTTTCAGTCTTGTGAATTTTTATATTTGTCTGTGGAACTTGTGGTAGAGATTCAGGAAGGGACAGTTGGCTAATTTATAGTAGCTGGTATTAGAGTATTCTTTACATTTCAGATACTCTATTAAACACTTAAAATTCATTATACCATTTAATTTGCACAACAAACTTATGAAAGAGTTACATTTATCACAGGCATGTTTATAATGATACTTACAGGTTATATTGAAACATTTACTTGGTAGTCGGTATATGAAGATACCAAGCCTTGTTTTTCCCATGTTATAAAATTAAAAATGCTACATAGGAATATTAGAGCTTTGTTTATAAGTACAATGGTTATCTTATTGTGTTAGCTGTTTAGGTTTCTATTTCCTGCTAGAGTAAGGCTGTTTTTGGACAGAGACCAAATCTTACCCATTTTTATATTACCAATATCTAGCACCACGTATTAGCTTTTGTGCTTATTGGATAGATATAAAGATAGGAAATAGTATATATTATATAATTTTTAAATTATACCAATAGTGTATTTGTTTGACAATATAAATGACTTTTACTGAGGTAAAAAAATTGTGTGTGCAGATGGAAAATATTGAACACACTTGCCATCATCCCCATTATTGTGTCTATGGCAGACATCGCTGATCGGTTAAGGAACTCCTTCCCTCTAAACTTGGATATAGCCAACAATCATCTCTTTAACCATGCAGTTCATGCAGCCACTACCAAATTTGTGAGTTAATCTATTCATAGAGCATTACTTACCACTTCTGGTTATAGTAGTAAGCACACTGGACCAGGTGTTTGGAAACATGGGACAAAGCCTGGCTTTGAAGCAGCTTCAGTACATGACTTTGAGCTTATAATATAAATTTTTGTCTTTCATTGCTTTATTTGAAAAATGAGAATAATAGTAGCTATGTGATCTAGAGGACCAAGAAAGAACAGAAGGGCACGCTGGATACTGAAGAGAGCCTAGGAGTAAGGGATTTTGGTCACAGTCTTGGATCAGGCTCTTATAAATTAGATAAACTTGGACAAGTAGGAACACCCCATGGCAACATCTGCATATATTTTGTTTTCCTCTCTTTCCGCAGGCAGCATAGTGCCTACTTCGAAAGTACACAAATGGTATTTACTGACTTAAATGGCATGTCAAATAAGGGTATTTTAGAAAATTATACCTGATATCCCTTTTGTTCATGTATTCTATAATTCTTGGTAATGGACGTATAAGTGCTTTGAAGGTTAAAGGGTATATTTGTAAGGGACTATTTTTAAATTCTGGCTACATTATTACTGTGACGCTGCTAAAGGAGAAGGAAGAGACTTTTATTGATATTAATGCTAGATAACTGGTGTCAGGGTTATATTTTTCAATAGGGAGGCAAAATCTAGAGTAAGGACTACAAAATTCTGCTGGGCTAAATAATAATCATTTATGTATCAATATTACAGAGACTACCACCACCTAATTAAAAAAATACTTCCTTAATAATTCTAAGATATATATAGCACCTTTATCTGACAGTAATTCATTGCACCTTCCCCCATCCCCTTTTCCTTTTGAAAATTAGTAAGACAATACTTGGTTCTTGTCTAGCAAGAAACACGCCTTTGTTGCTTCTTTGTAGGAATGATTTGGCTAGAATTGGTATCCAATAGGCAATTAATTGTATGCTTCTGGCTGCAGGCAATGATGATCTTAATGCGTTTTGTGTGTTTTTTTCCTAGAACATTATGGTTTAAACTTGTAAATAGATTAAATTAATTTTCAGGCTCGTTTATTTTCCCAAAAGTTAGGCCACTGAATAGAATATTTTTTGACATGTACATTCTGCTGTCACTTTGAATCTTACACCTGCATCTAAAAATATCAGATAGCATAATAATGACACTGGTAAACTTGAGCAATTTTTAAACCTTTTCTTCTGCTGATGGAGGATGTTACCTGCTTTCTCTTTGACTGTGAAAGACTCAGGTCAGCAAAGATATAGCAGGATGCATATCACTGCAGATTTCCTTCATTGTCATCTGTTGCTGGGGGCATTGTCAGATGTGAAAAAGAAAAGGACTGCTTCTTTTAATTTCCTTTTTCCGTCTTTTAAAATAAGATATCTGTGTGGTGTATGTTCATGGCAAAATATCATTTATGGTGTGTGTGTGTGTGTGTGTTTAAGAGGCACAAAGGAGGGAGAAGCCTGGATAGGAGGTAGATCTAACTCTTTTCCTTTCCTTAGGCAAAACCATTTTCCTATTTGGCCTTAGTTCTGCTCAGTATTAAAGGCAAGTTCTAAATCATGACTTTTGGAACAATACATTTTCCAACAGAATTTGTGATATAACTTCCTGTTTAGAATGTTGTGATGTTATGGACTAACATCTCTGTCTTTCTGTCCTCAGGAATTTCTGGGCTTGTAGACTTGTGGACATGTGAGAATTTTGTTATATTCAAAACTATAGGTGCCTTTATACATGTGTTAAATTACAATTTCTCTATATAAATATACAATAAATACACAGTATTTGTTGTTTAGAAAGAAGCAGCATTTGTTCTTTTTAAGGATGAGCTTTGGGCATCACATACTGGTAGACTGTCAGGGTTAAAACAACTTCCAAGATAATTTGTTTAACACTTCTATTTTTCAGTTAAGAGAATTGTGGATGAGAGTAAGCAAATGACTGTGTCAAAGACCTCACTGCTTTAGCAGTGACAAGGCCCCTGTGACATACTAGATCTCGAATTTCATAGTCCGTTCTGTTTTCTGCTATATCACATACAACCACATAAACATCTCAGAAAACAAGCCTTAGTTCCCCCCATCCCCTTCCCTTCCAACTCCTGTGGAAATAGGATTGTAGCTTGAAGCTTCCCTGAGTTTGGTAGTTTAAAATGTCTCTCTTCTCCCTCCATGATGCAGTGGAAAGAGCATTTATTTAGAGTCATTTATTGAACCATATTGATTGAATGCCTTCTCTGTGCAAGTATGAGACCAGGACCTGGAAATATAGAAGTGAATGAGGGACATAATCCTGGTGTTTACAGTCTGTTTGAACTTCTAGTCTTGTCTCTTTTTTTTTTTTTTTTGCTTTTTTATTTATTTATTTATAAATTTATTCATATTTATTTTTGGCTGTGTTGGGTCTTCGTTTCTGTGTGAGGGCTTTCTCTAGTTGTGGCAAGTGGGGGCCACTCTTCATCGCGGTGTGCGGGCCTCTCACCGTCGTGCCCTCTCCTGTTGCGGAGCACAGGCTCCAGACACGCAGGCTCAGTAGTTGTGGCTCACGGGCTTAGTCGCTCCGCGCCATGTGGTATCTTCCCAGAACCAGGGCTCGAACCCGTGTCCCCTGCATTAGCAGGCAGATTCTCAACCACTGCGCCACCAGGGAAGCCCTAGTCTTGCCTCTTAACCAGTTATCTATCTGAAGTCAAATCATTTCACCTCTACAAAACTCCATTTTCTGATCTTTAAAATAAGGGCAAATTCTATTTTTCAAAGTTGTGAAGATTCATTAAAATTTTAAAAAAGTAAATCTTATGGCACATTTCTGACAAACAGTAGGCATGCACTCAACAAATGTTAATGTCCTTTTTCCTACATCTAAGAGTTACTGTGAAAATCAAATAAGATAATGGACATGAAAATGCTTTGTGAATTGGACACATAGTTATAAGCAAAGTTGGGGTTTTACACATATTACCTTTCTTCACCTTGCAAGTTCAAGTCAAACGAGAAGAGGCAAACATCTCAAGATAAAGTAGCAACTTAATTGCAGATTAAGGCTGTATTGGAGATTATAGTTTTGATGTGCTTCCCAACACTTTACTCTAGAATTAAATTTACCCACTCAGGCAGGCACAAGTCTTACCACTGGGACAGTAATTTTGCAAGGCAGAATGCAAAGAGAATGAATGCTTCCTGCGTGGAGGCAGAGAGAACGCTGAAAGAGCAGAGCTGCCCGTGGACAACTCTGTTTTCAAACTCACTAATCAGATAAGTCACTCTGCCTCACATGGGAAAGAAATGAGAAGTGGTATTTTGTGGGGAAGCCTTTCTCTATGGAAAGGAAACAAGAGGACAGAAAATATAGGTTTCTCTAACAGACACATACACATTGCTATGAAGAAAGTCAAATTCAACCCTCTTCCCCCAACCTCCCATTCTTTTATTTATTTATTTATTTATTTATTTATTTATTTATTTATTTATTTATTTATTTATTTATTTATTTTTGGCTGTGTTGGGTCTTCGGTTCGTGCGAGGGCTTTCTCCAGTTGCGGCAAGCGAGGGCCACTCTTCATCGCGGTGCGGGGACCGCTCTTCATCGCGGTGCGCGGGCCTTTCACTATCGCGGCCCCTCCCGTTGCGGGGCACAGGCTCCAGACGCGCAGGCTCAGTAGTTGTGGCTCACGGGCCCAGCTGCTCCGTGGCATGTGGGATCCTCCCAGACCAGGGCTCGAACCCGTGTCCCCTGCATTAGCAGGCAGATTCTCAACCACTGCGCCACCAGGGAAGCCCCCTCCCATTCTTATATAAGGTCTTGGAACTGCTATCTCATGTACTAAAAGACTCTTATATTTTCTTCAAAGCTGTTTAAAGCTCTTTCCCCAGCTTATGGTATGTTCAGTGAAAAATACAGATTAGAAAATTCTGCTATTTTACATTGTATAATATATTCTGTATACACAGTATATACTGTATGTATTGGGTGTATGTGTGTGTGTGTGTCATAAAGGAATGTATATTTATAGAGGAAATGGAGAGGGAAATTACATTAAAATGCTCAGTGTATCCATTTTCAGGTATGATTATGGGTGATTATTATTATGCTTTTTGTACTTTTCAGAATTTGTTAATAATGTATTTCTAAAAAGTTGACAATCCCCTTCCCCCCAGAACTCAACTTAAAAAAAAGCACAAACAAAAACAAAACCTAGCCAAATTGTTTCTTCTTCCCCAATTCTGGCAAAATTTTCTATTTTTTCCTTTTCAGTTATATTCAGTACAAGTGGTCTAACAAATTCACTTGTTGCAGTAAATAGAGATGGAAAGTCACCTGAAGACTAAACAAACATTATCAAGTTGCAAATATTATAGGTGACATTGTTATTTCTAAATACCTATCTTTTAATTATTTGTGAATAATGATAAGTCCTGAAGGTAAGTTCAACAATTCTAATTCCTTTTCCTTTGTCAGCATCTTTTCACATTTTTAAGAGCCATCTGTATTTACAGCTCTGTGAAATGTATGTTCATATTCTTTGCCTATGTTTTCTATTGTTTTTTAAATTATTCTTGTTAAGAGGCAAAATAGTGACAAGAATATTTTGACAAGAATATTGTATATTATAGAAATGTTAGAATATTTGTATATTAGATAAATATTAGAGAAATATTAGTCAATCCATTGTCTGTAATATGAATTACAAAAACTTTCCCATTTTGTTATCTTTATAACTATTTGTGTTTGGGGTTTTTTTTTGTCATATAGATTTTATTTTTAAAAATTAGGTCCAAATGGAAATAAAAACAAAAATAAAAAAATGGGACCTCATGAAACTTAAAAGCTTTTCCACAGCAAAGGAGACCACAAACAAGGAGAAAAGACAACCCTCAGAATGGGAGAAAATATTTGCAAACGAAGCAACTGACAAAGGAATAATCTCCAAAATATAGAAGCAGCTCATGCAGCTTAATATCAAAAAAACAAACAACCCAATCCAAAAATGGGCAGAAGACCTAAATAGACATTTCTCCAAAGAAGATATACAGATTGCCAACAAATACATGAAAGGATGCTCAACATCACTAATTATTAGAGAAATGCAAAACAAAACTACAGTGAGGTATCATCTCACACCAGTCAGAATGGCCATCATCAAAAATCTACAAACAGTAAATGCTGGAGAGGGTGTGGGGAAAAGGAAACCCTCCTATGCTGTTGATGGGAATGTAAATTGGTACAACCACTATGGAGAACACTATGGAGGTTCCTTAAAAAACTAAAAATAGAACTACCATGTGACCCAGCAATCCCACTACTGGACATATACCCTGAGGAAACCATAATTCAAAAAGAGTCATGTACCACAATGTTCATTGCAGCCCTATTTACAGTAGCCAGGACATGGAAGCAACCTAAGTGTCCATCAACAGATGAATGGATAAAGAAGATGTGGCACATATATACAATGGAATATTAGCCATAAAAAGAAACGGAATTGAGTTATTTGTAGTGAGGTAGATGGGTCTAGAGACTGTCATACAGAGTGAAGTTAAGTCAGAAAGAGAAAAACAAATACCGTATGCTAACACATACATATGGAATCTAAAAAAGAAAAAAATTGGTTCTGAAGAACCTAGGGGCAGGACAGGAATAAAGACGTAGACGTAGAGAATGGACTTGAGGACACAGGGAGGGAGAAGGGTAAGCTGGGACGAAGTGAGAGAGTGGCATGGACACATGTACACTACCAAATGTAAAATAGATAGCTAGTGGGAAGCAGCTGCATAGCAGAGGGAGATCAACTCGGTGCTTGGTGACCACCTAGAGGGGTGAGATAGGGAGGGTGGGAGGGAGATGCAAGAAGGAGGAGATATGGGGGTATATGTACACATATAGCTGATTCACTTTGTTATACAGCAGAAACTAACACACCATTGTAAAGCAATTATACTCCAATAAAGATATTAAAAAAAAAATTAGGTCCAATTTATCCATCTTTTCTACTTTCTCTGTTTTGTCATACTTAGAAAAGCTTCCAAACCTGGGTTATGAAAGTTTTTCCCCATATTTTCTTCAGAACTGGTTTCATTTTTCATTTAAGTATTAATATTTTGAAATGTTTACTGGAATAAGGTATGGGGTATGGATGCAATTATTATTTTCCCAAATAGCTGTTCAGCTTTACAACATCATTTATGGAATAATGTCATTGCCTCATCTTTATCTTATGCTAAATTTTTGTATACATGTGTATTTATTTCTTGACTTCTACTTGTTTTCAAGTTTCCATTTTTTTTCAATAGAGTACCATGGTTTAAAAAATAATGTCGTTGTAGTATGTATTTTAAAATATGGCTAGTTAAATCTCATCTCTTTGTTCCCAGTATATTGCCTAAAAGTGAATGCAAGAGTTGGTGTTTTGCTGGAAATATCACACGTAGATCTATCATCCTTTATTCTAACGACTTCAGCAGTTTCTTTGTTTTGTTTTATAATATAGATTTTGCCATCTTGTAATGTGCCATTTGAAATGATATTTAGTCAAGCCTATGATGCAACTGATCTTTCACTTATTAGCAAACTGGAATGCAGCTGGATTTCAAGTAGAAGGAAAAGTCAGGGATTGGTGACTTCCTTATGTAAAACTAGTTATAAACGTAAGGGTGCAGGTTCAGAACAAGGAATTTAGGAAAAATATGTATTTTTGTTCTTTATCTTTTGCTAAGACAACTTTTCAGTGTCTCTTTGGATTGAGAAATATTGCCTTTTTCTCAATAAGGAAAGCCTAGTGGTTGTGCCATCTTAGACATTTGAAATAAGATGCATGTAGGGGTGTGTCATGCCACGTACTTAAAATCGATCATTCCAAATAATACAGTAGCTCAAAAATCTATTCCACTGGATAAAGAACCAACCTTTATGACTCTTCCCTTCAGATTTAAGAAATAACTCCAATCTACTTGAATGTAATACTAATTTACAATATGTCAATACCTTCAGCCCATTGCTAATTTTAACAGTACTTATGTATCTTCTTTGAGAATGTTGTAATTACAGCTAGAAGAAGATATCTCCAAAAAGTAACTATAGTTCTCTAATTCAGCGTATGTTTTCAGCCTTCATTTTATATGATTCACCATGACTTAAGAATTCATCTTTTAGAAATTTATCTTAAGGCAATGCAAACTATAGAAAACATGTATACACATAATTTTTATTATTGCCATACTACTTAACCAAATTAGAACAACTGAAATGTTCCCATTTAGGGGGGAATGATTATGTAACGTATGGTATTTACAGGTATGGCATATTTATCTTAAAATAACATTTACAAAGAGGTTTTCAGGACATAGGATAAGGTCAACGATTAAAGGTTAAGTGGTAAAAAATAGGGATATAGAAGGTAGTATCAGTTATTAACATTATAATTGTTAAAATGATACTGGTGGTACTCTGAGTGTTGGGATTATGGGCTGTCAGTATTTTTAGCTCTCTAATTTTTGTGTTTTTTTCTAAATTTTTTTTACAATGAATATAAGATGCAATACCTTTTACCCCTCCTTTTTCTGTTGAGAACACTAATGTTCTACTCCCTTAGCAAATTTCAGTGATACAATACAGCGTTATCATCTGTGATTACGATGTCATACATTAGATCCTCAGACCTTATTCATCTTATAACTGAAAGTTGGTAATCTTTTACCAACCTCTCCCTATTTTCCCCAAACCCAGTTCTTAGCAACCGCATTTCTATTCTCTGTTTCTATGAGTACACTTTTTTTTTTTTTTTTTTTTTTTAAGATTCCACGTATAAGTGATACCATGCAGTATTTGTCTTTCTTTGCTTGCCTGGCTTATTTCACTTAGCATAATGCTTTCCAGGTTCATCCATGTTGTCACAGATGATAGAATTTTCTTCTTTTTCAAAGCTGAATGATATTCTATTTTGTATGTATACCACATTTTCTTGATCCATTCATCCATTGACAAACACTTAGGTTGTTTCCATACCTTGACTATTGTGAATAATGCTGCACTGAATATGGGAGTACATGTATCTCTTCAAGATAACAGTTTGTTTCCCTTAAATGTATACCCAGAAGTGGAATTGTTGGATCATATGGCAGTTCTAGTTTTAATTTTTTGAGGAACCGCCATACTGTTTTCCATAGTGGCTGTACCAGTTACATTCCCAACAACAAGGCACTAGGGTTCCCTTTTTCCACATTCCCACCAGCATTTATCCCTTGTCTTTTTGATGATTGCTGTTCTAACAGGCATAAGGTGATACCTCAAGGTTGTTTTGATTTGTATTTTCCTGATGATTAGTGATGTTGTGCATCCTTTTATGTCCTGTTGACCATTTGTATGTCTTCTTTGGAAAAATGTCTATTCAGGTCCTCTGTCCATTTTCTAATTGTATTATTATTATTGTTATTTTTTGCTATTAATTTGTGTGAATTGCTTATATATTTTAGTTACTAACCTCTTACTAGATATATTGTTTGGAAATATTTTCTCCCATTCTATAGGTTTCCTTTTGATTTTGTTGTTGGTTTCCTTTGCTGAGCAAAAGCTTTTTAGTTTGATGTATTCCCACGTGTTTATTTTTGCTTTTGTTGCCTTTGCTTTTGGTGTCATGTCCAAAAAATTGTTGCCCAGGCCAGTGTCAAGGAGCATTTCCTCTATTTTCTTCTAGGAGTTTTGTGGTTTTAGGTCTTACATTTAATTCTTTAATCCATTTCCAGTTAATTTTTTGTGAGTGATGTAAGAGAGAGGTCGAATTTCATTCTTTTGCATGTGAATATCCAGTTTTCCCAATACTGTTACCTGAGATAAATCGTATTTTTTCATGCTGTATAATTCTTTTATACCTTGTTGGATTTGATTTTCTAATGTTTTGTTGATTTCTGTATCTGTGTTCATGAGAGTTATTGATCTGTAGTTTTTTTTTTTTGTTCTTTCTGGTAATGTCTTTACATGGTTTTGGTTTTAGGGTGATGCTGTCCTCACAGAATGGGTAAAGAAGCTGCTGTTACTAAATTCTTAATCTTCACTCTTTGTTTTACCTCCTGTGTACAGTGCTGTGACACCACCCTGATACAGTTCTTTCACTATCAAGATAACATTTTTTAAGGCTTTGCATTTAGCAAATTTTACTGAAGACTTGGCATCCAAAAAGAGGATTAATTTGCAATGCAGCACAGCACAGCATATAATTCGAGTTTATTTTAGACATCCTTTCTCTTAAATACCCCTTTGCCACTTCAAATAATGTGAACTCACTAATTGTTCCACTTCATCTATCCCTATACTTTAGCTGTACTTCAGGACTCTACCTTCTTGTCTCTCCTTAGCTCTCTTTTTAAAAAGTCATCTGGTTTTATAATGTAAACAATTCAATTTTCTTCAGTAAGTTCTGGACCTATGTTTGTGTATGAACCAGGGTAGGTTAATATCAGCTGTTTAATAAAATAAACATTTAATATTTATGTCAGACTTAGCTGTGGGTCCACAGGGAGGCTCTTCTCCATGCAGTCACTCAGGGCACCAGGCTCCTTTTATGTGGTGACTCTACCATTTCCTTGGACAGAGGAGAGAAAGAACTAGAAGGGTAGCCCAAGAGATTTTAGGGCCAGGCATGGGAGTATTATTTATCACTTCCTCCCACATTCTATTGTTCAGAACTCATTTACATGTTCCCACCTAATTGCAAAATGCTGTCTGGCTATGTGCTCCAGAGAAAATAAAATGTTCTTTGATGAACATATAGAATTCTTTTTGTCACACTTAAAAAAAAAGATTAGGTTGATATGTAAGTAGAAGTCTAATCTGGGTCTCCATTCCTTTAACAGCATTTTAATGAGAATTTCTTTGTTTTACATGAGCTCACTGTCCTAAGGAGGACTTCTTGTCTGATACAATAATCCCAAATCCCTTAGAAAGAAGAGGCTCCCATCAGTATTGTTTATTTGTTTCATTGTCTGTTTATTTAAGTGTTTTTTTTTTTAATAAATTTATTATTTATTTATTTTTGGCTGAGTTGGGTCTTTGTTGCTGCATGAGTGCTTTCTCTAGTTGTGGTGAGTGGGGCCTACTCTTTGCTGCGGTGTGTGGGCTTCTTATTGAGGTGGTTCTCTTGCTGCGGAGCACAGGCTCTAGGCGTGCAGGCTTCAGTAGTTGTGGTGCATGGGCTTAGTTGCTCCACAGCATGTGGGATCTTCCCGGACCAGGGCTCGAACCCATGTCCCTTGCATTGGCAGGTGTATTCTTAACCATTGCACCACCAGGGAAGCCCTATTTAAGTGTCTTAAACTCCCCTTTTTATTGCTCTATACTTAGCCTAGTTCATGCAGTATGCATATACAATTTGGTACCTTTACATTCTTCACTAATAATACCTGATGGATTTTTTTCTTATGGATTGATGCTATCTACTGGACTCTGAAATGATACCAGCTGCATTTAGTTCTGTTTTTAACCAATGGACTTATTGTTAACATCTCATGAGCTTTTTGATCGTAGCTGAAAGTCTGTCCCTACATTTTGTTAAAGCCCACTTTCCTTCATTGTGCCTAAGGATTCCCCAGTCACCTTTTTCAGTTTGTCAGCTGCTTTCTTTATTTTTATTTCTCATCTGTTTCCAAGTTATTCCCTTTAGCTACCTTGATTTCTTGCTCCTTTGTTTTTTTTAAAACTCTGATTGCTCCCCGTGTTCCCATAATCAACTAGGTGGTTTTTCACTGCTTATATATTCAGTCTGCCAAAGTGAAAGGAATTAAAGAGTATTTCAGTTACTTCTATTTGCTTTCCATTCCCTGACCTTCCCATTAATTTCAGTCTACCACTGTGTTTTATACATTATAGCTGTATTTGGTGCAATTCTGTTTTTCAGAATTTCAATATGTAAATCAGTTTGACTTTGAGTTCACTTTTTATGTACCAATTTGTGATACTAGTTATCAAGCATTTTTGGGATCAACGGATGATATGCTAATAAAGATTGTTTAAACTGAGCTCAGGAAAGGTTTTCTGTGGACATGGTATGGGTTGAAGAGATTATAATTCCAATTATCTAAAAGAAACAATTAGACATTTTGTTAATATTTGGATTTTTAAAATAAAAATAGCTCTTAATTGTAGCCATTTTAATGCATACATCAGTTTAGAATCTGGGTAATAGCCTGCTGCTTTTGTGGTGAGATTGTCCCTTTTTTTAAACTAATGGGTTGAATATAATGGGTGTGTTTAGTAGAGTTACCAATACAACAAAATGATTCAAGCTAAGGTCTTAAAAAGATCTTTTTTGGTGGTGGTGATCATTTTATGAGGGGTAATTTCTTTTAATGATAGGATAAAGAACTGTTTCTTGCCCAGTGAGTTTATGGAGGAGCTAACACTTTTGTTTCCTTAATAGTGGTAGGTATGTGGTCTATTGGCACTCTTCCCTTTCCCCAGTTTTCTAGGCTCCACTCCCCTACCACAGGGATGAGCTATGAGCACATCAGGCAAGGCCAATGAATATGACCATTTTGATTGGTTTAGAGATGGACGTGTGACCCAAGCAGGGCCAATGAGAGCTCCACCAAAAGTGTTTGCCGGAACTTTAAGGAAAAAGTACTTTCCTGCCCCTTAGTCACTAGGATGTAAGTTGGAGTCCCTGGGAGCTCTTGCTGCCATCACATGGAGAGAGCTCTGCCTAAGGATAAAACAGAATGAGGAAAGCAGAACTTAGGGAGAGAGAGAGAGAGAGAGAGGGAGAGAGAGAGAGAAAGGGGTGGGGGGGGGGAGAGAGAGAGAGAATACTTCTTGATGGCATTTTTGACACCCTAGATCTAATTGTGTCTGAAGTCAGTCACCTCTTAGATTTCTCAGGAATGTAAGTCATTGGGTTACCTTTTAACTTAAGCTAGTTTTGGTTGTGTTTCTTTCACTGACAACTAAAAGTATAACAACAAAATCATTGACCACCTAGAATTAGTTTTTAAATATAATGTCACCAAATTAGAATATTCATTTTAGGAGGGTAAGGAAGACCCTTATCTACATTGTTGACCATTCTATCTCTATCATATATTATATCACAGTAACTGGCACAGAGACATGCTTAATAGATATTTATGGAATGAATAAATGATTCATCTAATTAATTTAATAATTTAGTTCAAGTTGTTGAACTATTTTGTCTGGGTCTTATCTTAGGAAATAGTAAGATGATAAAAGGAATAAAAGAGACAGAGACTCCGTCCTTTATTTTCTGAGTTTGTGCAGGCAGTGAGGTATTACAATAACTTAAGGCAGACTAACAGAAGGGGCCGAAGGGAGTGAAAGTTGTATGTTAAAGAGTAGCTAAGTCATCAAAAGGCTCTCGAGTTAGACTACTTGGATTTGAATCCATGCTCTATACTTGTTAACTGAATAAATTTGGGTATATTACTTAAACTCAGTTTTCTTATCTGTAAAATGGGGGTAATATTTGTATATCCTTTATAGATCTGTCATGAGGATAAATCAAGATGTTCTATTTAAAACGTAAGGCTGGATACTATAAAACTCTTATAGGAAAACATAGGCAGAACACTCTTTGACATAAATCACAGCAAGCTCTTTTTTGATCTACCTGCTAGAGTAATGAAAATAAAACCTAAAATAAACAAATGGGATCTAATTAAACTTGAAAGCTTTTGCATAGCAAAGGAAACCATAAACAAAACAAAAAGACAACCCTCAGAATGGGAGAAAATATTTGCACACTAAGCAGCCAACAAGGGATTAGTCTCCAAAATATACAAACAGCTCATGCAGCTCAAAATCAACAAAACAAATAACCCAATCGAAAAATGGGTGGAAGATCTAAATAGACATTTCTCCAGAGAAGACATACAGATGACAAAAAAGCACATGAAAAGTTGCTCAACATCACTAATTATTAGAGAAATGCAAAACAAAACTACAGTGAGGTATCACCTCACACTGGTCAGAATGGCCATCATCAAAAATCTACAAACAGTAAATGCTGGAGAGGGGGTGGGGAAAAGGAAACCCTCCTATGCTGTTGATGGGAATGTAAATTGGTACAACCACTATGGAGAACACTATGGAGGTTCCTTAAAAAACTAAAAATAGAACTACCATGTGACCCAGCAATCCCACTACTGGACATATACCCTGAGGAAACCATAATTCAAAAAGATATATGCACCTCAATGTTCATTGCAGCACTATTTACAATAGCCAGGACATGGAAGCAACCTAAATGTCCATCAACAGAGGAATGGATAAAGAAGATGTGGTATATATAATGGAATATTGCTCAGCCATAAAAAAGAAAAAATAATGCCATTTGCAGCAACATGGATGGACCTAGAGATTGTCATACTGGGTGACGTAAGTCAGACACATAAAGACAAATATCATATGATATCGCTTATATGTGGAATCTAAAAAAAAGAGTACAAATGAACTTATTTACAAAACAGAAGCAGAGTCACGGATACAGAAAACAAACTTATGGTTTACCCGGGGATAAGCAGGGGAGTGGGTAGATAAATTGGGAGATTGGGATTGACATATACATGCTACTATTGAATATATATCAAATAGATAACTACTAAGAACCTGCTGTATAGCACAGGGAACTCTACTCAATACTTTGTAATGACCTATATGGGAAAAGAATCTAAAAAAAAAAGAGTGGATATATGTATATGTGTAACTGATTCACTTTGCTGTACACCTGAAAGTAACACAACATTGTAAATCAACTATACTCCAATAAAAATTTAAAAAAAGAAAAAGCAAATTGAAAAAATAAAATGATTAAAATACCTAGGATATATTAAGTAGTAATTTTTAGCTCTTTTTGTTTCAGTAAGCAGAGATGGCTGGTACAGGATTTAAATATGGAAGAAGATAAAACTGGAAATGAAGTCACCCTTGGGAAGCTGAATATTTATTATACTGCAAGTAAGTATCAGCCATTAACAAAACCCTGCATACAGGGTTTGTAATACAAAATGATCCAGCAAAATCTTACTTTAGTGTTATGTTAGATTTGTGATCTTCTAATCTTACTTTAATGTTAGGTTAGATTTATACAGTGGTAGATTTATTTTAGAGAAGATGAGTTAAGATATGCATCCTTGGTAAATGGGAGAAAAAAGGGACCTCTATATTATATTTTTAAGAATTTTAATAGGAAACCATTTAGCATTTTAAACTCAGTGATAACAATGTCAAATTTTTACTAGATATTCTGCAAGAGGAAAGAAAAAAAGATTTTCAAAAATAAGTGTGTTTGTCTGCTATAAGGTAGATAAGCAGAAGATTAAGTATTATATGTTAGATAACCTTCCAGGTTCATTAACATATGATGCTTAAAGCTCATAAAATTTGATGAAATTTTGTAAAGTCTCATTCAGAAATAAACGTCCTCCTATGTCATGAAATGCTTTTTATAATTACATTTTTATTTTACTTTAATCTACAACTCATGGTAAAGTAGTAGTTTCCCAAGGGTGTCTGGGTACAAA
Organism: Eschrichtius robustus; assembly: GCF_028021215.1. Lineage (NCBI taxonomy): Eukaryota > Metazoa > Chordata > Mammalia > Artiodactyla > Eschrichtiidae > Eschrichtius > Eschrichtius robustus. The sequence goes on from NC_090833.1 coordinate 72,927,791, forward strand.
GGAAAATGGAGTCACATTAATGGAAAAAAGTAGCTTCAAATATGCTTAATATTGCTGGCCTACATATTTCAGAAACATGGGGGCATTTCCACTTGATTCAGGGGTCTTTGGAGAGAATGAAATAGCATAGTGTAGTAGAGGAAAGAACACAGGCTTTGGAAATCTTGACAAAAATAGATTAAAATTGTGTAACCTTGGACAAAATAACCTTATTGAGCCCAAGCTTCCCCATGAGAAGAAAGAAGATAGCAACATTAGCTTCATAGTGTTTTTGTGGTGATTAAGGATAATATTTATAGGGTGACACTCGTTTTTTGGCATGTAGAAGGTGATCAATGTATGATAACAATTCTTATTATAAATTATCATTTCCAGTTATTAATAACAAAATTATCGATGAGATTCTATTTCAGATTTTATGTAGTAGTGGGAAATATAAATCTATCAAAATAAAAATAAAAGAGTGGATATTTGCTGGAAATCCTAAGGCAGAAATAATGAATAAATAAAACTATAGAGACAAATGTTAAGTAGCCGCTTCCAAGATTTTGGTAGATGCTGACTGAGTCTTAGCTGGTATCATAGCTGATGAATAGCCAAGTTCAGCACTGTAGTTTAACTTCATTGCTCCAGCCTACTCCAAAGATAAAATGGATGGAGGTGTTCTAGACAGAGATTATGATTATGAAACAGCTGTTCTCCACTTTCTCTTCTTCTCGGGTTGTATGCCTTTATCATTTAGCCTATAAAATAAGTGTAAGTCTAGTTTTTGTCAGTAACCAGAGTTCCTGTCTTAGCATTTTCTATCCAACTTTCCTGTCCTTGTCCTTACAGTTTTTTTCTTTTCTCCTCTCCTGACCTTCCACTCTGTCCAACTTCCCTTTCTTGTTTGCTTAATGAAAAGTCCACTTATCTTCTCAAAATTAGGTTCCTCAGGGCATTCTCAATCTACTTCACACTGTGGAAGGACACAGTCCTCCTTAAGAGTTATAAAATACACACTGGGATGTTAAAAGCAGTCACTTTCTGGCCCTAAGGACTCTTCATTGTGTTAGATTTAAACTGATCAAATCCCCAGATTTACATTTTAATATATATAGCTTTATCCACTGGCCTGGGGTTATCTTTGAAAAGTCATAATTTCTTCTTCTTCTTTTGTTTTTAATGGAACACTTTATGAATTTATATGTCATCCTTGTGTAAGGACCATGCTAATCTTCTCTGTATCATTCCAATTTTAGCATGTGTGTTGCTGAAGCAAGCACTCTTTCCTCCCTCCTTCCTTCCCTCCCTCCTTCCCTTCTTTCCTTCCTTCCTCCCTCCCTCCCTTCTTTCCTTCCTTCCTTCCTTCCTTCCTCCCTCCCTCCCTCCCTCCCTCCCTCCCTTCCTTCCTTCCTTCCTTCCTTCCTTCCTTCCTTCCTTCCTTCCCTCCTTCCCTCCCTTCTTCCCTCTCGCTCTCTCTCTCTTTCTGAGAAGGCGATCTCTTGTTTTATATATACATATACATGGTCTATTTGAAACAGTTTAAAACTTATTTTTACTTTTGGCAAGTAGACATTTTTTTCCTCTGTTTTTTTCTTTTTTCCCTAGAAAAAATCTTGCAATGCAGTCCAACATTTAAAAAAGAGAAATTGAAGCTTTTCTTGTTAGGGGGTAATTGGGATCAGACCTCTGCTCTTTCAACTCTGTTGTTTCCATGGCCCCTGAAGTATCTCTGAGGAACCCTAGGCCCAGAGAAACACAAATGAAAACCCTTGAGTTAGTGACAAGAGTTATTAACTGGAATTCTGAAGACTTGAGTTTTAGCTTTAGATCTAACATCAAATTTATATGTGTCACTGATAGGGTTAATTGTTTCATCTGTAAAACAGGGGTTTAGAACAGTGGTTCTCAATTTTGGCTGTGTATTAGAATCACCTGGGGAGCTTTTAAAAATACTGATGCTTAGGCCTCAGCTATACCAATTAAATTACAATCTCTAGGGCATGACCCAGGCAACAGCATTTTTTAGAGCTCCCCAGGTGATTCCAATGTGCAACCAAGTTTCAAAACTGCCAAAGAATTTTTGAGCAATTATGTTCCACAAATCCATGGTTCTGTGCAGCTTGTTTTGGCAGATGTAGTTAAAATGTGCAGAGTATATTCATTTATAGACAGTATTCAGTGAGGAGCAGGGATGAAGGTAGTTATAAAGATTAGAATGTAGGAAAAAAAGTTTTTTGATTATCTTAATAGCTCAGTGTGCTGGGCAAAACACTTAACTTTGTTATATCCCTGATGGGAGTGATTTTAACTTCCTGCAAAATGAGGCTCTCAACAGAGAAATCATATTTAAATGCAGTGTTATTATTTTTATACCAATAATGACACCATTTGTTAATATGACAGCCAAGAATTACACCTAGCTATTTCATTCACAAAATAAATAGAATAGGCAGATTGACTACTGAAATGTAAAATATGGTTAATATTCCTCAGTTGGTGGTATAGATTGAAGACAGATTGAATCAACATGTTAACAGTGGCAATCTCTGCTACTGAGATGCTGCATTAAAAGTGCCTCCATCAAAAATGCAAAGAGAGGAAAAAACCCAGGATTACTGCTATGTGCTTCTTGTCAATTATGAAAAACTATTGTTTCAGCTGAGTTTTCAAAGTAGGAAAAAAATTCATAGTATTGGTGAGCAGTTGACCCTGAAAAATATACAAATTGTATGACAATTTTCAGTCTACAATCTCCAAATGTCAAATGAATTTATTATGATTGGATAAATTACAATGAATACCAAATAGTTTAAAAATGATAGCAGAATTAGAGCAAAAATGATTGATATTAGGTATGTTAGTTGTATCACTAAACAGAAATGCCTTTTCATTTTCTTATTACCAAGGCCATTTACACATGTTCTCTCATATTTGGGCAGCTAATAGGTATTCAAGATTCATGTGCTTTAATCTCCCCTTTTAGCAAAGTAGTTCTTTTCTGGAAGTTGGTAACCATTAAATAAAAGAAAAAGTGCAGTTATCACTTGTGGCAGGACAATGTACTGATAATTTTATTACCTTGTTCTTAGGCTTTTTGCTGGAATAGATTTACCAACAACAGAATAAAAAAAAAATTATACACTTTCTGGACAGAAAGGTCAGCTTTGTGTTTTCACATGTTCTAGTCCTCCTTAGCCCAGAGGAAAGTTTATACTAGCTTTCTTTGTGAAAAGTGCCCAGGAAGTTGGGCAGTAAGCCCAACATTGACTTGACAGACTAGTAGAAAGTCCATAGAGACAGTTTTGCCAACATGGAATTGAGCCCATAGCAGCATTGTCTACCTCTGAATCAACTATGTTAACAAGGACAGTGAGTGCTTTAAAATGGCCAAGAGTAACCACTGGTTAAGAACCTCCTCTATTTTTCTTGGCCTTTGTAAGATCTTTGTAAGATCTTGGTACAATAAATGAGTGAGAAGAATGGAGGGTGGGGGGCGGGGGAGAGAGAGAGAGAGGTGTGCAGGGGAATGAAATATAGTAGTAAAACACAAAAAATTATTGATGTTGTTCTTTTCACCAAACTTGGCAAGGGAGACTGGGAGCTAAATATAGTTTGGCTTGGATAAACTTAAAGGCATAGAACATTTCCTATACTTTATTTATGTGGAAATTCTTAATTTTTACATACCTTTGAAAATATATAATTGGTACAAATAAATCTCAATATCTGGTCATTAGTTATCTCTTTTTAGAGGACAAATCTCTAGAACACCTCCATGAAGTCTTCTTAGTTTGCCTAGTTCCACAGTGATCCTTTGTAGTCTGAAATTAAATTATTTACTATGCATACCATTTATTTCATGACTCATTTATACACTGCTTAGTGACTTTTAGTTCTTTGGATGTCTCTTATTTCACTCACATTTTATTAACACATGTAGATTTTAAGCTTCTACTGTGACAGGATTGCTTAAAAAACGAAGCTGAACAAGTATGAAAATTGCTCTAGACTGAGTTGTCTAAGAGTAGAAACTAACAATATCATCTATCAATGTGTTCTCAGCAAACAGGACAGTACAAGAACATAGGAAGTACTCATTACTTGTTTGTTGAAGGACTGTATAAGTAGATGGATAGACTAACACTGAATGAGGGCACAAATGCATATATCCACTTGAGGAGTGGATTCATTGGTATCTTATGAAGGATTAGTCTGCTACCCCCAGATATGAATTTCTAATTCAGGGCAATGTGTGCTCTTTACTAATACATTGTGGTAACCATTCTGATTAATGCCAGTAATAGAGGGAACTTCGATTGGATCTTACATATTATAAGGTCTCTTCTTCGCTTTTCAGCCAAGCCTCATAGTTTGTATTTGTTTATTTTTCTCTTTTCTGCAAAAATGAAGATAGCAACCCCCTCACTAATACTCACTCAATTTTCTCTCATGCTTCAACTCTCAAGCTCTGTCGTTTTTCTCTGAGAGTTTATATTCCAAGTTGCCCCAAATCATCCTATCATGCCACTTCACTTTATCTCAGGTGGTTCCGAGAGAGGAAATCTAGAAGTTCTTTTGCTGGAGAAAATGTTAGAAGCTTTTTGTAAAGTATTTCTGTGGCAGCTTAAATTAATTCTTTAACAGTTATTTCATTGAGATACGGGGTCTATGTCCACTCCCCTTGTATCTGGGTGAGATCGTGACTGCTGAAACCAAGAATATATGGCTGAAGTGACACTTTGAGACTTCTGAGACCAGATCATAAAAGGCTTTGTGTGTTCTGACTTGTTTGTTGATACAATGGGCTGCAATGTGAGAAGTCTGACTATGCTGTGGCCCCCGGGCTGGAAAGCCCATGTGTAGATGTGCTCAGCTAATCATCTCACCTGACCACCTTTCCAGCCATCCTTTCCAAGGTGGCACACATGTGTGTAAAGAAGCCATCTTGGAAGTGGGTCCCCAGCCTTAGCTGTCCTAGTTCCAGTTATTTGAGTCTCCCCCAGCTGAGGCCCAAAATATCAAAGAGCAGCAACAAACTGTACGCAACGTGAATTCATGACCCACAGTTTCTGTGGTCATTCTAAAAATGCTCGTTTTACGCTACTAAGTTTTGCAGTGATTTTAATGCAATAATAGTGACTGGAACAATTTCACGATCAGGTTTTGTATACTTAAGGATATATTTTATTTCAAAAATTATAATCAAATGATTTTTGTAAATAATGTAGGTCTGTTATTATTAACTGGCATCCCGTTCCCCAGCTCCATTCCTCCTACTTTGTTCCAGGGTTTTTTCCAGAATGTCCAGCAGAAGCACAAAAAATGTTTGAAATAGGCGTGTTTAACATTATGATTATTTAAAGTTGCTTTTAATTGTATCATTTAACTCTCTTGATATTTCAAATAATAATAGAGGAGGTTGTAAGCATGGGGGGGGCTGCAGGTCTGGGTAGAGCAGTAAAGTGACAACTTTGGACATTGAAGTAATACCTTGGTATCTCAGGCTAGTTGGGGAATGGTATATTCTGGTCAACCAAGTCTCCAGTTGACAGAGAAACTTCATTTTGACAGAGAAACTGATATTAGAGAATAGGTGAGAGGGTTGAAATGTAGAACTCTCTGGACTGATTTTTCAAGTCGTGTATACATTTTTAGAAAAGAAGCACTTTAACAACTACAGATCTTTAATAGAGTTGCTAGACCATCAACTGACATGTCAACACACCTTGAAAGAGTCTTCATAAAATGCAGAGGTACGTTCTGTCAGACGTGGTTAGAAAAGCAAAATAAATGTATAGGAAGAAGGAAATATTTCTTCTCAATACCCTAGTATTATAAAATATAATTCTTCAAAAGTCCTTGAGAGGGTGTTTCAAATATGAAGTCTGGATGAAATGTAAGACATTGAAAAAGCAATTCAGTAAATGAAAGGACTTCTCTCAGGATTTAAATAGGAAGTGACAAAAATGTCAAAGTGAAGCTTCATTTGATAATGGGGAAAAAACTCTCAAAAACTCTAGAGTTACTTTAAGCTGAATCAACTGTGGATTCTATAGGGCGAAAGCGAAAAGAAAGAAAATACTTCACAGGCTTGGGGAAATAAAAGATACATTGTTAATACTAACTTAAATTAGCCCAGAACTGCTTTATTTAGATCATTTCTGACACAAAGGGTTCTATGGAAGTTTAGGAAAGTTGTGTCAAAAAAAGTTAGAGATCTTTTTACTTCAGGATTTCTGGGGCTTTAATATACTAATGTGTATTGTGAATCATTCTGATTGCATCGGTTATACACTTGACTATAGAATTTTTTTTGAGATAACCTCTTTGGGGACTTGGGTTCCAAGGGGGCGAACTTTGGGAAACAGTGATTTAGTCCTTCTGTTCGACAAAGATCTTATTAACCTTATTATAAAAATAGAAGATGTGGTCTGTAGGTTTCTCATGGTTCCCACTCTCTGTACTTATAGCTCTAATTATCACATGTAGTTTAGGTAGAGTTTGTACCTTTCCCTGGCTTCCTTTGTTCTTCTCTTCCTTCCTTCTTCCATGAAGAAGCAATTCTCTACCTGTTGGAGTTCTGGCAATGCCCTATTCTTGACCTGTATGATGAATACATGAGTTTTTAATTATACTAGCAATTATAAACTGTAATAACTATGTGTTCTATGTAGTGTTCTGCATATATATTTCATTAAAAGTAAAAAATTAAAAGCAAAGTCATATATTTTATATGCTTTTAGTCGACAGTGGCTTTCAATTTGTTATTGGGAACGTTTGTATACATTTTTTATTTCCAGTTCTTAGAAATCTCTGAAAGTTTCAGGATGTGGAATTTTCTATTTCTGTTCCTCTTTAGTTATGAATGGGCCTCTAATAGACAGTGCTCGTAAGTGATTTATTCTACTTAAAAATATATTGTGATTAGACATGTATTGAATTATAAAAAGAACATAAAGAGTAAGACTTGCTTTTTTATTTTATTTTTTATTTTTCTGGCATAAATAACCAAGTAAGTTTTTGTAAAATTTCTGAAGTGCAAGGCAACTTAAATGTTTTCAAGTGCTTTGCTTCCAATGTCTGTAGTTTATACATAGAGACATACAATTAAGAACTTCATATAGCCTTTGATGGATGAAACACATCTTTGATAAACTCTTGTTCCTTTACTCCTTTGAACAAATATATTTATTACATATTTATCAACAGACTGTAATTTTGTTTAGGTCCTTTTGTCAACAGAAGAGAAAAAGCATGGGTTTTTTTGTCCACAAATTTAATTGCAGAATTATTGCTTTCTAGGTATTCATGGGTTCCAAATCCAAACATGAAGAGTTTATCTTCTGCAGAAAAAACTAATTGTTTAAATGAAGAAATTAAAAAAAAAAACCTTCTATGATATTATTATATCATATATCATTTGTAATATCCAATGCTAAGACGATATGCCATATTCACTTATATAATTTTATTTCCTATATGAGAGGATATTTTGCACAAATATAACCCTATAGACAAATAAAATATTGAGTTCTGGTCATTGTAACTTGAGATTATAGAAAGATTTCCCCGAGATTTTTTTTTTTTTTAATAAATTTATTTATTTTATTTATTTATTTTTGGCTGCGTTGGGTCTTCATTGCTGTGTGCGGGCTTTCTCTAGTTGTGGTGAGCGGGGGCTACTCTTTGTTGCGGTGCGCGGGCTTCGCATTGCGGTGGCTTCTCTTGTTGCGGAGCACGGGCTCTAGGCGCGTGGGCTTCAGTAGTTGTGGCACGTGGGCTCAGTAGTTGTGGCTCACAGGCTCTAGAGCGCAGGCTCAGTAGTTGTGGCGCACGGGCTTAGGTGCTCTGCGGCATGTGGGATCTTCCTGGACCAGGGCTCGAACCCGTGTCCCTTGCATTGGCAGGCAGATTCTTAACCACTGCGCCACCAGGGAAACCCTTACCCAAGATTTTTAAAAAATAATTTTCCTTGGGAAAAAGAAAATGAATATTATGAAAAAGTTAAAAAAATGTAAACCCAAATGGCAGGATACAGCGTCTGATGAGATAATCCTGGGAGTAAGTCAGCCAGTTGGGAACAAACTCCCACTTTTGAATATGCAAACTGGAGGAACATATACTCATTCTGTTTCTTGATGACAGAAGCAAGAGGAGAAAACTTACATAAAGAATGAAGTCTGATTGTATTGTTGGAACTGCATTTGTGCATGTTGCTTTGACACTCACGGCAACTCTTTGTCTTTCTCTTTTATAAGTAAGTATTGAAATCGGAGCTGCTAACAGTGCTCCAAGTGTTCCTTCCACTCCACCAAATTTTCTTTCATTGTTCTATTACTTGGGCTCTGCATATGGATTGGCACAGATGTTTAACCTTAGAAAAAAGACAAGGAGGGCATTTTAATTAACAACTGCTGATAAATTTATTCTTTAAATTGCCTGATATTTAATTGGCTTCCTAAAATCTGCAAAGCTACCTACCAGGAGGTTAGAGATATAAACAAATGTAAAGATCACATGTCCTGAGGATAGTACGTAGTACATTCTTAATTGTTGACGGCATAACTGTTGAGTAAAAAGGAAGGAAGGAAGGAAGGACAAAGAATTTTTAAAAATCTGGAAACAACGATTACAAACTGAAGTTAAGTGAGTGCTATGAGGGTAAGCCGAACCTACTTTTGTGGAAGGTTAAGAAGAGAGAGTGTTAACGTACAGTTGGGAGTTACCCAGGAGGATTTATGGAGTAGTAGATCAAATGCATGGCGAATTTTGAAGGATTACACTCAGGACATATTTCTTGGAGGAGTTGGCAGTTGAGGTAAGTGAAATAAAAGTTTAAAATAATATTGGAATTTTTTTTTTTTTTAATTTCTTTTTCCAGTTTGAATGAGAACAGTGAATCTTCCTTAATTTGGGTACCCTTTATTTGGAAACTGGGGTATTTTAACTAAAATCACCCTTCCTTAGCAAGTGTCGGATTTGCTTGTCAATCCTGTCTTCGTTATTAATCCAATTTAGTATTATAAGACTTTGACACTTTACATGAAATAGTGCCTGGCATTTAGTAGATACTCAGTGTTCATTACTCAACTGATTCTATATCAAATTGTAGTCACAGACGCTATGAACCAAGAGATCCCCCCTTTTCTGGTTCCTGTCTTCACCACCTTTACTGATTTATCCTAAGACTCAATTCTTGGACTTCTTCCATTCTGTGCCTGAACTGACTCTTCTGGTCGTTCAGTCTCATGGCTTTAAACGCCATCTGTATCCTGATTTACCAAATGTACAGCTCTAGCCCAGAATTCTCCCGTGAACTCTGACCTCTTATATGTACTACTTATATAGCTTCTGTTGGATATATAATAGTCATTTCAAACGTAACATGTCCAAAACTGAATTCCTCAGTCTACTCCTACCAAAGGTTCCGCATCTCATCTGATGCCACCTGAATCCCTCCAGTTGCTCAACTTAAAGACCTTGGAGTCATCATTGATTCTTTTCTTTCTTTTATGCCCCACACCCGGTTCATTGGCAAATCTGGTGCCTTTATATTCAAAACACATTCAGAATCTGACCATTTCTCTTGAATTACATTGCTATCACTCTGGCTCAGTCTACTACCATCTCTCACCTGGGTTGTGGTAATATCTTCCCACACAGCCTCCCTGTTTACATACTTCATTCAGTTTGCATGGGAACAATCCATTCTCTACACATGAGCCAGAGTGATCCTATTAAAATTATATCTAGTCATGTCACTCCTTTGCTTAAAACACCCCATTGGCTCCCATCTCACTGTAAAAAGCCTCAAAGCCCTACATGATCTGCTCTCGGCATTCTCTCATGTCATCTCCTTGCTGTGCCTTGAGAACTTTAAGTACCTTCCTGCCTCAGGACCTTTGTACTTGTGTTGCCTCTCCATGAAAAATTCTTTCCTCAGTTCCTTCAGGCCTGTGCTCAGATGTCTGCTTCTCAGTGAGACTCTTTGACCATGCTATTTAAAATTGAGAACCTACATATTCATCTCCTTTAATTTTTCTCCATAGCACCTATCACCATCTAACATACATATTTTACTGATCTATTATGCCTGTGGTCTGCCCTTTATAATGGAAGCACCATGAGGATGTGAGTTTTTGTTTATTTGGCTCACTGTTCTATCATAGTGCCTATAAGTACCTGATAGCTAGTAGATACCCAATACATTTTTGTTGAAAAATGAATGGTATACATTAACTATGTTAACTTCTCAAATTTGCTATAGTTTCATATTTTTATTTTAATAGTTCTACCTTTAAAAATCGGGTGGATTGGGGCATAGGGATTATTTGGACTACTGTGAGCTTCTGGCAGTGGTGTGCTGTGGCTGGCTTACACAGGTTCTCCAGAGCTGATTATACACATCTCTTCACAACTCTGTGTTTGGTGACATCATATGGGTAGCCAGAGTGGGAATATTTACATCTCAGAAATTGGCAAACACTATAGATCAGGACTTCTTTTCCTCAGAGTCAGGGATGGAATACTATCTGTAGCATAGTGTCTTGGGAAGACTAATAATTTAACACCCATTATTTTTGTTCATTACCCTTCAATTTTTATTCAACCCTTAGAGAAATGTCTCTGAAGTTGGAGAATGTATCTGCATCACCTGGAAGACTTGTTAAAACATAGATTTCTGGGTTCCACCCTAGAGGTTTTGATTTAGTAGGTCTGGGGAAAGGCCTGACAATATGCATGTCTAACAAGATTTTAGGAGCCACTGATACTGTAGCTCTGGAAATCTCACCTTGAGAACAACTGATTGAAAGGAAAAGCCAGGGGCAGGCAGGGAATATAGAGCCTAAGAAATAATGGTGGCAGTGCCCAGTCATCCTAATGTGTTTCTGAGCAAGACAAGCATAGTTCCAAACTTATTCACCTCAAAAGTCCTGCAGCTGGGGGGGGAAGGGTGGGGGAGGGATAGATTGGGCATTTGGGATTGACATGTACACACTGTTATATATATATTTTTAAACATCTTTATTGGAGTATAATTGCTTTACCATGGTGTGTTAATTTCTGCTTTATAACAAAGTGAATCAGCACACTGTTATATTTAAAATAGATAACCAACAAGGACCTACTGTATAGCACAGGGAACTCTGCTCAATATCCTGTAATAACCTAAATGGAAAAATAATTTGGAAAAGAATAAATACATGTATATGTATAACTGAATCACTTCGCTGTACACTCAAAAGTAACACAACATTGTTAATCAACTATACTCCAAAATAAAATAAAATAACATAAAAAAGTCCAGCAGTTAGCAAGACCTTGCTCTTTGGGAGGCAGTTTAGCTTCCTTGATAGTCTTATTTCTTCTTCCTTCTAAGGTGGCTCATTCCTACCAATGGAATATAGTATTCTTCTTGAGAAGAGTTCTGATTATCCATTTTCTCATTATATTTCCAGTAATAATAACGATTCTTATAATATTTTATTGTCCCTGGCTGGCAAATCTCTCAGTCTAGCTCTGAGTTTAGTCACATGATAATGAGACAGTATAGTGTCAGCCATGATTAAGATGCTCGTTCTCATCCCCAGCCTAGTGGATATCAGGTATATGGGAAACAAGACTAATTCTAGGCTCAGCTAGTTAGGGAGTAGAGCTGATGATATGTCTACCTTTTCAAAGATTGTGTGATTGTGTGTGTGTGTTAGAACGACAGTGAGAGAGAGAGAGAGAGGAAGTTGGAATGAGAAATGAGACATGGGGTTAATGTGACCAAGCCTACAGGTAGAAGGAAGTATCAGAAACTGTAGTTTGGAAGAATTAGGAAAAGTAGGGGCTACTGCAAATGTTATGTTTGTCCCTTATTGCAAGGTCACATTATCTAATCATTAATGAAAATGTATTAACATCTTCTAAGCATATGATACACTGATATAACCTACTTTATAATTATATATATTAAAAATATTCATTGAAAGATGTATCTTAAGGACTTCTACAAGTCTTACTTAATGAATGAAAGGTTGGTTGAACTGGTAAGCCTTTGTTTGGATAAAGATGGTATTTTGAGGCAGAAAATTACGTTTCTTTCAAAAGTATTCTAATGTGTTGGATTTCCATTAATTTAGATAGAATTTTCCAGTTAGTCCAAATTGTGGAAGTTTTTCTCTCTTCACTAATCCTTTGGTCTTCCAAGCTCTATTAGGTGAGATAATAATTAGAAGTTTAGTGGAAAACTAAACTTGCACATAGGAAGAAGTGTGAAGGTTAGGAAGATGTTTGCATCACAGCCTAGAGCATGCCTAGCTTTCATTTGTTAACTCTTGGCTTTCCAGTTTATTATTATGTAAGCAGATTGGTACTCCATTAGTGGTTCTCTACTCTAACCACACATTAGAATCACCCTTTGAGAACAGTGATTTCTCAGTTCCTTCTTAGGTCTTCTAGTTTAATTGGGCTAGGATGGGACTGGGAATTGGAAATTTTTAAAAAGCTCCCTAGATGATTTTAATGTGTAGCCAGGTTGAGGACCACTGCATTTGAGAACAGCAAAAATCATGATAGCTTAGAGTAACTGAACAAATACCTTTTGACAAGTTTTCAAGACCAGTGGCCAAATCTGAAGATTCTATATTGATTTACGATTCACTTCAGCTCTTTAACATAAGTAGTGTATTTCAGCCCATCATGATCTTGTGACATGAGTAAGGGAGATGATGCTATACTCATTTTACAGTAGAAAATGCTGAGACTTTATACTAATTTTGTAAATGTCATTAGGTACTTAAGTCAGTAATTTTAAGAAGATTTGTGTTGGGTTTTATGTTGCCAACACTGAAATGGAAATTTTCAGTTTCATAGCGTGAAGATGCTACTTTTGATTTCATAGTATGAGGATGGTACATCTGCATTTTTAAAAAATGCTTTCCTTTTCATACACAAATCTGACCCTTGGTAAATACAACCTTAGCTTATATTGTCCCCTTTTTTGTAGCCAGTATTAGCTGTAAAGAATTTCAGGCACAGTTTGTTTTTTATCATTCTTGTTCATTTTGACTTATTCATCACATTCAGGATGTTTACAGTACATTCCTAACTTTGGGGCCATTATTAAGCTTAGAAGTGACATTAACCTTCCCACGGAGAATTGTCGACACCGGAAGGCTGACAACCTGATCCTCTAATATGAAATCACAGGTTTGAAAGGTGAGGAAATTGACCTTGAAATCTTCCTTTTGCCACCTGCCAGACTCTGAGCAGTCAGAGTCATTCTGACTGAAGGGCAAGCTGGGCCACTTGCTCTTTGCCTTTCACTATGCTTTTTGTGGCAGACCAAACCTCCATTAGAAGACTACTGAAAAATGCCATAAGCACAGCTGCAGGAAAGATTTCTTTGTGTTAGCACATAGGCACAGTAGTTTCCAGGCTTGTTTGAATGCCATGGTGAGTGTGCTCATAGGACAGCTCACATCTTCAGAACAAACATGTGCAGAGTCGGGATTTGAACTCAAAGTTACTGACTCCCAGACTTGTGCTCAGACCAGCAGGTCCTGCTGCTACTTAGATGTTTGCTATTGTAGAAAAGAAAAAGAGAGCATAGCCTATGAATGACACGGTTGGTTTACCAGGTGCAAATATGTGGATCAGGAGCTTGATGCTTCTGGTAATGATAAATGAATGTTAAATGATAAATGAATTAAAGGAGAATCATCTGTGGCCATTGTAATAAGTTCATTGATGAAAGAATGGAAGTGTGGAAAGGATGCAGTAGAATATTTACTGAAGCAGATTTTCTCCAGACTGTCAAATGACAGGACAAGAAATATTTTTCAGAAGCCACAGTTGGGAACTTTAGATCCTGGAGTGGGAACACTACATGGAGAGAAACTAAAACTATTTCTCAAGGGAGAATTCTTGTGGGCTATTCTGTGGAAATACCTGTGTTCCGTTCATTCCCACCAGCACGAATGGATACTTGGCAGAAAGGGAAGAGGCTTTCATTTTATCTGGGTCTGATTAATCTCTATATCCACTGCAAGTATAACCAGGGGTATCCTTAGTTAAAAATGAGTCCCAGTTCAACCAATTCAAGTATAATGTGGGCTCCACCTTTCAATGCATAATCCTCTCCCATTATATCAGTGTTGAAAACCATTTAGGCAATTGTTGCTAACCCTACTCTCATAAAAGCATGAAGTTAATAATCAAGAAACTTTATGAGGGCATTTGAAAAAACAACTGTGTACATGTGTTAAAGTTTTCTGTAATTAACCCTACAAATTCAACGGATCCAGGTCTCCACCAGGCCTTTTTAAAGAAGATATAGTTTTGTGCAGGATCCCTTTCCCAGGTGGAAGATGCCTATACAGTATACAAATTTGTTCTTGGGTTAAAGCTTCACTCCACTTGTGAACCAAGTCTCTTCCTTTCCCAATTTCTAGATGAGGGATTTCCCTCAGGCTAATATGTTTTCCACATGTAGGGACATAGATACTTTCTATTAATTTTTTTCACTTATAGATGCAACTAGGTTAAATTTAAACAAAAAGTTAATGAAATATTAGGGGAAACAATAAAATTATTATTTACAGCTTACATATAATATGTACTTGCATGTGTATGAATATCTGTTGTTAGTTGATGTATATACGTACATACTTAATATCTCCTCCATGACTTTAATTCTAGCTCCTTTATGACATTTATTCACCCAGGGACTGACTCTGAGGGAATTTCTGTTGGTAATGAGGGTAACAGTTTGAAGGGGAGAAGAGGGAGGAGCAGATGATTACAGAATCAGAGTGCTGCACTATTTAAGAGCAGCCCTGCCACAAAACCAGCATCTACTTAAAGTACATAGGCACTTTACTGTTTGAAAGAGAGCAGTTTCCTCCGTGGCAGATGAATATACTGTTTGGATAGAGGTGTGTGATTGTAACATGATTCGGCATATGTTGGTAAGATGCCACTTAGAATCATGGAATACTATTGCTGGAAACCACAGAGAGCTTATAGTGCAAACCTCCTCCATATAAGTGAGAGGACAGAGGCCCAGAGCTAATTGCCTTCTCCTGGAGCATTGAGCTAATTAGTAGCCCAGAGAGGACTAGAGACCAGAGAACCCCTAAGCCAGGGCTATTTATGCCTTGCTTACCTTCTCTAAATGTGTAGGCAAATTAAGGAATTGTTGATGTATTGTAAAATGGCACCCCAATGTAAATCTGTTGGTAAATTGCATACAAAATCCAGGGACATCCATAAAAGAAATAATAAAGTAATATTCTTCCACTTTCCTTTCATTCCTCCTCCTTCCCTCCTTTCCTAGTTCATCCCAATCCCCAGATGAGGAGCTCATGCTTGCTTTTAGACCCTGCTACTATAGATTGTCTTAGACTCAGGCTTAATTACCATTTTGGCTGTGTCCCAAGATTCATAGCTTTTCTGTTACTCTTGATTCACAAATACTGAATTTGTTTTTTGTAAGTTATTCTGGAACTCTCTCCTCCTCTCAGGATAGTGTGGAAATGTTCTAAGTATTAATGACAAAGAACCCTTTGTGAATCCCAGGGGAATATATGTATAATATATAATACATCTATATGCAAACATATGTAAATATCTCAAAATTTAACATGCATGTAGGTCACCCAAAGACCTTTTTTTTTTTTAAATTTTTATTTATTTATTTATTTATTTATTTATTTATTTATTTTTGGCTGTGTTGGGTCTTCGTTTTTTCTGTGCGAGGGCCTTCTCTAGTTGCGGCGAGCGGGGGCCACTCTTCATCGCGGTGCGCGGGCCTCTCGCCGTCGCGGCCTCTCTTGTTGCGGAGCACAGGCTCCAGACGCGCAGGCTCAGTACTTGTGGCTCACGGGCCCAGTTGCTCCGCGGCATGTGGGATCCTCCCAGACCAGGGCTCGAACCCGTGTCCCCTGCACCGGCAGGCAGACTCCCAACCACTGCGCCACCAGGGAAGCCCCCAAAGACCTTCTTAAGATGCAGATCTCAGGGTGAGGCCTGAGCTTCTATACTTTCTAAATTTTCCCTCAGGTGGTGCTGATGCTGCTAGTCCACTGGCTACACTCTGAGCAACAAGGCAATTGCTATAATAGTTAAAATATTTGCATTTTAACAAAAACATCAATTTTTAACCTAAAAAGTGACTCAACATGGGAATTTCAAGCAGGTATGTTTTTGACAATCCTTATATTACAACATACAGTCAGGTGGTGTTTGCCTCTGTCTATATCAGGTCTATGCTGGTAAGCCTCTTTGAGCTCGTTATATATGAGTCCAGAAGATCCAACAAATTATTCTTGACTGGTCACAAATTTCAACCGTGAGCAGATGACTTCCTCTTCCTCTTGGATTCCTTCCCTCTCTTCCTCCCTCCCTCAGAAATACATGTTAAGAACGTCTCCTGTACAAGATGCTGGTTTTGTTGGATCTGCCTTTGAAATAAAACAACAACAACAGGTACACTTACTGAATGTTCTTTATTTCTTAGTTGATAGGAGCAGTGGGAGGAGGTTCGTTTTCTTTATCTTCTTCTCTCTAGTCCCCATTGCAATCTATTTCTCTAGCACATATCTTTTACTCTGTTTCTTTCCCCCCCCCCCCCTCTGTAATTGTCTTTGCAAAACCAGAGTTTGAATTTTTCTTCCTCCCTCAATATTATGGAGTGTGCCTAGCAGTATGACTTAATTTTGCCTCAGCCTCTATTATGGTGCTTTGTATATTAATATGAGCAATAAAGTCTCCATGAGTAAATACACACTTAATAAGTGTTCATGGTATTTAATTGTCCTGGTTCTTTGAGGTAACTCTTCTCCATGCTGGTTTACAGTGACATGAGGACAGTATTTGTGGATTTTTGTTTTTCTCCTTGACTCTGGTGATGCAATTATTCTCTGTTCTTTAGGTATTTATATACTTTTCAATTAGAACAGCAACACTATTTTTTCAAATAATATTCCTAATGCTACCACTTGTACCTGTGAAGTTGCAAATATGCCCTCTTTGGCATGCCTGATGTAGAATAATCTTATATACATGCTCCCATGTATCGCTGTGTTCTGATGCAACTGGGTAAGGAAAGTAGGTGTTTCTGATGGATCATTCTTTCTAAATTTGAGGCTCTCTTGTTGAATGACCTCGTGGAGAGAATGTAGATAATAAAATTACCAGGCCAGAATGAAGGTCTTTTGTGTGCTTGTAATCCAAGTGACAGTACTCATTCTTTGGGAATCATTCATTTGCTTACTCAATCCTCATTGAGCACTACTATGTACTGGGCATAATTAGCAATAAATTCCCTGCCTTCTTAGAGTCAAATTCTGTTTGTGTGTGTATGCATGTGTATGTTTTATAAAGTTAAAAAGTAAACAGATTTAGAACATAATTTCTATTAGTGATAAGACTAGTAAAAGTATATAAAGCAGGCTAAGAGGATAAAGAAGAGTGGGAATAACATAGTCCTTAATTTGGGTTTTTACGAAAGGTTTGTATGAGAAGACATTTGAGCAGAGACCTGAGGTGAAGTGCAGAGTGAGACATGTGGGTGTTGGGGAAAAGGGTTTCAGGTTGGGTGAACAGCAGGTGCAAAGGCCCTGAGTTGAAAACAGTCTGGCATGCTGGATGAAGAGTAAGGCTTCCGTGGCTGATGGAGTGAGTGAGGTGAGTGGGGAGATGAGCGTGGACAGATAGGTTGGCCCATTATGGTGGGTGTGGTAGCTGCTCAGTAAATGGAGACTGTGCTGCTCTTATGCTTGAAACTTTCAGTGGCTTTTATATTGCTCTTAGGAAGAAGATGCAAAAGCTTGAATGAAAGCTTAATCCTCTGGTCTCGTCAGACATGCCATACTCTCCTAAATTCCCTCTGCTCCAGGACCCTCCCCCTACCTCCATACCGCGCCTTCTTTTGGTCTTTCTCTCTCACTGTTCTTCTCACCACAGGGCCTTTGTATGTGCCAGTTCCACTGCCTAGACGACTCTCCACCTACACCCACAAGCTTTTGCCCCTTCGCATCTCAGCTTCGTTATCAGTTCTTTAGAGAAGATTTCCCTGGCCTCTGATAATCCCTGTTATTGTGCACTCAGAGTATCATGTATCCGTTTTCATGACACTTATCAGCATTTCAATGTTACATTTGGGTGGTTCTTTGTCGTTTTATGCTACCAAATTATAAGCTCCATGAGGCCGGGAACTGGGCTGTTTTTTTCCACCACTTTGCCTCTGACACCTCGTGCAGTATCTGTCACAGAGTAGTGGCTTAGTAAGTACTTGAATAGTTGATTTAAACAAAAAAAAATTCTCCCATCTTTTTTTTTTTCTTTCACCTTTTATTTCTCTTCTTTTTAAAACTCCTATTCCTCCTTTCCCCCTTTGTTCTCCTTCTTTATCTCTCATTTCTTCCTTCTCTCATCTTGCCTGGTGAAGACTTTCACTGCTGAGTTCAAGATTCTGTACGTACGTGAACATCTTCTAAAGACTAAAGAACAATGGTAGAAAAGAGTTGGTGGCATTTAATAGCATGCTGCCATTCTATGTGAAATCAGAGATGCCCCTTCATAAGAGAACATGGCTATTATATCTTCCTTAAAACGAAGACCTACATCAAACACTGCAGCAAGGGTGTTTTGCCGTTTCATTTCTTTTGTTCTGTTTGTGGCTTTGTTGAATCCATCTATCATTAACATTTATAATTTAGCACTGTCTTCTGGCACAGTGTGATGCTATCTGTATTGCTGACAGATTTGTCTCAGTCTTCGTCTTAGGTCTTTCAGCTGTCTAGTTTCCCGAATTTTGCTTACCCAAGCATTTCATTTGTCACACTACCTGCCATTGTCACCACGTTTGTCTTTATCCTCAGTCATTAGTTTCCTATGCTCTGTCTTAATCCCATTACAGGGCTTGTTCTTGCTATTTTTATTTGTCACAGTATCTATTTTAGTAACAGATGTAGTTGTCAGAACATCTCCTTACTCCCAATACTGGTGTCACTTGTGCATTTGGTGTTAAGAGTTTGTCTTGTGTGCTATTCTGGGTCTTTGTATGTACACGTGTTAGTCCACTTCATTGTTTTAATTGTACCAAATCTTTTCTTCTCCCAGTGATACAAAACTGTGGTTCATTTATTTTTTCTTGCCATTCTGAATATTGTTGAGTTGCTTTGTCTCTAAGGAAGGCATTTTTGGAAGACCAGATCAGTGGCGCAACAAATGAGAATGCAAATTTATGAGTGTTTGCTCTGAATATGTGTGCATTCAGTCAGAGAGCTGAGCTACAGTGTGTGCTTTTGATCATGTTAGGATAGCGTGTTCATTGATTGAATTTGATTTTCACTATATGGTCTTCACATCCGGTTTGATATCATATTCTACAAGATGTGCTTTTTTTTTTTAAAGTTTGAAGTTACTGTATTTCTATGGTAAACAAAACTTTGAAGGCAAATAAATACACTTTATCTCTCCTGCTCTTGGGTGATGAGTTAACAAAGCAAAGCAAAACAGATTTATTCTAAAGTGAATTGATTACTTGAAGAAAAGCTTACTAAGCAATGTTTAGCCAAAAAAACATAAGAGGAGGAGAAACATCAGAAGTGCAGATAATAAAAATAAATAGAATTTGTCTTGAGGATGGGTACAAATAGTATTAGCTTCTCTGAAGTAGCCATCTAACATTTACAATTGATTCTCAAATAATTTAAAATAACTAAGGGTATGTGGGGGCAGTTCAGCTTACTAAAAGATAGAAGAAAAACACATTGCTCAAGGTTGTGGGTATTCTCTCAGTGAAATTAGCTACAGCTTCTCTAAGGTTTAGGTCTAATCCATAATTTGTGAAAGAAAGAATGTATAAACAGTTCTAACCCTAGAGATCCTGCAAGTGTATAAAATATTTTATGCCCAGTCAACTGACTTGGAACCAAACCATGCTGAAATTCACATTCTTCCTCTGCCCCATGATTTTATGATTGCTTTTTGGTTGGTATTTGAACAGTGTTATTAGCTTGATTCCTCTAAACTGAGAAAATTGGAATATCAGTCACTTGTAAGAAAAATTCAATTTCATTGTGGAGTCTCTGGAATCAAGAAATTCAAGAGACAGTGGATACTTGAAGGTTATGAAACACAACAGTGTAGTCCCCACTTGTCAGTATCTGCCTCCGATTTCTAATTTTTACAAGATTTAAACTAGCAGGGAAGCTCTCTCACCATTAAATGTAGGAAAATGGGTTTTTTGTAGGGGAGAGGGAGATGTTCATGGGAGTCTGGGTTTTCTATGACTAAAAGACACTTAGCATTTATGAATTTGATAGGCCTATATAATGCTCTTCAAGTGAAGAGAACAGCCTCCATATTTTTCCTGTGAAGGAATAAAACACCTAATATCAGTTTAGTACAGGAGAATGTTTCATGTATACATTTAAATATCCTTACAAAAATCTGCTTGCCTGTATTTTATGGCCTTTTCTCCACTTTGTACCTCTGTGGTATTCGGTGTTCAGCTCTCTCATAAGAATTTTCATTGCATCCTGATTGCATATCTTCTACCACCCTGGTTATGAGCTCGTTGTGTGTGAAGCTTACTTATCCACTATTTATTATTAATAAGTCAATGCTTTGCGAATAATTGCTTTTCAATATATGATTGGTAATGAAGGGTTATTATTTTATAAGTTATGCCAGGTAATTAAGTGTTATGGATACATGCTGTAAATCATTTGCCTGATTGAAGATTTTATAATCTTAGAATAGGACAGTGAAAAAAAAAAAATCTACGTTGAAATATTTGAGGGCAGGCTTCTAATCTTTGTTTTTGTGTGTAAAATACTTGAAAAGGTAACCTAAAACAAAAGAAGGCCTTTGAAGTGTCAAATATATAGTCCAGACTGGGCAGAACACCGTGCTGTAAGTATGACTTCTTATTTACTCCTTGTAACAATCCAGTGAGGTAGGGATTTGTAGTAGATGCTTCTTAGTGAGCTGCTGACTCGAACTAATCCTTTTTCTAGGAAAATTATATGAACTCTCAGTGATCACATTTCTACCCTTAACCCAAAACTGTAGTTTGTTGATCCAGGATTTGGATATAATCCAGCAGGGATAGTCAGATTTTATCTTCCAGGAACTAGAAATGTAAGACAGAGAGAGACTGGGAATTGTTGGAGCTCAGTCATATGACTGGCAATCAACAGAGAAGTTTCCTTCATTTATTCATTCAACAGATATATATTGAATGCTTTAAGTATTCCAGACACCAAGCAGAGGTTGGGGATTAAACGACAGCAAAATCAGACACAATCTCTGCTCTTAAAGATTTATGGATTACTGAGAGAAAGACTGTAATCCAATACTCATAAAATTAATTAAAACTATAAACTGATGTAAATGAAGAAATAGAATGTGTTTCTCCGATAGCAAATAACAGTGGAACCTGAAGTGGACAAAGACTGAGAAGGCTTCTACAAAGAAGTAAAAGCCATTTAATCTACAAAGAATGTTAAACAGGTGAAAATGGTGGATGTGGTTGAGAATGAGACATTTCAGGGAGAGGCAGCAGCATGTTAGAGGCTCTAGGATACAAGAAGGGAGCATGGTAGAGTTATGCCAGTGTGCCTGGATACAGAGCTGGGAAAGAGTGGAAGGTAAGCATGGAGGGCCTTTCCTGCCTTGTTAAAGATTTTTGTCATCATTATAAGGACAATGGCATTCAATTGAAGGTTTTTCATCAGGCATCTAACATGATCATATTTATGATCAGATTTACTCCAGGGAAGAGTTGAAGTTAGTTTGCTATGGTAAGAGCAATAGAGTGGGAAGAGAAATGGATGGGTTTGAGAAATATTTAGGAAATAAAGTCAAAAGAATTTGGTGATAGAATTTATGTAGTAGTGGGAGAGAGGTGTCAAATATGATTTCTAGATATTTAGCATGGAGAATTAGAGATAGAAAAATTCATTGAGTTAGAGGGCTTTAAATGATATTTAAAATATTGAACAGTATTTCAGTATTGAACAATGTAGGATTTTTGTGTGCCCATTTGAGATGGTTATGATGGTCTTGGATTCCTATTTCTAGTACATATAAAGGATTAGTTATGTCAATTTTGATGTTCAGTGTTTGATACTAAAGAGCTTGACTAGCAAAAGATGGTTGAGATTTCTTAATTTTCTAGATATTTTCCAGAAGAAATTCATGAATAGTGTTCGCTTGGAGTGAACCAGAATGCCATCTGGTGACTGTTTATATAAATAGCAAGCACATGTTCCCTGAGGACAAACTTATAGTAGCTAACATTTCCTGAGAAATTATGATGTGCCTGGAATCTGTGCTAAGCAATTATATATGGCATCACATTTATTAACACTCTAAAGCATACTGGAATTTAAATGACAATATAAGATAATAACATTAGATATAAAGAAATTATATAGTTGAATGGCACATGAATAATTTAAATTAAAAAGTGTTAAGATTGTAATAGGTTGATGAACTGCACCCTTCCTTTCCCCAAAAGATACATGCACACTTATATCACTTATTCATCCAGGAGAAAATTTGGAATCAATTCTGTTGTAGGATTTGTTGTCTTCCCTCCTAAAGAAAAAATGAGTTATTTGTAGCCCTATAGTTACTCCTTTCAATGTAAACCAGGCTTTGAAAAAAGCCAAATGTTCTTTTGCACAACTCATCCGTTCATTTATTTACTCAACAATTATGGTTATATATTCAGCACCTGTTATGGTGGGGTACTATTCTACTGAAGATGCAACAGTGGAAAAAATATGCAAGAACTCTTATCCTTATGGCGTTTTCCATGAAGGGAGACAGAAAACGACTACTAGAATATATAATATGCCAGATAGGGTTAAGTGCTGAGGCAAAAAAAAAATAAACAGAGTAAGTAGTGATGGCGGAGGTGCAAGTGTGTTGCTGTTTTAAATAGATGCCAGACCTCATGGAACAAAAACTTCAAAGGGGTAAAGAAATAGACCATATGGACATTTTGAGGTAGAAAGTGCAAATTCCCAGAGGTAGAAACATGCCTTGTTAATCTAATAAAGCCAAGGAGGCCACTGTGGCTGGAGTAAGATAACTCAGAGAATGAGTTAGGAAGCGTTCCTTCTGCTTCTTTTTTCTGGAAGAGATTGTGGAAAATTGGCATTGTTTCTTTCTTAAATGTTTGGTAGAATTCACAAGGAAAACCATCTGGGCTTGTTCCTTTCTTTATGGCACATTGCTAATTACTGGTTCAAGTTTTAAAACTGATATGGGCTCATTCAGGTTATCTATTTCTCTTTATGTAAGTTTTGGTAGATTGTGTCTCTCAAGGAATTGGTTCATTTTATCTATGTTATCAAAGTTTTGGCCTATAATGTTGTTTATAGTGCTTTTTTATTATACTTTCAGTGTCCATGTGATTAGTAGTGATGACCCCTCTTTCATTTCTTATATTGATCATTTGTGTCTTCTTTCTTTTTTTTCTTGGCTAGCCTGGCTAGAGGTTTAGCAATTTTATTGGTATTTTCAAATAATAACCTTTTGGTTTTGTTGATTTTCTCCACTGTTTTCCTGTTTTTAATTTCATTGATTTATGCTCTAATTTTTATTATTTCTTTTCTTCTGCTAGCTTTAGGCTTAAATTATTTTTTCTCCTTTAGTTTTCCAGGATGAAAATGCAGATTACTGATTTTAGATCATTATTTTTTCCTAATATATGCATTTAATGCTATAAATTTCCCTCTAAGCAGTACTTTCACTGTATTCCACAAATTTTCATAGATTATATTTTTACTTTTATTTAGTTCAATAAAAAAAAAGTTCTCTGGAGACTTCTTTGACCATGTGTTTTTAGAACTATGCTATTTAATCCCCAAATATTTTGGATTTTTCACCTGTCTTTCCTAATTCTAGTTAAATTCCATGATGGTCCGTGAACATACTTTGTATGATTTCTATTCTTTTAAATTTGTTAAGGTGTTTTATGGCCCAGAATGTGGTCAATATTGGTGAATGTTCAACGTGAGAAGAATGTGTATTCTTCTTGTTGGATGGACTATTTTATAAATGTAAATTAGATCAAATTGATTGATAGTGCTATTCAGGTCAGCTATGTCCTTACTGGTTTTCTGCCTGCTTGATCTACCAATAATTTGAAAGAGAGGTGTTGAGTTACAACAGTAATAGTGCATTTCTCATTGTAGTTCTGTCAGATTTTGATTCACATATTTTGCTGTTGTACTGTTAGGTGCACATACATTATTGAGGATTGTTATGTTTTCTTAGATAAATGGCCCCTTTATCTTATATAATGCCACTCTTTATCCCTGATAATTTTTCTTGTTTTGAAATATGCTTTGTTTAGTTAATCCAGCTTTCTTTTGTTTCATGTTAGCATGCTACAGCTTTCTCTATCCCATTACTTTTAACCTCTCTGAGTCTTTAATTTAAAGTAGGCTTCTTGTACACAACAAATAGTTGGGTCTTGCCTTTTATTTCTAAGCATTCTGAGAATTTCTGTCTTTTAATTAGTATATTTAGACCTTTCACATTTAAAATGATTATTGATACAGTTAGATAATATATCTTATATATGAAACTGTTTTCTATTAATGGCATTTTTTTTTCCTCTTTTTATGCCTTCTCTCATTTTAATTGGGTATTCTACATTATTCCATTTTGTCTGCTCTCTTTACATATCAATTAAGCTTTTTAAAAAAAGATTTTTAGTGCTTGCCCTAGAATTTGCAATATACATTTTTATCTAATCTAAGTTCATACTCAAATAATATTAAATTGCTTCATGTAGTGCCAGTAACTTAAAAGAGAGTATGTCTGATTCCTTCCTCCCATCCATCATGATATCACTGTCATTCATTTATTTTTAGTTTGTTCAGCTTTACTCATTACATAGATAAAAGTCATGCCTTCCAAGCTCTTCACATGTTGAAGCTGAAAACTGGAAGTGGATCATCTCTTTTTAAAAAAATTAGCTGCTGAAATAGCTGTCCATGATTTTTTTGAGCTATGGGTCAGAACTATTTCCTTTTGCTTTCAATGCCCTTTTACTAGGGCAAGTAGCATAGTGGAGAACATGTGTCCTGGAAATGCAAAATGGAAAATAGCAAGCTTTTAAATCTATCTATCTATCTATCTATCTATCTATCTATCTATCTATCTATCTACCTATCTATCTATTACCTACCTATCCATCTCATTTTAAGCAGGACTTGTGGACCACTGTAAATGAAAAAGTTGGGCCGTGAACAAAACAGTACAGTTCAAAAGACATAATAAGATTTGTATATTTATTAAATATGATTAATTGTTCTACTTTTCCGGTAATTTTAGCTTCAGTTATATTGTTCTATTTCTAAGCACTGTAAGTATATTAAAAACCAATAATTAAAAACCCTAGTAAATATAAGTAATTTAAAAGTTATAGGTAAAAATAACCAAAATAGAGTTGCACTTAGAACTGGCAATGAACCACTTAATATGGGTAAATATTCACATTTCATGTTTTAAAAAATATATGACAGTTCTCACATGTATATGGAATCTAAGGAAAAAAAAAAAAAAGGTCATGAAGAACCTAGTGGCAAGACGGGAATAAAGACACAGACCTACTAGAGAATGGACTTGAGGATATGGGGAGGGGGAAGGGTAAGCGGTGACAAAGTGAGAGAGTGACATGGACACATATACACTACCAAACGTAAAATAGATAGCTGGAGGGAAGCAACCGCACAGCACAGGGAGATCAGCTCGGTGCTTTGTGACCACCTAGAGGGGTGGCATAGGGAGGGTGGGAGGGAGGGAGATGCAAGAGGGAAGAGATATGGGAACATATGTATATGTGTAACTGATTCACTTTGTTATAAAGCAGAAACTAACACACCATTGTAAAGCAATTATACTCCAATAAAGATGTTAAAAAAAAATGACAGTTCTCTATTTACAATATTCTAGAAATTTCAGTGTTTTTCTTTTCTTCATTGCATTTATATTTTACGTTTCCTATTGCTCAAAAATAGACGTATTTACACAACTATTGATATAAAAGTTTTCTTTGCTACCTGCACAGTGTGCATGAATAGTGGATAAATCTTTGAATGAAGCTTGACTGTTGTCCTACAGAAACACACACACGGAATAGGGCACATTGGCTGAGATTGGGGTCTATGATTTTTGAAATCTTAAGAAGTTAGGGCTGGAATGTCCTATAAATATCAATGAAGTCCATCTTGTTTAATGTATCATTTAAAGCTTGTGTTTCCTTATTTATTTTCATTTTGGATGATCTGTCCATTGGTGAAAGTGGGGTGTTAAAGTCCCCTACTATGATTCTGTTACTGTCGATTTCCCCTTTTATGGCTGTTAGTATTTGCCTTATGTATTGAGGTGCTCCTATGTTGGGTGCATAAATATTTACAATTGTTATATCTTCTGCTTGGATTGATTCCTTGATCATTATGTAGTGTCCTTCTTTGTCACTTGTAATAGTCTTTGTTTTAAAGTCTATTTTGACTGATAAGAGAATTGCTACTCCAGCTTTCTCTTGATTTCCATTTGCATGGAGTATCTTTTTCCATCCCCTCACTTTCAGTCTGTATGTGTCCCTAGATCTGAAGTGGGTCTCTTGTAGACAGCATATATATGGGTCTTGTTTTTGTATCCATTCGGCCAGTCTGTGTCTTTTGGTTGGAGCATTTAATCCATTTACATTTAAGGTAATTATCGATATGTATGTTCCTATTACCATTTTCTTAATTGTTTTGGGTTTGTTATTGTAGGTCTTTTCCTTCTCTTGTGTTTCCTGCCTAGAGAAGTTCCTTTAGCATTTGTTGTAAAGCTGGTATGGTGGTGCTGAATTCTCTTAGCTTTTGCTTGTCTGAAAGGTTTTAATTTCTCTGTCAAATGTAGGACATTCCATCCAAAAACAACAATACACATTCTTCTCAAGTGCTCATGGAAGATTCTCCAGGATAGATCATATCTTGGGTCACAAATCAAGCCTTGGTAAATTTAAGAAAATTGAAATCATATCAAGTATCTTTTCCTACCACAATGCTATGAGACGAGATATCAATTACAGGAAAAAACCTGTAAAAAATACAGACACATGGAGGCCAAACAATACACTACTTAATAACCAAGAGATCACTGAAGAAATCAAAGAGGAAATCAAAAAATACCTAGAAACAAATGACAATGAAAACACGACGACCCAAAACCTATGGTATGCAGCAAAAGCAGTTCTAAGAGGGAAGTTTATAGCAATACAAGCCTACCTCTAGAAACAAGAAACATCTCAAATAAACAACCTAACCTTACACCTAAAGTAATTAGAGAAAGAAGAACAAAAAAAACCCAAAGTTAGCAGAAGGAAAGAAATCATAAAGATCAGATCAGAAATAAATGGAAAAGAAATGAAGGAAATGATAGCAAAAATCAATAAAACTAAAAGCTGGCTCTTTGAGAAGATAAACAAAATTGATAAACCATTAGCCAGACTCATCAATTAAAAAAGGGAGAAGACTCAGATCAATAGAATTAGAAACAAAAAAGGAGAAGTAACCACTGACACTGTACAAATACAAAGGATCATGAGAGATTATTACAAGCAACTATACACCAATAAAATGGACAACCTGGAAGAAATGGACAAATTCTTAGAAATGCACAACCTTCCGTGACTGAACCAGGAAGAAATAGAAAATACGAACAGACCAATCACAAGCACTGAAATTGAAACGGTGATTAAAAATCTTCCAACAAACAAAAGCCCAGGACCAGATGGCTTCACAGGCGATTTCTATCAAACATTTAGAGAAGAGCTAACACCTCTCCTTCTCAAACTCTTCCAAAATATAGCAGAGGGAGGAACACTCCCAAACTCATTCTACGAGGCCACCATCACCCTGATACCAAAACCAGACAAAAGATGTCACAACGAAAGAAAACTACAGGCCAATATCACTGATGAACATAGATGCAAAAATCCTCAACAAAATACTAGCAAACAGAATCCAACAGCACATTAAAAGGATCATACACCATGATCAAGTGCGGTTTATCCCAGGAATGCAAGGATTCTTCAATATATGCAAATCAATCAATGTGATACACCATATTAACAAATTGAAGGAGAAAAACCATATGATCATCTCAACAGATGCAGAGAAGGCGTTCGACAAAATTCAGCACCCATTTATGATAAAAACCCTGCTGAAAGTAGGCATAGAGGGAACTTTCCTCAACATAATAAAGGCCATATATGACAAACCCTCAGCCAGCATCGTCCTCAATGGTGAAAAACTGAAACCATTTCCACTAAGATCAGGAACAAGACAAGGTTGCCCACTCTCACCACTATTATTCAACATAGTTTTGGAAGTGTTAGCCACAGCAATCAGAGAAGACAAAGAAATAAAAGGAATACAAATCAGAAAAGAAGAAGTAAAGCTGTCACTGTTTGCAGATGACATGATATGATACATAGAGAATCCTAAAGATGCTACCAGAAAACTACTAGAGCTAATCAATGAATTTGGTAAAGTAGCAGGATACAAAATTAACGCACAGAAATCTCTTGCATTCCTATACACTAGTGATGAAAACTCTGAAAGAGAAGTTAAGGAAACACTCCCATTTAGCACTGCAACAAAAAGAATAAAATAGCTAGGAATAAACCTACCTAAGGAGACAAAAGACCTGTATGCAGAAAACTATAAGACACTGATGAAAGAAATTAAAGATGATACAAATAGATGGAGAGATATACCATGTTCTTGGATTGGAAGAATCCACATTGTGAAAATGACTCTACTACCCAAAGCAATCTACAGATTCAATGCAATCCCCAATCAAAAATCCCACTGGCATTTTTCACAGAACTAGAACAAAAAATTTCACAATTTGTATGGAAACGCAAAAGACCCTAAATAGCCAAAGCAATCTTGAGAAAGGAAAACGGAGCTGGAGGAATCAGGCTCCCTGACTTCAGACTATACTACAAAGCTACAGTAATCAAGACGGTATGGCACTGGCACAAAAACAGAAATATAGATCAATGGAACAGGATAGAAGGCCCAGAGATAAACCCACACACATATGGTCACCTTATCTTTGATAAAGGAAGCAAGAATATACAGTGGAGAAAAGACAGCCTCTTCAATAAGTGGTGCTGGGAAAACTGGACAGCTACATGTAAAAGAATGAAATCAGAACACTCCCTAACACCATACACAAAAAAAAACTCAAAATGGATTAAAGACCTAAATGTAAGGCCAGACACTATCAAACTCTTAGAGGAAAACATAGGAAGAACACTCTAAGGCATAAATCACAGCAAGATCCTTTTTGACCCACGTCCTAGAGCAATGGAAATAAAAACAAAAATAAACAAATGGGACCTAATGAAACGTCAAAGCTTTTGCACAACAAAGGAAATCATAAACAAGACAAAAATACAACCCTCAGAATGGGAGAAAATATTTACAAATGAAGCAACTGACAAAGGATTAATCTCCAAAATTTACAAGCAGCTCGTGCAGCTTAATATCCAAAAAACAAACAACCCAATCCAAAAATGGGCAGAAGACCTAAATAGACATTTTTCCAAAGAAGATATACAGATTGCCAACAAACACATGAAAGGATTCTCAAAATCATTAATCATTAGAGAAATGCAAATCAAAACTACAATGAGATATCACCTCACACCAGTCAGAATGGCCATCATCAAAAAATCTGCAAAGAATAAATGCTGGAGAGGGTGTGGAGAAAAGGGAACTCTCTTGCACTGTTGGTAGGAATGTAAATTGATACAGCCACTATGGAGAACAGTATGGGGGGTCCTTAAAAAACTAAAAATAGAACTACCATACGACCCAGCAATCCCACTACTGTGCATATACCCTGAGAAAACCATAATTCAAAAAGAGTCATGTACCAAAATGTTCATTGCAGTTCTATTTACAATAGCCAGGACATGGAAGCAACCTAAGTGTCCATCAACAGATGAATGTATAAAGAAGATATGGCAGATATATACAGTGGAATATTACTCGACCATAAAAAGAAACGAAATTGAGTTATTTGTAGTGAGGTGGATGGACCTAGGGTCTGTCCTACAGAGTGATGTAAGTCAGAAAGAGAAAAACAAATACCGTATGCTAACACATATATATGGAATCTAAAAAAAAAAAAAAAGAAAGAAATGGTTCTGAAGAACCTAGGGGCAGGACAGGAATAAAGATGCAGGTGTAGAGACAGGAGAGAACAGACCAAAGTTACAGGCCTGCTAAGTCCTCGGGTCTATCCATAATACACTTCATACTGCCCTTGGTCCAGGGATGTGTTCTAACACCCTCTCATCGAAAGACAAAGGAGAAGCCACAATGAGACGGTAGAAGGGGCGCAATCAGAGTAAAATCAAATCCCATAACTGGTGGGTGGGTGACTCACAGACTGGCGAACACTTATACCACAGAAGTCCACCCACTGGAGTGAAGGTTCTGAGCCCCACGTCAGGTTTCCCAACTTGGGGGTCCGGCAACGGGAGGAGGAATTCATAGAGAATCAGACTTTGAAGCCTAGTGGGAATTGATTGCAGGACTTCGACAGGACTGGGGGAAACAGAGACCCCACTCTTGGAGGGTGCACACAAAATTGAGTGCGCATCGGGACCCAGGGGAAGGAGCAGTGACCTTGGGGGAGACTGAACCAGACCTACCTGCTAGTGTTGGAAGGTCTCCGGCAGAGGCGGGGTTGGCTCTGTTTCACCGTGGGGACAAGGACATTGGCAGCAGAAGTTCTGGGAAGTACTCCTTGGTGTGAGCCCTCCCAGAGTCTGTCATTAGCCCCACCAAAGAGCCCAGGTAGGCTCCAGTGTTGGGTTGCCTCAGGCAAAACAACCAACAGGGAGGGAACCCAGCCCCACCCATCAACAGTCAAGTGGATTAAAGTTTTACTGAGCTCTGACCACCACAGCAACAGTCAGCTCTACCCACCACCAGAGCCTCCCATCAAGCCTCTTAGATAGCCTCAACCACCAGAGGGCAGACAGCAGAAGCAAGAAAAACTATAATCCTGCAGCCTGTGGAACAAAAACCACATTCACAGAAAGATAGACAAGATGAAAAGGCAGAGGGCTATGTACCAGATGAAGGAACAAGATAAAACCCCAGAAAAACAACTAAATGAAGTGGAGATAGGCAACCTTCCAGAAAAATAATTCAGAATAATGATAGTGAAGATGATCCAGGACCTCAGAATAAGAATGGGGGCAAAGATCGAGAAGATGCAAGAAATGTTTAACAAAGACCTAGAAGAATTAAAGAACAAAGAAACGGAGATGAACAATACAATAACTGAAATGAAAACAACACTAGAAGGAATCAACAGCAGAATAACTGAGGCAGAAAAACGGATAAGTGACCTGGAAGACAGAATGGTGGATTTGACTGCTGCGGAACAGACTAAAGAAAAAAGAATGAAAAGAAATGAAGACAGCCTAAGAGACATCAGAAACAACATTAAACGCAACAACATTCGCATTATAGGGGTCCCAGAAGGAGAAGAGAGAGAGAAAGGACCAGAGAAAATATTTGAAGAGATTATAATCGAAAACTTCCCTAACATGGGAAAGGAAATAGCCACCCAAGTCCAGGAAGCACAGAGAGTCCCATACAGGATAAACCCAAGGAGAAACATGCCGAGACACATAGTAATCAAATTGGCAAAAATTAAAGACAAAGAAAAATTATTGAAAGCAGCAAGGGAAAAATGACAAATAACATACAAGGGAACTCCCATAAGGTTAACAGCTGATTTCTCAGCAGAAACTCTACAAGCCAGAAGGGAGTGGCATGATATACTTAAAGTGATGAAAGGGAAGAACCTACAACCAAGATTACTCTACCCAGCAAGGATCTCATTCAGATTCGATGGAGAAATCAAAAGCTTTACAGACAAGCAAAAGCTAAGAGAATTCAGCACCACCAAACCAGCTCTACAACAAATACTAAAGGAACTTCTCTAAGTGGGAAACACAAGAGAAGAAAAGGACCTACAAAAACAAACCCAAAACAATTAAGAAAGTGGTCATAGGAACATACATATCGATAATTACCTTAAAAGTGAATGGATTAAATGCTCCAACCAAAAGACACAGGCTTGCTGAATGGATACAAAGACAAGACCCATATATATGCTGTCTACAAGAGACCCACTTCAGACCTAGGGACACATACAGACTGAAAGTGAGGGGATGGAAAAAGATATTCCATGCAAATGGAAATCAAAAGAAAGCTGGAGTAGCTATACTCATATCAGAAAAAAATAGATTTTAAACTAAAGAATGTTACAAGAGACAAGGAAAGACACTACATAATGATGAAGGGATCAATCCAAGAAGAAGATATAACAATTATAAATATATACGCACCCAACATAGGAGCACCTCAATACATAAGGCAACTGCTAACAGCTATAAAAGAGGAAATTGACAGTAACAAAATAATAGTGGGGGACTTTAAACACCTCACTTACACCAATGGACAGATCATCCAAAATGAAAATAAATAAGGAAACAGAAGCTTTAAATGACACAATAGACCAGATAGATTTAATTGATATTTATAGGACATTCCATCCAAAAACAACAGATTACACTTTCTTCTCAAGTGCGCACGGAACATTCTCCAGGATAGATCACATCTTGGGTCACAAATCAAGCCTCAGTAAATTTAAGAAAATTGAAATCATATCAAGCATCTTTTCTGACCACAACGCTATGAGATTAGAAATGAATTACAGGGAAACAACCGTAAAAAACACAAACACATGGAGGCTAAACAATATGTTACTAAATAACCAAGAGATCACTGAAGAAATCAAAGAGGGAATCAAAAAATACCTAGAGACAAATGACAATGAAAACACGACGATCCAAAACCTATGGGATGCAGCAAAATCAGTTCTAAGAGGGAAGTTTATAGCTATACAAGCCTACCTCAAGAAACAAGAAAAATCTCAAGTAAACAATCTAACCTTACACCTAAAGGAACTAGACAAAGAAGAACAAACAAAACCCAAAGTTAGCAGAAGGAAAGAAATCATAAAGATCAGAGGGGAAATAAATGAAATAGAAACAAAGAAAACAATAGCAAAGATCAATAAAACTAAAAGCTGGTTCTTTGGGAAGATAAACAAAATTGATAGGCCATTAGCCGGACTCATCAAGAAAAAGAGAGAGAGGACTCAAATCAAAAAAATTAGAAATTAAAAAGGAGAAGTTACAACAGACACCGCAGAAATACAAAACATCCTAAGAGACTACTATAAGCAACTCTATGCCAATAAAATGGACAAGCTGGAAGAAATGGACAAATTCTTAGAAAGGTATAACCTTCCAAGACTGAACCAGGAAGAAACAGAAAATATGAACAGACCAATCACAAGTAATGAAATTGAAACTGTGTTTAAAAATCTTCCAACAAATAAAATCCAGGACCAGGTGGCTTCACAGGTGAATCCTATCAAACATTTAGAGAAGAGCTAACACCCATCCTTCTCAAACTCTTCCAAAAAATTGCAGATGAAGGAACACCCCCAAACTCATTCTATTAGGCCACCTTCACCCTGATACCAAAACCAGACAAAGATACTACAAAAAAAGAAAATTACAGACCAATATCACTGATGAATATAGATGCAAAAATCCTCAACAAAATACGGGCAAAGAGAATCCAACAACGCATTAAAAGGATCATACACCATGATCAAGTGGGGTTTATCCCAGGGATGCACGGATTCTTCAATATATGCAAATCAATCAATGTGATACACCATATTAACAAATTGAAGAATAAAACCCATATGATCATCTCAATAGACGCAGAAAAAGCTTTTGACAAAATTCAACACCCATTTATGATAAAAACTCTCCAGAAAATGGGCATAGAGGGAACTTTCCTCAACATAATAAAGGCCATATACGACAAACCCACAGCAAACATCATTCTCAATGGTGAAAAACTGGAAGCATTTCGTCTAAGATGAGGAACGAGACAAGGATGTCCACTCTCACCACTATTATTCAACATAGTTTTGGAAGTCCTAGCCACGGCAATCAGAGAAGAAAAAGAAATAAAAGGAATACAAATTGGAAAAGAAGAAATAAAACTGTCACTGTTTGCAGATGACATGATACTATACATAGAGAATCCTAAAAATGCCACCAGAAAACTACTAGAGCTAATCAATGAATTTGGTAAAGTTGCAGGATACAAAATTAATGCACAGAAATCTCTTGCATTCCTATACACCAATGATGAAAAATCTGAAAGAGAAATTATGGAAACACTCCCATTTACCATTGCAACAAAAAGAATAAAATACCTAGGAATAAACCTACCTAGGTAGACAAAAGACCTGTATGCAGAAAACTGTAAGACACTGATGAAAGAAATTAAAGATGATACCAACAGGTGGCGAGGTATACCATGTTCTTGGATTGGAAGAATCAATATTGTGAATATGACTATACTACCCAAAGCAATCTACAGATTCAATGCAATCCCTATCAAATTACCAATGGCATTCTTTACAGAACTAGAACAAATCATCTTAAAATTTGTATGGAGACACAAAAGACCCCGAATAGCCAAAGCAGTCTTGAGGGAAGAAAACGGAGCTGGAGGAATCAGACTCCCTGACTTCAGACTATAATACAAAGCTACAGTAATCAAGACAATATGGTACTGGCACAAAAACAGAAACATAGATCAGTGGAACAGGATAGAAAGACCAGAGATAAACCCATGCACCTATGGTCAACTAATCTATGACAAAGGAGGCAAAGATATACAATGGAGAAAAGACAGTCTCTTCAATAAGTGGTGCTGGGAAAACTGGGCAGCTACATGTAAAAGAATGAAATTAGAGCACTCCCTAACACCATACACAAAAATAAACTCAAAATGGATTCGAGACCTAAATGTAAGACCGGACACTATACAACTCTTAGAGGAAAACATAGGAAGAACACTCTTTGACATAAATCACAGCAAGATCTTTTTTGATCCACCTCCTAGAGTAATGGAAATAAAAACAAAAATAAACAAATGGGACCTAATGAAACTTCAAAGCTTGTGCACAGTAAAGGAAACCATAAACAAGACGAAAAGACAACCCTCAGAATGGGAGAAAATATTTGCAAATGAATCAACGGACAAAGGATTAATGTCCAAAATATATAAACAGCTCATTCAGCTCAATATTAAAGAAACAACCCAATCCAAAAATGGGCAGAAGACCTAAATAGACATTTCTCCAAAGAAGACATACAGATGGCCAAGAAGCACATGAAAAGATGCTCAACATCACTAATTATTAGAGAAATGCAAATCAAAACTACAATGAGGTATCACCTCACACCAGTTAGAATGGGCATCATCAGAAAATCTACAAACAACAAATGCTGCAGAGGGTGTGGAGAAAAGGGAACCCTCTTGTACTGTTGGTGGGAATGTAAATTGATACAGCCACTATGGAGAACAGTATGGAGGTTCCTTAAAAAATTAATAATTTACCATATAATCCAGCAATCCCACTACTGGACGTATACCCAGAGAAAACCATAATTCAAAAAGACACATGCACCCGAATGTTCATTGCAGCACTATTTACAATAGCCAGGTCATGGAAGCAACCTAAATGCCCATCGACAGACGAATGGTTAAAGAAGTTGTGGTACATATATACAATGGAATATTACTCAGCCATAAAAAGGAACGAAATTGAGTCATTTGCTGAGACGTGGATAGATCTAGAGACTGTCATACAGAGTGGAGTAAGTCAGAAAGAGAAAAACAAATATCGTATATTAACGCATGTATGTGGAACCTAGAAAAATGGTACAGATGAGCTGGTTTGCAGGGCAGAAGTTGAGACACAGATGTAGAGAACAGACATATGGACACCAAGGGGGGAAAACTGCAGTGGGGTGGGGATGGTGGTGTGCTGAATTGGGCGATTGGGATTGACATGTATACACTGATGTGTATAAAATTGATGACTAACAAGAACCTGCAGTATAAAAACAAACAAACAAACAAAACAACTAATACTAAACTTTCATTGGGTTATTTGTATGGAAATATGTTAATATAAATGTTTCAGACATTACATGAAATTTCTAAAAATCTTATATGTTCTGGTATAATGTTATAAGTCATAATTCTAGTTATTACTTTAAAATGTATATCTCAGAAATAAAAAAAAAAAGATGCAGGTGTAGAGAATGGACTTGAGGATATGTGGAGGGGGAAGGGTAAGCTGGGACAAAGTGAGAGAGTGGCATGGACATATATACACTACCAAACGTAAAATAGATAGCTAGTGGGAAGCAGCTGCATAGCACAGGGAGATCAGCTCGGTGCTTTGTGACCACCTAGAGGGTTGGGATAGGGAGGATGGGAGGGAGGGAGACGCAAGAGGGAAGAGATATGGGACATATGTATATGTATAATTGATTCACTTTGTTATAAAGCAGAAACTAACACACCACTGTAAAGCAATTTTACTCCAATAAAGATGTT
The DNA here is from genome assembly GCF_028021215.1 of Eschrichtius robustus. NCBI lineage: Eukaryota > Metazoa > Chordata > Mammalia > Artiodactyla > Eschrichtiidae > Eschrichtius > Eschrichtius robustus. Next base: position 72,964,390 of record NC_090833.1, read on the forward strand.
AAAAAAAAAAGAAAGAAAAAAGAAAAAGAAGTTAGGGCTCTAAAAGCCACCTTTTCAAAGCTGCAAGCAGTTTTGATCTTTCAGCATGGAACCCTTCAGTTCATCCTGAGTGGAAAGTACCACTACGAATACCTCCGTGTCAGACTAAGAGGTTAAGTGTACTGGTGTGCTATTCGTGAGTCTGCTCCCTCAGGATTCCTATTTTTTTTTTTTGTTTTGGTGGAGAGAAAAATTTGTTGGCTTTCTATGTATTTAGAATGCACTGTGCTATATGCAAACTATGACTTGTCCGAGCAGAGTTTTGGATGTTTTTCATTTGTCCCAATTTAGTGAAAGATGGTGAGTGCAGATGGAGAGAATTGTAAACTCCACTCACTCATGCTGGATTAAAAACTAAGAAAGGAACTGGGGTGTTAATATCCTACACACTGTGTTAGTAAAGAATGGGTAATCCAGAACAGAGTGATGATGGACTATTGGTTTGGATATTATTATCCACAGACCTAAGCCATAACTAAGTGGGTAGGTAGAAGGTGATAGGTAGCTTATAATACCTTTATCTTTAATCGTATACTTCGGAGAAGTCAGAGAACTCATGTCCTAGTCTCTAAACTTGGGACTCAATTCACAACTCATGAAAGGGTTTAGAGATTGCCAGCTGGGGTCTCTGTCTTCAGCTGCCTTCTTGGTGCTCATTGATGGCAGTTAGCTGCCGTGAAGAGAAAGGGCAGTTCTGAATGGTGTGGCGGTTGAAGGGTGGATAAGAAAGTCTTCCTCTCTTTGAGCTTTTGGAGCATTTGAGGGTAAATGTGTTCAGAACACACTTAGTGGTGGGAGATTAGATGGTTCCTTTGTGAGAAACACACAGGAGCTTGGCAGGATGACTCCCAGGAAGAGAATCAGAGGACTGTGTAATGCTACATATAATTGTCCTAAATTATTCTTGAGCTGCTTTTATTTTAAACTTACAAACTTTCAATGATGTTTCTTTAAAAATTATGTCTTAGTTTCAGTTGTTCTGTGGGGAATTAAGGACAAGGCTTGTCCTACACCTGGTAGAAGAATAGAAGGAACTAATTTTTAACAGTTTAGAGTAGTGATTCTCAGCTGGGAGTAATTTTGCCCTCCATGGGATGTTTGGCAATGACGAGACATTTTTGGTTGTCACAGCTTGGGGTGGGGGAAGGAGGGCTACTGGTATCTAATGGTAGTGGCTAGGGGTGTTGCTCAACCGCTTACAATACACTGGACAGCCTTTCACAACAAAGGATTATCTGGTCTAAAATGTCAGTAGTGCTGAGACTGAGAAACACTAAATTTTAGATATTTTGAGGGGATTCCTGTGTGGGCATGGGAAAGCTTGAAGTCATTTGTGATTTGTATGTTTAAAGTAGTATATTTTACATTTAGTCTACATGTTGCAGTTATACAACAGAGCCTCTGAACATGCATACTTGTGTGTGCACACACACACATACCAGAAATAAACTCTCCTGTAATTATCTTCTCTATCATAAACATGGCAAAGACCTTTGTAAATTATGTCATATCTAATAGTCCATCATCACTACATGAAGAGAAATGAGCAGAGCTCAAGTTTGTGGTCACAAAGAAAAGGACTGTTTTTTCTTAGGATCTTGTCTGAAGTTAATGCTTTGCTTTGAAGCTTTCTTTTTAAAAATTATTGATCAAGTTTTGGCTTTATATTTGCATTGTACCTGGATACTTTGTGTTATTATTATACATACTGATTTTTAGTGATTGACTGCAGAATACAATGAAGCCGTCTCTGGACCTTCTATAAATTGGTGATAGATATTCCTGGAACAGTTCCAGAATTCAAGATAAAACATTCCTTAGAATAGGACCTTCTAATGAAACCCATCCCATTCTTTCGCTGATTGGCAGCACAAGTGAAGTTGTACTTGCCGTAGGTGGTGACTGGAATGGTAGATGTCAGTCTGGTGCTAATAGTTCTTTGATCAATTTGACCTATCAGTAAATCAGTTCACTTTATAGTCTAATGTTAAGAATATTAGAATAGAAATGCAACCTTATGTTCTGCCTTAATTTCTGTGGTTATAGTAATGTTAATATTAGAGAAGGCATTTTATAATTATTTCAAAATCAAAAAGAAATTCTAGAACTAATACAGTCTTTTTTTTAGCCTCTCTGGACTGAGATAGCCTTTTCAGAAAGAGTAGCCCCAAATGCTATGACTGTTAAGGTAGTTTGGGAGGCCATACTGTGACTCTCCTGGTGGTAAAGAAGCTGTTGTCATGTGACAGGTCTCCCATGGATAACCATTACCTCCTGTCAGTGAGAAATGTGAAGATTAAAAACAGTGTCGCCAAACACCGACACCATCCTGTATTTTTTATTTAAGAGTTGCTGAAAGATTTCCTGCTGGCTGATCAAATATGTGAACAGCTGGCTCCTGACCATAATCTGTCACTTGCAGCACATTTCAGACTGCCCATTTAAGAGCCACATAACATCCCTGGGATCTTCAAGCTAGTCAAAGGGGCAAGAGAACTTACAAGGAGGCACAAAGCTAGCCAAAGCCATGGGTTGCCCAAAGACCATTAAATGGTTTGTTAGTATCAAGTATGACAAGTGCAGGCAGAGGCTACCAGCATGGATTCTAGCATGGATTATAAATCCTGGGATTGGGATTGAGTCTTTGGGAATTTAAATTCTTTTGGAGAATTAAAAGAGCATTAAATGATAGCTTGTTATCACCTGAATAGCACAAACAGTGATCTGGAATTTTAAAAAAGAATATCCTAGATATGCTTGCTTATTTAACTGTCTAAGGACCTATCATCTCTTTAAGAGGTTTATAAATAAAAAAGGGAATGGTTGTTTCATTCTTTTCTTATGACCCCAAATTAATCCTATTCTCATCTATCAATCAGAGATTGGAGTGCCAGTTTGGCTGATATCCCGGTAATAGAAAGTCTCATTTGAATTGATTGATCAGCTGGATAACTTAGATAAAATGCAGTCTGCTTTAGTCATCTTTCTGTTTAGTAATGAGCCGTCTGGAATTTCTACTCCTTTGCTACATGTTGTATTCTAATAAAAAACAATCGGCTACAGAATTTGCTCAGTTCTGTGCTCTTGATTCCTTGATAACACCTAAGCTTTCTTGCTTATTATTGTGATGTTAAAATGCTTTCTTTTGAATCAAGTATAGATATAAGCCATTTTTAAATAAATTTCCAAAATGTTGGGAGTCCATTCTCATCCAAAATAGGAGTGACCCTCTTTGGCTGCTTTCTCAAAGACAACCTGGAAAACTGCCATCTTCCTCCGCCCAAAATGAGACTGGAAAGGTGGATAAAAGCTCATTTGTGAAAGGCCTTATTTTGCGAAGATAGAATGCTTGGATCCTGCCCTATGTGAAAGTGAGCCAGGTGAAGTTTTTAACAAGGGACTGATACGATGCACTTCTGGTGGAGTAAAAAATTATAACGGTAAAACCAGCTGTTTGAAGTAGCCAGCTAAGGCTTCCTCAGTGATTGAAAATACACTGTATCTGAATTCCCATCCTCAAATTTGTCAGTAAAATATATTAGCACTTTAAACATACGATACCCTTTCTTCCATCAATAAAAGAAATTTGAATATAGAGCAAGAAAAATACTTGGGAACACAAATTTTATTGAAGACCTATATTAATTAGATAGGTCTTCTAATATTAAATAGTACCTTTTCTATCTTCCACTTTATTCCATACCCATTTAAGTAAATCTCACTGAAGGGGAAAACCATCTGCTTTTCAGAAGGACATGAAGGGGTACAGAAAGGATGAATGAGAAATAAAAGTGTGATATGATAAACTCAAAGGAAGAAGTGAAGACCCTTAAAGACCCATATTACATGTACGGTTATGTTTAGGATGAAAACTTATCTTACATTTAAAACACCTGAACATTTGAAATATTAATATTGTTGTCTTTCCAACAAGGTTATATGATTTTTAAGGCAAGGTTCTTATCATGTATATTTTTATTCTTCATAGAGCAAAAGCATCATGCATGATGCACAGATGATTTTCAGTAATTACTTGGTGATTGACAAATTCTTTATTTGCAAAATTTTTTGAGCACTAACTCTGAACTAGGTACTATGGGAGATAAGGTAGAGTAACTGTTTCATATGTGTTACGCTGAACTCAAACCAAATAGAACTGAGAGACACATATGCACTTTAAGGTCATGTAGCATAATAGTAACATCTGTCTCTCTTTTTCTGTCTCTCTAAAGAAAATACGAGGGATATTCACAACAGCACAAATTCTTAGGAGAGATTGTTGTGAATCTAGTGAAATTGTATTTGTGTCTTATGCAGTGCATTCAAAATGTCATTAAAAAAATACATCAGTGTGCCCAGTTAATATCTGAGGAAAACATTTGCAACAACATATGCGCAAAATTTGAATTAGTATAAGAACCGGAATCCCTTAAAAATAAACAGAACTTATTTTCATGTTGGTAGGTCATCATTACACCTTCCTCCTGTATCAAGTCAACACAAGACACTGAAATATACCCAAAGAACAGTCAAGAAGAAGTTTCTAGGGGATTGGATGTAGTTTTCCTATAGCAGAAGTTTCCCCATTTACCATCCATCAAGGAAAAGCAAGAATTCTTTGGGCAGTTGTTCTCTGTTGTTGACGCAGAGCTAGGATGCACATTGTTAAGTAAATCTTGGGAGAATTTCAGATCCTTTTTCAAACCATGCTGGAATTTTTGCTCCGTTTTCTGACCGTATTGGGTTGTGTAATGATAACTTTTACACGAATCGTTATAATACAGAGACATGTCCTATAAATTTAATAATGGCCACCATGAACAGCAGTATGCAATAAGGTTTCCTCAGCAGGGACATATTCTTTATGGAAAGGATATTTAATTATCTAGCTTGACTACTGTGTAATTCAAACGCTAGCTATTGCGGCTCTTTTATACCACACAATGGTGTTAGTGGCAGACCGAAGACTGATGGTTACCTCCCCATAGGCAAACTCAGAGAACCAAACTGCCCAGTGCTTTGCTTTTACTCAATTTTTGAATTAATATCCAGCTCTTTAGGCATTCCTCCCTCATAAACCATGTATGATAGAAGAAAACGGTGGGGATTTTAATTATATGATGATCGTATGCCACCTTCTTTTTTCTTGCATTTCATCTTCTACCTTTTGGTAGAGGCACGTGGTCAGAAAGGGAAATTACCGTGGAGTCAAACAACTTAGCATAGAGGGAAAGATGGGCTCACCACAAAACCTCCCTACCCCTTAAGCAATTTAAAAAGTACTTTGAGTTTCTGAAAACAGAATGAGACAAAACACAACTATATAAATCCACGGTTGTTGCTATTACTGTGCTGGAACTCTGAAGGGTATAATTAGCCTGTTGAAGGAATGGTATTGGGGGGGGGAGGGGGAGGTGCTGACCGACCTCGGTTCAGGTTCCCTGTCCCCCTCCTGCTGAGAACCTGCCTTCGCTTCCTGCCCTCAGGTGTGTGAGAGGAGCATGTTTCTTTCCAATAAATACCAATACATCAAAAAAAAAAAAAAAAAAAAAAAAGGTATTCCGTGGGAGATGATGGGGCGGAAAGGGGAAGGTTGGGGAAAAACGTGCTACTGAGATCATAGGGAGTGCCCCTTGGATTTGTCTTTGTCATGTCCTACTTTACCTGACTTTCCTCAATTGCTGAGTGCAAGAACGGATGGAGAATTTAGGATGAGCTTGCCCAAGACATTAGAAATTAGTTAGCTTAGCTTTCTGGGATCCTTAGTTATTATAGCAAAAAAATGTGCACAAATCTATTATTTTCTACATATGTAGTATTGAATGTAGTAGAAAAAGTAATAAATCCAATGCTGTAGGATTTGGATTCTGGAAGTACTACTTGGCTTCTGCTCTTTCCTAGCAGCATGACGTTAGTTTTGATACATATAAAAGGGGGAGAGAAAAGGGTAGGTCCTGCTTAGCTCTCTAGCCCCTTACAGTGATATTGTGTTGATGATATGAAATATTAAATTTGAAAATAATTTATAATTTATAAAGATCTAAGAAACAGGTGATATTATTGTTATTAATTAAGGAGAGAATGGTGCCTAGTGTAAAATTAGTCTCTTGACTTTATCTTATCTTTAAATTAGTCTCTATCCCTTTAGAGTGAATATATATTCTGTGATTTCCTGCTGAGAGGAGGAGATAGTGCTAATTTATTTACCCTGGCATTTCCTTGTGCACAAATGTCACCCCTCTCCATCCAAAAAAATATGCTTGCTGGCATTTCTTGTAAATTGCTTCTTTCTCTAGCTGCTGAAGTGAGGAGACCAAAGGACGTGTGTAAGTTAAGTCTAGACTATTTTTGATATTATAAGTGATATACAGTCATTGCACTTTTCTGTGTAAAGTAGATGGCAAGGCAAAGAGTTGTTTAACGCAGTTGGCGCTAAGTTCTGAGAAGCTGTTCCCTGAGCCTGATGATTGAGACAATCTTCACGGTCAGTCTACAAACCTAATCAGATCATGCCCTTCCCTGCCTAGAACTTTTCATTGAAAGTCATCACCTTTAGAGAATAAAATCCAGTACTATTTGCACTGCACACAGCTCATAATTGGAGTCCTTACCTACTAGACTCATCATCTGCTTCTTATACCTTAGGCTTCATTAATTTTTTAATGAAATATCACAATTTCATTTATGAAATGAAATATCACAATTTCATTTATGCCTTTGCATATGCTATTTCCTTTGCCAAATGTACTCTGGCTGCTTTGCCCTCATGGAGAACATCTACTTACCCTTCAAGAGCAAGCTGAGTCACCTATTCCATGAAGTGTTCCCTGCTTCTCCCGTGCAGAGACGTTCCCTGCCTCCTCTCTGCCATGATGTACTTTGTGTGTGCTTCTGTTATGGCACTACCATTTTGATCTGGTTGAAGAAGAATTTCCTAAGTCTGAAGATGAAACTTCAGGTCTTTTCCTCCAACTGAGGAGACAAAGAACAGGTCTTTTCCTCCAACTGAGGAGACAAAGAACAGAGACTCACACCGTAAGAGCTAAACAGAGAGCAAGCAACTCCCGCCTCTCATCTCGGAAGGGAGGAGGGCTCAGCTTGCCACCATTCCAGGCAGGTACATGTTGATATTAGACAGAATGTTGTCCAGGCAAGGTGGGGACAGCCCTTCTGTTAGCACATTCCTGCAGGTTCAACAGCAATAGCAAGGACAGAAACGTGTCATGCTGTGTTCAGTTGCTCCAGGGAGAGGGCCAGGGTCTTTTTCCATTCTGAAGCTGAGTATAATTGTTGCTCATATAGAGAGCAGAGAGGGATTTCAGAGATGGACTACAGATGCATGTAGGTAATCAGGGGTCCTCTTAACATTATATCCATCAAAAACATCATTCTCTTTTGAATCAGACATAGCATTTGGGCCTAAATTCAAATTATTTCATTGTAATTAAGTAATATTTATTTTAGTAATGTAGAATCTCAAATAGACTTCAATTATTGTGGATTAGGAGACCATCTCATAACTAAAGGAAAAAGTCACTTGAAGTAGCATTTTCTAGGAGGTCCTGGACTTTGCAGGGGAAGTTTGCCCCTTGCAGAGGAATTGTAGATATCTTTAACTCCATTTGGACTGTGTGTATCTTTTAGTTCCTGAACTGCATTCTTATAATGCTACCCCTGATGATAATGCTAATTTTCTGGAAAAGGATGTTTCATTTCACTCAAGATTTGGGTTTCTTTCATATCCCAGAGGACTATAGAATACTTTTGGGAAATCACTTCAGTACATCTAAAGCCTCACACTGCACTGTTGTGAAGGCCAGGTGTGATCAGGGTTAAGTATTCCGCAGTTCAGTGAAGTCACCTCAAAACCGAAACACTCTGAGAGAACGCACAGTCTTTTTCTGACCTCTCTGCTTTTACACTTCATCTTGGCAACAAAGAGTTTTACTGAGAATGAATATATAGTTACACACCTCCTGAGTTTCTATGGTAAAAGTGAAGAACTAAGTGTATCCAATTGTTTAAAATAATGATGGGTTTCTACATTAAGCAATGACAAGCCCCAAATGGTTTTATTTTCATGTGAATTATTCAGGTTAAATCTCCCAATCTCACCTTCCCAAGGAGGTACAATGGAGAAAGCCCTACCATCATTTAACCTTGAGAGCTGAGAGCAACTTGAGACGTCTCCCTTCTACAACTGGTTAACTCTCTGGTTGCAAGCACTATAGCTATTTGCCACTGCTTCTCAAGCTGTCTACGGATGTGCACAAAGGATTTCTCTAAGTCACATAAAACCCTGGTTAAATGACCCTTACCTCAGTAGTACACACTTAAGGCCACACATGGTGGCAAGACAATGAGATCATTTCTATAATTCTATTTTTGGAAAGTCAGAAAAATGATTCTTCTATCCCCAAGCAGAAATTAAGTTGGTTCAATTCTGCTTTGTGGATTCTCTTATTTTTGTGTTTTCATTGGTGTTTCTCATGACTATCTTGGGCTCTTTTCTATCTGCAAGCATACTTTTGGAGTAAGTTCATCCATTTTCATGATTTTAACCACCACCCAAATGAAGATGACCCCCAAGTAATGTTGGCAGCCCAGATGGCTCATTAGGGTCAGACTCAACATCTATTTTCTTGACATCTCCATTTGGATATCTCAGAGGAACCCAAATCTCAGTGTGTCCAATAATGGACTTTCCATCGTTCCCTGATCCTCTTCCAGTGAGCTCTTTCTGCTGGGTTTTCTCTGTCAGTGAATGGGGGCAGCAGCCAGCTATTGGCCTAACAAGTGGTGAAGGAGAGTCATCCTTCTTCCACATGCTCTACATCATTATCAACTCTTGTCCAGCCTACCTCTTACTTCTCTGAACCAGTCATTATTTTTTTCATCCATTTGCCTGACTTTGTTCAGGTCACTACTGTACAGAAGGTGCTCAGTGAATAAATGAGTCCAAACATATTTCCATTGGTAGAGGCTTCAAGCTAATTGGTGATTTGTAGGTACTGGGTTTTCTTTTTTTGTTTTTTCCTCAAGCCCTGATATTGTTTCCAGGAACGAATTTATGTGCCTTTCTATTTTGGTATTTCTCAGTACATGATTGGGGGGTTTCTTAGGAAAAATAAACTGCCCTTCTAACTGGATTCTACAGTTTTCTGCAGGGCCTTTAAGAAAGTCAGTCATGAGATTGATGCCATGACCTCTAAATCTGGATTATTATTATTATTATTATTATTTTTAGCATCTTTATTGGAGTATAATTGCTTTACAATAGTGTGTTAGTTTCTGCTTTATAAAAAAGTGAGTCAGCTATACATATATATACAGCCCCATATCTCTTTCCTCTTGCATCTCCCTCCCACCCTCCCTATCCCACCCCTCTAGGTGGTCACCAAGCACCAAGCTGATCTCCCTGTGCTATGTGGCTGCTTCCCACTAGCTATCTATTTTACATTTGGTAGTGTATATATGTCCATGCCGCTCTCTCACTTCATCCCAACTTACCCTTCTCCCTCCCCGTGTCCTCAAGTCCATTCTCTATGCCTGTGTCTTTATTCCTGTCCTGCCCCTAGGTTCTTCAGAACCTTTTTTTTTTTTTTTTTAGATTTCATATATATGTGTTAGCATACGGTATTTGTTTTTCACTTTCTGACTTACTCCACCCTGTATGACAGACTCTAGGTCCATCCACCTCACTACAAATAACTCAATTTCGTTTCTTTTTATGGCTGAGTAATATTCCATTGTATATATGTGCCACATCTTCTTTATCCATTCATCTGTCGATGGACACTTAGGTTGCTTCCATGTCCTGGCTGTTGTAAATAGAGCTGCAATGAACATTGTGGTACATGATTCTGTTTGAATTATGGTTTTCTCAGGGTATATGCCCAGTAGTGGGATTGCTGGGTCATATGGTAGTTCTATTTTTAGTTTTTTAAGGAACCTCCATACTGTTCTCCATAGTGGCTGTATCAATTTGCATTCCCACCAGCACTGCAAGAGGGTTTCCTTTTTTCCACACCCTCTCCAGCATTTATTGTTGGTAGATTTTTTTTTTAAACATCTTTATCGGAATATAATTGCTTTACAATGGTGTGTTAGTTTGTGCTTTATAAAAAAGTGAATCAGCTATACATATACCTATATCCCCATATCTCCTCTCTCTTGTGTCTCCCTCCCACCCTCCCTATCCCACCCCTCTAGGTGGTCGCAAAGCACCGAGCTGATCTCCCTGTGCTATGTGGCTGCTTCTCACTAGCTATCTATTTTACGTTTGGTAGTGTATATATGTCCATGCCACTCTCTCACTTCCTCCCAGCTTACCCTTCCCCCTCCCCGTGTCCTCAAGTCCATTCTCTATGTCTGCGTCTTTATTCCTGTCCTGCCCCTAGGTTTTTCAGAACCATTTTTTTCTTTTTAGATTTATGATTTATGATTTTTTTTAGATTTGTGATTTATGTCGTAGAGTGTTCTGCCTATGTTTTCCTCTAAGAGTTTAATAGTGTCTGGTCTTACATTTAGGTCTTTAATCCATTTTGAGTTTATTTTTGTGTATTTTTGTGTTAGGGAGTGTTCTAATTTCATTCTTTTACATGTAGCTGTCCAGTTTTCCCAGCACCTCTTATTGAAGAGGCTGTCTTTTCTCCATTGTATATTCTTGCCTCCTTTATCAAAGATAAGGTGACCATATGTGCGTGGGTTTATCTCTGGGCTTTCTGTCCTGTTCCATTGATCTATATTTCTGTTTTTGTGCCAGTGCCATACTGTCTTGATTACTGTAGCTTTGTAGTATAGTCTGAAGTCAGGGAGCCTGATTCCTCCAGCTCCGTTTTCCTTTCTCAAGATTGCTTTGGCTATTTAGGGTCTTTTGCGTTTCCATACAAATTGTGAAATTTTTTGTTCTAGTTCTGTGAAAAATGCCAGTGGGATTTTTGATTGGGGATTGCATTGAGTCTGTAGATTGCTTTGGGTAGTAGAGTCATTTTCACAATGTGGATTCTTCCAATCCAAGAACATGGTATATCTCTCCATCTATTTGTATCATCTTTAGTTTCTTTCATCAGTGTCTTATAGTTTTCTGCATACAGGTCTTTTGTCTCCTTAGGTAGGTTTATTCCTAGCTATTTTATTCTTTTTGTTGCAGTGCTAAATGGGAGTGTTTCCTTAACTTCTCTTTCAGAGTTTTCATCACTAGTGTATAGGAATGCAAGAGATTTCTGTGCATTAATTTTGTATCCTGCTACTTTACCAAATTCATTGATTAGCTCTAGTAGTTTTCTGGTAGCATCTTTAGGATTCTCTATGTATCATATCATGTCATCTGCAAACAGTGACAGCTTTACTTCTTCTTTTCTGATTTGTATTCCTTTTATTTCTTTGTCTTCTCTGATTGCTGTGGCTAACACTTCCAAAACTATGTTGAATAATAGTGGTGAGAGTGGGCAACCTTGTCTTGTTCCTGATCTTAGTGGAAATGGTTTCAGTTTTTCACCATTGAGGACGATGCTGGCTGTGGGTTTGTCATATATGGCCTTTATTATGTTGAGGAAAGTTCCCTCTGTGCCTACTTTCGGCAGGGTTTTTATCATAAATGGGTGCTGAATTTTGTTGAAAGCTTTCTCTGCATCTGTTGAGATGATCATATGGTTTTTCTCCTTCAATTTGTTAATATGGTGTATCACATTGATTGATTTGCGTATATTGAAGAATCCTTGCATTCCTGGGATAAACCCCACTTGATCATGGTGTATGCTCCTTTTAATGTGCTGTTGGATTCTGTTTGCTAGTATTTTGTTGAGGATTTTTGCATCTATGTTCATCGGTGATATTGGCCTGTAGTTTTCTTTCGTTGTGACATCTTTGTCTGGTTTTGGTATCAGGGTGATGGTGGCCTCGTAGAATGAGTTTGGGAGTGTTCCTCCCTCTGCTATATTTTGGAAGAGTTGAGAAGGAGAGGTGTTAGCTCTTCTCTAAATGTTTGATAGAATTCACCTGAGAAGCCATCTGGTCCTGGGCTTTTGTTTGTTGGAAGATTTTTAGTCACAATCTCAATTCCAGTGCTTGTGATTGATCTGTTTATATTTTCTATTTCTTCCTGGTTCAGTCTCAGAAGGTTGTGCTTTTCTAAGAATTTCTCATGATCCTTTGTATTTCTGCAGTGTCCGTTGTTACTTCTCCATTTTTGTTTCTGATTCTATTGATTTGAGTCTTCTCCCTTTTTTTCTTGATGAGTCTGGCTAATGGTTTATCAATTTTGTTTATCTTCTCAAAGAACCAGCTTTTAGTTTTATTGATCTTTGCTCTTGTTTCCTTCATTTCTTTTTCATTTTTTTCTGATCTGATCTTTATGGTTTCTTTCCTTCTGCTAACTTTGGGGTTTTTTTGTTCTTCTTTCTCTAATTGCTTTAGGTGTAAGGTTAGGTTGTTTATTTGAGATGTTTCTTGTTTCTTGAGGTAGGACTGTATTGCTATAAACTTCCCTCTTAGAACTGCTTTTGCTGCATCCCATAGGTTTTGGGTTGTTGTGTTTTCATTGTCATTTGTTTCTGGTATTTTTTAATTTCTTCTTTGATTTCTTTTTTTTTTTAAATTTATTTATTATTTATTTATTATTTATTTTTGGCTGTGTTGGGTCTTCATTTCTATGCGAGGGCTTTCTCTAGTTGCGGCAAGCGGGGGCCACTCTTCATCGCGATGCACGGGCCTCTCACTATCGCGGCCTCTCTTGTTGCAGAGCACAGGCTCCAGACGCTCAGGCTCAGTAGTTGTGGCTCACGGGCCTAGTTGCTCCGCGGCATGTGGGATCTTCCCCGACCAGGGCTCGAACCCGTGTCCCCTGCATTGGCAGGCAGATTCTCAACCACTGCGCCACCAGGGAAGCCCCTCCTCTTTGATTTCTTTACTGATCTCTTGGTTATTTAGTAATGTATTGTTTAGCCTCCATGTGTTTGTATTTCTTACAGATTTTTTCCTGTAATTGATATCTAGTCTAGGTTTGTGTTCGGAAAAGATACTTGATATGATTTCAATTTTCTTAAATTTACCAAGGCTTGATTTGTGACACAAGATATGATCTATCCTGGAGAATGTTCCATGAGCACTTGAGAAGAATGTGTTTTCTGTTGTGTTTGGATGGAATGTCCTATAAATATCAATTAAGTCCATCTTGTTTAATGTATCATTTAAAGCTTGTGTTTCCTTATTTATTTTCATTTTGGATGATCTGTCCGTTGGTGAAAGTGGGGTATTAAAGTCCCCTACTATGATTGTGTTACTGTCAATTTCCCCTTTTATGGCCGTTAGAATTTGCCTTATGTATTGAGGTGCTCCTATGTTGGGTGCATAAATATTTACAATTGTTATATCTTCTTCTTGGATTGATTCCCTGATCATCATGTAGTGTCCTTCTTTGTCTCCTGTAATAGTCTTTATTTTAAAGTCTCTTTTGTCTGATATGAGAATTGCTACTCCAGATTTCTTTTGATTTCCATTTGCATGGAATATCTTTTTCCATCCCCTCACTTTCAGTCTGTATGTGTCCCTATGTCTGAAGTGGGTCTCTTGTAGACCCAGCATATATACGGGTCTTGTTTTTGTATCCATTCAGCCCATCTATGTCTTTTGGTTGGAGCATTTAATCCATTTACATTTAAGGTAGTTATCGATATGTATGTTCCTATTACCATTTTCTTAATTGTTTTGCATTTGTTATTGTAGGTCTTTTCCTTCTCTTTTGTTTCCTGCCTAGAGAAGTTCCTTTAGGATTTGTTGTAGAGCTGGTTTGGTTGTGCTGAATTCTCTTAGATTTTGTTTGTCTGTAAAGGTTTTAATTTCTCTGTCGAATCTGAATGAGATCCTTGCTGGGTAGAGTAATCTTGGTTGCAGGTTTTTCCCTTTCATCACTTTAAATATGTCCTCCACTCCCTTCTGGCTTACAGAGTTTCTGCTGAAAGATCAGCTGTTAAACTTATGGGGATTCCCTTGTATGTTATTTGTTGTGTTTCCCTTGCTGCTTTTAATATTTTCTCTTTGTATTTAATTTTTGATAGTTTGATTAATATGTGTCTTATCGTGTTTCTCTGTGGATTTATCCTGTATGGGGCTCTCTGCACTTCCTGAACTTGATTGACTATTTCCTTTCCCACATTAGGGAAGTTTTCAATATAATCTCTTTAAATATTTTCTCAGTCCCTTTCTTTTTCTCTTCTTTTCTGGAACCCCTGTAATTCGAATGTTATAGGTGTGTTTAATGTTGTCCCAGACGTCTCTGAGACTGTCCTCAATTCTTTTCATTCTTTTTTCTTTATTCTGCTCTGTGGTAGTTATTTCCACTATTTTATCTTCCAGGTCACTTATCTGTTCTTCTGCCTCAGTTATTCTGCTATTGATTCCTTCTAGAGAATTTTAAATTTCATTTATTGTGTTGTTCATCATTGTTTTTTGCTCTTTATTTCTATTAGGTCCTTGTTAAACGTTTCTTGTATTTTCTCCATTCTATTTCCAAGATTTTGGATCACCTTTACTGTTATTACTCTGAATTCTTTTTCAGGTAGACTGCCTATTTCCTCTTCATTTGTTTGGTCTGGTGGGTTTTTACCTTGCTCCTTCATCTGCTGTGTGTTTCTCTGTCTTCTCATTTTGCTTAACTTACTGTGTTTGGGGTCTCCTTTTCGCAGGCTGCAGGTTCGTAGTTCCCATTGTTTTTGGTGTCTGCCCCCAGTGGCTAAGGTTGGTTCAGTGGGTTGTGTAAACTTCCTAGTGGAGGGGACTGATGCCTGTGTTCTGATGGATGAGGCTGGATCTTGTCTTTTTGGTGGGCAGGACCGCATCTGGATGTGTGTTTTGGGGTGTCTGTGACCTTATTATGATTTTAGGCAGCCTCTCTGCTAATGGGTGGGGTTGTGTTCCTGTCTTGCTAGTTGTTTGGCCTAGGGTGTCCAGCACTGTAGCTTGCTGGTCATTGAGTGGAGCTGGGTCTTAGTATTGAGATGGAGATCTCTGGGAGAACTTTCACCGTTTGATATTACGTGGAGCTGGGAGGTCTATGGTGGACCAATGTCCTGAACTCGGCTCTCCCACCTCAGAGGCTCAGGCCTGACACCCAGCTGGAGCACCAAGACCCTGTCAGCCATGCGGCTCAGAAGAAAAGGGAGAATAAAAGAAAGAAATAAAGAAAAAAATAAAATAAAATAAAGTTATTAAAATAAAAAAAATATTTAAAAAGATTAAAAGTAATAAATATAATAAAAAAAGAATGAAAGAAGAGAGCAACCAAACCAAAAACCAAATCTACCAATGATAGCAAGTGCTAAAAACTATACCAAAAAACCCACAAAAATCGGACAGACAGAACCGTAGGACAAATGGTAAAAGCAAAGCTATACAGAGAAAATCAGACAAAGAGGCATACACATACACACTCACAAAAAAAGAAAAAGGAAAAAAAAATATACATATAAAAAAAAAAGAAAGAGAGCAACCAAATCAATAAACAAATCTACCAATTTTAATAAACTCTAAATACTAAACTAAGATAAACATAAAACCAGAAACAAATTAGATGCAGAAAGCAAACCCCAAGTCTACAGTTGCTCCCAAAATCCACCACTTCAATTTTGGGATGATTCGTTGTCTATTCAGGTGTTTCAGAGATGCAGGGTACATCAAGTTGATTGTGGAGATTTAATCCGCTGCTCCTGAGGCTTCTGGGAGAAATTTCCCTTTCTCTTCTTTGTTCGCACAGCTCCTGGGGTTCACCTTTGGATTTGGCCCTGCCTCTGGGTGTAGGTCGCCTGAGGGCATCTGTTCTTCTCTCAGACAGGATGGGGTTAAAGTAGCATCTGATTAGGGGGCTCTGGCTCACTCAGGCCGGGTGGAGGGAGAGGTACGGAATGTGTGGTGACCCCGTGGTGGCAGAGGTCGGCATGACATTGCAATAGCCTGAGGTGCGCCGTGTGTTCTCCCGGGGAAGTTGTCCCTGGATCACGGGACCCTGGCAGTGGCGGGCTGCACAGGCTCCCTGGAGGGGAGGTATGGATAGTGACCTGTGGTTGCACACAGGCTTCTTGGTGGCTGCAGCAGCAGCCTTAGCATTTCATGCCCATCTCTGGGGTCCGCGTTGATACCTGTGGCTCGCGCCCATCTCTGGAGCTCGTTTAGGCGGTGCTCTGAATCCCCTCTCCTTACGCATCAGGAAACAATGGTCTCTTGCCTCTTCGGCAGCTCCAGACTTTTTCCCGGACTTCCTCCCGGCTAGCTGTGGCGCACTAGGCCCACTTCAGGCTGTGTTCACGCAACCAATCCCAGTCCTCTCCCTGGGATCCGACCGAAGCCCGAGCCTCAGCTCCCAGCCCCCGCCTGCCCCGGCGGGTGAGCAGACAAGCCTCTCGGGCTGGTGAGTGCTGGTTGGCACTGATCCTCTATGCGGGAATCTCCCCGCTTTGCCCTCCGCACCCCTGTGGCTGTGCTCTCCTCCGTGGCTCCAAAGCTTCCCCCCCCCCGCCACCCACAGTCTCCGCCCGTGAAGGGCCTTCCTAGTGTGTGGAAACCTTTCCTCCTTCACATCTCCCTCCCACTGGTGCAGGTCCCATCCCTATTCTTTTGTCTCTGTTTTTTCTATTTTCCTTTGCCCTACCCAGGTACATGGGGAGTTTCTTGCCTTTTGGGAAGTCTGAGGTCTTCTGCCAGCGTTCAGTATGTTTTATGTAGGAGTTGTTCCACATGTTTGTTTCTGATTTATTTGTGGGGAGGAAAGTGATCTCCGTGTCTTACTCCTCTGCCATCTTGAAGCACACAAAGTTACTTTTGTTTGTTTTTCTGGATTATTTTTGTAACATAGTTCTGTTTTCATTTTTGGCAAACGCAGACACTTAGGTTCATCTTTTCTTTTTTAAAATTAATACTCTTAATTTTGTAACAAGAGTGTGGCAAATAGTAGTTGCTTTTCTTTAGAGTAGTAATGTAGTAGTTTAATATAATAGTAAACCTTGCCCTATATAGTTTAATACGCTATATAGTAAACCATATAGTAGTAAATCATACCCTATCCTAAGATTTTAGCTTAAGTCAAGGTCTTTTCTATTATTAAGTACTAGCTAGACTTTAAATGGAATGTTTTTCTAAAGCAACTGTCAACCCCCCTGGTGGCAGAAAGAATTCATTTTCTAGACTAGTTATACACCTACTACCTATGTAGGTATAGAATAGAATGATTGCATACTGTGTTTATGTTTAGCATCAGGTCAAGATTTCTGTCAAGAGCAAGAAAACTTTCCTGTCTTCCATTAAATTAAATGGAGACTGGAGAGTGAAAAGTCTCTTGTCTTTTGTTTTTCAATCAACAAACAAGACCTTTTCATTCAAGGCAAATGAAAATTATCAGTGTTAATGGAAACATATCCAGGACAGGTTAAGCTCAGGATAAGCGCTAAAGCAAGACCTTTATCACCCCTCATGTCTAGTATCTTAAACTGATGACATCATTTGGAAAGAACATAAAGTCCTAAGTTGTCCTTGATAATGTACTAATCTACCTGCAAATTCTATACCTATGTATGTGTAATTTTGAAAATAGCAGATTTTCATGAACTGACAAGTATACAAACCTATTTTCTCTAATTTTACATTCTAAATAGCAAATTTATTAAAATGTGTCACTAAATATTTGTCACTAAATAACTTTAATGAAAAGTAAAGAAAAATTTAGAGTACTTCCTAGAAATTTGTCATTCTAGGTGTCTATTATCTGTATTTTCCCCCTACATTTCTTCTTAAAGTGTTTTTTTTTTTGTATAATTTCAAACTTTTTGGGGATATATTCCTCACGTTTTTTGATTACCCAATTTTGTTAAATACTCCCTTTTCCATCTCTAATGTCTTTAGTAATTCTGCACTCTTTCTCTCCTTTTCAATTAGTTGAGTACTTTATTTGCAATCTGTCAGCACATTCACAATTTGTAATTTCCTTTTCTACTTTCCATAATTAATTTCAGTATTTCTGTAGGCACATATCTGTCTTTTCAACCATTAACACAGTTTTAGCACTTACATAAAAATATATATATATATATTTAAATATACATGATATATTTATGTCTATATACATTATCTTTGTTTATATTGTTATAGAATAATGTACTATTAATGTGTTTGTTATATGTATATTTATTTATATTTTTAGAGGGAGCAGACATGTAAAAGGGGAATATAGTGTGCAGTATTTTACAAATTTATTTCATCACAAGCCTGTCCTACCCTTTTATCAGAGCATCTCACAGGGATAGTGTTCCATGGAATATGTTTTAGAAAATGTCATTTATTTATCCATTCTATCAACAAATATTTATGTGCCAGTTACTAGGAATACAACAGAAGTTAAAACAGTAGAAAAAAAATCCCTACCCTCATGGAAATTACATTTTGGTGGATTCAGTCAATAAACACAGTAACCAAGAAAATTATACAGCATATTAGAAGGTGATAGGAGCTGTGGTGTGAAATAAACCAGGGAGGAGACATGGAGCACCAGGAACACGGCTAGAGTTTGAAATAGGTGGTCTTGGAAAGATTTGTGGAAAGAGTGATGTTTGAACGGAGATTTAAAGAAGGTGATGGAGAAAACCACGCAGATATTTGGGTGCTGGGAGGTGCTTCCAGCAGAAGAAAGAGCAAGTACAAGTGTCTTAAGGTTGGAGAGTTTTTAAGACTGGCAAAGAGGCCAGGATGGCTGGAGCATATTAAGGGAAGGGTAGATTGCAGAGTGGAAGTTGAAGGGATAATTGAGTCAAATTATGTAGATGATTGTAAGCTCTGGGTTTTTTTTTCCTGCACCATTCGCGGTTTTGGGACATGGGAGTAGCACATTATCTGACATATTTTAAGATGGATAACTCCGGCTACTGAGTAGAGAATAGGTAGTAGGGGGCGTGGATAAAAGCACGGAGACTTCTTAAAAGTCTTTTAAAGTAATTCAGGCAAGAGTGGGTGGTGACTGGGACCAGAGGAGTAACTAGTGATGAGCTGGTGAGAAAAGGTTAGATTCTGTATATATTTTGCCTATAGAGAAAACAGCATTTGCTAATGGATTGGATATAGGACAGGGAGAGGAGAGGAGAGAAAAGAAAAGGAAAGGGGAGAAAGGGAGATGAAAAGAGAGAACAGCTATGCCTGAGCCACTGGAAGAATGGAGCTGCCCTTAATGGACACGAGGAGGGCTATGAGTGGAATAGGTTCAGGTGGGCATGGGCGGAGAAGATGAGTTTTGGAAATGTTGTGTCTGAGATGTGTATTTCACGTCCATGTTGAGATGTTGATGAGGTAGTTGGATGAGCCAATCTTGATTTGAGGGGTGAGGTTTAGGCTAGAGATAAAATTTCTGCATTCAAAATTATATTGTTCAACTTTGGGTCATTTTATTTGCTGGTAGTGCAGAATAAATCCTGCTCTGGTGAGATACCTTCATCAACTTTACTCACTTGTCTGCTGCCTTCCACACCATACCGGAGAACTGAGGGTTGCATGACATTGAACAATTGGTGGGCTGATATAGATACTTACAATAGAAATCATGGAACAAAATCACATGAATATATTCTAAATGGAATGTGCATGGCAGAGGTAATAAAGTTTAAGGGACAGAGGGAACTTGATTCAAATCCCAGATCCTCACCTACTTGCATTATCAACTTCAATTTCCTCATCCAAAATCATAGGTCGTATTACCTTCCTTATAGGATTATTGTGAGTATTAAATTTTACACGTGCATCTAAGCATACTGTTCAGCACAAAGTAGGCCCTCCATAAATATAAACAATTACAGAAATTTTGACCTGTTTCAGAATAATAAAAAAGTAGTAATAGTAATGCTGTTAACATTACTTAATAGCACATGTTGGCAATAGCGACGAGTAATGGTGTAAAAATATATCCAGATGCTTCCTTTTGGTGACTGGTTACAGGTGAGAATGTGTTTAAGGAAATGGAATTCTGGTTGATAGCAAACTTCTAAATTTTTGTCAGTATAGTAATCTTTTATTTCTTTATTTATAGATTTACTTATTTAAACTAATTTATTTTA
This sequence comes from Eschrichtius robustus, assembly GCF_028021215.1. Taxonomy (NCBI): domain Eukaryota; kingdom Metazoa; phylum Chordata; class Mammalia; order Artiodactyla; family Eschrichtiidae; genus Eschrichtius; species Eschrichtius robustus. The sequence continues at coordinate 72,984,513 of NC_090833.1, forward strand.
AATAAATAATACACGCACATGAAATAAATAAAAGTACAGAAAAATGTAGTGAAAATTAATTCAGTCACAATCACCTAACTCTCCTACTACCCAGTTATCTTTCCTTAAAGCAGCCATTATTGCCAGTACAATCTGTAATCATTTATCATTGCACATGTTTGTGAGTATATCTGATAAATTCCTGGAAATGTAATTGTATCTAAGAGTATATGTGTATTAAAAATTATTGATAAATATTGACAAATTACTCTCCCTTGATGTTGCACCAATTCACAATTCCACTAATGGTATCTGAAACTGCCTCTTTCTCTATAACCTCATCAACAAGAATACAGTTTTTAACCTGATCTTTCTGTACTAATTGTCAGATCAGCTAATATTTCACTTATTTTTATTACTATTTTTACAGCAGAACAACTTTAAGGACTATTTCAAATAAATGGCAACATATCAGGGAAATTTGAAGTATCAAAACTGTTTCTCTTGAAATGAAGGCTGATTATTTGCAGTTATAGAAAGGTCAGTGCAACAGTTGCTGGTAATCAACAAAGAAATAAATTTATATAGTTGTCACTCTCAGATATACGTTTTTTCTCTTATTGTTTGCTGGGCATATTTGAAAATGCCAAATTATGCTTAGTTTTTATCATATCACTAAGAACATTTTAAGATGTCTTATTTCCCATATATATGTGTGGAGAGAGGAAAGGTACATTTCTGGATAAACAGTAATGATGAACATAAGCTGATGATTCATGTTGGTTTAAATAAGTATTTGGTAGATTTAGATGTGACAAATGTTTTTCCCTCTAAATCAAGTATATAAAAACATTTTGAACTTTAAAAAAAAATTGAAGATCATATGAAAGGAGATAGGGGTCAGATATAAGAAATGACATTCAGCGTAAATGTTGCACAAAAGTTATTTCATTGCTTTGTGGCATTTATGGCTTCTCAATGTCAGGTCAGAAGGATTTATTTCTGTTAGGTTGAGGTTCCCACGATCCCTCAAAATTTACTTATCTGATATGGTTAGCAGTTTGATTTGGAGCAAAATTTCAGAGAGAATGTCATTTATTTGAAAATTTAAAAATATCCCTATGCTTCAGTTACTAATGAGAGCGGGGGCAGGTGGTCTGCAGAGGAACAGATTATCTAGTTTAGGCAGATACTTCCTTAAAAACTGGTAAAAATATCCACAGCACCGCAAGGCCTGATATTTACTAGGTGGTCTATAAATATTTGTTGAATAAATGAAATAATTATATAAAGGAAAAAATAAAGACATATGGAATGCTTTGGGCAAGATACTTAACTGCTCTGATCTTCAGTTTCCTCATGTATAAAATGGAGACAATATTAGTACTTACCTTATAAGAATTGCTGTGAGGATTACATTGTAAAATGCAGGCAAAGTATGCTATACCTTGCCAAGCACATAGTAAAAGCTCTATAAATATTAACTGTTACGATGATGGTTTTCTTTATAGTGAAGGAGAGAATTTCATTACTTTCATTCATAGCATAAAGGGGAAATAACATTTTATTGAATAGTTCAGGGCTTTGTAACAAAGATTTTCTTCAAAGAGGACCAGAAAATTTTCATTTGCTTTGCCAGATTTCTTCAGTATCTTAGTTAATATTGGTTGCCCAAAATGGCACCTTGAGTATTAAGTCATTTAGTCACCAGCTACCACTTTATCTAGACCCATATCATTAGTGTTGGAAGAAGCTGCATTGTTGGGTGGATCTCACTCAAAACTGACTGGAAGGTTATACATATCTTACCCATGTCAGTGCACTCTTAGATTTCCTCAATACTTTTTTCATGGACTTTGACCATTTTAACCTAGCTCACCCTTCTAGAAAACTGGGCATATATAAAATAATATTTGAGCATACTAAGCCAGATAACTATGTGATTAGAAACTTACTAATAATTAAAAAAGGCATATGACAAACATAAAATAGATCTTTTCATAAGGAAGTCTAAATTCTATATGCCTCCAAAATTCTAATCTGTTGAAACCCAGCAATGTATTTCAACAAGCAGGACTATTTCACTGGTCAGTTCTTGAATCTCAGCTAGCATGATTATCTCTTATATTCAAGGCCTTACATCTCATATAGTCAATGATGGTTGTTCCAAAACCAAAATGATAGCCCAAAGATGAGAGTCTGACAAGCTTTTCTGGTCAGCCAAGAAATTAGAAAAATAAAAGCAATGTGGTGTGTTCTCCATAAAGTTAAACTTAGTTTTTATAAAAAAATTGAGATATCTTTTCTCATTTTTGATGTTTAAACATCCATTGGAAAAGGAAATAGTGGTGATAGTGGATAACAGTAACCATTGTATATCAGCCAAAAAAAGTTGATTACTCCATGTGTGTCCCCTAGCATTTTTTTCTTAGCTGGGTGTAGGGTAAGTTCTAATCTCTCTTAAGGTTACACTTCCCATTCAGCTAATGACCATCCCTGTCTATGGTATGATATTCTATTAGAACCGTGCTACATTTATATTCCTATATTATTATTTGAATTCCATTAAATCCACTACTCCTTCAATGAATATGTACTGAGCTCTCTCTTTCTCCCTCTGTCTCTCTTTCTCTATATGCATACATATATATATATATATACATATATATATATATATAAATATGTACACACATATATACTCACACAAATACAATGTATATAGATAGCATATCCCTAGTGTGATGTATAATCACTGGGTATTTGATTACTACTGCCTAGCACTGCATCTAATTTGACATGTTTTCTTAATTTAAACTCTTTCAACTATCACCTTTTTACTTCTTTTCTATTTCCTGCTACCTTGTTCAAATAAAACAAAGAAATTTTTCTAAAAATATAAAGTTGAAGGGTACTTAGAAAGCTAAGAAAAAAATGTCACCATCAGAATTTCAACAGTATGTTTCATATTCACCTAGAAATAAAAGAAAACAGAAGAATAAAAAGTACCCAGATTAGAAATATATCTTAACTGAACCCTGCAAAAGTACTATAGAGTTTGAATTATTTTTCTTAAGAAGAATGAGGCCTACACATCATTGAGCTCCAGATTTGGGGGAAAGGTTCTAGCCCACTGCTTTTCGGCACTTGAATCGGCTTAAAGGGAATTGTCTGCCGTGCTTGATGATTTGGCAGATTCCGGAAACTGCTGGATGTTCTGGGCTCAGTGGAATAGAACACCAGAGGCTGAAACTGATTCATGATCCACTTAGTGGAGAAGGAAAATGTTTTTACCTGGGGGAGTTATCTTTTCCTCTAACATTTTGTCCTGGGTTGTGGTTTGGAATAATTTCACAACATTCCCAAGTAGAAGTATTTTTTCAGTGCTTTCAGTATAGTGATTGATGCCTTTGGGTGAAAAGCTAGTGCTGTACATAAACTGTTAATTTTTGGCTTGCCTTCACAACTTATTTTGTTGTTGTTGTTGTTTAGTATTCTTATTTAAAATATTCTGAAATAAGACTTACGACTCTAGAAAAATCCTTTTTTCCAAGTTATAAACGAAAAGTGAATTCAAGAAATCTATAAAAATGCCACTGGCTTTTGTAGAATAGAAGAGTTGGAAAATGCTTTCATGTACACAATCTTATTTGATGGACGGTGGTCCCATGAAAGAGGCCTAAGAGGTAACTTGTCTACACTGGCTCAACTCTTAAGTGTCCCAAGATGTTCTCTCTGATTCCAAGTTTTGGATCTTTCTATGAGAACTCACTGCCTCTAATATTCTGTATTATTTCTGTCATCTAAAATATTTTTCTGCCTGTATGTATTTTACCTACCCATTCTAACTTGATGATCCAGTTGAAAAAATTATAAGGAAGTCAAATCTCTTTAATTATTTGCTGTTTGTGTTGAAGCTATTGCATATATTCATTTCCTTAGATATTCATTATCTTTCACCATTTTAATTCCTTTTCTGTGTTTAGAGAAAAATCATGGTTTATGAAAGTCACTGAGAGATAATTATCTGCCTGTAATTGATGGTAACTGCTTGGAATTTTCCAGGGACTATGTGGATTATGGCTGGTCATCGCATTAGAATCTGTCTCATGGGGTTCCATCGTGCTGTTTGAAAAACTATGAGGAATAGTAGGAAACTACTAAGAATTTCAGCCTAAAGTGACCCAAGTGGCTTACTCTGGATCCTGTGTGATATTTTTCATTTTTAATATGAAGACTGGGATTTGTGATTTAAATTTTATTTGGTGAAAATCTTCCTGCTGTAAACTTGAGCTTTATTTTGTCTATTCTTTATTTCCATGATTTCTCCCATTTTATTATTAGAGAATTAGAATAATTTGAATGCAAAGCACCACCTCCCCCAGAAAACCTTTTTGATAAGTGCCAGAAATTTCATTTTTCTGTCCTTGTTCACTAGTTTGCATGATCATGAATTATCTTTTGTTTTCTAGTTAACGTATTTATACTTGCTTCATCTCCTCCCCTTCTCCACCCCAAGTCCAGTTCTCCATCTAGGTTCTTAGGGACGTGACCTCTACTTTGTTTCCCTAATAGTTATTGTGACAAAATTTTCTGAATTCTTGGTCTGGAAAAATTCAGAATATATAAAATGGGAATAGTAAAATTTAAAAATCTATCAGATGTGCCATAGGACCATGCATTATAAGAAAACAGAATATCAGAGAGGTATATGAAATTCTCAGATATTCCCCAAATTTCCTTAGCTTAGGGATTCCATTTTTGCCCAGGCAGAATTTTTAAAATTCTATTTTATTGTGAATATAATGGACATATGTAAAACTGCATAAAGTAAATAATACTGATGCAAAAATTGTATCCACGTCGCTGCCACCTAGGTTAAGAAACAGAACATTGCCAGAATCCCAGAAAAACTCTGCATTGTCCATCCCAACTCTGCTGATTTTTATGCTATCCACTTCCTAACTTTCCTTTCAATTTTATATCAATCATGCAGTCTGTATGGATGCTGTTAGTTCTCCACCCTACCTCTCACATCTCCTTTAGCAGATGCTGTGAGTTTTGCATGGCAAAAATTCACAGCTGCCCAGTTATCTGGAGAACCGCCCTTGGCCAAATGGGAATTGCTACCTGGGAAGCTGTGTCTCCTCTCTCTGTAGCCCCAGTACTGACTGGCAGTGTGGCCCAAAAGGCCAGTCCTGGAACTCAAAGTTGAACTATGTGATGCTCTGGGGTTTCACCTTGGGATCAGACTGAGCTACTCTCTAGCTGAGACCTCATTTTTGCAGGCTTTATCCTGCTTCCTTTACTCCCCTTCTCCTGACAGCAGTCTTCCCATAAATGAATCCCTTGAACAAGAATCTCTGTCTCAGGCTCTGATCCTAGGGAGCTAGAGCTAAGACACCTCCAGTATCAGTTTCCTATTGTCTTATAACATACTACAACAGCCTTCGTGTCTTAAAATAACATTCATTTTTGATCTCACAGTTTCTGTGGGTTAAGAACTTCCAGGTATGACTTAACTAGGTCCTCTGCAAGGCTGCAATCAAAATTTTGACTGAGTTGGGGGATCTCATCTGAAGGTTTGACTCCAGAAGGATCTGTTTCGAAGCTCACTCAGGTTGTGAGCAGAATTCATTTCCTTCCAGTAGGAATGAGGGCTTCATCTTATTGCTGGCTGTCAGTCAGCTAGAAACACTTGCAGGAATTCAACAGTAAATCCTTGCCATGTGGGTCCCCCAGCATGGTCACCTGCTTCATCAAAACCCAAAAGGAAAAGAAAGAGAGACTCCAGCAGGACAGATGTTAGAGTCTTATGTAATGTAATCATATATACATAATTGTGTACATCCCATCACTTTTTGCTGTATCCTTTTGGTTAAAAAGAGAGTCACAAGTTCCTCCCACATTCCAGAGGAGGGGATCACACAAGAGTGTGAACCTCAGGAGCTGGGAAGTATGAGGGCTACATTAGGAATCTGCCTGCCACACATCCATAGCCTATTTAGACTATTTTTTTTTAATTAATTAATTTATTTATTTATTTTTGGCTGCATCGGGCCTTCATTGCTGCGCATGGGCTCTCTCAAGCCGCGGCGAGCGGGGGCCACTCCTCATCGCGATGCGTGAGCTTCTCATTGCGGTGGCTTCTCTTATTGCAGAGCACAGGCTCTAGGCTCGCGGGCTTCAGTAGTTGTGGCTCGCAGGCTCAGTAGTTGTGGCGCACGGGCCCAGCCGCTCCGCGGCATGTGGGATCCTCCCAGACCAGGGCTCGAACCCGCGTCCCCCGCCCTGGCAGGCGGACTCCCAACCGCTGTGCCACCAGGGAAGCCCCTAGACTATTTTTGTCTGTTTTTGAATTTATGTATTTGGGATCATGCACCATGTACGTGTTGTGTCTATTTTATTTCCCCCCCCTTTTTTTTATATATGCATACCCACTCTTCTCAAATCATTTACTGTATTTTTAAGATTTATCTGTGTTTTGCATGTGGTTATAGTCTACTCATTTTTATTTCTGTGTAATATTCTATTTAATGAAAACCAGTAAATTATTTTTTCATTCTGCTATTGTTAGACATATTGTTGAATTGAATTGTTTCCATTTTGTTTTTGCTATAGCAAAATATGCAATTATGAAGATAATTGTGCATGTTTTCTGATGCATATAGTCTCACTTCTCTGTGAAACTGTGCTTCTCAAATTTTAACACACTTAAGAGTTATCTGATGGACTTGTTAAAACCCAGATTCTGGGACCCAAACACAGAGTTTCTGTTTCAGAGGGCCTTGATGGGGATTCGAATCCCAGCATCTTCCCAGGTGACGCTGATGCTGGCGATCTGGGGGTCCACACTTGAGGAAGCACTGCTATAGAATGCATTCTTAGGTGTGGAATTGCAAGGTCAAGAGTATTAGTATTTGTTAATGCATATATCTGGTGAATTTAATATTTTTTACTCATGTAGACCATTTCTCTAATAATTCTCCTTGCCTTAAAATTTGTTTTCTTTAATATTACTATAGTTACATTAGATTTTTGAGAGGAATTTGTTTGATTGATTTTTTAAAAAATCATTTTACATTCAAGATTTTTGTAAACACTAACTTCAAATGTGTATATTATAAAGGGCTTATACCTAGTTATTATTTTTAAAAACCAGTACAATCATTGCTTTTTAACTTAAGTGTGTGGTTAATTTACATTTAATGCAATTACCAAAATATTTGGTTTTAAATTGATTATATTCTTATGTGATTAGTAACTATTTTGCCTGTTCCATATTCCCTTTTTTTCTTTGTTGCTGCACACACACACACACACACACAAACATGAATATTTAAGAGTTTGGAAGTTATAAATTTTTTAACTTCCAAATTTTTAAACAGATCTATTTGTGGGTATAGCCTAGAGATAATAATATGCACCAATAATTTATCAAAGATTAGTAATTATCTTTACCTGAACTGTTCTTTCAGAAAATGTGAGGGTCTTAGCATATTTTATATTCAATTACTTCCTCCCAATTTATATGCTATTATTTTATGTTTTAATTCTATTTCTATATATTAAACCCCACAAGATGCCTTTAATTTTATTTTCTATTTTCAGTGTTTATTTAAATTTACCACATATGTACCATTTTCCTTGCTCATCATACTTTCCAGCATTTCTGAGGTTATCTCCATGAATGTAGTAAGAATGGTTGTTTTACTGTCTATACCTGCTAATTCCAGCATCTGGATTCCCAATGTATCTCTTTCCATCTTCTGTTGTTCCTCCTGATTTGGCTCTTCTTATGTGTCTCATTATCTTTCTTTTTGGACATTGTATTCAAAAATCACTTTTGAAATAATTTGAGGCCGAAAATGGCATTTGTTTGTTTTCCAGAGAAGATAGAATAGTCAGGGCCATGGCAAAAACAGAATTCACTTGAAAGGATTAAGGGACCATTTACAGAGTTTTGTGGGCTAGAAAACTGACAAAGGATGTTGAGTTGCCTAGTCTGAGTTTGCAGGGACACAGGGCAGTAGCAGTGAAAGGCCACCTGAGGGCCTTTACTTGTAGATGGATGCAGCCAGTGCCAGAAATGCAGCACCAAAGCAGGAATGCGGGTGGGAAAGGCAATGTCCTGATTTCTCTGTCCTCCCACCATCTGATCTCCTGCCCCTGCTTTTCTTTGTCTAAAACCAAACAGAAGCCAGGGGACAAGGGAGCCTGGGTAATGCAGTCAATGATGGGTAGTGACACTGCAGCAAAGAGCAGGGAAGAGAAGGGCAGAAAGTAGATTTGGAGAGCAAATGTGGAATAACAAGTATAGTCGATGTAGTTTTTTCTTCTCTTAGGCTCCTTGCTGGGGCCAAGGCTTGAGTCTTTCTGGGACACCAGAAATATAGTCCAGTCACTCACTGTCAGGACGGAGAGCCTCCAGACCTGAACCCAGAGGAGTGGTGACTCACCCAAGTCTCCTGTCGTGGTGGGTACTGTATGCCACCCTCTGCTCAGTGAGTCTACTCACAGCAAAATTCTACCTTTCAGCTTTTGTCAGTCAATCTGTAAAATCTCCAGGGCAGAATCAAGGCTCAGCTCTAATGTTCTTTGACTTCCACCTGGCAGTTACCCACTCCCTTTAATGTTTTTACTAGAAATTTTGAAGGGAGATAGGGACGACCTAACTATTTGGTTTGTCTCCAGTAGGAGAGTTGGACAGGGGTTGACAAACTATGGCATATGGGACAAATCCCACCCAATGCTTGTTTTTTGTAAATTAAGTTTTATTGGAAAAAACCCATGCTTATTATTAACATATTGTTGATGGCTGTATTCATGCTGCAGTGGCAGAGTTGAGTAATTGTGATAGAGACAGTAGGACCCACAAAACCTTAACACTTATATTTAGCCCTTTGCAGAAAAACTTGGTTGAATTCTGCTATACATGCCCACCGTTTTCAGAAACCAACCATCCTTCCCACAAGAATATTTAAAACATATATAATTCATAGTGTGAAGCATCTTCATGTATACCATCTAATTAAATTTTAGTGGCAAACTCGAGTTGAGCTTCTTTTCCTTATTATTACAGATCTATCTAATGATGGTGATATTAATGAGATGTTCAGTGCTCAAATTGAAGTTAATTGGAAGGAAAATAAGTGGAAAGAAGTGGTCTAGATTATTGGAAAAAGCTAATCAAACTGCCACTGATAGAGATAAATAGAAAACTATAACTTTAACATGATTAAAATCTGATTAAGAGATTTAATTAAATGTGCACACATAAATATAGGCATATAATCATATAAACCACATTTTGATAATTGCTAGCACCTACTGTGTGGCTGTATTGTGCTAGAATTTTTATGTGCAGTATCCCAATCAAGTTCCAATCTCTGAGTCTCTGTTGAGTTAAATTATAATTCTTCTCATTTTACAGATGAGTAGACTGAGTTCCAGAAAGTTTAAGCAAGGTTGATCGTGATCTCAAGCTTGCAGGTAACAGTCATGGGATTTGGATCCACTGTAGAGTAAAAGCATCAGAAGGACCAGCCAGGGCCATTTCATGTACCCCCTTTAGAAAACAGTTCAGCCCCAGTAGGTTTTGTTTATGTTAAACACAATAACAATCCCACCTCTGACTTTTTTTTTAATACAACGCTTTCAGCTGTATACTGGACAAAAAGTCAAATGGCCCAGACAGAAATATTTCCTTCTAAGAAACAGTAGGACAAATCTGATTGATTTGGGCTGAGAGGTACTGACAATTCACAGTAGCCAGCTGAAATTGCCTTTCCAACTGAAGTGGTTAAACCTGGGCTAGAGGACTGCAGTCAGCTTGCACCTGCTGCCCGAAACCTTTGCAGCTCTTCAGAGGCACCGCGGGTCTTTGAGGTATCTTATGGCTCTGTTCTGTATTTATTATGTTCGTGAATATCAAAGAAGTGGAGGGCAAGTTTGGAAGCTTTAAATAAACTACAGATATGCTTTGGGAGCTTCTAATTGCATTTTAAGTTGTATTTTATGTGTACTCTTTAGAAAACATTTTTTTCCCCCTGTAAATTCCTAAGAGACTATTCCTTAGCCTGAACTGAACAACTGGAAAGTTTTTGTCTCTTAAATCCAATTGATTTTTAGGTTTCTGTAACTTCCTAATGTCCTCGATTGCTTTCCAAGCAAGATATTTGTACTTAGAGGACTTTGTTTTGCTTTAACTTTGCCAAAGATTTGCCCCGAGTCTGAGGCCAACATGGAACTAATTGAGCCCCTAGAAGGACAACTTTATCTTGACTGATAAGTAATAGAAAATGGGGTTATTGTTGCAGAAGACTTACAGGCTTAACTTTAGCAGCTGTGAATATTGAAATAGATTTAAAATGTTTTTGTTTTTAAGATAATTAAGTAAAAAATGCACAATTAAATTCTAAATAATGTTATACCAGTAGGCGTGTTTACATATTGTAATTAGTCTGAGGTGAAAAATGAGCTAAGTAGGTGACTGAACCACTAGAATATTTCCAGTGTTAGAGTGTTTCATCGCTTCCTTCCCTATTTTCTGCTCCAACATCCCTATTTTTTTTTTTTTAGATTTTATTCCAACCACTTTAATAATAACATTAATTAAAAACAATCTATACAAGCCAGTTACAACACAGATATCAGGTTACTTGAAAAAGCAAAATTCAACTACATGCTGTCTACAAAAATGCACACTAAATATAAAGACATAGGTTCAGTAAGTCAGGAAGAGAAAAACAAATACCGTATGCTAACACATATATATGGAATCTAAAAAAAAAAAAAAAAAAAGGTCATGAAGAACCTAGGGGTAAGACGGGAATAAAGACGCAGACCTACTAGAGAATGGACTCGAGGACACAGGGAGGGGGAAGGGTAAGCTGGGACAAAGTGAGAGGGTGGCATGGACATATATACACTACCAAATGTAAAATAGATAGCTATTGGGAAGCAGCCGCATAGCACAGGGAGATCAGCTCGGTGCTTTGTGACCACTAGAGGGGTGGAATAAGGAGGGTAGGAGGGAGGGAGATGCAAGAGGGAAGAGATATGGGAACGTATGTATATTTATAGCTGATTTCACTTTGTTATAAAGCAGAAACTAACACACCATTGTAAAGCAATTATACTCCAATAAAGATGTTAAAAAAAAAAAGACAGGTTCAAAGCAAAAGGATGAAAAAATTCACACTGTGAAAACACTAAGCAAAATAAAGTTGTAAAAGCAGTATTAATAAATTTTTTATAGAAAGGGGGAAAGCTATACAAAAGATTAACCATTTTTACAGTAGTAATATAGTTTGGTCGATTACATGTGTAGGTAATTTATTAATTACATCCCTATTTTAAAATTTGCAATATATTAGTCATGAAGAGAGAGAAATGTAGGGGAGGATAGTATAGAAAGGCAGAAAGGTTAGCACTTAAAATTTTTTTGTTTTATTGAACTATAGCTGATTTACAATATTGCATTAGTTTCAGGTATACAGCAAAGTGATTCAGTTACACATATTTTTTTTCAGATTCTTTTCCATTATAGGTTATTACAAGATACTGAATATAGTTCCCTGTGCTATACAGTAAATCCTTGTTGTTTATCTCTTTTATATATAGTGGTATGTATCTGTTAATCCCCAAATTCTAATTTATCCCTCCCCCCACCCCTTTCCCCTTTGGTAACCTTAAGATTTTTTTTCTATGTCTCTGAGTCTGTTTCTGTTTTGTAAATAAGTTCATTTGTATTATTATTTTTTAGATTCCACATATAAGTGATGTCATATAATATTTGTCTTTGTCTGACTTACTTCACTTAGTATGATAATCTCTAGGTCCATCCATGTTGCTGCAAATGGCATTATTTCATTCTTTTTAATGGCTGAGTAATATTCCATTGTGTATATATACCACATCTTCTTTATCCATTCATCTGTTGATGGACACTTAGGTTGCTGCCGTGTCTTGGCTGTTATAAGTAGTGCTTCTGTGAACACTGGTGTGCATGTATCTACTCAAATTAGTGTTTTTGTCTTTTCTGGATGTGTGCCCAGGAGTGGGGTTGCTGGATCATATGGTAACTCTATTTTTCATTTGTTAAGGAACCTCCATACCGTTTTCCATGGTGGCTGCACCAATATATATTTCCATCAACATTCTAGGAGGGTTCAGAAAGGTTAGTACTTTATCACAAGGCAAACTGTCAAATCATAGACCATCACTGGAGAATCAATTCACTTGTAGATTCAAATATGTGATCTCAACATAATGTAGCATGAGCGATTGCAGAAGGTTGATCTCTGTGTTTCTCATAATGTATCTTTTAACAAACATACAGTGCATGAAGTCTTGTCTCACACAACTTGAAAACATTCAAAACTATTTTTGTGAGTTACCTTTATATGTCTTCTGTAGGACAAAAATAAAATAAGGAGATGGCCTAGAATATTTTTTATGAGACAATGAAATGGCCTCATAAGGGTTGAGAAAAGAATATCAGTCCATTCAACTTTGCTTGCAATAATTTTTCAGTTTTAAACCCTTTTCTAGTTAATAACTACTCTGCCACACACACACACACACACACACAAACACACACACACACACACATCCATACCCAAGGGTTAATACTATCCTAACAGTTCCACCGTCATAGATTAGTTTTGCATACTTTGGAAACTTATACATGTGGAATCATACAGTATATATTCTTTTATGTCTTTTTTCATCCATGAGATTCACCCATGTCATTGAATTTAGTTTTAGTACATTCATTCTCACTGATAATAGTCTTAGTACTATTCATTGTGTGACTGTACTAAACATTATTTATTAATTTTACTTTCAAAGATATTTGGTTTCTGGGGCCACCCTTAAGGGATGAAGAATCCTGGACAAATGTTTGTTTTTTTGTAAGGTCTTGCCTATATAAGTGATATGGTTAAAAATTAATTACAAATTTATGGGCCCATATGAATATAGTGATTTACCAATAAACATTTAGAATCATAAGTAGAGAAGAGGTACCTACATACTTGTTTATTGGTCATCCAGTAGACAAAAAGATTCCTCATAATGTTCAGGTATCTTTTCATTCAGGTCCAGGAACTGTGTCTTCATGTTCTTTATTATCAAATGTCCTATTCCTGGCTAACTTCCTTGTTCATGCCACAAGGAAAAAAGATAGCAACACTTACTATCCATAATGTCATGGCTCTTCACAACCTGTTGGTATTGAAACAGTATAGGTCTTTTTGCCCTTGAATTTCCCTAATAGCTTTTATTAAATGCTGGTTACCTCATTACCCGTGATATTGCATCATCCACTGTGCCACCTGTGAATACTGGCTTCCAATGACTCTCTCAAAAATGTTACTTCACTTCATTGATTATGACCACAAATGTAAGTCTTATCCATAATATGTAGGAAAGAATCAACAATAATTCATTTTTTAGTCATGTTAAATTTACCATTCATAATTTTATAGGATAAACATAAAACAACACATAACTGTGTCCTATCTTTGACCATGATCGCTACAATTCTAGAATGTGATATCTTTCAATGCCTTCTACATCCTCTTACCATTGGGGATGACAGGCTAGGAGTCTGTCAACAGAGCAAACAGTGTGGGCTTGCTTACATAAGGAATGTCCCTGCCTTGTGCAGTACATCCATCTTAAGACCAATGGAGGGAAGCATTATGTTGTCCCACTTGTTGGAAGCAAGAAAAGACACAGATCAAGAGGACCCATGGACATTACAGAGCATCAGTCTGGATAGCCTGTGGAAGAGGTAGGCATGACCAACCCTGGAGGACTGGCTGATATGTGATATGCATTCTGTGGAGAGGATAGGGAATTGTACTATGTGCCTGGGGTGGGATGTGTGCTGCAAGCCCCACCATTGCCAAGTGCAATAGCCTAGAGGTGACAATTAGGTAAGAGTTGACACATGGGCATACACAGATGGCTCATGTTCAAGGGTTGGCAGTGGACTGTTGGTAGCCCAGAGCTTGTATCTATCATGTGTCACCCAAAATCAGTATATTAGCACCATTCTGGTGACTCAATCTCATATGATACAATAAAGCTACAACAACAAACCAAACATTTTCCAGCCAAGGAGTCCCGGATCTCCTTGGAGCAACTGGTCAATCCCATGAGTGGCATTGAGAGTTGGAAAGTACCCAGAGGAATGAAATAGGGACCAGGACCCATGTGAGACCTAGTCTGGGCTCAGACACACCACATGGATGGCATTGCTAACTCCAGCTGATCCTACCCACTAGAAAGAGACTGGAAATTTCAAGGATGACACTCCAATGCATGGGACTCCTTGAGGCATTGCTAGGTAGGGCACTACTTGTTTATGGACAATATGTTGGGTTGTTTCTAGTTTCAACCATTGCAAATAAAGCTACTATGAACATTCTCAGTGCACATATGAACTGATTTCTGCTAGCCTTATACCTAGGGTGGGATTACTTGATTATAATGAATTATAATCGAACATAACATGCATGTTAACTTTAGTAGATCCTGACAGTTTTCTAGAGCATTTATATCAAGTCACACTCCCAGTAGCATGATAATACCAGAACTTCACATTCCTCTCAATATTTCGTGAGGTCATTATCATTACTTAAAAAAAAAAAAGTAGCTCTTCTAGTGGATTCAGTGGTACTTCATAGTGGTTTTCATTCAGATATTCCTGATGAATAATGACATAGAGAACCTCTTCATATGCTTATTGGCCATGTTGATATCCTTGTTGAATTACCTGTTCATCATTTTTTCTTATTGCTTTGTAGAAGTCTTTTTGTTATTAATTTATTGGAGTTCTCAATGTACATCTTTAATACTAGTCTTTTATTGGTATCTGTATTGCACATATCTTTATCCTATATAAGGTTTGCATTTTCATTCTCTTAATGGTGTCTTTGAGTGACAGAACATTTTAATTTTAATGCAATTTAATTTATCAACATTTCTTTTATTGTTAGAGTACTTCTTCCTCCTTGAGAAGTCTTTGTTTAAACCAAGGGTATGATATACTCTCTTTCGTTTTCTTCTAGGTACTTTATTATTTTATTTTTCTCATTATTCCAGTTGTTCTAGCATCAGTTATTGAACCTTTCATATTTCCCCCACAGCATTGCACTAGCATATTTATGGAAAAGCAAGTGATGTGTAAGTGTGAGCAGGATTCTGGGATCTCTTTTCTGTAACAATGGATCTTTTTCTTTTAACCTTGTACCAATACCACAATGTTTTAATTACTATAGCTACACAAGAAATCTTAATATCTTAGAGTATATTCCCTTTAAATTTACCCTTTTTCTTAAAAATTTCTTCACTACTCTTGGTCTTTCTGACATCATTCATACCTTTGTGCATTATCAGAATTCCATCTAGGATAATTTTTCTTGTACCTGAAAAACTTCCTTTAGTTTTTCATTTCAGTGTATGTACCCTGGACATAAATAATCTCAGATTTATTTGTCTAAAATATCTTTATTTTGCCTTCATTTGTGAAGCATATGTTTGCTATGTATTGAATTCTAGATTGGCAGGTTTCTTTTTTTTTTTAAGGTTTCAAATTGTTTCAAGAAGTGTTTTTGTTTTGTTGTTGTTTGCTCTCATTGTTTCTGATGAAAAGTTAGCTGTAGTTAGGCCTTATTATTGGTCCTTTGAAGAGAATTTTATTTTTTGTTCCATTTTATTGTCCCTTCTGGCTGCCATTTTCTTTAAAAAATTATTTTAGAACAGGTTTAGATTAACAGAGAAATTAGAAAATTAATTCTGAGAGTTTTCATATTCCCTGTACCCAGTTTTCCGTCTTATTAACATCTTACATTAGTGTAGTATATTGGTTACAATTCCTGAACCAATATTGATACATTATTAACTAAAGTCCATACTTCACTTAGATTTCCTTATTAAATCCATCTATTAAATTTTTAATCTCAGTTGTTATTGTCATTGTTGTTTCAGTTCTAGACCTTCTATATGATTCCTTTTACTGAGTCTCATTCTCTGGTGAAATTTGTCATTTTTACCTTAATTTTCTTGACATTTTAATCATATTTATTTTAAAGTCTCTGTCTAACATCTCCAGTATCTGTTTTACCAATGGCTCTGTTTCTGTTTTATGTTTTTCTTTTGGTTTTTGATCATGTGGTCTTCAATCCTTGCACGCCTTTTGATTGTGTGCTGGACATTGTGTATGAGCATTTAGGTGATGTTATCTTTCTTCAGAAAGGATTCAGTTTTCTTCTCACAGACAAATAAGGGAAGGACCAGTCATTGTACTATAGTCAAGTCTTGATTTCAGCCATTCTTAGGGCAGTTTTTCCTTTTTTGCTATGGGGTAGCCCTTTAGAGTCTCATGTGAAATTTTGGGTTTTTACCAGGAACCTTTATATGTATGTATATATTAAAAAATTTTTTTGAATAAATAAATATAAAATATGTATTTAAAAAGTTTTCAAGTTGACTTCTAAATGAAGCATTGATACTATGAATATTGCCCTTTTAAGCCTAAGATCCCCTTCCATTTTATTTCTTAGGCTAATGCTCTGGATTCACATAGATAACATCATTTAAGCAGATTCTCAATGTATATATGCTGTTCATTCATTCAACAAATATCTATTGAATGCTAACTCAGTGCCAGATTCTGTGCTAAGTGCTAGTCATACAGTGGTGAGGAAAACACATGGTCTCTGTCCCCATGGAGCCTACAGTTCGGTGGGGAGGAACAGATATTCATAAAATGACATAAAAATACAAACTACAAACTGTGAAAATTGTTGAAAAGTAAATGTGCAGCCTCTGTGAGAGCATAGAGGGATCAGATACCGTCTACGAGTTGCCAAACAAAGCCTCGTTATGTTGAAATTTTACCTAAGGTAACATATAATTTCTGTCATTACCCTGAATAATCAGCAAGGAATGATTTTCAGTTACAACTGGAGTTACAGCTTTTTTTCTGAATGTAGCACAAAGTTTCTAATCATCACAAGATCATCACATTAATAAAATTCCAGTGTGTAGGAGGTATCCCACAAGCCTATATAACGTGTGGATAGGTGTCCTTTATTTTAAGAATTACTCTATTTAATGGCATAGGTGGGTGGCGTAGGGATAGAGAAAAAGAGAGTTCTTTGTTATATACTACTAAGTAAAATTAGATATTCAGTGTATTATTTTAAAATTTCGTTTATGCTCCAAGTTGGTGCTGATAGATGGAAAGAAGGATGTACTAATATTTTTTTCAGGGCAAATCACATTTACTCCTGGTCCTTGAGCATAAACTTCCACGCATATGCAAAAATGATGCAAGTTGACTACCTTGGAAGAGAATACCTGCCGAATGCTATTGTCACTTGAAATGCTACTGATTTTGTTCTTGCAGCTTTGCCAAGGGAACACTGTGAGCAAAGGAATGGAGGCATGAATGTGTGTAGTGTTCTCAGGGAATGGCAAGCACAACCAGGGAGTGCAAGAGAAGGGCAGAATGGAGTGGAAAAAATAGATTGTACCAGATTATGGGTTGAGGGGTATCTTGCTAAGAATTGGTAGGTAGGGGGGAGCCACTGAAATGGTTTTGTGTGTGTGTCAGGGAAAATATCTGTTATTTGGTAAAATTGATCTGAGAAACCTGAGATAGTAGATTGAAAGAGGAAAGCTCTGGACTGTGAGAGTGGTTGAAGCCATCATAAGTCTGATAAGGGGTGATGCTCAAGTGTTTCGGAAATATAACCTATGATTAAAAATAATCTCTTTGTTTTTTGTTTTTGTTTTTGTTTTTTTTGCTTTTGGAGGAAGTCCAACAACAGGGGAATTTTAATGAATCTGATAGGATTGAGAGAAACTGATTTTTAAAAAACCCTCACTTTTTGGAGAATTGATCTGTATTGAATAATTTGGGGTTCTTTAGGTGATTTTCACATTACTTAAAGCATTCTATGTTCTGACCTTTTGCTTTTTGACTCCCTTAAACCATGCTGCCCCCAAATTTAAGAATACATTAATGTAAATATATAAGGAAATCCTCATCTTTATCATTTGCTACTGAGCCCTAGACAGTTCTGATGTAAATCATTTTAGAAGCTTCCCTAATTAAAATGGAAACCCATTGTGTCAGTTTGTCTGACAGTACAGCACATTTGAATGTTTGTTTGAATATAGCTTTTAGGCTATTGACAAAAATTTGAGACTGAGGCCAAGCTTAGCAGCATGGGCCCAGAGAAAGACCAAAGCCAGGCATGAATATTTACTGACAGGCGGTTAAGCAAAACAGCCACTCTGCTGTTTGTCTTTTCACTGTCCTGGATATTTGCTTCTTATTAATCTTTTAGATGTATGCTTCTTTTGCTGAATCCATTATTAAACAGAGAACAGACTGTGTTCGCATTGTTTGTTCTTGCTCAGGTTGATGGAGAAAAAATGTGTTAGATATAGTTAGAAGAAATTGTATTACTTTTCTAATTACGTGCATTTACAAATAGAACAAGGTTTCTGTAAGACACTCTGTATTTTTTGTTGTTTTTAGGTGAGAAAAATGTATATCTTAACACTAGATTATAAAGAATGATCTCACAAATTCTCTAAAATCTTTTCCCTGTTCCCTGCGAATTTTAATAGACTTATAAAAGCAATTATGCTGATAGGTTTTTGTGATGTACAAAATACACTGGATTTTGTGTTTCACAGGCCGACTAAGGATTGTTATTTAGGATGATTTTGCCATATTTATCTGCAGTTTTAATTATTGCCTTATAATAATGAAAAGTAACATTATATTGTTTTATTAATATTATGGATCTATGTATCCACAATTCTCTTTCTTTTAACAACCTTGCAATTTAGAGATTAAAGTGACTGAGGCCCAGAGAGTTTAAGTAACTTGCCTGATATCAACTAACTATAAAGACATTGATATTCAAATTTAAGTCTGTCTCCAAAGAGCCTGTTTTTCTCTAATACACCCTGCTGCTTTTTTATAGAGATGAATGTCACACCAAATTATTTTTCTTCTACTCAGGGGGGTAGGATGAGGCATGGAGGAGTTGTGCCTTGACAACGTGAAGCAGTAAGATCTCATTGTAATAGAAAATGGCAGCCAGTCTTCTGGTGGCCTGCTTAGTAGTGTCTCAAAATAAAGAATTCAGTTCTGGTGATGGCAAATTCTTGGCAACTAACAGAAAGAAGCAAAATACAAACACTTTGAACTAGGCTTCTAGAACTGTTACTTCTATGTGAGGGAATTATACTTTTGTCTTTATATTTTTCCGAAGTATTAGTTTCAGGAAAACCGAATCTCCACTTCAGTTTGACCTGAATGGGATGTGTGAAGCCTTATAACTTACTGCCTGATGGATGGTGTCACGGTGAGTGGCATGTACAAGGAGGGAGTCAGTGATCCCAAACTTTCCAAAGCTTGATTTGTATTTTAAAAATGTGTATGTCTAGCCGAAAGGAAAGATAACGTTCAGTGGTGAGGAAGCAGATTTTGGTATTTTAAAAGTCCATATTGTTAAACTGTGCAATTGGAATTATATCAGGGATTAACAAACCACAGCCCTTAGGACCAAATCTCCATCATCTGAGATCTGTTTTTGTATGGTCCCCCCAAATTAAGAATGGTTTTTATATTTTTAAAGGGTTGTAAACAAAACAAACAAACAAAAAACCCCAAAAGCAAAGAAGAATATGTGAGAGACCTTACGTGGCCCTCAAAGCCCCCAAATGGTTGCTATCTGCCTGTTTACAGAAAGTTTGTCTATTCCTGAACTAAGCAATGGAAGTTAAGATATCTAAACATATACCAATTCTATTCCATGCAGCTTGCCTTAGAGAAACAATAGATTTGGGCTTGAATCCTATTTACTGCTTGTGTGAACTTGGGCAGAGTACACAATGTTCTTGAGGAACCCTTACTCATCCTTGAAATAGGTATAATATTACCTATGGCATAGTATAGTCAGGAGGATTCTATATGTAAAGAGAGTTTTAAGTGCCAAAAGCAGATTGCAAAGTAGAAAGTAGAGTATAATCTCATCATTGTAAAAATATGTTTGTTTTTATGATTGTAATCACATGAAAAATGCCTGGGAACATAGCCACTGAATTGTTAACAGTGGCAAATCCTGGAGAATGAGAATAAAATAAAAGACGTTTACTCTTTATTTTATATAGTTCTGTACGAAAACTTTTATAAGGCACTGCTTTGTTAATTGTCAACTAAAAGTAATTTAAAAGTTTTTGGCGTACAATAGGGATAGGCTAAGTGTTGATCCCTCCTTGCTCCTTAAAGAAGGGAAAAAGATCCTCCCGATAGCTGATTCTAATTTGTGGATTGGAACAGCGTTGTGGAAAGGCTTAAGTTTAAACCTGGGAGAGCAGAGCTCAGATTTTTTAGGAGAATAAACATGCCGTCTTTTAAAATGTATTTTATAGTTAACAATTTTTAACATCTTGACTTCTAAAAGGGAGAGCAGATTCACTACTTCATTTCAGGTTTAGCTTCTAACTATGTGGCAGGATGGGGTGTCCTCACAATAGGATGCCATTTTCTCCATGTCTCACATGGGGAAGATTCCACCACTTGTATGTCCTTCTGGACTCTCTTTTGTCCCTGAAGTCAAATTCATGGATAGCTCAGCCTAACCTCAGTGGACCCAACACTTCTGTTATTACAGGCAGTTACCGCAATTATTTCTGTAATTAATAAGAAATTACAGAAATAATTAGTCACCTACTCCTTACATTATAGATCAACTGGGGCTCCACGGGTCTGTAAAAATTTAGGATTCCCTTAGATCAGTAGGCAGGGTTGTCATGGTTTGGCTGTGGATAAGCTTCATCCAGATATATAATGTAACTTGAAAGAGCCCAGTTTCACTTGAAGTTGAGGAAACAGTTCCATTAGTATTATTCCTAAATTTCATGACTTCTTACTCATGCTGCTGTAACTGCTGGAGTCCCAAGACTTTCAAAATCCCCTCATTAAATATCTCAAAATAACCCAGACTTCCTCTAGGCCCCACAAGCCGTAGGATCCTCAGTAAGGTCACTTGAGCAGCTTCTCACCAGGACTGATGGCTACTCTCGTCCTCTGTCATTGCAATGCTCTTTTGTTCGTTGCACAGACCCTGTATATCGTTTCCCATAACTCCCACTCTCTGGGACCAGACTGCCTGCCTCAGATTCCTTTCACACCTGAGATTCTGACTCGCCCTCAAACTCTGTCTTCCTGAGGTGTGTGTCATCCATTTTCACCATCACTTTTGCCTGACACTCTCTCCACTGTCCCTAGAATCACCATTATTCATCTATCCTTTTGACCTTTATGGAAAAGCCTTTCTCTTCCTGGAAATATTTCTTTAATGGGATGTAAGACAGTTGATTTAATTTTATTATTCAGCTCTCTTGAATAGGATTATATCAATGGAGTGACTCTCTCCTGTCAAAGGTACATAAGCAGTGTGGAGATGGGGAGGGGAGATAGGTTGGTGTAAGTTCAAGTTCAATTTTACTTTGCTTCCATCTAAAACCCCGGTAAGGCCTGGTGAATCTCATTTCTCACCTCTCAATGATTATCCCTTAGAGTGCTGTCTTGTCTCCCTGAATCTGACTGAGCACCATTGCTGTCCTTCCTCAGCCAGGCCTTCAGCCATGTCTCCATTTGGTCTGCAATTGTGAATAGGGCTTGGGTCTTTCCTGTAGGAACTGTTTCTTAGGAAAACATTGGGAGATACCTAGTATCTCCCTGTATTCTGTGATTCCTTTTTTTAAATTTTAGAGTAGTTTGAAATTTATTGAAAGTTGCAAAAGATGGTACAGAGTTCTCATATACACCTCACCCAGTTTTTTCTATTGTTAACTTCTTACATCACTATAGTACATTTGTCACAGCTAAGGAACCAGTGTGGGTATGTTACTATTAACAAAATTCAATACTTAGATTTCAATAGTTCTCTGACTCTTAAAGAGATATTTTTGTCAAGAGCACAATGGATATATGGGAGAGTGTTGTCTATTATATTTTGTACTCTCTACTTCTTTGCAGACAACTTGTGACAATTAGTTACTTGGTTGACAATTAATTACACTATTTTCTAGGTGTGTCCTGATCAAATGATTTGAAAGGGTGCCATTAGGGACAAACATTGTTTTTTCATATATCAGCTCTTTGCATTTTTGAAACTCCATAGTAAGAGGACAAATTAGGGTAGACAAAACTAAAAAACTGGGCAGTAGAGGTTTAGGTGAGTCTTTCAAATAGGTAAGAAATAAAAATCATTTTGAATAAGGCAGAATGAAATAAAACAACAAAGATCAACTTAAAAACATGCAAAACCATTAATGTGCCCAAAGAAATTTGGGTTGGTGGTCATAAAGTCTTATATATATACTGTACCTTCTTAAAATATAAAATTCATCTTTATAAATGTTTTGAAGGTGCCATGTATGTGTGTGTGTGTGTGTGTGTGTGTGTGTGTGTTTGAGCTGACAGGATGACATTCATTAAGCAAATAAATAGTGAGCAACTACCTAGGGACCAGACACTGTTAATTACTGGGGATACTGAATAAAGACCATGTTCTTGCCTCCAAGAAGCTTATGGCCTGGGTGGTGATGATCTTACATATGTGTGATCCAGCCAGTTTTTCTTAACTATTTCTCTTCCTCCAATTTATACAGTATTTTATCTGGCATGGCAGGAGATGTCCAGCTATGGGCAATATGACCATCATCATAAATTTGTCATTATCTGCTAAGAAAGAGACACAAACACAAAGTAAGTATCACCTTCATTAACAAATATTTGTTAAGTTCTTGCTCTCTGTAGCACGTTTGCCAGCCACTAGGCAAAGAAAAACAATATAAGACAACACTACCCCTTTGAAAGCTTGTTATTCAGGGTATTTTCCTGAAAAGAAAAACAATGATACAAGGTAGTCTCAGTTAGTTCTGAAGAATATTGCAGATCTAAATTCTCTAGGAGATTAGAAACAGAGGCAATCACTGCTAGCTGGGACTGGCAGGTGAGGAGGCTTCATGGAGGAAAGCTTCTGGTTATGCCCAGAAATGAAACCCTACATGTGCACAGCGTTTTCAAGGGTTGAACTAGGCCAGCCAAGTTTATTAAATTGCCTTCCCCTCCTTTTTTTGGTGTTGGTCTTTTTCTCTTACTTCTTGCCTTCTGTGTGTCAAGGTGACTGCATTGTGGTGACCCCATTGTTCATTTCTTGTTAGTTGAATTAGGAGAAATGGTTAAGATGGATTAAGATGGGCAGCAGCAGCAATCATGCCACCCAGAGAATAATTGAATGTAACAGAGCAAGTATGGTAATTATCCTGGTTGCTTCACTTCTCTGAGTTCCAATTCAGACCTTGAAATCCCCCTATGCCAGTGAGTAACTAACTGGTTATTTGGATGTTGTGCCACAATGTAGACTTTTGGCCTGGAGTCCTAGTTCATGGTAGAAATGAACGCTCATTCTGTACTTTGCCTTGATGTCTTCAAATGGTGTTTTACCCATAGGATATAATTGGAGAATTTCTGTCATACTTCTGTCATAATATTCCAAGTTCAGTTTTCAATTTTCTAATAGTCTTTGTCACATGCATTTTTATTTTAAAAATATAAATGGCACATGGTAAAATAGATAGCTAGTGGGAAGCAGCCGCATAGCACAGGGAGATCAGCTCGGTGCTTTGTGACTACCTAGAGGGGTGGGATAGGGAGGGTGGGAGGGAGATGCAAGAGGGAGGAGATATGGGGATATATGTATATGTATAGCTGATTCACTTTGTTATAAAGCAGAAACTAACACACCATTGTAAAGCAATTATACTCTAATAAAGATGTTTAAGAAAAAAAACAACTCTAAAATGCTATTAAAAAAAAATGGCACATGGTTTTTTGTGCTGCAGTCATGTGTATGTGTGGGTATATGTGTATATATATATATATATATATATATATATATATATATATATATATATATATATATATATATATACACTTTTCCTCCCCCTAAAGAGGTGAATTCTTTAAAGGAAATGAAAATAAAAATTTCATAGGGTGTAGGGCAGAGCAAACGCTCATCACAGACTTATCTGACAAGTCTCTTTAAAGAACCTGTCCACAGATTGAAGATTCACTCTTTGCTCAATTTGCATCCTTGGCCCAATAAATGTTTTATGACCTCCCTGTATGAGCACTCACAGCCAGAAGGAGGTAATGCAAAATTGATCTGTATATTAAAACTGCTGAGCCAAGCGGGCTCGCTCCTGGAATTACACTGATTATGTCTATGTGTGATCAACAGGCCCTACTGAAACACCATAGTATTTGAAAAGACACCCATCAGCTGCATTTTTTATACATACAGTTTCCTCTTTCCCTCCTCCTCTTAACCCTATGGTCCAACTCCCCTTTGGGCTCATGAATAGCAATAAATGTTTTCAGAAAAGAAGATGCTTCACCATTATGCCCCACAGTCTATTATTTCTAGAATACAAAGAAAGACATGGACCTTGGAATCAAACACACAGGTGTTGGAATCCCAGCTTCACCATTTATTTGCTATGTGGATTTGGGCCAATTGTTATAGCTTTCTGGACCTCATATTGCTGTTTTAAAGTGGAGGTAATAGCATCCACCTGCTCAAATTATTGCAAATATAACCAGTATAGTTAGGCTTTCACTGTCCGTGAATATAAAATGAGGTCCATTTCCTTTACTATCCTTGTTACAATGGTGTGAGTTAATACTAGCCTGATGGATCTCCTTAAAACATGCCCTAATTATTTCTGGTTCTCTCTTACATGGGCTAAGAACAGGTTCATTCAGGTTCTTCATTCTGGTGGCTTTTTTTTTTTTTTGATGTGCTGCCAAGATATTCATTTATATAACAATTGTTTTTTATTGAGTACCTATTTTGTGCCAGGAACTTTTCTAGACCATGGGTTATGTCATGAACAGGACAGACAAGATTCCTGATTTCATGAAACTTACAGATGATGGCAGGTAGGGGGTGAGGAAATCAGACAAGATAGATAAATAGTTATAGATAAAGACAAATACTCAAGTAAATAAAGAAGCTACTCTGTAGAGATTGAGTGGAAATGTGGGATAAGGGAGCAACATTAGAGATGGTGGTCAGGAAAGTTCTTCTCTGATGAGCTGACATTTGACTTAAAACCTTGATGGTGAGATGGATCTCACTACGTGAAGATCAGAGGTGAATGAAGAACATTCCAGACTGAAGGAGCAAAGAGAAAGAACCACCAAAATAGAGCAACTGAGGGAAGGGGGCTAAGATTCTGGCCACCCATTCCAACGTGTGTTTTTTTCCCACGCCATCAAACAATTCTCCAACTCTAGCTGGGTGTCCTACAATTCAACTCAGTTCGGACACTATCTACCCAGAGAAAGCATCAGATTCCACAGGTTAAGGGCTTAGTCCCACGAGACTGTTCCCCACTTCAGATGCCAATAGATTGTTACCTGTGCTTCTGACCCACTGGCTGTAAATCAGAGGTTCCTATTACCCTCTCTTTGCATTTGATTAATTTGCTAGAGGGTCTCACAGAACTCAGGAAACTAGTTTATTCGCTAGATTGCCAGTTTATTACAAAGAATATCGAAGGATACATAGGGCAAGTACGGGGAAAGGATGCAGAGCTTCTATATCTTCTCTCAGCATGTCACTTTCCACAAATCTCCAAGTGTTCACCAACCCAGAAGCTCTCCAAATCCTGTCCTTTTGGGTTTTTATGGAGACTTCATTACATAAGCAAAATTAATTAAATCATCAGCCATTGGCAATTGATTCAACCTTCAGCCCCTCTTCCCTCCCAGGAGGTCAGGGGAGTGGGACTGAAGGTTACAACCCTCTAATCCTCTGGTTCCTCTGGTGACCAGCCCTTATCCTTAGGTGACCTAGGGACTTTCCAAAAGTCACCTCATTAACATAACAAAAGACAGGTTTTATTAATTAGGAAATTCCAAGGTTTTTAAGAGCTCTGTGCCAGAAAAAGAGAGGAAGACCAAATATATGTGTTTTATAGTATAAATTACAATATCACAGGGAGAAGAAGTGAGAAAGAGATCTGGTGGTACACGATGAGCCTTGAGAGTTGTGCAGGGACCTGATCATGTATGACAACAGGCAATTAGGAAGACTGGAAGATATTGACATGTTTTAAGCAGATAAGCCACATGATCTGATTTACTTTTTAAAAAGATAATTCTGGTTCCTGGGTGAGTGAGAATATGGGTACAGTAGTGGAAATAAGGAAAATATTTGGCTATCATTGTAGTGCAGGTAAGAGAAGATGGTAGCTGGGTTTTTTTAAGGAGGTAGAAGTGGGGAAAGAGAGAGGCAGAGAAGTGAAGGATTTCATATTGTCAGGGAGGAAGGAATTTCCCTCTACTCTTCTAGGTTCTTCTAGCTGGTTTAAGGATTAAATTGACATGAGGCAGATTAACAGGAGAAAATCAAGCAGAAGTTTAATGGCATGTGTTCATGGAGAGACCTAGGATAACTGAGTAGCCCACTAAAATGGCTGAAACCTTCACCTTAAATACTGTCTTCAGCTAAAGACAAAAGGGATGTTGGGTGTGGTAGTTTGGGACTTCACAGGGGGAGGAAGGCAATTCACATGGAGATTAAAAAGCAAATGTTTGTAAAAAAAATGTTTTCTGGGCCGTGCAGAGGCAGTGGGACATAGAGTGGACGCTGATGCCTCACTGCACCTAGCCCATATTCTTTGCAGATATCTGTATCTGGGGAACAGGCCCTTCCTCTAAATTGTTTTAGGCAGTTGGGGGAAAGGTCTAAGTTTCTTTCCAAGTCTTGTGGGCCTTGATTATTTTTAGCTCAAAATAATCCACATACCAGAGCCATTTTGGGGTGTCAAATTTTGTGCCCCTCCAATACCTACTTCGATATAGAGCCCATGAGACTCGTGGGCTGATTGGATAGAGGATTCAGGCGTGATGCCTAGGTTTAGTTATTTAGCAGTATTTACTGACGTGGGGTAAGGATAAAATTTCTGTTTTTTTTTTGGTGGTGGTGGTTGGGTGGTACAGTACAGAGCGTGAGTTCTGTTTTTTTATATGCTGTGCTTACACTTACTATTGAAGATGGCAACTAAACATTGTCACTCACCATCTGCCTCTACAAGGATTAGGTCACTAGCCACTGCAGTCGCTGTCCTCCAACACACCCTGAAAGTAGTTCAGGTCTGAGATCAGGAATGAGGCACTCTGTGCTCTGGGAAAAACTGGCAGAACAGGCCTTTAAATAGTTAGATATTTTCAGGAGAAGATTTTATAAAGCCACTTTCTTGCATCTCCTCATACCTAGAAAAGCACTAACATGATAAATGGAGACATCTACTCCTCGTGGCTAGCAGCAACCTTCTGCCAAAATGTGTGCTTGATTGCATGTTTCGCCCTTCACCAAAATCACATATATACTGACCTCCCCCCCTTACCTCTTCAGAGTAGTTCCTCAGAGCTATCTGAGAAACTGTCTTCTGGGCTACAGTCCTCATTTTGCCCCAAATAAAACTTACCTCACAACTCTCATGTTATGCTTTTTTTTCTTTCTTCCAGTCAACAGAGATGTCAAGAGGTTAGATATACAGTCTGAAATTCAGAGTCAAGAGAGGGGTGGGAGATTTAAATTTGAGAGTTATGAATATATATGGCATTTAAAATAATGTTTTTGGATGAATCATTGGGGAATATGAATGGGAAATAAAAGAAGAGTTTATAGAATCTTTAGGATAAATCTGATATTTAGAAGTTGTCTAAAGAGGGGGAGAAAGTAAACATTGAGAGAGAGAGAGAGAGAGAGAGGGAATCAATGAAGTTTGGGAAAAAAGTGAGATAGTGCTTGATGTTTTGGAATTTAAGGAAAAAACCTGTTTCAGAAAGTCAAGAGTGTTTGACTATATAACATACTGCTGAGAAGTGAGCAGGAAGAGACAGAAAAGGGATTATAAAATTTGGCACATGGAGGTCATTGACAGGATATTGACAAATGCTGTTTCATTGGAGTATAGAGAATG
This sequence comes from Eschrichtius robustus, assembly GCF_028021215.1. Lineage (NCBI taxonomy): Eukaryota > Metazoa > Chordata > Mammalia > Artiodactyla > Eschrichtiidae > Eschrichtius > Eschrichtius robustus. The sequence continues at coordinate 73,012,596 of NC_090833.1, forward strand.
AAAACCCAATTGAAGTGATTTGAAGATAGGATAGGAGTTACAGAAATGAATTTTGAGAGCTGTTTTGAGACATTTGACTGTTGAGGAAAGTAAAGATAAGAGACACTCTTTGGAAGGGCATGACAGGTCCAGGAGGTTGTTTATTTATTTTCCAAATGGCAGATATAGAGCCTGTGTATTTGCCAATGTTGATAACATTGGAGAAGAATAAATTCATGGCTCTGGAGAGAGAGGGAATCATTGCCAGAGTGAAAAATTTTGAGAGGGCAAGAGATGATGTCTATAAAACACAAGTGCTTTGCATGGCATTTGATAGATAGGGACTTGTCTTCCACTGTAGAAGAAAAGAAAGCAGTGGGCGTAGGTTTGTTTTGGGGGGAAACTGAGGACAATTCTGTCTGATTACTTCCATTATCTCAGTGGAGTACAAGGTAAGGTTATTTAAGAGTGAGCAGGGAGGAAGAGGGGTTTTGGAGGGTTTGTGAAATATTGACTGAGGGGAGAGGGAATGTCACCTTATAAGGAAATGTACGAGTCTTGCCAGACAGGCTTGAGTACCCTCTAAGCAGGAAATGAATTTAAAGTGAGACCTGTTAGTAAGGAGGGGTGCCTCTGCCTCTGTGTCTTGCTCAGTGGCTTGAATGAAGTAATAATATCAGTGCCTTTGGATTATTCTCTCTAAATGACATCATGTGTAGATGATGTGGTCTGTTTCAGTCACATACTTTTTAAGTCAACTTAACAGTAGTTGAGAGGAAAACCATATCTGTATGTCCTTTCTATAGTTCTCTCCATCTCAGCTCCTCTCATCCTATTTCAGTTGCTCAAGAACACACACAATTCCAATGAACGGTAGTATTTTCTTTATCTACACACTGTCCAGGAATACACTTTGCAGAAACACAATTTATATTGCCAAATAGATCATGGCAGTGAATATTTTACATGTTTCCCTAAAGAAAATATGTGTGTCCTGTTTTTACACTTGCAGAATTATAGCTCATTCAAGAGGTTGTCCCCCACCCCCCAAACAAATGGTTTCCATCCCTTTCCACAAAGGAGAACTGAGATCTCTTTCTGCAATGACGGATAACCACTGTGACTTTTAAATAGCAGTTTTCATAAGTATCAAAAAAAGTTTAGGGTTGGGTTACAGTCTAAGGACCTTGCTAAATGAATTTTAAAGACTGTGTATTTAATGTGCTTGGAACATACCTGCAAAATAATAGAGGCCCAAACTTGTTGATTTTAAATTTTATCCCAAGGAGATCTAGGCTTTTTTTAATGAGCTAATCATATAGTGATATGATATCTAGATCATAACTAGGAACATGTAGATTCTTCTACCTGTGATAATCATTATTATTTTCAAAATACAAAATAAATTACATAATGTATATTACTATTAGTACAAGTGCCTAAATTTGCATTAGATACTGCATTTCTGCTACTCTATTGGCTACTCTTCAGACGCTTATTACCCCAATTTATTAAAAATTGACATTTGGTATAAAATGGACTCATCTTGAAACTTTCCCAATGGATTTATTTGTCAAGTTGGCTTGATTTGGCTTCTAGCACGTGTTCAAAATAATTGTAACAGTACATTTTTAATATGCCTCTTTATTAAAAATATATTGTTTGCCACAATGAGAATCTTATTTAATTAAATACTTACAATGTGGGGTGATTACAGTAGAGCCAGGGAAAGAGAGAGTGAGAAAAAAAGAGAAGGAAAGAGATTTACAATAAATGGCAGAAAATAAAATACTAGAGTATGGTCATTTGGGTTAGTGACTATAATCATAGAAATTAAAAAAAGAAGACGTTTTAATGATTGGAAACAAGAAGTACTTGTAAATAATGCACTAAAACTCAAGGCTACAGTGTAAAGAATGTTGACCATGAAACAGAAAATGTTGGGCTGTTGTAAGAACCATCAGTCTTTTTGATATTCATTTATTCTTCCTTTATTCATTCATTTAATCATTTATCCATCAATCTTTTCATCATACTTGAGTAGTAATTACAACTAATTCTATCACCTTAAAAAAGATAAGGCTTGTAAAACTATAAAACTTCAAGAAGATAACAGAAGAAAATCTAGATCCCTTTTTAGATACAACACCAAAGACCTAATCCATGAAAGAAATATTCAATAAGTTATATTTCATTAAAATTAAAAACTTCTCCTCTGCAAAAGACAATACCAAGATATTTAGAAAACAAGCCACAGATTGGGAGAAAATATTTGCAAAAAGTATCTGATAAAGGACTGTTATCCAAAATACACAAAGAACTTTTAGAATTCAACAATAAGAAGCAAACAACACAAATAAAAATGAGCCAAAGACCTTAACAGACACCTCACCAAAGAAGATACACAGATGGCAAATAAGCATATGAAAAGATGCTCAATATCATCTGTCATCAGGGAAATGCAAATTAAAACAACAACGAGATACCACACCTGTTGGAGTGGCCATAATCCAGAACACTGGCAATATCAAACGCTGTTGAGGGTGTGGAGCAACAGGAACTCTCGTTCGTTGTTGGTGGTAATCCGAAATATACAGACACTTTAGAAGACAGTTTGGTGGTTTCTTACAAAAGTAAACATACTCTTAACATAGGGTACAGCAATTACACTCCTTGGTATTTACCCAAAGGAGTTGAGAACTTATGTTTACATATAAACTTGCACATAGGTGTTTATGGCAGTTTTATTTGTAATTGCAAGTCTCAGAAGCAACCAAGATGTCCCTCAGTAAGTCAATGAATGAACTGTGGTACATCTGAACAATGGAATATTATTTTAGTGCTAAAAAGAAATGAGCTATCAAGCTATGAAAAGACATAGAGGAAACTTATATACATATTATTAAGTGAAAGAAGCCAATCTGAAAAGGCTACACACTGTATGATTCCAACTCTATGACATGGAAAAGGTAAAACTAAGAAGACAATGAAAAGATCATTGGTTGCCAGGGGTTTGGGGTGGGGGTGGGGGGAAGGGATGAATAGGCAGAGCACAGAGGATTTTCAGGGCAGGGAAAATACTCTATATGATAGTATAGGGATGGATACATCGTTATATTTTGTCCAAACTCACAGAATATACAAAGAGAGTGAACCCTAAGGTAAATGGAATTTGGGTGAGTATGATGTGTCAGTGGTTCATCCTTGTTAAAAAATGTTCCGATGAGTGATATTGATAATGGGGGAGGCTATGCATGTTTGGGGGTGGGGTTAATGAGCAGTCTCTATACCTTCCTTTCAATTTTGTTGTAGACCTAAAACTGCTCTAAAAAACAAAGTTAAAAAAAATCGAGCCCTTGACACTTTGTTCTACTTGATATGTTGTTGATAGGCTACTGTGAAATTGAGATATGCTGACTCTAAGAGAAAAACACATACTGGATTTGAAGTCAATAATAAAATAAAAATATTAAATATCTCATTAACAATTTTTTGCTGATTATATGTTGAAATGGTATTATTTTAGTTATTTGGGGTTAAATAAAATACATTATTAAGTACAATTTCACTGGTTTCTTTTGCTTTCTTTTGATGTAGCTACTAGAAATTTAAAATTACAAATGCAACTTAAATTATATCTCTATTGGACAGTACTGCTCTAGGCCATTCTGCCCCCAAATAAGGATAATTGTTTGAAATAATATAGGAAATATTGATATTAGTAATAAAGAAAAAACACACATACATAGCTATTTAAGAGAGATTATATGACTTAAAGGGCAATCCATACTTGTTAGATTAGGTGAATTTATAGATTTATTCTGATTCTGACTTAGAATCTTGTTTCTTACAAATGTTTTCATACTGTTTGTGTTGACTTTTTCTTCTCTTTCCTAGTAAACGATTGGGTTTATAGAATTTTTCTTTGATTTTCAGTACATTTCTTCTTCCTTTCATTTTATTATCTACCTCTCTGACCAGTTTCAAGGCTATGAGAATGACCCATCTATGACACTTCACATGGTAAATTCTGAGGATCCATTGAGAAGCTATCATTCTAGAGTTGGATCTCTGTTTCTCCCTGCTGACTTATTTATAGCTTTCCATTCATAGCCATCCCCTGGGCATTGCAATTCTGTCTCTCTCACCACCCACCTCCTCTCCCTCCCTCACTTCACCCTCTGTGTTGTGTGTGCATGTGTACTTTGGATTTTGAGAATGTATGCTGTTTAAGAATGGAAACTAATCTAATATAAAAGCTTTAATAAGGAAGAAATTATCAGACAAATGCTAGAAGATTTTGTTGAATATCAGTCAGGAACCCTGTTATATTTGAAGTGAAGTAGCATCTAGCACTATTGACATGAATGAAGCTGACACTCAGATACAGAAAATTCATTGAATATAAATTTAAATATTAAAGAATAATGAGGTTATATGTGTCTGAAAAATTGCTTTTGCCCATGCCCAGTAGAAATTTGCATAAGCTTGGAATTACACAGCTGTTTCTATGTCTCTGAAACCATTACAAAAGTTTAATTAAAAGTTGTATAATTGAGTGGACATTTTTTGATGGTTTATGTACTTTTTCTATAGCTTGCAGTCTTATTACAAAATATTTTTATATATTTATACAAAAAAATACAAAATGAAAATAACCCAATAATTGTAAGATATTAGTTAATGTATGAATGTGGAAGGGTCCTTTAAATGTCCTGGAATGATAAGGTTCTTACTTTCTACTTATGTTCTTTAGACAAAAATATAGTCACAATTTATAATCACTTATATTTAGATGTCTTATCTATGTATTATATTTGCTTCTATATGTATATAATAGTCCATAAAATAAATGGCAACATGTTATGTCATTACTGTCAGATCTTTACTTCTACATCTTTTTATTATGAAAATAGAAGTTAATTTTGAGGTTTAATAGATGAAATATTTACCTGCAGGTTTACCACATAGGCTTCCCATTTATTAATGTTCCTGTTTAAGTGAACAACTCTTTGTGAGGTATTCTTTTACAGTTGTTCTTACTATAATTACTCATTATACCTAAGCTTGGGGATGGATATATTTACATTTTACCTATTTTTGTTCAGATGAAATTTGGAAATATGAACTGAATGTCTACTGTGTGCAGGTGCTTCTTTCCATTTGCCTAATGTAGCCACTGGTTTTGATGGTTGTATCGTGGTTATGTATAAAAACATTCCTGTTTTAAAGTATTTGGGTGTGGTGGGACATCAGGTCAACAACTCTCAAATCATTCAGGAAGGAAACAGTTCTTTGTACTATATGTATAATTTTTCTGTAAATTTGAAATTTTTTTTTAATAGAAGAAAAGACTGTCACTTTTAGCTGTTTGAGCTTGGGAAAGTCACTTCAACATTCTGAGTTCAGTTTCCCTTTGTGTACAATGGAGATACTAATATCTTAAAAAGTTGCTTTAAGGATTAAGATTGCAAGCCACATATAGACTTGTGGTTTCCTTTTTTATTCAGTGGTCTATAATTTGTTTCTCTCATTATTTACTTAGATGTTCAAATTGTCCCATATTTGCTAGTGGGAGAATGAAAGACCCTTCTAAATGAAAGCCTGTTTTCTTCACATCCTTGTAATAATACAATACCATTTTATGATTTAAAAAACTTTAGGTTGTATCAGTATATCACATCAAAGAAAAGTATACATTAGGTAAGGGCATTTTCAGACACCTCAGAATAGAGATCCAGACTGTGGTTTGCAATAACACAAAACTATTATAAAATCCCTGAAGAACCACCTCATTACAGAGGATGCAACAGCTGTAGGAGGTGTCTGTGATAGCAGGCACTGGAGCAATAACCTAAAGTGTTGTTTGCTCTATTCATAGGTGGTAGGCAGGGGTAACCCTCTGATGTGTTTTTTAAATGAAGTTTTCTTACTTGTTTCAAAAAATATTAACCCCATAATGAAGGAAGAGCATGGTTAGGAAAATAGAACTCTAATATTTTTAATAATTGAAGTATAGTTGATTTACAATGTTGTGTTAGTTTCTGGTGTACAGCAAAGTGATTCAGCTTTATATGTGTGTGTATATATATATATATATATATATATTCTTTTTCATATTCTTTCCTATTATGGTTTTATTACAGGATATTGAATATAGTTCCTTGCGCTATGCAGTAGGACCTTGTTGTTTATCTATTTTATATATAGTAGTTTGTATGTGCTAATCCCAAACTCCTAATTTATCCCTCCCCCACTCCCTTTCCCCTTTGGTAACCATAAGTTTGTTTTCTATGTCTGTGAGTCTGTTTCTGTTTCATAAATAAGTTCATTTGCGTCATATTTTAGATTCCACAAATAAATGATATCATATGGTATTTGTCTTTCTTTTTCTGACTTAGTTCACTTCGTATGATAAGCTCTAGGTCCATTCATGTTTCTGCAAATGGCATTGTTTCATTCTTTTTGATGACTGAGTAGTATTCCATTGTATATTTATATACCACATCTTCTTTATCCATTTATCTGTCAATGGACATTTAGGTTCCTTCCATGTCTTGGCTATTGTGCATAGTGTTGCTGTGAACATTGGAGTGCATGCATTTTTTCTAATTAGAGTTTTCTCTGGGTATATGCCCAGGAGTGGGATTGCTGGGTCATATGGCAACTCTATTTTAGTTTTTTGAGGAACCTCCATACTGTTTTCCATACTGGCTGCACCAATTTACATTCCCATCAACAGTGTAGGAGGGTTTCCTTTTCTCCACACCCCCTCCAGCATTTGTAATTTGTAGACTTTAATGATGGCTGTTCTGACCGGTGTGAGGTGGTACCTCACTGTAGTTTTGATTTGCATTTCTCTAATAATTAGCAATGTTGAGCATCTTTTCATGTGCCTATTGGTCATCTGTATGTTTTCTTTGGAAAAATGTCTATTTAGGTATTATGCCCATTTTTTGATTGGGTTGTTTGTTTTTGTGTTATTGAGTTGTATGAGTTGTTTGTATATTTTGGAAGTTAAGACCCTTGTGGGTCGCCTCATTTGCAAATATTCTCTCCCATTCCATAGGGTGTCTTTTCGTTTTGTTTATGGTTTCCTTTGCTGTGTAAAAGCTTATAAGTTTGATTAGGTCCCATTTGTTTATTTTTCCTTTTATTTCTACTGCCTTGGGGGACTGACTTAAGAAAGCATTGATACTATTTATGTCAGAGAATGTTTTGCCTTTGTTCTCTTCTAGGAGTTTTATGGTGTCATGTCTTATATTTAAGTCTTTAAGGCATTTTTGAGTTCATTTTTGTGTATGGTGTGAGGGTGTGTTCTAACTTCATTGATTTACATGTGGCTGTCCAGCTTTCCCAACACCACTTCCTGAAGAGACTGTCTTTTCTCCATTCTATAGAATTCTAATATTTTTGCTCAGATTCTCTGGAAGCTGAAGCAATGAAATTATCAGAAGGAAATATGGGGGTGGGTGGGTTGTAATTTACTTCTCTTTCCTACCTTTAGGCAAAATTAGATTCAAGCTTTTCCAGACACATGATATTATTTCTTAGTTTAAAGACCTCCTGAAATAGGAGATTCCATAACCTTCTCAGTAATCCATTTCAATATCTCCTGATACTTACAACCTGAAATTCTGTGTCTCCAAACTAAGTACTATGTGCTACTTTAAGATTAAACCCTCTATTCTTGTTCTGTACTCAAAGAAAATAAAAACTCTGGTCATCATTCTCTTCAAAGTGTCTGTAAGAGAGTAGTTTTAACATTTATGGTCACCATGTTTATTCTCCACTTCCAAGGGGAAGGGACCTAACATTTCCTGAATTTCTACTCTCTGCTGGAGAGGCAATTTCACTAACATTTATTGAGTACTTACTACATGGAAAGGACTGTTATAGGTACTTGATATGTTTGAACTTATTCAGTTTCCAGAACTACCCTCTGTCTTTAGTCTCCTAATAAACATCACAGAGGCTGAATTATTTCTCTAAGTTTGCACAATTAGCGTGACACAGTTAGTTAATTTTATGTGTCAACTTGATGGTCATGGGCCAGATATTTGGTTAAATATTTTTTCTAGGTGTATTTGTGAGGGTGTTGCTAGATGAGATTAACATTTGAATCAGTAGACTGAATGCAGTAAACTGAATGTTTTTGTCTCCCCCAAAATTCATATGTTAAATCCTAATGCCCAATGTGACGGTATTTAGAGATGGGGCTTTTGGGAAGTGATTAGGTCATGAGTGTGGAGCCCTCATGAATGGGATTATTGCCCTTATAAAAGACATCCCAGAGAGCTCCCTTGCCCCTTCCACCATGTGAGGGTACAGCAAAAAGATGGCCATCTCTTAACTAAGAATTGGGCTTTCACCAGACACCAGAATCTTCTAATATCTTGATCTTGGTCTCCCCAGCCTCCAGAAATAAACTTCTGTGGTTTATAAGCTACCCAGTCCATAGTATTTTTGTTAAAGCAGCCTGAATGGACTAATACACTGAGTAAAGCAGATTGCCCTCTCCATTGTGGATGGGCCTTATCCAATCTGTTGAAGGCCTGAATAGAATAAAGAGCTAAAAAAGAAAGAATTCTCTCTCTGCCTGCCTGTCTTTGAGCTGGGACATCAGTCCTCTTCTGCTTTCAGACTTGGACTCTGACTGGAAGTTCCACCACCTGCTCTCCTGGGTCTGGACTTCTCAGCCTCCATAATTGTGTGAGCCAATTCTTTATAACAAATCTCTGTCTGTCATCTATCTATCTATCTGTCTGTCTGTCTGTCTGTCTGTCTGTCTATCTATCTATCTATCTATCTATCTATCTATCTATCTATCTATCTATCTATCTATCTATCATCTATCTTATCTATCTAGCTGTCCTCTGTCTATCTCCAGGTGATTTTGTTTCTCTGGAGAACCCTGACTAACACAAGAGGCAGAGCTTGGAGTCCAGGCATTCTTGCTTCAGCATCCTTGCTCTTAACTAATACACTAAGCTGTCTCTAATTCAATAAACATTGTATAATCTTCACAATTCAGCAAAGTCGATGGGATTTTTTTTTCTCCATTTTACAGATGAGGAACCCAAGACTTAGAGAGGTTAAGCAATTTACCTGTTGATCAAATAGCTAAGCTAGTAAATGGCGCCTATACATTCAAAATTCAGACAAACGTGTCTCCAAAGCCAGTGGTATTTTATTTTCTAGATTTGCTTCACTCCTTCCATGTAGTTTATGGAGGGGAGAATGTTACCTACAACAAGGGACTGCTCAGAAATGACCAGAACTATTAGTTTTTTTGGAGGAGAACTGCATTTTTAGGTATATACTATCATAAGGGCCCCAAATTAGATCTACAAAAGGCTGCAAAGGTGAGCAGATTTTCAGCTCCCTTCCTAAAGTAATGATAGTAGTAATAGTAGTAATTTAGGGAGGACCTGTTATATGCTCAGCACCATTCCTAGGTACAATAATATTTCATTTAATCTTCAACACAAACCTTTGGGGTAGTTTCTTTTCTTAGGATGGGTTTCTCAGAATCAGAGATGTAAAAATGTGTAATGTAAGAATTCAAATGCAAATGATTTATTAAGGTAATACTCCCAGGAGAAACAATAAGAGTGTGGGGAAAGCAAGACCGGGCAGGGGAAGAAGTAAAGCGAGGCTGCAAATTTGGGCAAGAACTCACAGAAAGCGACTTCAGCTTGATCCCACAGGGGACCTCTGGGGTATAAGGCATGCCTCAGGGTTTATCTGAGTCTGAGGCATGGAATCTGCACTTTCCTCCACCACCCATTTTCCACCCTTGGTAAGGGCTGCCCCAGGGTTTGGAGATGGGGGAATTTAAACTTCCAGGCATTTTCTGAAGCCCTGTGCTTGGGGGCCTCCAGTAACCTGAGGGCAGCCTGAGGAAGAAAAGTCAATGTGTGGGCAGGTTGGAGACAAAACCAGCGTCACAGCTGAAGAGGAGTGCAGAGGAACAGTAGAGGGGATCTGGGGGAATTTGGGTGAAGCCATGATGTTTTGAAGGGCAGCTTTTGGAGAGAGACCCCTCTGATGCCAACACCTGGGGACTTTGTCCACCATCCCATTAGGCCTCTCTTTGTCCCCTTACGTTAGTCCTTCCTCTGCTGAATCCTGACTCCGTTAGCAGCACCAGACCTCGGGGCTGAGGTGCCCTGCAGTTTGGGAGCCAATCACATCTAAGGCACTGAGAGAACTGATAGACTCAATTCCATTTCCTGGAAGGTTTAGTAGATTAGAACCTCAGCACCAGGAGTTTAGGAAAGTGATTTCATATGTTATAAATTGATGAAACTTTTCAACATTGTTGTAACTTTATTGAAAAAACATTTAAAATAAACATTTAAAAATAAAACAGAGCCTCTTAGAAGCTGGCCAGATGTCTATCCTTCAGAGCCTTGATGCCTTCTGTGTGCACTTTGGGCGCCCTCCTTTTTCTGGATTTCATAGCACTGAAGTTCCTCCCTAGGTTACTTGTACTCCCTGGTGGGAGCAGGTTCTGGACAAAGATAAGTCACCTACTGCCATATGAACCAGATACCATGTGGATTTCTGACATATGAATGCACAGAAAACAATAGATGGGATCTCTGAACTTGGGGTTTTTTTTCTGAAGTCTCCTTTATTTTTCTCTGACAAATCAGATTTATGTTTCTCTAAGCTTGAATTATGTAAAGCTTTGTGGTCTTGTGCAGGCTGTGACTTGACAAACAGAGACAATAGCACTAAGTAAAGGTGTGAAGAACAATTTTACATTTTGTAGCATTTTTCACAACCATTGTATCCTGAGGCACTTAGCAGGAAGTAGCAACAACAACTTCTCCTATAGATCCTATTGGGGTGTGAATTCTGAAACCCAATTCTGACCTTCTATCGTTCATTTGATGGTGTGGAAGACTCTAAAAATGGCACTCTCTGGCTTTTTTTTTTTCTTTCCTTTATTTTTTTATATTCCTTTGAATTTTTTTCTTTGATATTTTTATACATCTCTCCTTTAAACAAATATTTATTCAATATCCAGCAATATACTAAGCAATGGGGATAAAACAGCAAACAAGAGATAATTTTGAATTCCACTTTTGCTACTTATTAACTTTGTGTCTAGGTTTCCTTATCTGTAAAATGGAAATTATCTATCTCCTGTGGGGCATGAAATGAAATGCCACATATAAAGGCTTTAGAACAATATATAGCAGTTAGTCAATAATTAGACATTGGGAACTGATTGTGTGGGTGTCAGGCACTACTCTAGGGAGTTTGAAACTAATACAATGTTACTGTCCTCACAGAGCTTACTTCTAGTAGTAGGATATAGACAATGCAGAAACATACAAAAATCTTAAATACTGATAAGTGCAATGAAGAAAATACAGTAAAATGATAATCAATTGGAAGTGCGGCAGTTTTAATTAAGGTGGTCAAGAAGGGCCTCTCTGATGAGGTGACCTTTTGAGTTGGGATCTGAATGATGAAGAGGCAGCCATTCCAAGATCTGGGATTAAGTCCTTCCAAGCCAACAGTGAAAATGCTCTGAGGTAAGAATGACATTACCCATTTAAGACCCAAAGGAGGCATGTGACTGAAGGAGAATAGTGACTGAGGGTGAGTTCAGGAAGAGAAGTAAGCAGGAGCCAGATCATCTATGGCCCCTGTACTCCATGGGAAGGAGTTTGAATTTTATTGTGTTTTCTGTGAAGACAGAATAATTTTAAGCAAGCTGGGGCTGGGGAGTGGGTATTGATTGGATTTATAATGGATTGCACTGACTTGTTCTCACTTCTGAATGGAGGGAAGACCATAACAGGGTCAAGAATGGAGTAAGGGAGAACAGCTGAGCATCTGTGATGGTGGTCCAGGTGAGAGAAGATGTTGATTACAGAGTGGAATTAGGGAGTATTGGTCAAATCTGGGATACCTTTTTGAAGCAGAACTTATCGAGCTGGTTGTGGGAGGAAAGAATCAAATAAATCAAGGGTGATGGGTTTTGGCTTGAGCATTGGATGTGGGGTAGTGTCGTTTTCTCTGAGGAGGAAGACTAAGCTTGAGCTGATAGTTATGCTTAGGTCACGTGAAGTTTAAGATACCTGTCACACATCTAAAAATAAAGCAGCCAAATGAACAGTTGGTTATGTAAGTCTTGAGTTTAGGGAGAGTTCCGGGTTGAATACAGACATTTTGAGATCATCAACAGTTAGGTGACTTTTAAAATCATAAGGTTAATTTTATTTCTCTAGAAAATAATGACTACTATTTTTTCAATACCTACCAAATACCAAGTATTGTTCTAAGTGATGTACATGCATTTATTCATTTATTTAATACTCATAACAACTCTAAGATAAGAAACATTACTATATTAATTTTACTGATGGGGAGCAGAGGCACAGAGAAGTTAAATAACATGCTCAGTTATATACATAGTCAATATTGGAATTTGAGCCTAGGTAATGTGGTCGCAGTTTCCAGACACTAGAGTATAGAGAAAACAGAGGGAATAGGACTCAGTTCTAATGCAGTGTAACATTTTGAGGTCAAACGGGAGAGCTGGAGTCTGCAAGAGAACTGAGATGCGGTCACTGAGGAGGGAGGGGGTCTGAGGGCGGGTTGTGGAGCCCTAGATAAGTAAGTGAATAAATAAGCAAGAGGTTAATGCGTCAAATGTTGCAAGAGCACCCGCCATGACACTATATATGTTAAAATTGGAACAATGCAAAGATGATGAGCCCTATGCCTGAGGAAAGATGATATATAGGTTTGTGAAGTGCTCCATGTATTTTTGTGGGCCCATATCTCATACTCTACGGAACTATAAAATTTTTGTGTGTTAAAGATTTAAATCTGAAATTCAAACTTTAAATCATCTGGAAGAAAACATAAGAGAATATATTATGATCTGGGAGTAGGAAAGAATTTCTTGAATGAAAATAACCAATACTTAAGTGCTTAAAATGTTAAGTGCGGTTACAATAAGTTATATAATATATATATATATAATATAATAAATATAATAAATAAATATAATAATTATAATATATATAATATATTAACACATTGAATCCTCACAGCAATCCTGTAAGATTATCCCTCCTTTACAGATGAGGCAACTGAAGCATATAAGGCAAAAAGTACCCAAGGTTGTACAGCAGGTAAGACGTGGATCCAGGACCCACCCCCAGTGGCCCAGCTCTATAAACCGTGCTCTTAACCAGCATCCCTTCCTTAGTCTAAGCTATAACACAAATACACATTCCACAAAGCAAAATATTAATTGACTAGGGTACATTTAATGAAAAAATTTCATCAAAAGTTATCTAGATAAAAGAAAAGGACAAACCACATACTAGGGGTAGATATATATATAAAACACATGAAACCAATCAAGTGATTAGTATCCAGAATATATAGACAGCTCTTAAAAAGATCAATAAGAAAAACACAAAGAATTGCACAGAAAAAAAAGGGCCAAAAGCTCATGTGCCAAGTTGGTCTTAGGAGCAGACAGATGGGATACAGGTGGTTGTGTACCTCTGCAAGTTGTGCTTGAGGTGGTGGGAGGGTGAAGTAGTTCCTTGTTTGCTTTTACTTTTTTCTATGTTGTTTGAAGTCATTGGCTGGGGACAGAGTGGGGAGACAGATTGCTGGAAAATTGAGGAAGGAGGGAAAAGCATTTAAAAAATTCCCAGAGTATGGGAGAATGGGTAAAACAATTGCCAAGATAGTGACACCCCCATATTGAAAAGAAATACAATGCTCAAAAAGATTAAATAAATTTGATAACAGTTCCATAGCTAGGCAGTGACAAAGCTAGGCTTCCCACACAGGACCTCCATCCATCTCAGCTCTAGTAGTTTTTTCCTGTGTCTCCGTTTCTGAGAGGCAAAAATTTGCTTCTCTCTATGGATCTTACTGATGTCTGGAAATTCTGGGTGAATTGGAATTGTTTCAAAGGTCTGCTTGCTCCTCTCAGGCACTATCAAGGTGGTCTGATACCTGTAGCAGCACTGTATTCTTATTTGGCTTATTTTAGGAGTGAAAACACAGGTAACGAATGAGTGCTTGTTACCAAGTCCAAGCTTGTACCACGTGCTCGCATGAGTCAAGAAACAAGGTGTTGGGACAAGGAAAAGTGACTTTATACGGAAGACCAGCAAACTGAGAAGATGGCAGATTAATGTCCTAAAGAACCATCTTAATTCAAGGTAGAATTCAAGCTGCTTTTATGCCAGGGAAGGGGGAAGCAGGAGGGGGTTAGGAAGTGACGGATGAGCACAGGCATCTGGGTGCCAGCAAGGTCCCAAGGTGGGTTGTGAAAACTCTTTGTTCTTGGTCAGTTGACCTTGGTTGAGGTGAGTCTGGTCACGATATTCCTGCAGAACTCAATAAGACAGATGTTAATTTTTCTTGTTCACATTTCCTTATCGCTGCAGGGGAGGTAGAGTTTCTTTGAAGGAGGGCTGTCACGTACACCCCAAGCTGGGGGCAAAATTCCTATAGTGGCTAACATGTCTTTGTGCAGGGCTAAGCAGAGGCTTATGACCCAGAGGTTAAAGCAGCAGAAAAGATAGATACAATATGGAGTCAGAGATGCCAAGCTTCTTCTACAAACAAGAGGCCGGTGGGGCGGGGGACATGGTGGTGGTGGTGGGGTCTTAGTTCATGAAGAACAACTCAAAGATATCCAACAGGTTGTTACGTATATTCCTTGAGGAGGAACTGGAACTGTTTTATTGCGGAACTATTGTCATTACTTTTCTTGTTTAACTGTTTTTCCTTTGTTTCTGCATTCCTTCACTTACTTTCCTCATTAGTAATTGCCTGTGCCTGCTCTTTGGAACCCAGGGAAGGCCTAGGAGACAAAAGCCTTTCCAACAAACAAGAAATGGGGGACAGGGAGGGGCTTTTGTACCCCAAAGGGCCCTGCAGGATCCTGCTCAGATTCATGTTTGTTTAAGGATTTTAATTTTTATTCACTTACTCATTTGAACCATTGGGCACCTACCATGTGCTCTAAAGTAACTATGTGCTCTAATATATTCATGAGCACCTCCATGTACTTTCTATATTTATTCATTTATTCATTGAACACACTGAGCATCAACCACATGTATTAAATTCTAGAGGGGTGGCAAAAAAAAAAAGGTAAATATGTCAGATGGTGATAATTTATATGGAGATAAATTAAGCACAGTAAGGGGGTTGAGGGAGAGTTTGGCATTTTATTGGTCTGCTGAATGGACAGGCTTCAGAGGAGAAAAACATGGTGGATATGCATAGATCTTCTGAGAAATTTTGCTATAGAAGAGAGTAAGATGGAAAAGTAGTTGGAGAGGATGTGGAAGTCAAGGGAGAGTTGTGTTTTTTGTTTGTTTGTTTAATTTCATGTGGGAGATCATGATGGTTAATTTTATGTGTCAACTTGACTGTGCCATGGGTTCCAGACACTTGATTAAACATTATTCTGGGTGTGTCTGTGAAGGTGTTTCTGGATGAGGTTAACTTTTGAATCTGTAGCCTGAGTAAAGCAGACTGCCATCCCAATTTGGATGGGCCTCAGCCAATCCACTGAAGGCCTGGGTAGAAAAAAAAGGCTGAGTAAGGGAGAACCGTTCTCTTTGTGCCTGACTGTCTTTGAGCCAGGACATCAGTCTGCTTTTGCCCTCAGACTTGGACTCGGACTGGAACTTACACCACTGGGTCTCCTGGGTCTCATGTTTTTCAGTGCAGGTCTTTTGGACTTCTCAGCCTCCATAATCATGTGAACCAATTCCCTATAATGAATCTCTTTATATGTATTTTATATATATGTATATATGTATATATATATGTATATATGTATATGTATATATATATATATATATATATATATATATAAATTGGAATAATGCTCTAGTAGGAAGGAAAATTGATGATTCTGGAAAGGTGCCATATTCTTAACAGAGAGGGAGTGGTAACTAATGCACAAATGGAGAGGCTATATATAGTTTATATAAAAAAAGCAAGTAAGGAAGAACAGGTGCAGGTACAAGTATGTATATATTTGTGGATGTGAGCACTTGTGGAAGTTCTTTTTTGATTGCCTCCATCCTCTCAGTGAAATAGAAGGGAAGTTCTACAGGTGAGAGATAGTGAGAAGGGGATATAGGTGTTAAAAGTTTGATAACAGATATTTAGTTGAAAAGTAAACGATTTTAAAGGAAAAATATACTAGTAAATAATGCCATGGATGAAATGAATTCCTGTACAACTCTAAAGTCTAATTTTTGTTTCTTAGTTCCAACATCCTTAAACAATGTAATATCCTATCAAAATCTTATAGTAATTGAGAAAATTGTACTTCACCCTCTGTGTAGAGTGGATAATAAGCAATAAGTATTGAAAAGGTTAGTGGAGACAGTGAAAAAAAATTAAGGACCTTGAGTTATCCACAAAGAGATTCCTCTCTCCTGAATACTTTCCTTTCCAATAGAGACTGATTTTGTACTCTGAAATTGGACTATGGGACTTGATATATGTTCAACTTTTTTTAAAAGAAGCTCAAACATTTTGCCTTGTGCTTTCCATTTTTCTCTAAAGTAGGAGAATGGTTTAACGTTTATCTATGTGCAAACATTACTCTTGTAATCCTAGAGTGTTATGGAGACCTTGGCTTATCCATCTCATCACTTTTATTTGCCCATGGGTGGCTTCACCTTGTGTATACTCAAAACTCCTAAGTAGCCCTGCTACTTCTAGACAGATAATAACCCATTTTTATTGATCTCTAATCTTGACCCATGTATCTGTCTCCCTGACAAAAGGCTGTGCCCAGTGTACAATAAAGTATTCATGTTGAAGCACATAATTCTGAATTTTGACATTTTAAAACACTAAAACTTTAACTTCTGTGGTGCTAAGGTATGGGGAGAGTAGGGCGTGGAGTCATAACTAGGTAGAAACAAGTAGGAGTGGGTAAATCTAGGTGGAGAAATCAAACCACCCACGGGAATTGCCAGAAATAGATTGAGGAGTTATTTTCCCTTCCACTTCTGCCTTTCTTTCAGCTTTGTCTGTAAGATTAAGATTTGAATTTTTTTTTTTTTTTCAAAACCCCACATTTGTTTATTTATTTATTTTTGGCTGTGTTGGGTCTTCGTTTCTGTGCAAGGGCTTTCTCTAGTTGCGGCAAGCGGGGGCCACTCTTCATCGCGGTGCGCGGGCCTCTCGCTATCACGGCCTCTCTTGTTGCGGAGCACAGGCTCCAGACGCGCAGGCTCAGTAGTTGTGGCTCACGGGCCCAGTTGCTCTGCGGCATGTGGGATCCTCCCGGACCAGGGCTCGAACCCGTGCCCCCTGCTTTGGCAGGCAGATTCTCAACCACTGCGCCACCAGGGAAGCCCCTAAGATTTGAAATTTGAGCGTGAAGAGCTGTTACAGTCTTATTGTGAGTTTTGCTCATTCAGGTCAATCTTCTAATCCAAAATAAACTTTCTGGCTTTTATTAATTTCTAGCAGCATCATTTTGAAAGCCAAGCATGCTGTCTTACTGTTGAAAAACATTAGCTTAATTTGAAAAGTGCTTTGCCATAAGTAGAGTTTGTTCCAATGATGTATTCATTGATTTTTTTTTAACTTGTTTCTTTTTCAAGTGTGTGTGTGTGTATGTGTGTGTGTGTGTGTGTGTGTGCGCATGATTAGCAACTGTAATGTTATTTTTGGTTTAGTGGAGGCTTCTCTTTGGGTTATGAACTGTTTTGTTTTTTGGTACGTCACTGTGCATGTTTTTGTGGTGCATTTATATAAAAAAGGAGACATATAAGTACCACCCAGGAAATCAGTAGCATAGCACCTCAGAATTATTTGTTGTTATTGTTGATGGTGTTTAATTTTATTTTGCATATATATTATTTATGAAAACTTTATGAATCCTGCCAAAACACATTTCAGCAGAATTGGAAATGGTATCACAAGAAAAATTGCCTGGTGTGGATCAACAGGGTTTGTGGCCCGTTTTATAAATGTGCCTTTTTGTTGTTTAATTGATAAATTATGTATGTAGAAAGAAGCAAAAGAATGATTGATTAAATGTTTATGAGAAACTCTAGTACGCCCTAGTACTAGAAACTCTAGTACGTTTTTAAAGTGCAAGGAACAGACAATTAGCTAAGGGATTTGTCATTGAGGTTATTGATCACAATAGGAGTCTAAATGAAGGGAAAATGTGAATTCCTCTTCAAGTCACCAACAGGTTATTATGAAATAACCCTAATTTTGAATTCCCTTTCCTTCTCAAAAGTTTGTTATCACTCAACTTACAGCTCTGAGACCTTTAGCCTTTGACCGAAAGAGATAAGAATCACTGAAGAGGACTATATTTATCCTCTTTTATCAGTTTCTATGAGGAAGGAAGACGTGTTTTTGTCTCTTTTCTTGCTTATGAAAAGGCGGGCATAGTGTTATAGATCTTGTTTGCTGTGAAAGAAGAATAACTATATCAATTTGATTGAAGGTGTCAGAAATGTTTTGGGAAACAGCAGAAACGGAGCTCTGAGGTGGGAAAGGTTTGACATGTAGCAACGGCAGAGCCTGGTTTGTTTGTGTTTTGATTTAATACACCCACTGTGTGTTTAAGCATATTATGCCATAAAAGCCAACTGCTGTTTGCAAAGCTGGCTGGAGTGTATTTTGTGGACATTTGTCCTTGTTTTACCTGTGCGTTTAAATAAATAAATAAACGTTAAGTTTTTGATTTCTATGAGGGTTCCGGTAGACTTTTTCCCGTCGATTGAAAGGCTTAGGCATTTTATAGGCTTCTCAGTTGGATGGAAAGGAGGGGAAGGGGTGTCCTAGGTAACAGATTGTTTTAATAAAAGGTGTCCCTTACCCACAGAGATTCTCTGTCGCACTCATGGCTGCCACTGGAAGTATTTACGTTTTAATGGAAATAAATAGCTAAAACTCAGGACTGACACTAAAGAAAGTGAATCACACCCATAATTATCCTTATATTCTTAATCTTTTTTCATTTGTTTACTTTTGTGCATTTTGATGAAACACTTCACTTCCCAGTGCCTTAGTTTTCATATTCACATAGTGGGGTCCATAATGTGGTTTTATAACCCTGCTGAGAGGATCAATGAGGTCCGTGTACATGAAGGGACTTAATAAATAGTATGTGATTTGAGCTTTCTGGATGAAAGGTGCTACGTGAGTACAAAGTAGAGCAGCCTCCCACAGGTAATGCCTTTGCCTGGATAACTCTGATTATAGGCTTTCTTTATCTCTTCAAAGCAGAGATTTTTCTCCTTGATTCCTTCCTGTATCTTCATTGCAGAAGCTAAAATGCCAATTTACTCAGTACCATTTCCTTTTGAGCATCCATACACCAATCAAGGAACATACTTGCAAAAAGATTTGTTAGTGCACACGTGGTCAATCTCATAAATGGAAATAGGAAAAAGGAACAGTATGAAAGAAGCGTTCACATCACATCAAACCCCCAGATGGCTCTCAGAACCTCTGCCATCTCAGGTGGAACTGAATTTTAGAATATGTATTTTCAAGTGAAGAGACTGTATCCCAGGAACATTGAATAGTGTTTGTTAGAGTTATTTAAATTTGACTTCATTATGTTCCCATTTCCTGTGCAGCTCCAGATAAAAGTGATAACAAGAAATATTTTTTTTAAATAGATCTTTATTGGAGTGTAATTGCTTCACAATACTGTGTTAGTTTCTGTTATATAGCAAAGTGAATCAGCCATATGCATACATATATCCCCATATCCCCTCCCTCTTGAGCCTCCCTCCCCCCCCACCCCCACCCCTCTACGTCATCGCAGAGCACCAAGCTGATCTCCCTGTGCTATGCTGTTGCTTCCCACTAGCTATCTATTTTACATTTGGTCATGTATATATGTCCAGGCCACTCTCTCACTTCGTCCCAGCTTCCCCCTCCCCACCCCCGTGTCCTCAAGTCCCCAAGTCCATTCTCTATGTCTGCGTCTTTATTTCAGCCCTGCCACTAGGTTCATCAGTACCATTTTCTTTTTTTTTTTTTTTTTAGATTCCATATATATGCGTTAGCATACGGTATTTGTTTTTCTCTTTCTGACTTACTTTACTCTGTATGACAGACTCTAGGTCCATCCACCTCACTACAAATAACTCAGTTTCGTTTCTTTTTATGGTTGAGTAATATTCCATTTTATATATATGCCACATCTTCTTTATCCATTCATCTGTCAATGGACATTTAGGTTGCTTCCAGGTCCTGGCTATTGTAAATAGTGCTGCAATGAACATTGTGGTACATGTCTCTTTTAGAATTATGGTTTTCTCAGGGTATATGCCCAGTAGCGGGATTGCTGGGTCATATGGTAGTTCTATTTTTAGTTTTTTAAGGAACCTCCATACTGTTCTCTATAGTGGTTGTATCAATTTACATTCCCACCAACAGTGCAGGAGGGTTCCCTTTTCACCACACCCTTTCCAGCATTTATTGTTTCTAGATTTTTTGATGATGGCCATTCTGACTGGTGTGAGGTGATACCTCATTGTAGTTTTGACTTGCATTTCTCTAATAATTAGTGATGTTGAGCATCTTTTCATGTGCCTCTTGGCCATGTGTATGTCTTCTTTGGTGAATTAATCTACAAAATATACAAACATCTCATGGAGCTCAATATCAGAAAAACAAACAATCCAATTAAAAAATGGGTGGAAGACCTAAATAGACATTTCACCAAAAAAATAATTCTATACAACACTTTAAAGTGTTTACAAAACATTTTTACAAACATTATTTCATTTGTTCCTCACAACAACCCTGTGAGATAGGAAGGACCTATGTGCTCAGAAAAGTTATGCAACTTGTCAAAAAATACCCCTCTGTTTAGTGGTAATATGTAATTTAGAATAAACATCTTCAGTACTTTTCCACATTTCCAAGGATGGCAAGTGAGTTTTATCACACATTCCATAATCTGATTAATAAGTAGTGGCTGTCTGTAGTGCTGTGCTCAGGATTTTTAGGCTATATCCAGTGTCTGAGGGAAAGAGTGCAGTAATTGAATAGCGATGTCTGCTCTTTATGTGGGCAGAGCCCTGGGTTACGAGTAATGCATATCTGCCAACCCAGAAATGCACCATAATGTGGGTGTTATGGACTAAAAGTTTATGTGTGCCTTCTCTCCCCCAACCAAATTTATATGTTAAAATCTAGTCCTTAATGTAATGGTATTTAGAGGTGAGGCATTTGGGAGGCAATTAGATCATGAGGGTAGAGCCCTCATAAATGTGACTAGTGCCCTTAGAAGAAGAGACCAGAGAGCTAGCTGCTCTTTGCACCATATGAGGACAGAGCAAGAAGATGACCCTCTGTAGAAGGGAAGAGATCACTCACTAGAACCCAAACATACTGATAACTTGATCTTGGACTTCCAGCCTGCAGAACTGTGAGAAATAAATTTCTGTTGATTATAAGCGACGAAGTCGATGATGCTTTGCTATAGCAGCCTGAATTGACTAAGACAGTGGGTTTTTAAAAGAGTGTTTTTTGAATAATAAATTTGTCTCTGTAGTACTCAAGTAAAATAGGTATCTCTGAACAGTTTGTAGCAGGGGTGTGGGCTGAGCCTGTTAGTTAGCCATGGTGTGCAAACACAGCTTTTTGATCTGGAAGAATTTAATTGAACTACTGTTTAATCTAGATTTATGATTTTGAAATGTGGCAGATGATTTTGACATAGGTTTATATTTTCTTGATCTTTCTCTCAGTCTTATTTTTTGTTTGTTTGTTTGTTTACTTATGGTCACAAAGGCTCCTACTCATCCTTTAGAAACTCATGCAGTGCTTGGATTAGGTGAAATCCATTTAGAAAAGCTGATGCATGAGAATGTAAGGACAGTGATGAACAAACGTCTTTCTAAATATTTGTTGGTAAAATGAAGGAGAAAGTGGGGGAGATCTTTTGAAATAGAAGTAATGTAGGAGAGCATCTTAGTTCCCTGGTGTTATACCAGGTAGATGACAGTCTATTCTTGGTATTGGTAAAGTTAGCATTGATTGCTGGAGTAAGTTATTTTGGGATGGCATTAATATTATGGTAAATAATTTAGTCCTATTAACCACAGGAAATATCCTATCTTAAAAGACACATCAGAAGACATGTCTTTTGGCTTTTAAGAAAATGATATAAGGCTCATATAGTTAAAATTATTTTTGAAGCTGACTATCCCTGGGAGCATAACTGTACTGATATTCTCCTTTCAGTTTGCAGACAATTGGCCCACTTTGGTGATGAGTCATTCAGTTCCACTTTCAATTTTGGCATTGAAAAATACATAGATAACTCTAGTGTGAAAAAAGGTATCTCCATATTCTTGCCTTAAAATTAGATTTAGAAGTATATGACCTGTTATTTTGTTTCTTTCACCAGAAGGTTTCAGCCATGAAATTTTTATAAAAATAGCTCTAATACACTTTTATAGTTGGGAAGGACCATTTTAAAATATGAATTGGAATTCATCATTGTATGATCAGCTTTGAAATTTGTATCTTCTGCCAGACATGTCCTTTGAATTCCAGAGCATACCATACTAATACAAAAGGAGATCTGAAGTGGAGTAAGCAAGAAAGGTAGACATCATCTCTGATACTTGCTTATCATAACCTGGCCCTCCTATAACAACCCATCACCATGTTCCATGATTTTACTTCCTAACTGTTGCTAAAATCTGACCATATCACCCTGGTTTTACTATTAGCAACTTTAGGCTTAAGCTTAGGCCAAGCTACCAATCTCTCCCTAGACTTTTAATGGAGTCATAACTGTTTTTCCTTCACTTAATCTTTCCTCTCTCCTCTTCATGCTTCAGAATGAGCTTTTTCAATGAAGCTGGTATAGATTCTTCTCCCCAACACTAGAGTATGAGGAATTTTATTTCTTTAAACAAATTGAATCTGCTTCAGGACCCAGCTCCCTTGGGCCTTGGGACATTCAGCCTCAGACAGTACAGTGGATTTAGATCAGGGAGGCCAGAGTCAGACTATCTGAGCTCAAATACTGAATTTATAAGACATGTGATGTTGCCCAAATTACTTATTCCTTAGAGTCTCATGCTCTTTCCTCATCTGTAAAATAGGGATAACAATAGTCTTTAACTTGCAGGTAGTTATAATGAGGTAATCCCAATAAAGCTGTTAACACAGTGCTGGCCATGAGGTAAGTGAGGATGTCAAGGCTGCCATGGGCAGCCCTCGTTGCCTGCCCCCAACCTCCGTACCCTCAGTGTTTGGCCACACCCACAGGAACTCTCACTGTGGTTCTCCTGGTCCTGGTTCATATTGTCTACCTCCTGTAGACAAAGACAGCCTACAGTGAAAAATCGAGACCTGGGACTCTGCTATCATCCAAGGCCCTCAACCTCCACCCCTAACTTCATCCATTCTCTAGTCTAACACCACATAATGGACCTGATGGTGGCGTGGAGAAGTAGGGAAAGGGCAAGGAGGTGGAGATAAAATGACTACCTAGCCCTTTGGATAAATAATTCTGGCCCCTCTTTCCTTATGTCAGGATGGGAAAGGAGAAGCTGTTTTATTTTTTTCCTTAATAACCTCTCTTGTTATCCCAAACTCAGTTCTCACTATGTCACTTACCTTGGTGGAGCATCCGTTAAGGATGCGTTCCATCCAGGCACAAAGCCTGTGCCTGTACTGTTCCCATGCTTTTCCTCTCTTTCTTTGCCTGGTGAATTTCTATTGGTCTTTTATGTCTCAGATCAAAGTTACTCAGAGAAGCCTTTTCTGAGGTACCAGGTGAGGACAATCCACCTGTAACATATTTTATATTTCTGTGTGTTCCTCCACCCAGTACCCATCACGGTTTGTAATGATTTTTAATGTATATATCGTACCTGTCTCCCATCAGACTGAAAGCTCTAGGTGGGTAGGGATCACATCTGTAAAGACAGAAATCTGTGGAATTAACAGAGTGCTTGGCAGGAACTCTGTTAAATATTTGTTAGCTGATGGGATAGGTAATTTTTCATAAGCACTGAGAATTCATATTGTCTGTAGTACCTCATGCCTTTTAACATTTGATTTTACTTTTAAGGTTTTTAAATCTGCAAAGAACAGCAAATATGAAGTAATTATTCTTAATTATGTTATAGCTGAAGAACAATTTTCATGTTTGGATTTCCTGTTGCCTTCATTGACCAAGCATAGGAATTAGTCATTATTGCTTTCTCTTTCTGCATTGTTTATTGCAAACTACTGGTATTTAGAATTAATCTTTTGATAAAACATTATAAGGTTACATATTTATTTACAACTGTGCACGCATGTGCGCGCACACACACACACACACACATAGGTAAGAAATTCCTTTATTTCTTTAGGAGGATATTAACTATGGATGCTACAAATCTTCCTTCTCTTCTTTCCTTCTTTCTCTATCCTTCCTCTTTCCCTCCTCTCTTTCCCCTTCTCCCCTCTCCGTCTCTCTCTCTCTCTGTCTCTTGTCTCTGTCTCTGTCTGCCTCTCTCTCTCTCTCACACACACACACACACACACACACACACACACACACACACACACACACACACTTCCTGGTCTGAACTTATAACTGTAAGAAGTCATGGAAACATTCATCCATAGATGACCTGGTTAGCTTCAAGATACACATAATATTGAAACATTCTCTTCAAACTTATAGCTCTCCATCGTGATTTAAAAATTTGCATTATCATTTTAAAGGATTAATTTTATTTGGCAGTCCTTCCAGGATTCTGCTCTTAAAATCACTTTGGGAATTAACAAATGCATTTGGTTTCCAAATCTGCTCAGCTCTGCACCTTCAGCTCCAAAGTGCTCTGAGCTCAATTCCCCTACTCTCTTCTTGCCGCCCCAGTTAACTCAGAGGAAGAATACGTCTTCAATAGACTGTAAAAAAGGCTGTTCAGAGATCTCTCCTTTTCTCTTTTGGGGGGAGAATTTCATTTGACAAATTTGGCATGCATGTCATCGCTCAATTACTAGTTAATAGAATGTGGACCAGAATAAAATTAATCTTCAGAATACTGGCAGATCAGTTGCACTTCTGCTAATAAGGATTCAGTGTGCATGAGAATCTTATTGGAGACTGAATACATCTGTTCGTTGTGTAGTTAACCTGATTGTTTCCAGCCTACCCTGCTCACTGGCATCAGTTTAACCTACAGAGCCAAGTCTGGGTAATAGGTTGGTCTTATCTTCCATAGATGCTAAGAAGAAGATCACAATAACTATAGATGAGGTGATGTTGGAGATAAATTCCATCCTCCTCAGCCTTTCAAATGTCCAGAAGAGTCCTTAGCCCTCTTAGAGGTTGCCAAATTTTAATGTTAGGACAATAATGTGCAGGTGCTACTTTTTAAATATCAATTTTATTGTCTTAAGTGTAGAAGTACCTGAGAGACATTATGGAATGGCAAAAAAAAAGAGGAAAAATGAAATTACTGTTACACTGCTGTTCTAGCACATCTGGTATTTTGATGTGAACTCTTCTAAATTATTTTTTACATGTATTTTTAATTAGTTGCATTCGTAATTTCATGTACTGATTTTTCCTTGATACTATTTCATAAATACTTCTGCAATTTAGAGTTTTCAAAGTATCAATATTATATTATCTAGCTAATAGATATGGAATAATTTGCCTAAACATGTCCTGTTGTTGGGCATTTGGGCTGCTTGCAACTCCTCGACATTTTAAATAACACTGTAATGAATAGTTTTGTGCACAGATGTTTTGATTTATTTTTCTTAAAAGAGATCCACAAAGTGGTATCATCACTGCTTGACTTTTGGAAAGTTGAGCTTAATAACATTATTATTCTTCTTGAATTGCCATAGAGTCTCAATAGGAGAGAACTGTGCGTTTACATAATAATTCTATAAGAGCTTTATTCAGTTGGATAGTTTCAAATGCCCTTTCAGTGATCTTTCTTAGTTTCCCTTTCTTGGAATAAGGTGAATCAACTTCATTTGTAGAAATACCAACAACAGCAGCAACTCCATACTGAGTACATATGCCAAGGTGCCAAGCCATTCATTTACATTATGCTAATTGATAATCACAACAATCCCAGGAAGTAGATATTATTATTGCACCAACTTTTTAGGTGAAGAAAGGAAGGTTCAAGATTGTTAGGTACCTTGCCTAAGGTCACACAAGGTAAATGGTAGAACTGGGATTTGAGCCCTACTCTGGTGATGTACTTCATGGCTTCATTATATGGATGCATCAAACCATGGACACAGTTTTTCAGTGTCCCAAAGAAGAAGCAAAGCTTCATGCTGTGCACATTTTAATGCCACTCCCACTGTTTGTTCAAGTTAATAAATACTGTTTTATCGGGTGAATAAGAACTCTGCAGAAATGGTAGTCACTTAAGGAGAAACACTGGATGCAATTAAGCAATAAGTCATATAGTTCTGGGTATCTGAATGGATAGATTGAAAACTTCATAACCAAAAATCCATGTCTCAGTGTTCACTGCTACATTTCTAATCTTAAGCACAGTATTCAGAGTGCACACTCACTGTATGTTGAATGATAAATACTGAACTCCAAATGCTAACCAATTCTTTCAAAGCCATTTACTACCCACTGCATCTGAGCCGGTCACTGGGCCTTGACCAAGTGTATCTGTAAGTTGCTCAGAGTCCTTTTTTATACATTAAATCCCTCTCCTCATATAAAACTAAAATACATCTTTGGGGATTGCAAAAGTCTGCCACTTAGAAAAGCAAAACAAAGCAAAAAAAAAAAAAAAAAAAAAAAAACAGCGTCACCAGGCCTAGGGCGTACACTGGTACTTGCAATGAGGGGAAAAATACACAGCTGAAAATAATTGTAAACCTACAGAATCAAAATTAATGAATATTTAAATAGATACATAAAATGTAACAGTGCTATGTAGTCAAATGCAATTCCACTCATTTCTTAAAGTGTTATAAATTTTATTTTTGGTGCTATATGGGTGTGTTTTATCATGTTCAAAATGATGTGGGGTAGAGCCTCCAATATTAAGAGTTCCCAGAGCTGCTAAAGTTACAACACTGTATACTACTGCTACTTGGTTTGAATAAAAGACAGCTCATTAGTCCCATACTCATTCTGCAGGCTGCTGATGGCCATTTTCCAGAAGAGCAGGTGTAAGTCTTTCTTGCTGCTAGTGGTTGGGGGTCAGGAGTTGGTGAGCCTCATGGAATAACAGACCTTCCCTCTTCGGTCAAAACCTAATATAGCCTACTATACTCTTTTCCTTTTTTATTTTATTTGGTCAAATATGTGCATGCATTTATATTTCATGAAGTTGTTTTCTGCTTAGGGATTATCTTTTAGATACTATATCAGATACTTCATGAACTTCATGGAGACTATCCTGTTGCATTTTGATCCTTACCCTTACCTTTGGGAAAAATTTACCCTAGTGTGGAAACTGTTAGACTTTCTGGATCCAGAAGCCATAGATTCAGCCTTGAGTCAATTCTGCTTCAGTGTTTGGCCCCGGATCTCTTAGCTGGGCTTTGCTACTCATCTTTGGTTGCTGTGGTTGGGTTTCCACCATGAGTGGCTAGATCCCCAGATGCTGTCTGTCTGATTGATTGAATCTCTGCTTATCACCGGCCATCAGAGTCCGCTAATGATAAACTCTGTTCACCTGCAGCTGTTGTTTACTTCTCGACCTCTTTAATGCTTAACAGCTGCCTGCCTGAACTTCCTTCCCTGGCCCAGCAGTCTTCCTTTTAGTTTGCTTCTAGGCTTTTCCCAACAGCCTCTCCATTTGTCCGGTTTGGCCCTGGTGGGACAGCCTAACGTCTTTGTGCAGCCTCCTCCAGATTGGCCATTTGTGCCGCTGACAAAGTCCCTGGTCCTGAAGCAAGAAAGAATGATATACAGTTGAAATACGTAAGAAGCAGAAAACAGTGAGTAATAATATTTAAGTAAAAGCAAATGCCTTTTTCTATTTTATGTTATTTAAAGCCATCTGAAACAGAGAATTTTTTTTCAATACAATCCTCACCTCAACTTTTTCATTTATATTCTATATAGAAATTTTTGGTTTTAGGCAAATGGAGTCATAATGAAAGTGGATTCTTTTTCCTTTTTTGGAGTGTGGGCGGGAGTGTACTGCCTTATTACCAAAATATATAACTTATGATTGGAAGAGAATCATACAGATTTCAACATAGGAACTTTTATTTCAAAAATATTTTCTATCTTAGCTTGAACGTTAAGAAGGTTCCTTCAGTGCCTTTTTTCCCTGTGTATTGCTACTCCTGACCACAGAGCCTGTCTTGGTTTCTCTCTCTTGTAAGAGAAGTTGCTTCCTCCTTTGCTCAATATCTGGTTAGCCAGTTACTAATGTTGGTTATGGCAGTTTGCTTTCTTTTCTGGAATTGAGGACTTCTGTCTTGACCCTGGCCAGTCATCCTGTAAATATGTGTAGTGTATTTCAGTGGGAACAGGCTAGAGAGTAGGGCTGGATTTGAATGAAATACACACGTGAATAGTGCTTCTGATGGAAGGTCAGTAATATCACCTTGGTATCAAGGAAAGCTTTATTAATGAATGAAACCACTTACTTGGCTTTTTTTCCTCCTTTATTTATTTTTTGTCATCCACTCATGGTAGATTTATCAGTTGGTTGATACGTTTGTGGGAGTGGAATTTTCTTTGCTCCTATTCTTATTTGGTTGTTTGGCTTCATCTGAAAAGAGATAATGATTTTTCTCTTGGATTCATACGTGCATCTTCCTCATTTCCAGTGCTCATATGAAGGAAGAAAGCACAACTACGGTACGGCACCATATATGGTGAGCTACTTAGCTACTTGTGGAGCCTTTTCTGCTATCTAATAACCTTCAGTATACTGTTGAGAATAGAGCCGACGTTGTGGGTCCAACTAGCTACCTTTTAAAAAAAATATATTGGGAATGGAATGAGGCCAAGTAAGCTGAAGCAGAAAAGTTATGCCTTTTAATCTTAATTGCCTAAAACTATGGTTGCCCTTACCTTCTGGTGTCCAAGTGGTTACCTGGCGTTCTGTTATCCAAACGTCAATTACTCAGCCCGAAGTGATTTATATTTAAAGCAGAAGTCGTACCCTTCTGTAATTATGGCTATTTGATCAATGATCTTGACATTTTTACATTTTCAGTAGTGTGAGGGAGAAAATCCAGTTTTAAGATTTCCCTTTAAGAAATTAGAAAATTAAAAATTAATCAGATTGAATGTTGCATGTCTGCAAAAAAGAGAATTCCAGATGTCATTCCAGCCATTAAAGGACAGGTGTTTCCTTTTTAAGACCTGACGTATGCAATGAGTACCAGCTTTAATATTTTGATAACACCTTGGATTGAAAAGTTAAAATTTTCGTCAAATATTTCCAAATAATCTCACATAGCTAATGGGGCTGAAAAACAAAACAACTTTTGATGAATGGGTATTGCCAATTAAAAAGCTTTTCCCAAAGTGCTCTATGCTTCATGAAACTTTCATTGGCAAGTTATATATTAGACAGTGAATCCTAATTTTCGAATACTGTATTTGAATTATAGTTTTTACATATGGAATGGTATGTAATTTATAGTCTATTTTATAAATGGCATTCAAGCTCAGATTTAGAACAAAACAATCTTTTAATTAAATGGTAATTTGGGACTCATTTGTGGACTCCTGTGATCTCATTTTCCTATTCATTATTTTGGTTCCCATCCCCCCCTCCAAAGACATTATAGTCATTCCTCTACATTGAGAGGTGAAACATAGAATGTTAGAAAATGGACAGACTTTGGAATTATAAAGATATGAGATTGAATTTTATCTTTGATTCTTACTAGGAACGTGATTGTGGGCAATTTAACAACTCTTTCAGAATAAAATTTTCCTCACAATAGTACTCTAATAGCAAGAGATAATATTGCAATTAGCAGTAGCTAGATAATATATGCTAGTTCCTTTAAGGCAAGTTATAAACATTATCTAGTTTAATTTTCACAATACCACCACAGGATAGCTATTATTATCTACATATTACATATGAGGAAATCAAGTCTTAGAGAGGCTAAGTAAATTCTTATAATTTCATACAGTAAGTGCCAAAGTCAATACTCAAACTCAGACCTCTATTTCCCTTTGTGAGAAATGGTATTATATTCTCTTGCAAGGTTGTTGTGAGAATTTAATGAGATAATGTAGTATATTTCCAGGCACTATGCAAATGCTCTGTAAATTTTGGAATCATATTTGGCCTTCTTCTTTATTTTCTGCTTCTAGTCATTTTCTAATTCTTGCTTTTTATATCTCTTTTAGCTTTCTTTTCCTCTTCTTTTTCTCAGTGTTACTGTCCTAATTTATGATATGATTTTTTCTTTGCATTGTTTTCCCTGGCCCTGCTTTTTAGCATTTCATCTCCTTTCCCGTAACAACATATCCTAAGAAATATCCTAAGATAGAGTTTTAGTCATATGACAACCTCTATACCCTTCTCCTTGTAAACCTTTTCAGAAACCTAGATTAACTCCTCATGACTTACAAAGCAGGTTTAATTTCTTGGCGTGACTTTTAGGGCCCTCCCCAAAGTGGGCATGTGCTACTTCTCCAAGCTTTCTTACGCTTCACGGTTGCAAACTCAACTAGTCTCACTTTCCCCGAGTAGGGCGTGTGTGTGTAGGTCTACTTTTTTGCCTCTCTAGTATTGCACATAGTATGATTTCCATTTGATAGGTCTTCCCTTCCTTCCCCTCCCTGCTCCCACTGCTGCCTGCCATTTCTACCCACAAGTCTTACACAGCCAGTTGAAAAACCACCTCTTGCATGATGCCTTTCCTGCCCTTAACCAGAATCTTTCTTCTGTCTTTCATTCCTAGAACCTCAAAATTCTACTGTATTACTTATAATATTTTCCTTTTACTAAAATTGTATCCACATCTTCCTCCAGTGTTAACTATCATCTTTGAAAAGAGACCCCATGCCTAGTTCGTCTTTTTATGTTCTAAGTAGCACCACATACAATACCTTAGACCCAGTAGAACTTGGATAAATTGCATTGAATTAAACAGAAGCTCAAAAGGGAGACCCTATGGAGTAGGGCAAAGAGCAAAAAGCTTTGGAAGCAGGCAGAACCAATTTAAATAATACATCTGCCAATTGAGAGCTTAATTAGGCCTCAGCTTTCATATCTGTAAAGTGGGCTAATAGTGTCTATCTCAGATGATTGTTGGAAAGATTGAAGTAGCATGTACCAATAACTAACACTTCAGCATGTGCTATGTGTCAGGCCTTGTTCTTAGCAGTTTACGTATATTGATTCATTTAATCCTTATAATTCATTTAATCCATATAATCCTTATAATTCATTTAATCCTTTAATCCTATGAAGTGAGTGCTATTATGATCTTGTTTTTAGAATGAGCAAACTGAGACACAGAGGTATTAAGTATCTTGCCCACGGTTCCCCAGCTAGTAAGTGGAGGAGGTGGGATTTGAATCCAGGCAGTCAGGCTATAGAAAGCACGTGTTGCACTCTACCTTAGTTTATTTTCCTTCTCTATGAGTTGAAAGAGGGATTATTATATTCAGTGATCCAGCAAGTGCTTGTACTAGATGTCAGTGTTCCAGGCAGGATGTGGTCTCTGCTCCTAAGGCACTCCCAGTGTCACAGGGGAGGTGGACAGCAGGTAAACAGTTTGACAAGTCCTGTGGTAGCAGTATTCACAGCATGCTGTGGGAGAACAAACACATTTCTTATTCGCTCAGGCTTTTCTTTTAGAAGAGTGTTTTTACTTTTCAAGGGAAATTTCTCTTTTCTATTTATGATGCCATAATAATTAAGTGGCTTAGAGAAATCCTAATATGAGGTTTAGAGTTCTAGGCCCCAAATAGCCTATGATTCCCAAAGCCTCATATTTATACCCTTTTCTCTGTTACTTAGCTCTTTGACTTTTGAAAATCAGATGGGCTGCTTCATGGGCTGTGGTCTGTAAATCAAACGAAACCTTAGGAAAGATGGTTTTGATACTCTCCCATTCAGACCCTAGTAAAGAAGTTTATGCTTGAAGCAAAATGTGGGTGAGCAAAACTTACTCTTTGTTCTTGTGCTCTAAGTTGAATATTCTCAAACAAGGTAAGAGAAATAGCTATATAGCTATGAGACTCTGTGCCACAGAAAGTTTAATATCTTCAATGGTTCATATTAAGATTTTTTCACCACTCTATCCCCAATACCTATCCCCAAAGTAACACACAAAAAGAAATATATTCTAATAGCACTTATCCAGTCTAATTTAAAGTAAAATCTTCCATACACACACACACACACACACACACACGCACGCACAATAGTTCCTGGCAACTAGCCAGCTACCAAGTACCTGTTTGGCAGGATAGCTCATTTCCTTTCAGAATGTGATATGTACAGAAATAAACTTTGAAGGAGGAGGTGAGAGATGGGAAAAAGACTACAGAAAACAGGTCTCATTTAGTATAGCTACATCCCTCAATGCTTGTCATATGTGCTTTTCCTTTTTATACCATTAGTTTGCATATTTATCATGGCTATAGGTATATTGATTTACAATTTTCACACTCGGTCTTTTACTTTTTTTCTGTCCATAGATGTTCTTGTCAGAGAGAGGGGAATTCTACTTGTTGTTTAATAGGTTTCTGAGAAATGGCAACAGACTGAGCACTTGGTGATATCCTAGGAGTAGAATTTAGACTACCCAGAATTACTGAGAAGTCAGAATTACTCCAAAAGCTACCCCAGGAAGGATGGAAATCCTTCCCAAGCAAGTAGGACCTATGTTTAAAAATGTGGTCATCATATCTAAGACATAAAAAGAATATCAAGTAACAAAAAGGAAAAGAAAAATACATCTTTTTTTCCCTCTTAGTTTGATGGCTTTTGCTCCTCATTTCCCTAACTCCAAGTTCAAGTGTTCGGTATGATTAGATGAGGTGAGATGAAGGGCAGCATCATGTGTCTCAGTAGAATAGTGGTATCTAAACTAAGATGAATATTAGAATTATTTTAGGTGCTTCTGAAAAAAAATTTCCAGGGGCCCACCCCAAATACACTGATTTTGTTGGTCAGTGTGGAATATGTAGTTTTGAAGAACTTACCTGTTGACGTTAATGATCAGCCATTTTTTAAAATGATTATAATCATGAATTTGGTATTTTTGAAGTTTCACACGATTCTACTGTGCAGTCAGGAAGGAGAACTACTGTTACATCAATTGGGAAGTTAGATATAGGGGTAAAGTTTAGATGAGTATAGAGTATTGAAATAAACTAGAGATACTTAAAGACAGTAGAAAGAAGGTAATATATTTGGAATCAGTGATCTCTAAAGCCCTTTCCGTCTTTAAAATTATAAGGCACTAAGCACTGAGATCAGTAACCCTACAGTACTTTATTTGTCACCTGTCTCCAGTCTATGATGTACATTTGCATTCTGGTATAACTATACTAGTGTGGTTATCAGAGATGAGAAATGTGCCAGGCACTGTGCAGGTGGAAGAGAAGGCCAAGGGGTGACCATATTTGTCTAAAAATGAGGGAGAGCGGTGATGAGAAAGAAGGATGGAACTCCCTTTTACTGAGTAACTACTATGTGACAAATATTTTGCTGCCTTATATAGCGCTACTATTAGTAAAAATCATAGTAGTAGCTAACACTTTTATGGTCTTTTTTATGTGCCAGGCACTGTTCTTAAGTATTTTATATGTATTAACCCTTTGAGTCCTTAAAAAAAATTTAAAAGTTGAGACTATTATGTTCCCCATTTACAGATGAGGCAACTGAGGCCCAGATAGGCTGTGCAACTTGCTCCACCATCACAGAATTAGATAGTGGCCAAGTTTAGATTCAACCTAGAAATGTACTTTTCCTGAGTCTCTGCTTTCAGCAGCTTTCCCTCATAAATGGACTGAAGTAAAGGCTCTAGAATTTTTGTATAGATGGATGAAAGAAAGATTGAACTGCTTTCTGAGGAAAACATGGAGTTCTGGACATTGATGATCACATGACTCCTTAGTGTGCCTCTCAACTAAGTATTTTAAAGCAAGGGCGTGGGCAAAGACAATATTTGTAGTGGGTAGAATTGCAAGAATCTTATTTAATTGTGATGTCAGTGCTTTAAATTTATTAGTTGCTGAATTTATTTTCCTGTAGCGTTCATTCTTAGTCTATATACAAATCTCCTTTTAGACATTTGACTTTTTTGTTGAACTTCCCCCTTCCACGTGCTATTTTTCTACCTATCACCTCCGGCAAAAAATACAAAAAGGTCAAACAAACAAAAAATAAACAAGCACTCTGTGACATCCAGTCAGAAAAATGTAACAGATGAGATCCATCTTTATTTATTCTTTTGTGGCACATAATATATTCACTTTTAGTACCTCTAATTTGCTTATCAGTCTTATGTCATTGTGAGCTTGCTGTGATCATCAGAGTAAGGAATAAACCTGTTTTATGTGCATTACCCAAGTATCTGCTGGCTAGATATCCTATGCCCTTTAATATTATAAACAAGCAAGCAAACCAAACCAACAAACAGAAATCCTGCCACCACCATCACACACTGACTGACCTGCCATTTTTGGTGGAAATCCCATCCTTCACTCCACCCTTGAGAATTCCTGGATAGGTTAAGTTTTTCCTAGTCACCTTTGCCTTGATTTCTTATTTTCCTCTGAATTTTAAAATCTCTCCTGTGTATCTCATTTCCTGCAACTTTTCTTTTTATCTGGATCAAGCCTATCTTTGCACTTTTTGCCAAAATAACATTGGCAAAGGCATTTCTATACTTGAAGATTCTATTGAGGGTTTGGGGGCATCAGAAGTTTGCTGTGTTGCTCCCAGCACTGCCAACAAACTACATTTGCATTTTAGATGTCCCTGTTTTTAAAATCCCCAGGCATTACTACCACAGGTATTTCTCAACGATTAACTTTATCTCAGGGTCTTCAACCTTCTGCCTGACGGACAGGCAATGTCCATTCTTAGATTATGCCACAGCTACCTAAATTCTCAGTTTCTCCTCCGATTTTTTCCATGTCCTATTTGTGGATTTTGAAAAACAGACTGTGAGTTTACAATATGGCAACACTTCTTTCATTTACAAACAGACAGACTTGATCTACTATCATTAATGCTCCTAGAACTAGGATGGTTCCATTTCCAAAAGATAAGCTTGAATAAGTTCCAACTGAGGAGAGAGTGAAAGCACGAAGTGTCCTGGAAAATGTTTACATCTTCCTCTAGGTTATGAGAAATTATGTAGGCTTGCTGGTTTGAATTATTTTTTTAGGAAATAGAGGAAGCAAGTCTCCAAGTGGCCCACATGAGAAATGAAAAGCTATAATTGAAAGATACTCCAAATAATTATCCTGGTTATAAAACAAAGTATTGAATCACCTCACCACCAGGGAAGGTTATGTTCATGGACCTTGACTGTGGAGGACCTCTGTTTGCCCATCTTAATTCAGAAGGGGCAAGGGTTGTCTCTATTCGGACTTTTGTAAACAAAAGGAAGAAATATTCCTAGTGTATTACTGGGACAGCTGTATAGGTAATATATGATTATTCTTTAATATTCCTCTGAGTAGAAGATTAAAAATATTTTAATGAAAAATGTTTTTGACTGGTATCTGTGTCTTAGAATTCTAAATCTCTTACTTAATGCCTTATGAGAGGAACCAACTAATTATATAGGGTATTGGCAAGGAGAAATCTCTGATATTTGGCTAAGAATCCCTGAAACTTCCCCCTAAGCCTCAAACTCCAAGTCCAGCTTATTTTTATCTGCAAAGTAATTCAGATCTCCCTCGCTTCTTCTTTATATCCCAGTCCTTTCCCTGGGCTAATTTTTCCACGTCAAAACCACCCATCAAGATGTTTTGTGAAACTAAAATAAATTCTCACCATTTGATTCATTATGTGGCTTTCTGTAAATAACAGTTTTACCCCTCAATGCTACAAGATCATGCTACACTGCAATGCATGCTTACATTGGAAATGGCAGTCTGCTGTGGCCCACTTTTTGTTCCATTGGTTGTAAACCTCCTCTTCCTTCTCCTCCTCATTCTCCTTTTGATTATTCACTTTTTAGCACTTTCCTACCTTGTTTAAGTATTCTCATCTGTAAGGTCTGAAGTCCTCATTAAAAAACATTTGCTGAACCACCCTCCCTCCCCCCAAAATGCAAACATAGGAAATGTAGCTTCAATAATTGGGCTTCCAAAATGGAGTTGAGGAGAATAGCAAAGCTGCCTATTCAGTGTTTCTTGGCCAACATAGTTCATTTTGTGAAATGCATTAAGTGACTTGATCTCATAACGTTGTTCAGACAGCATGAACGATGAGGAGTCTTAAGTAATGAAACGTTCGCATTATAAATTTTGTTGAGGTGCATGAGGCTTATGATTTTGAAAAGCACTTTATTTTAATCATAGTAGGTGAAAAGCATACTCTTGATATAACCATTGTGTGAACATTTCTCTTAGAATTTGGTTAATAGGAAGTATTCCTTCAAATGAAAGGAGAAGTCTTATTATTTTATTTCTTTATTTTACCATAAAAAAGGCAAACAGAATGCTCTGAAACCTCTGTTATCCTCCTGGCTCTCTGTGATAAAAAGTATTAAACTTGTTTATATTTATCAGAATCATAACTGCAATACATTTTTCTCCACACTGCCTTGTTGATTACACACATACATACCCAAAACCCATACTCAAAGCCATCCAACTTGTTGCTGGACTGCTGGCATTGGTCTGGTTAAACAAAAAATTTTTTTTTCCATTTAGGGGTTAATATCTTTTTTTTTTTTTTTCCACCAGCCGGTTCTAAGTGGGAAAAAAATATAAAGAAGTGTGTAAGTAGAAAATAGTGGGGGAAGATTCCTTAAGGCCAATACACCAATCTTAATCCTAAATCTGTCCTAAAGAAATGCTAAAGATTTTACTGAATCTCCAAAATAAAGTGACAGTAGAGGAAAAGAGAGGTTTAAAATAACAGAAGGATTTGTGAAAGACACGGGAAACCTGGAGAAAGGAAAAGAAATTGTGGTTATTGAGAAGAAATAATAGCTCTATTAAGTAGGGATAAATAACTTTAGCAATTACTCATTACACATATAGGATATATATATATATACACATACACATACATATACATATACATATGTGTATATATACACAGACACACATACATAAAATCAGTGCATTCCATTTGCCACTTCTCTAAAGTACTCTGGAAAATAGCTTTCCAAGGTATCACTCAATGAATTATAGTTTCCATCCTTTGAATATTTGCTTAATAGTATAAAAAAAGTAATGATCATAATGGTGGTTTTAATGATGAGAATTACTACTGGAACTCATTTAATAAATCTTTTCTCCAAATTGATGCCAGTTAAAGGTCCAGATTAAAAAAAAAAATTCAAGGGTTAACAAAAATCTCTTCAAAGGAATCTCTTGTCTTGTTGCAAATAAAAGCAAGTTTAAAATTCTCTGTGTTCAAAAGTCAGTTATTGACAATTCCATGGGCTCCTCAAACATGGGATTTTCATTTAGCAGATCCAACTTTACCTGCCAAAAGCCCATAAAATGGCCCCTTTCCATCTGGTAACTATTCCACAGTGAAATTAGAACTGTTGGAAAATAATGGAAATCTATGGACACAGGTACACTGTGACTGAAATGTCAAAATTTGTCAGTAATATCTGGTGTAAATTACTTAGTTAAGGACCAATGTTAACTCTTGTAGACCAGGAAAGCTTGAGTTTCTGTGTTACAGCTGATGTAATTTCCTACCTCCAGGCAGAGGTAATTCAAACCCTTCTAGAGAAATAAGAGCCCCCAAGCTGCCAAACAGTGGTTCTTAAATATTTTTTGTGAGTGTCATGACCCTTTGGAAGATCCAATGAAAACTATAGACACTCAACCCAGAAAAAAGATGCTATGCAAAAATTCGGAAGTAATTTGAGCAGTTAAAAAAAAACAAACAAACCCTATTCCAAATAGTTTTTGAAAGAGGAGTTCTTCAGTCCCTTAATGCATTTAGCATTTCTCAGAAGGAAGCTTTCTTAAGTCCAATGTATAAATTTAAATAATTTCCCATAGGTTTATTTACCCAGCTCTGTTTATATTACTGACTTTTCCCCCTTTGAAGATTTAAATGAATTTCTCATATAATTTTCTTTTACTCTGTGAATGGGCCACAAAGGAGATAGCTCAACTAGTGGAAAACAGTTTGCCTTGTCCAATGTACCAAGAAAAGAATATATGTAACTAAATGTTTGTATGTGCCCATGTGCACACCTAGGTGTAATTCAGAGAAGGTGACCTGGCATATGCATAAGTATGTAGATAAGACCCCAAAATGACTGTATGAATTGTTCATTTATGTGATGTAACATGTATGGGTATGCCAGCTCCCTGCCTCCTACCTTCTTCTGAAAACAATAACAACAAAGCTCTTAACCTCTGACTCATGACAACTTTTATTATTTTATCAAATGTTCTTAACAGAAGTAAAATGATCTCCAAGGGCAGAAAGAACTTTCTGAGGCTCACAGAGGAGGAAAAAATTCTGATAGGGAAGAAAGGGGCCAACAGGATGATCCTTGGCAAAATTAAGTTGTACTATTGTAAAACGATTAGTAACTCTTCCTAGAACAGGAAATAGGCTTTTCCAGAAGATGCTTCTGGAGATTTCAATTTAGTTTACGTTTAGTTTCTCAATTCATTCCTAAGATCAGTGAATCATTTCTTAAATGACTCTGTAGTATGTTATTTTCTAACCATATGGAGGGCATTGTCAACCAAGTGGTTTCTTTTCCTCTTCGAGGCACTGTTTTTACATGGTGACAGCAGAAGTCCTTTCAGACTCAGGGAAACCACAGGATTATCTGCACTGGCAGTTGCTCAAGAGATCGTGCTTAGCAGTAGATGGCCAACATCATTTCTCTTGATTCACAGCATAGGGAATTGCAGCTCACTTTGAAGCCTGTTCAAAATATTCTTGTCCATCTATTTTACCCCCAAGCCAACTCAATTTTTAGACCTGCCCTTGGTTAGCTTTGATTGACAGAAAGGCTTTGGAAGCCATTGACATCTTATTTTAGAAAGGATTGAAATCTTACCTCTCTGAGGTCTTCAATCTCTGTTTGGAGACCAAAGGCACTATGTCAAAAGACTTGTAGAAACCTGTACTTGGAACTGGGGCTTCTGTGGCAGATTTACGACCCTTGGATTATTTGAGGTTTCCAAGTTAAGACCTGATGGAGCGAGGGATGTGGAGAGGCAGCTATAATATGGACAATGCACTGATACATTTTTCCTAGAAATAAGAATAGCCTCTTGATCTGTCATAGTTAATACAAAAATAGAGTAATACAAATGAAGACTTAAATTGATGAGGCACATGTGTAAATTGATAAAGGAAGTTTGATGCATCATAACATTGAAATTTATCTAAATTCAATATTGTTAAACATTCTTAAAGATCAGATGAATTATACATGAAGTATATGGATTATTTGTCCCTGGCAAACAATGGTGACATTTCTGTCTGTCACTTAGTATGACAAGGTTAGCATGTTTTATTCAAAACTTTTAAACAGTAAAATGATTTGTATGCATTACTCTTTCTTTGGACTGTCAGGGAAAGCAGAAAGCAACACAGTTATTCTATGACATTGAGTCAGCATGTGCATAAAAAAACGACAGAACAGAATTGCCTCTGACATCTATAAAGCTCCTACTTTTGCTTTCTAATCGTTTGGTAGAAAAACAATAAAACCATAAAGACAGAAGTATTTCCCTTTCACCCCCAAAAGAAACAAGCCATTCCATATTGAAATATAAATATAATATTTGTGATATAATAAAAAAATATAGAATATTCATGAGTGGGAATAGACTCCTGGAAATAGGATGATTTGGGTTTTAAGGAAATTTAATGACAGAATATTTATTTTCTTCAATAAAGAAGAGTCAGGCTATGTTGTTCCTTTCAACGTTAAAATGCTCTGCAGTGATGGGATGGGACAGTAATTTATGAGATGTTTGGATTTGTGCTCTCTGTGTATGTAGGATGGGCATATGGAAAGAAATGAATAGCAGAATAGAAGGTGTTATTCGACACCTGGGTAGAGACAGAGGACTTCAGTGACTTGTCTGTGGTTTCTGTCACAGCAGTCTGACACTGGAGGGTATGGAAGTTAAGTCCTGATAAAGTAGGTCATAGAGGAGAGGCAACTCCCGAGGCAGCTCTAAGATTGCCCCCCACCCCAGTGCCCCCAATCCAGGACACTAGAGGAACATGCACTTCACTGTTGCTGTGCTCTTCTTCCTCTTCCTCTCATGAGGTTCTAAAGCAGAAATGAGTTTTCGGGAGATTATGCTAGGTTGGAATAAGGTAGGACCTAGGGATCTGGTGCAGTATAAAAACCCAGGGACAGAGAATACTTGAGGCTTTGAATTCAGCCCTTTCCATTCACAGGTGGCTTAGGGACCTCGATGGTGCTGCAGCCATTCCACAAAGAACATTCCACTGACACCTCCTGGGAAGATACTATGAACCAGTGACTCTCTTGGGAATAAAATGATGCCTGAGATAAGCTCTTGTCTTTCAAGTGTTTACAATAAAGGAAGAAAGACACATTAGCAAAAAAGCACAATGGTGACACAGGTGCTGTTGCAGCTAATTGCGCAGGGTGAGGGGATAGGGAAGAAGACGGGTGCAAACAGGGGAAGGGGTCAGCACACCATACAAGTTTCCTGTTCCTCCACTCCATACCCTGATATTTTTTTTCATTGCATTCGGCAGTATGTTCACTACATCTTCAAAACCACTTAATTCCCTGCATCATGCATGCATTTTATGTTTCCTCCATACCTGCCCAGGGCCTGGAGAAAAGTTGGCTCTTTAGAGTATGTATTAAGCTTTTTTGATTATTGTAACAGCTGCTAATGGCTATAATCGATTATAACCTGTCTAAGGCAAAAGATTGAAGTATGCATTTTGGTGGGGGTGATTCTTTCATAGAGACTGTTGAATGAAAGAAAAAAGAAATTTTACTGTATACTCCATTTTTCTGGATATACCACTTAACTCACGTTGACCCTGAAACTCATCAGTGTTAATACATACCACATCAGCTACAAGGTAGATACTCGTTGCAAAGGTAATTATCACTATTTCACTTTAGTTAATGCACAAAAATTATACCCAACCTTTTTTAATCCTTTACCTCAATCCACCTGCCCCCTGCCAACCTCCAGCACATTTAGCATCAATCTAAATTGTTAGAATAAAAGAACTGTATTGTTTTCAGAAAGGTTTATCCTGACTCAGTAAGCAATTTATAGAGATAGTTCACAAGCAAATTATAATAACCTATTGCCGAAAAGAGACTTCCAGGTGCCACCAAACTTTTGGGATGCTATGCAGCCTTGCTGGTCTGTCATTTTTAAGAAATGTTGTCTCCATAGAGGAAAATGTTTTCAGAAATACTCTGACCTTTCCAGTTTTTAGCATGAAAGTGAGGTGATCTAAGAGGAGCCACCTTCCAAGTAAACGTGGTGAGCTGTTAGTTTGAAATATTCATTGTGTTTCTGTTGTGAATAGCCAAGGCAATGCTAAAATTCAGTTTGCTGGTCTATTCAGCTTATTCATTTCATGCAAATCCCAATGTGCATGAAATGAACAAAGGAGATCCTTTCTCTTCATAATGCATTGTTAGTTTTCTATTCCATTTTTATTCCCAAACTTGTTTTTCTCTCTTTCAGTGTTAGTACTTTATTCATTCTTTCAACAAATATTTGTAGCATCCTTAGGCATGATGAGACCCCAAAATGAATGGTACTGTCCCAGCATGGTAGTCAGCATGACCCACAGGTTTCATTTTTTATGCCTTTTTAGTTACACCATTAGAGGATGCTTGGAGGTTTTCTTAAGACCACATCTGTGATGAAGGGAAAGAATGGGATGCTCAATTATGTGTGTCTACTCTGAGCATGGTTTGGGGGCTCATTGCCTTAGTGACTCGGATTTGGAAGAGTATGTACTTGGGAGTCTGACTGATAGGGATTCCCTTTGTTGCTCTGCTCCTTGTAAGCTCTAACCTGGGATGTTAGCTCTCACTCTGAGGGAGTTTCCTTATCTGTAAAAGGAGAATACCTGCCTTATACTGTTGTTAAATGAGTTACCAGAGTGTCTGCACCTAATAGGACTCCCTCAATAAGTGATCATCCTCAGTGCCTTCCCTAGAATCTATAATCTAGTGCATATGTAACTGAGTAAAAACTTTAATAATAATGTAAGAGAGGCTCAAATAAGTCCTATTAACGTAGATACAGCAAAGTGTTCTGGTATTTCTTGGAGGATTTGGTAAATTGTAGACTGTCTGATTCCTCTTCTCTTTCCAGTTTTTATCTTGGATGTAATGGGTTCCTATCATGGGAATTTTTAACTTAAATAAATTCAACTATAAATACACAATAGGGAGTGAGAGAGAAAGGGAATGAATATGAGTTTCAAAAGTTTACATTGCACAGCTGATTACACATGCCTTTCCATTCCGGGAATACTTCTCTCTGACTCATCTTGGGCGCATCTCCCCACACTGAGTTTGCTCCTAGTGTTTTGAAGACATATGTTTTTTATATTATATGATCCCAAATTCAAGCTCACTCAAATAAATATTGATTGGTTCCAATGCTGGAGGAAAAAAAACTGATTTTGTAAGACTTCTTGAGAGATGGCTTGTTTCTCTCTGATATGGTACCTTTCTAAGGCATTAGCCAGGGCATTTTCAATTATTCATGATTATTAACTTATTGGCAGCATAACTTTTAACCGCATTGTACTTCTTGGCTTTTATTCTTTGTAATTCCTTTCATCTTTTACTTGCATGTCTAGATTTTCTTTCTCTTTTTTTTCCCACATAATCTCTGTCGGAATATTGACCTGTTTCTTGCCTGGGTTACTTACTGGCTATTTTATTATTTAATTTTTCAAAAAACGTTGTAGGGCTGTGTCTAGTACTCAAATCCCTGTGTGTAATGTCTTCAGTGGGTCATGGAGCTTAAGGCATTGTTTCCTTAGGAACACCTGATAAACTTTTTATGTTCGTAGAGTGGTAGGTGACGGTTTTGCAGGTTAGAGTGAGCTCAGCAGTGTTTTTATCATAATATTATCATAATGTACTCTTTGCTGCCTGATGCTTGTCTGATTTTATTCTGCCAACACAAAGGATCTTTAGACTGTTAGCACAGGGATCCAAAGCTCTGATCCACAATAAAATGCAAAGACCACAGAGCAGGTAGATCCTTTATCAATTATTTACATCTCTGTGTGACTCCAGTGTGATAAGGGATAGAAGAAAAGGCCTAAGGGCTCTAAGCAGGTTAGGAAGAAACAGGTCTATCTAAAAAGGCCTGGGATGGGCTATAAGGCCAGCTTTCCTACATTACACCTTTGCTACATGCTGCTATTAACACTGTCAGACATTCTTCCTCCACCTCTGCCCCCATTTTTATGTCTGCCCTTCTCCTTTCTTTTATTCTGTCATACATGATTTTAGTTTTTAGTTACCTTTCTTTCAGGGGAGTTGTTTTAGGCTCTTCATGCAAGTAAACGTTAATACTGAATATTCTTTATTAAGAATAATAACACCAATGTTTAAGTACATAAGATTCATTAAGTATGAGGATAGAAACTTTATAAACGTTCCTAATTTTCACAATAATTCTGTAAGGAAAGTACTTTCATGGTAAAATTGGGAAGAAAAAAAAACAACCAACCCTGAAAGACAGAGAGAAAGTAACTTACCATGTGGTTTAAATGATAGAGGCGGATGAGACTCTATAAGTCTTTATTGCCTGTGCCCTCTCCACTATCAAGTTCTGAGTAAGAGAGAGAAAGAGAGACAGACAGAGGGTGGGCTTATCATCTTTCTATGTATACATGCATTTTTAAAAACCATGGCTGCCTTCCAGATACTTTTGCAGTGCAAAACCAGTGTTGCCCGGACTTTGAATCCAAATATGCCTCCCACCCCTACCAAAGTGAGCTGAAATTTTACAAGTTGCAATTTATGCAATTGATGGATTTGTTTTCTCTGATATAGTTTCTGCAAATGAAACAGAACTTTATACAATTTTATTTTTCAAATAAAGCACTTCCAGGGCTGGCAATTGCTTTACTTCTCACCGGCTGGTCTTTGAAGGCATAACACTATTTTCTTTAACATTATTTACTCCTTCCTATAAGGAGCAACACCCCTTTCATATTGTGTCCAGTGAAGCAGTTTCTCGTTTCTGAAATTTTAATGCCTATAAGATGGAAAAAAAAAGAGGGAAGGAAAGACCCTGGGGTGATTTAAGATGATGATTCTGGATTGAAGCATCTTGCTACTTAGAGGAACACCATATTTCATAGTGTATTTGCAGAAATGCTTCATGGCACAAACTCCTATTTCATGTCCTTGAAGGCCAATGGAGTAACAGAGTTTCTGTTTCAGTGCCTATCTGATCAATAATCCTGTGACTTTTTGGAATTGCCATCTGTCTTGTGATACATT
This sequence comes from Eschrichtius robustus, assembly GCF_028021215.1. Classification (NCBI taxonomy): domain Eukaryota; kingdom Metazoa; phylum Chordata; class Mammalia; order Artiodactyla; family Eschrichtiidae; genus Eschrichtius; species Eschrichtius robustus. The sequence continues at coordinate 73,057,224 of NC_090833.1, forward strand.
TTTACTGTGTTGATGTGCAGTGACTAACACCTACATGCATATATTTTTGTCTCTTGCAGCTGTAAATTATTTTTAAAATATTTCTACAAGTTCTTAAATTTATTTTTATAGAACATCTTTTCCTTGATTTCATTGGAGACATACATAAATCAATTTTATTTGAAAATGTATTTGGAATTTAGTATAACTTCCCTTGGGCTTGGCCTTTAATTCAACATACAGTAATAGGGCATTAACTATGTGGCAGGAAATATGCTAGGCCTTGATGAGTAGGACATGGACCCTGCCTTTCCAGAGTTCACAGGCTTTAGGCTTGAAATGGTAGTTAAGAGCATGGATTTTATCACCACTCTGCCTTAGTTTGAATTTTTTCCTTACAACTTGTTAGATGTTAGACAAATTATTTCACTTTCTATGTCTTAATGATCTCATCTGTAAAATGGTAGTGATAAATGTTACCTTAAGACTTATGTGAGTATTAAATGAGCTAATACCTGTAAGGTGCTTAGAGTGGTGCCAGGCACATACATCTCAAAAAATTATGGGTATTTTTGTCAATTATTATTGACATTACTGCTATTATTACATGAGTTACAAACAGTTAAATATTATCCTACTCTACAATAAGTATAAAATAGAAATACGTTTAAGAGGAGGGAATACAGAACTCTGTCATGAGCTGCCAAAAAGTTTTCATGGGAGAAATGAGACTTACATGTATATATTTTTTGTCTCTTGCAACTTGAGACTTGAACAAGGTCTTGAGGAAGATGTAGTATTTCACTAGACATATAAGGAAAGTCGTAACATCTCAGGGAGTAGAAATAGCATTTGAAAAGGTAGGAAGGCTTGGGAAAGTATGCCCCACTCAGCAAACTATTGGTTGGGCCATGTATATAATTAGGAGTGGAGTGTAAGGTAAAGGGTAAGGTCACAAAGAGCCCTGGGTGATACACTTAGTATTTAGACTTAATCATGTTGGTGTTGGAAACCATGAAAGGATTTTTAAAAAGAAAACTAATGTGATTAGATTTATATTTTAGAAGTATTATCTTACTCAATGTAGAGGATAGATTAGAATGCTAGCTAGAGGAAGGTAAGATGCGAGGCTAGGTTTTTGTAATTGGTAATATGAGAACTTGATCAGATCCTTAAGACTGTGGCTATGGAAATGGAAAAGAAGGAACACATTTGAGATACATTTAAGAGAGTGACTTGACGGTGCTGTAGGATCATTTGTCTGGAAAGGAGAACTAGAGGGGTCCAGGGTGATGCTCAAGTTGAAGTTTTGGACATTTGGGTGGATGACAGTGCTATCAGTAGAGATAAGGAGCAGATTTGAAGGGCAGAACAGAGGTAGTCTGGTGGGTGGGGATGAAATTTGGGGCAATCATCACCTTCTCATGGGCTGGCGGAGAAAGAAAAACTGGAGAAGAAGATATAAGAAATATACAAGAAGTAGGAGAGGAACCAGATATTACAGAATCTAGGGAAGAAATAAATGTCAAGAAAGAGGTTTGTTAACACAATTAGTAATTTATTTATGATCTTAATGAATATATTCCAAAGTTATGAAGAATGAAATGAAGGGAAGGAAGTGACGACAAGTAAAGATTATTGTTAAGTAGCTCAGCTAAGAAGAGACATAGTAAATGAAGAGGATTTTTTCCCCCTTAGGCAATTAGACTTGAGAATTTTTGTATACAATGGGGGAAAAGTCACAAGAAGGAGAAGACAGAGATAGAATAAATAGGGAAATAATTAAAGAGTTCCTTTGAGTTGAAAATTATTTGGAACCAGAACATAAAAGGAGTAATTTTCAACAAGAGGAAGAAGTCCGATTCATATATATGGGAGGCAAGAATGGAGTGCATGAGGGTAGGTTGTTTGTGTCTGTAATAGGAATTTGAGGTGATTCATTTCTATTTGTAAAATAGAAGGTGAGGTCATCTTCATGGGTAGTCAAAGTTTGCTCTCTTCTTTCTCTCATGATTATTTTCTTTTGTCTAACTCCTTCCAGAAACCAAGTAGTAAAATAAATAACATGTATTTTAAGGAATCTCTAGGTTCTGTGGGTTTCTTGGTATTTCCCAGACTTAATGTGTGTGGCTCTTTTCTAATGAAGCTTTATCAAATGAAATGTTAACAGTAAGACAGTTTTCACTGTTTTGACCCTATGCCTCTTTGATCACTTTTTTTAATTGAGGGGGCTTTATAGATCTCTGTAAGGGCTAACCATCATGTCATTGTTTTGGCTAAGGTCACCTGTGTGCTCTCTGAGCATATTAGCAGCAGAAAAAAAATGACCTTTGATATTTGGGATTAGCAGGATCTCCAATCTAGATTCTTTATTTAGAGTCCTGGGAGGGCAAGTCTGGTGCCCATCACTAAGCACTCTTCATACCTACTGGATGTTTGCTAAAGGACCACCCAAGGAACATCTCTACTTATTTAAAATTCATGTAGAAGAATTGTATTATATCAGACAAATCCACTGAGGATTAAAGATATTATGTACGTTTCTCAGCGTTATGTGGGGCTGTATTTCAAACTGGATTTTTCTTACTCTGAAGTTCAAGTTTTAAACCCTGTGGTATTTACCTAACTCCCCTGACCAGTCCCAAGCTTTATGCTATTTGACTCTACTTCTGTCTTTGGCAATAAAACAAAAATAATTCTACTTTTTCTTCCACAGAACATCACTACAAATCACTTAATATTACTGTAATTGTCTTTCTACCATCTTTAACTCATTTAATTTTTCCTCACAGGTAATGTTTTGAAAACCCTTCCAATATCCAAGTAGTCTCTGTAAATAAGCTTTAGTTCCCACTTTATGAGGGAACTGCTCATATAGCGGAAGTAGCATTAGACTTGAACACAGAGGTTGAGTTCTGTTTTAGCAAATTCTAGAATTTGAAATTTGGACAATTGTCTCCATTTTATTAATTTGTAAATGAGAATGGCATCTTAGTTAGCAACAAGGTTTCTTCTTTTTAAACAGTTTTACCCATGTATATTTTACATACATACCCCAAAGTTCACCCATTTAAAGTACACAAGTGAATGGTTTTTAGTATATCTATAGTACTGGGCAAGGATGACTCTAATCTAATTTTAGGACATTTTCATTACCCCAAAGAAACACCGTAGCTATTAGCAGTCACTACTCACCACCCCCATCTTTTCTGTCCTCACCCCCAACCCTAGGTAAACACTAATCTGCTGTCTTTCAACACAGATTTGCCTATTATGTAAATTTCATATTAATGGAATCATAGAACTTGTGGTCTTTTGTGACTGGTTTCTTTTACTTAGTCTAATGTTTTAAAGGCTCATCTTTGTTGTAACATCACCAATACTTCATTCCTTTTTATAGCCAAATAATATTCCACTGTACAGATAAACTACGTTTTGTTTATACATTCATCAGTTGATGGACATTTGGATTGTTTCCACTTTTTAACTATTATGAATAATTCTGTGAACATTTGTGTACAAGTTTTTATGTGGACATATGTTTTCATTTCTCTTGAGTAGACTCTTAGGAGTGGAATTGCTTCATATGGAAATTTTGCCCTCATATGGTAAGTCCATTTAACATTTTGAGAAAGTGCCAAACTGTTTTCCAAAGTGGCTGTACTATTTTAAATTCCCACTTCATTTTGATGATGACTAAAAGATTTAGTAGGGGAAAAAGTAAATGCTAAAGTACTACCCATGACTACTTTTATTATTCTGTCTTGTCTAACTCCTCCCCAAAACCAAGCAGTAAAGAAGTATTTAGCACGCATTTAAAAAATTCCCTGGTCATCTGCGGGTTTCTTTAGGTATTTCCTACGCTTAAGGTTTGTGACTTATGAGCTCACATTTTGCTAGTAAGGCCCTAGTGAGGCCAAGAACAGATTGTGAGTCTGGCATATTCAAGTTAACTCTGTAGTTAGCTATTTGTCCCTTTTTTTTTTTTAACCACAGTTATTACTTACATTTTATTTAAAGGTTTTAGAGGATGAGCTCACAAGAGTTACCTGAATCATTAAAAACCACAAAGTGGGAGAATTTTAAAAAATAAGAGTAGATACCAAAATAGCTTTTAGGAAGATGACACCTTATTAGTTTCTAAAATTGTTGAAGAGAGCAAAACAAAGCTTAAAATCTTAAAGATAAGAGAGATATTTATAATCATGCTAAAGAATGCATTAAATCAAACAAGAATGAGGAAAAATACATTGTGTCCAATAGGTTATATCCTGTTATAAATGAACATCATTTCTATGGTACTCTTTTTTTTAAACCTTGTAATGTGGTTATTCTAAAATTTGAGGGGACATTTGAGTTTCCCTCTGAAGATATGGAAAAAAAGTGTTGGGTGTCTCATCCCCACTTCCTCTTCCCCCCAGGCCAAATAAGTCTGTGCTGCAAGGGCACTTCTGTTGTGTCTGTAGTTTTGAAATAAATATCAAAAGAAACGGCATCAAGTGTTCACGTTGAACGATGGCACAGAGTGGGCCGGAGAAACCTGTCAGGCGGAGCATCACAGCGTCTGCACAGTCACACGAGGTGTCGTGAGGGGAACACGGGGTCTCGGGGCTGTGGTCAGTCACCGGCTGGACGCCGGTGCTGCGGAAGGCCGCCTGCCTTCTGTCCTGGAAGTTGTCCCGGGCTGGGAGGCCGGCCTTCAGACCTTTGCGCTTGCGCACTGCCGCCAGGACGCGGCTGCGGCCGTAGAAGGGGTCTGCAGGCAGGGTCCGCCAGCGGTCAGACACGCACCGGGCGGGGGAAGGCCTAGCTCCCCGCGTGGCTCTCGGGTTGGCGGTGAAGCCAAAGACTCGTTGATGGGTCTTCATGACGAACATAAGGCCACTTGGGAGTCCTCTAAGACGTGGCCCGCTTCCTGTTCAGGGCTCTGTAGCTGCCGCCAACCTCTTGTTGCGGGCCCTGGATCTAGAAGCCGGGCTCTGGGAGCCGGGCGGGCGGTCAGCCGCGGCGTGGAGGCAGTGCCAGGAGTGGGGACGCGCTGCATGGTGTCCGTGCGCAGCGTCACATCTGAACGTCGAAGCGAACGCCGCCCGCAGCCTCCTCGCTCGGTGCCCCCTCTTTGGTGGCCCACTGGAAGCCAGCCACCTCGCTGTCCTTGATCTCGTTAAGGTACTGCACGCCCTTGGTGACTTGGGATGATGGGGTCGGTGCTGGCGGGCCCAAAGCACCACATCTTGCGGGCCTCGGCCGTGTCCCCCTCGTACTTCTCTTGGCCAGGGAGCGGGCCCACTGCTCGAGCTCCTGGTGGGCAGACACCTCACCCTTGCCAGTATCCACCACCCGGCCATCCGGGAAGGGCTGCGCCCTCAGGTACAGCCGATTGTGCTTGTTAGGGAACTTGGACAGGTAGAGCATGTTCGCCTCCTCCCTGATGGTCTCACCTTGCGAGACCACTGTTGGATTTTTTGATGGAATGTGGGTATGGTCCCCACTCCTCGAGGATGCAGGGTGCTGTGGGGTGTGGCTTGGCCGGTGCTTCAGCCCCATCTCCACCAGCTTGGTTGGGCAGGTAGGCCAGGTTGTTGTCCTCTACGACAATCCTGACAACCCGACCCAGCTCATGCAGAATTTCATCACCTTCATGGGGACGTGCTCCAAGGCGGTGATGGTTCCTGTCTTCGTGAGAAAGCAGTGAATGCCCACCAGGCCCACGATGATGTTTCTGTGAGTCACATCCTCCTTGGGCTTCACGTAACAACACATTAAAGGGGTTGTTTTCTGAATTGGCTTCAGGTACCCGGTCTCCTTCCTGGGCGTGTGGTTTGGGGGTGTGTATTGTGGTGATCATTTTGCAATCTTGGACAGACAGCTCCGAGGGTCACGCCAATGATTTCATAGATGTGTGGATCAGACAGCAGTTGTGGTCAGTCTCACCCCTAAAATGACTGGGAAAGTAAATTGTTATGGTTGTTCCAGTGATGGAGGAAGATTAGTGCTGTTTTACAGGTAGTATTAATTAAAATGTCAAAATTGAGCACTTCTGAGGAGTTTGTGAGAACATGACTCAGAGAAGGGGACAGTCTTAATAAAGTATTTCATTTTACATGAGACTTCATTCTTTGGGGACAAGAGTCACATCATAGCCATTTTTGTTTCTACAACGGCTATTACTTAATATATGGTCATAGTATTAAGTAACCAAAACAGGAAATTCTATATCTGCTAGAAACTTATATTTCAACCATATTTCTATAACTAAATTGTAAGAAGTGTTTTTTGTTGTTTTTTTTTTTTACAGATTAATAAACTGAGACTCAAATCACTTGTCTAGTACAGATAGGCACTCAATTTTTGAACAGTTAAAACCAAAGAACCAATCAAGAGTACATAGTCACTTCAATAACAAAAATAGTTCCACTTTTAATACTTTATCTAGTAGGAAATTATTCTCAGCAACAAATTTTGTTAATTATCCAAGATGGAAGTGTTACTTAGAATCATTTGACTGGATAGAATTTGAGTTTCTCTTAGGTTATTAGGGTAAAGAGTTTTTGAGATTACATATGGAAAAGTGGTTTTCTGTAAAGGGTGACTTGAGATGCTGCTCTAAATTAAGCTGGGGGAGCAGTAAGTATTTTGGATGATAGAGATGAAAAAAAAGGAAAAAAAAAAAGACCTCAGTAAAATGATGAAGGCTAAGCATGAACATTTTTGCGGATAAACTGTAATCTAGCACCTGAGTTTAAAGAGTCAACTATCTAAGCAATGTTGGATAAAACCTAGTCAGTAGGAATTCATATGAAAAAATCAGACCCTATTGTTCACTGAACAGGAATTTCCAGTGTGGCATGTTTGTCACCATGTCTGTGATAGGAATATAGTGGCCTGAACAAATGAAGTAATGGTTCTATTGAGATTTACTTATCACAGTTTGTTTTAGTTCTGTTGCTGCACTAGTTTAGCAATACTCAGAGCACCTCCTTGTCAGAGGTGTGTGTCCTAGTCTCAAAAGTTCTCTCTTTCAAGCTCCTGAGGCATCAGTACCAGCAAAGACCATAGTGTTCCCTTTTGCCTTTTCAGTTTTCTAATGCCTGGGTAACCATTCTTTTAATTAAATTCTATTAAAATAACTTGTGTAGTTTTTATCTTCTGACTGGACCCTGATGATTACAACCAGAGATGAGTAGATGATGGAGTATGGGTGATTAATAGAACTTTTCAAATATGAAAAACTTGTATGTGAAAAGAAAGTATATTAGCTGTACTTCACAGTGCTGGTTTCTTTATATTTCCTTCTCAGAGATTGTCTGACCCTATACTCTACCACCGTAAATAGTCATGTTCTGGAGCACATGACCTAATTCCATGGCCACAGCTGATTGGACCAGGGTGGGCCCTTAGGGGCAACAGATTCTAGGCTGGTCAGTTGGCTATGACAAGGTTTGGCCTAAAGTGTTCTGCCCAAAGGTAGATGAACTGAGCCAAATGGATTCTTTCTTTTATGATTTTTAATCAAAAGTCTCAGTTCAAAGCTGCACCAAAAGAAGCATGTGATGCAGTTGAATCGATTAATAGAAAAGCCTAAGTGGCTCATGAATTCCTGCCATGGAGTTTTCCAGAGACGTTTGACGTATGAATCACTTTCTTCTGCCCTCAGCAAAAACACTTCCATAATTAGGAGTGGGTTTACTTTGTGAGGTAGCTATATCCCTATCAAGTGAATGTTCAAGCAGAGAATAGATAACTGTCACATTTGTTTTAGAGGGGATTTCTTCAAGGAAAGCTTTTCATGTTAGGCTGTAAGATGTGCTTGTTATTTCTAGACTGTGTTCTAGACCCATTGAATAAGAATATCTGAAGAATGGAGACAAATCATACACATTAAAAATAGCAGCAGTAATAATGGGAACAACTCCCTCTGCCATGTTATGCTGAAGTAGCTGTAGTTCAGTCAGATATGGGAAGAAAAGGCTATATGGTTGTTCTGGCTATCTATTGCTGAATGACAAACTATCCCAACGGTTACTGGCTGACCATTTTTATTATCTCTCATGACTTTGTGGGTCAAGAATTCAAGCAGTCTCTGCTGGGCATTCTTTTGCACCATCTAGATTGATGAGAGCTACCTAGTGATACTTAACTGGAGACTAGTTTCATCTGTAGTATACAAGATGGCTTCATTCATGCCTGGCATCTTGGTGGGGACAACTAAACCCCTCTCTTTCTTCATACAGTTTCAGGACTTTTCCCTGTAGTCTTTCCAGCAAGGCAGTTGAACATCTCACGTGGTGGCTCATTGACATGTGGAGGCTCAGGGCTCTCACACTGAAGGCAGAAACTGACAGTCCTTTTAAATGGTAGGCCTGGATCTGGCATACGCTACTTCCACTGTTCTCTATTGGTTAAAGTAGACACAAGCCAGCACAAATTCCAGGGGAGGGAAAATAAACCTTCTCTGTACGTGAGAGAAGAGTTAAAGGATTTGTGGCCATATTTTTGGATTGGAAATACGTAATATTTGCTGAATTCTCATGAGAAGTATGCCAGTAAATGCTATCAATCACCAGTAATAATGATAGTAACTATTATTTTACTGAATTCAATTTGCTTTTCAAGTTAATATGAATATATGCATTCTTTCCATTGAAACAATCTTTGTCCTTTTACTGAGAGGGAGAGAGAATTGTTTAGTTAGAATTCCTTTAGATTTTTAGAAGATATCATGAAACATAATAAATAGGATCACTATTATTTTTCTTGGAGAGCTGAACTGATTTCATATGCTGTTGGTGTTATTTACACTTGAGAGCAGATTAACATTTTTTTTTATATTAATTATGAAACAGGAATTTGGGATTACTGTTTGGTTTTGTTTTTCTTTCTTTTTATTTATTTAACTTTTCCTCTTGGTAGGGGTTGGTTATTACTTTGCTCAAGCTGCTGGGTGACTCAGAAATGAAATTGACATAGACTATTCAATATCAAGTATGTTGATTTAAATTAAGAGCACAGAAGAGAGTTTCAATGAAAATGCAATGTCATTTAGTAAATTAACATGTGGGACCAACTCAGGCTGAAGATTGGTTTAATAAAGTTGCTTAAAGTTTTCTTTTGTTGAGTTAAAGACTAGGGAACTAAATCCATTTTATTGATGTTCTCCCAAAACGGTAATGCTAAAATTCCAAGAGCTAAGGGTTATGTCTTAACATGCACCCCCGACCCCCAGACAACCTCCTGAGTTACAGAACTCTCCAAACATAACACTGTTTCTGACTTGACAGATTGAAAACGTAATTCTCTTATGGGAAAGTCATGTATTTCCTCTATGGAAGATGATTAATATGGATGCCTTTCATGCATCATTTTAAATCCTCTGGCCATACTTTCTATTCCAACCACTGCTGCAGCAATCAGTTTGTAAGCTTTCAGCGTCTTCATGCAGGTGAACCTAATAGCACCTTGCCAGGATATCTCAGAGCCTCTGACCTGAACTGAGTGTCTCTAACTTCCTGGTGCAGATCTTCTCTGATACCACATCATTGGAGACCTATGGGAACTCCTTTTTGCTCATGCGTGCACAACCTAGAAGTAGGAGGGGTAGAAGCAGATAGATAAATGCATCCTTTCCCCCATCCCCCAACTGGACGGGTGGCTCCTAGGCACACTTCTTAATCTTCTCAGATGACCACTGAGGGGTGGAGTTGTTTTCCATAGTAGTGAACAACTATATACTTGTATCGTCTCTCTTTCTTTTCTTCCCTGTTTCATTCCCCCTCTGCCTCACTCTTGTTACTTGTGATCACATTCCCAAATAAATTGCTCACACATAAACCTTTGTGGTAGATCTGCTTTTTGGGGGGGAAACCAGAGCTAAGACAGGCCCTATAAAATGTGTTTCTTCCACTTAAATGATCGGTAATGTGTTGGGATTTAATTAGGGTACGTTTCCTCAAAATTGAAAGCGAGAATATCCCGGTATATGAGACTCTGTGTTCAGCACACTGTACTATCCATCTTTATCTTGTTTCAGTATTCTCTCTGCTGTTACATCTATGACCTTTGTTCTTCTGGCACACAGACAAGAACTTTTGGACGAGCACTGTCTGCTTATGAAGTTAAATGTTGGAAAAGGGTATTTTGAATTTCAGAGGTCTGGAAGTTTTCATGAATATTTTAATTAATTTTAATTTCCTCTCCCAAACAGTATAATGGCATCAAGTCTGGTAAAGATCATACCATGATTTCTCCTCTGTTTAATCCTAAATATTATATAGAGGGGAAATAAACTTTAATTGAGCCACAGTTTAAGTTGGAGATTGCCCAGTTCCCAACTTTGTAAATCACCACAAATTCCTTCTCAGACCCAGTCTTTGATTTGTTGAGATTAGATCTATGTTTTATAATTTCATTTTTTTCTCAAGTGTTATATAGAAGGTATCATTCTAAGATTAAAGATAGTTCTGGGTGTATAAACTGGAAGACATACATGCATTTCACTGAAATAAAGCTTTTTAGCCTCCTAAACTATACTATTTAAAAACTATATAGTCTTTTGAAAATATATAGTGGTCGGTCTAATGAAATCTGGGTAGTATAACATTTTATTTTACTTATTCATTTTTGCAATATCATATTCATGTTGGTGGATATATTTTAGAATTGAAAGATAGTTTAAGGTAATTATACATTTTCTAATTAAAAGATATAAAGGATTTCAAAGTTTAGGGCTAAAAACCAACATTTCATTTACCTAGAACATCTCAGTTTATTGGTTGGAAGTTTTGTGGCTGTTTTAGAAACTTAAAGCATTATAGAATCCAGAAAAAAATAGCATAGTTGGTAGTTTATGTTTGAAGTTAAATATTAAAATTATTGGGAATATTAGATATTTTATGAACTAGGCACTGAGATAACTGTCTTACATGTATTTGACTCAGTCTTAAAAATAGCCTTCTGGGATATGTGTTACTATTAATCCCTTTTTTAAACAAGAAGAAAAATGAAACTTTAAAGAAGTTAATCAATTTGATTAATTTTATCCAGCTGTTAAGTTACAGAACTGAAATGACCATATCTTTTCTAATTCCAATTCTGGTGCTCTGAATGGTTGCTTCCCTAGGGAAGACCGAAACCTGATAACCACTCCCAGAAAAACCTGATTGGTTTCCTGACCAAATTGACTATTGCTGGCTGTGAAATCAGACTCACTTGAAACAAAAGTATGGGACTATAAGAGAAAATTTAGAGAATGAAAAGGTGTTACAGGATCTAGGGTTCAAAAGGGGAAGAAATTTAGAAGAAAAGTAGAAAGAAAATGGAAGAAAGAATAGTAGAAAGAAGATAAGTGTCTGGCCAATAGTATAAATGGTAGCAGAGTGACCATGGCATTGGTGATTGAAAAATGATCATCACATCTGTGGGACGGAGGAAGAGTTGTACTGAGCAGTGGTAAATTGACCTCTTATTATCTTACTGACTAATAGAGGGCAAATTAGTAATGGGTTCTATATTCCATACATTGCCCTCTATTTAAGAAAGCAGAGAGTAATATAGTATGTATTAGTCGTATTCCAATGCCTGTTATCATTAAAACAGAAAATTTTGTTATGTGGAGAGTTATCTTTCAGGTATCTGGAAATTTGTATCACTAGGAAAAGCACTTCAGTGATTCTGATCTTTGAGTGTCATGATTATTTATAGTTCTTGGCATAGAAAAGATCAGGAAAAGTTTGATTCGTGTCATACTTCAAGACATCGTATATTTCCCATTTATTATCATTTAGTTCTTAAATGACTATGACTCCTAGATGTAATTTGACTTTCCATTAAAGTTTTTTTTTTAAATAGGAAACTTTATATTTTAGATACAGTAAATGTTGCCTGAATACTGAAATTTTATTTATTTATTTTTCTATTCAGTGAATTGATCAAGAGATTTCAGATGATTATTTCAAGGCACAGAATCATAATTGGTCTAGGCAAGAATACTCTATACAGTTTTACCATTATTTCCTTTCATATTTTGTCACCACGCCTATTTCTCTTGTCTTTCTTCTGTATATCTTATCCCTCATTTATTTAATGTATGCTCTTTTAGTTTTCTATTCCATATGTGTATATATGTCTATCTGTGAAATATGGATAAAACTGTTCCTTGTATATGTTTAATCTTCATAATGATTAAACTTCATTCTCTCAAAAAGATATTCCTAAAATATTAGTTACTATATGTAGATCTAGTTCATTCCCTTTGATTATTTCATTGCTTTCTATTTTATGTATATAGCACATATTATTTTTTAATACCTTCACATTATTTCCTTCCTCCTTGGGCATCTGTGTGTTTCTCTGGTACATAACCCAAAGACCAGATTGCTGTGTAATACGTCATATGCATGCTCTATTTTACTAAGTACTAATAGATTATGTGTACTGCAGCATGTCTGCACACATGTGTACTCCCATTGACAAGGTTTCATAAATACTCACAAAATTAAGATGCTATTTTATGTGCTATTTCTACCTATTTAGGGATGTAAAATTATACCACAATGTTATCTTTAATTTACATTTCTCTTAATAGTGAGATGGAATATTGCTTTATGTAATTATTATTGGCCACTAGCCTGTACTTCTGTTTCCTTGAATGCCTCCTTAACATCTCCCTGAATTGTAAATATTGGTGTGTCAGAAGGCTGAGTATTTGAACATCTTCTCTTCTCCCTCTTTTGTTTTTTAAAACCATCAGTCTGGATGAGATCACCATCTATGTCTTGATGACTTCCAAATTTAAATCTTCATACAGGACTTCTTTATATCTAACTGCCTCCTTAATGTGTCCTCTTGGATATTCAGTAAGTATCTTAAAATTTACATATCCAAAAGTGCACTTTTGATCGCTACCCTTTCTCTCCAAAAAAGCCCTACTCCTGACTAGTCTTCCCTCATTTCACTAAATGCACTAAAAAATCTTGGCGTTTTCCTTGAATCGTAGCATTCTCTCACATCTTATCACCTACCCATCAGTCAGTCTTCTTGGCTTTATTGTCATGTATATCCAGAATCTGGATGCCTTCTTTATACTTCATTATCCCTCTGGTCCAAGCCACCATCATCTCTAGCTTTACTGCATTACTGCAGTAGCCTCTTAACACACCCATCTGCTTTGACACTGTTTTTTCATCTGGCTTAAAAGATTCATGTCTTTCCATCTCATTCACAGTTAAAACCCCAATCCTTGTAGTGACAAAAAAAAGTCCTATATGGTTGTTCTAATCTCACTTATCCATCTGTACTTGCCAGTTGCATTCCAGCCACACTGACCTGTTTGATGTTGCTGAATATGTGTCACTCTTCCATCCCAAGGTCTTTGTAATTACCATCTCTTCTCTGGAATCCTACTCCCTTGGATAGCTTCATGTTTGTTTACCTCTCTTCCTCTGGGTCCTGCTCAAATGCCACCTTGCTTAAGAATTCCTAGTATCTCAATTTACTTTTCTTATGATATCATGTGGTAATGAGTATTTTATCTGTTTTCTTTTATATAGTGTGTGATTTTCCTTAATTTGTATCCTTTTAGAATGTAAACTGCATGAGGGCAAGAAAAATTTTGATTTGTCCCTTGCTCTAGCCTCACTGTTTAGAATAGTGCTTGACATTGAATAAATATTAGTAGAATGAATAAATGATTTTGCTTTTATCTAAAATTATATTTTGGCTTATATTAAAATTAATTTCTAGTTTTCTTTTGGTTCATATTCTTTTGGTTCAAAAGGTATATGTATATTCTTTTAAACCTTGCTTTTCCCCCAGTAATTCTATGCCCTTGCCCTTTTAAAAAATGTGTGACTTCTGGAGAACATTGTGTGTGTGTGTTTGTGTGTGTGTTAAGGGCAGTTTTAGGTTCACAACAAAGTTGAGAGGAAGGTATAGAGATTTCCTACCCCTATACATGTGTAGCCTCCCCCAAAATCAACATCACTCAACAGAAGGGTACTGTTTTTTACCAAGGGTGAATCTACATTGACACATCATAATCAACCAAAGTCCTTAATTTACCTTAGAGTTCACTTTTGGTGTTGTACAGTCTGTGGGTTTGGACAAATGTGTAGTGACACGTATCCACCATTATAGTATCATCCAGAGTATTTTCACTACCCTAAAAATCCTGTGTTCTGCCTATTCATCCCTCTCCCCAGTCTAACCCCTGGAAATACAACTGATCTTTTTTTTACCCTTTTTAGTGTAGTTTTGCCTTTTCCAGAATGTCATATATTTGTCATAATTATGGAGTACGTAGCCTTTTCAGATTGACTTCTTTCACTTAGGAATGCTCATTTAAATTTCCTCCGTGTCTTTCCAGAGTTGATTTGTTTATGTTTTTTAAAAACTCAACCTGAGAATCTTCATCTTCTATTAAGTTTGTTTAGCTTATTTACTGTAATTTCAGTTTTGCTATGACTTGTTTCTGTAATTTTTGATGACTTTTATTTACCATGCTTCTGGTTTTTAAATTTTTCTACCATTAACTATAACAAATATTTATCCCAGCCAGAAAGTTACCTGTTATTTTTGAGACCCGTAATTATATGTTTTTCTCTACCAATAGCTGTTATTACATCCAAAGGAATTCCTTTGCCCATGTTGATATTGTAAGGAGTTTTAGGATTGTACTGTCATCCCTTTTTTAGTTACAGTGTAAATTCTTTATTTTTATTTGCAATATAACTTTTTTTTCTATTTGTTTTTATTCTTGTGGGACTATATCTTTTTAAAAAAATCTTTCAAAGAAGATACATGTATGATAAAAATTTCTGAGAATTTTTTATGTTGAAACCTTGTTTTACCAATATATGTATTTATTAACTCAGATAAATATTAAAATAATGGTTCAATTTTATTTTCCTTCAATATTTGCATGTTATGGTGCTATTGAAGAGATATGTTACTATGACTTTTTCAGAATTCCTTTGTTCATGATCTGATTTTGGCATTTTCTTTGTAGATAAGTGTCTAGGTGTGATTTTTGATTCTGTGTCCCAGTACACTATGACTCTGAGTCAGACTAGGCTAACAGCTATAAAAAACAACTCCAAAATCTAGGCATTTAAAAATCAGTAAAGGTATGTTTATCACTCTCACCACAGTCCAGCTAACTGTTTGGCAGGTAGTTGTTCAACATGGTCATTTGTACCCTGGCTCCTTTGATCTGGAATTAGTCATTTAGCTCCACCTAGATACAAGGGGACAGAAGGAAAATGTATTCTTCTTGTGTTCCCAGGAGGTCAGTGAAACAATTTGGTACAAACAGAGATTTGTCTCTGCTATAGAATGCTATCAAACTGAAGCTTAATATAAAGCCTTTTTTAGTTTTGGAAAGATTCTTGGTTATAATTTTTTATCACTATTTTATCCCCTGCCTGCAGTCTTTATTTTCTCTTTTGAGTTTCCAACCCAGTGGACTTTGACACCTCTATTTCTGTTCTCCAACATTCTTGTCTTTTTTCTCATTTTTTCCCCCTCCTATTTCTCTGTCTTTTTCTCATGCCTTTTGGGAGAGTTCTGTGACCCAGTCTTCCAGTTAAGTAATACAGTTTTGAATGTATTCATTCTGCTACTTCACAGGATTATTTATTTCACAAATCATATCTTTCATGTCCAATATTTCTATTTTAGTAATATCTGATTGTCTTGCCACCTGTTGCAAATATGTTCCTTTTTCTGTTTGAGTATATTCTATCTTTTTAAACTTGTTTTCAGTCTCTGTCTGTCCCTTCCCTTTAGTTCATTTTCCTCCACTAAGTTTTTCTCTTTGTTGTCTTCTAAGATAGTTCTCCTGTTCCTTAAATGTCTCTTAATTTTTCTCTGTATGGCAATCTTTATTTCCTGAAAAGAAAGGAAACAACAGGTGGCTGGCCTGCTATCTGTTGGGTGGGTTAAATTGACAATACTAGTGAGTTTCGGGCTTATGCCCACCACTCTCTTTTTTCCTCTGTCATAGAGTGCTTTCTAATCTCTGTACTCAGGCTTAGCTCATGTCCTCAGATAGCAACCTTCTTTTCTAATTCACCAGTCCTAGGAAACGTGAGGAGGACTCTAAGGGGGCATCGGCTGCTCCAATCCTTGTTCTGGCTCTCTGTACCAGCAAGACATTGTTGATATCCTTGATGTTATCCTACAGCCTCTAGTCGGAGGTCTAGCCTTCCTGCCCTGTGTTATTACAGGGTGGGCAATGAGTGGGGAATAAGGATTTCAAGGTGATAGGTAGAGTGAGATTGCCGTTTTTGTTTTTTAATTTTGATTTTCTTGGCCTTTTAAAAAAATTAATTTTTATTGGAGTATAGTTGATCTACAATGTTGTGTTAGTTTCAGGTGTACAGTAAAGTGAAGCAGTTATACATACATATATATATATATATATATATATATATATACACATACATATATATATATATAGATATAGATATATATATAGATATAGATATAGATATATATATCTCCACTCTTTTTTAGATTCTTTTCTCATATAGGTCATTACAGAGTATTGAGTAGAGTTCCCTGTGCTATACAATAGGTCTTTATTTTATATATAGTAGTGTCTTTGAAATTATGAAGCAGTATGAAATAGTAAAAACCCCTGGGATTGAAGGAAAGAGGAATCTGTGTCGGTTTGCCCATTTTTTTCATTCATCAAACATTCTTCATGCACCTATTTTTTATTTAATGAATATTATCAGGGACCTATGATGGGCCAAAAACTGTTAAATGAACTATAAATTCAGTAGTAAACAAAATAGAAAAAAATATTGCTCTAACAGTCTGGGAATGGAGGAGACAAACGTATGTTTGATTTGTTAGGAGAAGATAAATGCTGTAAACGAAAACAACACTGTTCCTGGTTAGAGAATGTCAGAGGCTAGGAAGGCAAGATTTGAGCAGAGACCTGAATGAAGGGAGAATGCGAGTGGAGTGCGTTCACTTAGTCTCTACCACTTATAAGCCATGTGATTGTGGGCAGGGTTTGTTGTAGAGGTTGAGTGGGGCAGTGACCCATTACATGTCATTGAGTAGGGACTCAAGAATGGCAACTCCTACTACTAATAATGCACATTATTAATAAACCTCAATTAATAATTAAAATTCTGCTTTAATGTATCCGACTTTACTGTTAACTAAAATTGCCTTTAATTTGTTGAAAATTCCTGTGGGGTTGGCAGCAAACTCATATAGCAAATTTTAATCACTTTGTTTCTACATCTGAGAGTCATTAGTCATGGTCTTGACCACAATACAGTGAAGTTAAAAGATTCCATTGGCAGGAAGCAGTGGATTTTAAGGACCATTCAAGGAAGAGTATGAATTAGTGAGGGGATAGCTAGCAAACATTTGCTGAATTCTTTCTGGTTCTTTAGAAGGACGTAGGAACATCCTTCCCTCTTCATCTCTGTCTCTCTCTTTCATACACACAGGCACACACACGTTAAGCCAGCAGAAGATTTAGAATAATTTGCTCATGTAAACATTATAACTAAACTCTCCCATCCAGGATTTTCATCTGCATAACTATATGAGCAATGCTGAATGACACCCTTTCCATCTTCCAGCACCTCTCTGGCCCTCATCCACGTGGGAACTGAACATCTCATTGCTCTATAGTCACATTTGATCAAACATGATATTAATTATCCAGCTTCAACTCTTACCTTGAACATCAGAACTGGTCTGAATAAATTGCCTGCTTTGTAAGACTGTCAGCATTTAAGAGTTGAATATTTTCCATCAAAGAAGAAGCTAAAAGGTTTGGACCGTCTTGTCTAAAGGCACTTTCCAGAGAAGTGTCCAAAATGTTTTGAATGGCTGTAACACTGCAGTAAATTTATAATTGTTCAATTTCACTACCTTAAAGGAAACAGAACTCATTTAGATAAGTGATCTCCAATTTTTAGTACCCCATTTTTTGTTCCAAAGATCATTTTATTTAGATTGTTATGTATAAAATATGAAAACCACATTTTTTTTTCTTGTTGAAATTTGATGGAGGGAATGGTAATGGTGAGAAGCCCAGATGCCGTTTAACCTGACAGTCCCCCAAGGGTCCATGGAACACTGGAAACTGCTGATTTAGAAGTCTCAGTTGTCCAACTCTTATTTGCAGGTAAATAAGAAAAGATGGATGTGTACTGCCCTGACTCTTTCTCCATAACATGGACTTAAAACTTGCTATTTCCTATTATGTATTTTGATTTGGGGAGAAAAAAGACAATATTACTCACCCATTATAATGAAATATTCCACTAACACGTCCAGGTTCCTTAGCCATTCAGAAATCTCTTGCCGAGGAGTGGGTGGGAATTAAGAAACAATCATCCCATCTCTGCACTAGGTGCTGACCCAAGCGTAACAGTTTTGCAATGTTTAAGTATTTTAACTTTGCATAATCAGTTTGTCTATCTGTTGTGTTATTTCTACCTTTATTCATTTATTCAACAAATAATTTTTAAAACCTATTTATACTCAAGGACTAGAGTGAGGGCTTGAAGACAATAAAAAAAAAAAAAAAGACAGGGTCTAGGTTTTTGGCACTCACAGAAACTGTACAACTTATTTTACACTGAAATATTTACAGTTATATAAAGGACAAGTACCTTTTGGCAGAGAACATCATTCTCATTTTCAAGTTTGCTAGAATTATCAGAAAAAAATGCTATGTTACAATATGATTGATTTTAATAATCCTCATTGCTTTAATGATGTATATTTTTAAACATGTGGTAGTTCCTACTTAGAGATTTTCAGGGACTGATTGTTGGTAAGAAAATAACTTGTTCCCCCCAAAACAAATATTCTATATTATTTATTGGTGTCCTTCATCTGTCTCACTTAATACTGGCTAGTGGTCTTAAACACAAAAAGAAAATTAGGTTAAATTCAGAGAAGCCTAAGTGAGAGATGATTTATGGGTACTTCTCAAGGAAATGCTGGACATTATATTCACTAGTATCCTAAGTGAAAAACAGCCTACCCAGTTACATACTGGAAAACTTTTGATGAGTAGGATGAGCTTTTTGTGGAAAGTAATCATGTCCTTTACTTTGCCAGTGACACCAGTACCATGGTAAATAATTGGTATTCAGTACTTTATTCACAGGCTAATGTGTTGACACCTGAAACTATCGGCCATGAAGATCCTACTAAGAGGGTATTATTCTAAGAAGTGTAGCCTGAGGGTCATTAAGTGGTACAACTTTCTCTGTTACTTCAAAAACCAGATATTATGAAACTACATTTTGTACAATTTTATTTCCTGAACTTTTGCCAAAGAAAATCTGATTTTTAAAAAATCAAACACTGTCAGTTCCAGTAAATGACAGTTCACTGCTACTTTTTCAGCCCCACTTGCACCCAGGTTTTCAGGAGGGCACACAATTACCCTTAGACTTGCTTCTAAATTTTGTTAAGGATGTTGTGATTTGTTAGCTACGATGACTCAGATGAAACCCCCTTTTTAAAGAGATGACTCAGTGGTATTTAAATAAATTCTGTTACTTAAACTGGAAAAAAAACTTTCTAGGCAATAATATCCTTTCTTTGAACTGTTTTATGACATCAGTTGACAGTATTGCTATCTGTGACCCATTCTTATATCTGTGCTGGTGCTGTTGGTGCTTTAAGCGATGGTTGCAAATGCAGTAATGTTTCATTAGCTCAGACTTGCTGATTCGTGATTTGGGATAATTTCCAAAGGGAATTGGCTGAAGCTTAGTTACTCTTGTCACCCAAGAAATAGCTTACTAAGAAAAGTAAGTCTTAATAAGATTTCTGGAGTGATTTTGATTGAGAAAGAAAATATGTTATACAGGCTGTTTAAACATTTGTTAGACTGAACATCATTATTATCATATCATATCTGTATCTTTTCAGTCATTGGCTGTGTGATCTTAATTTCCTTGTCTGTAAAACAGTGAGGATAATAGTATCTACTTTGTGGTGTTCCAACTCCTTCATCCATTAAGTGGTGGTACTGATGGGGCCTACATCATGGACTTATGAATGATAATGGGTTAATACACAAAGTGATTAAGCAGTACCTGGCATATGCAATTCTTCCAATGTTTTAGCTGTTTTTGAAAATTATTATTGGCAGGGTGCTCACAACTGTTTGTTAGTAATACTGCATTAAACATTATTTTTGGGCCTCGTTTAGCCATCAGATGAGAAATTTAGTCTAAATCTCTATTAATTATGATTATTTGGATCAATTTTATACATTTAACAGTAACATAAATATGCTAAAATAGACATTTCATTAAGGTAGACTTTCCTGGAATAATGAAGCTTCTCACTGTTGTTCTAGTTCTTTTTTTTTTTTTTAACATCTTTATTGGAGTATAATTGCTTTACAGTGGTGTGTTAGTTTCTGCTTTATAACAAAGTGAATCAGCTATACATATATCCCCACATCTCCTCCCTCTTGCGTCTCCCTCCCACCCTCCCTATCCCACCCCTCTGGTGGTCACAAAGCACTGAGCTGATCCCCCTGTGCTATGCAGCTGCTTCCCACTGGCTATCTCTTTTACATTTGGTAGTGTATATATGTCCTTGCCACTCTCTCACTTCATCCCAGCTTACCCTTCCCCCTCCCCGTGTCCTCAAGTCCATTCTTTACATCATCTGCATCTTTATTCCTGTCCTGCCCCTAGGTTCTTCAGACCATTTCTTTCTTTTTTTTTTTTTTTTTTTTAGATTCCATATATATGTGTTAGCATATGGTATTTGTTTTTCTCTTTCTGACTTACTTCACTCTGTATGACAGACTCTAGGTCCATCCACCTTACTACAAATGACTCAATTTTGTTTATTTTTATGGCTGAGCAATATCACATTGTATATATGTGCAACATCTTCTTTATCCATTCATCTGTCGATGGACAGTTAGGTTGCTTCCTTGTCCTGGCTATTGAAAATAGGGGTGTAGTGAACATTGTGGTACATGACTCTTTTTGAATGATGTTTTTTTCAGGGTATATGCTCAGTAGTGGGATTGCTGGGTCGTATGGTAGTTCCATTTGTTGTTCTAGTTCTTATGCTAAGAATCTGAATTGCACTCACAATGTGTACAAAGCATTATTATAATATACGGAAGCACCAGTGTTTGCTGAGAATCACATCAAAATGAAAATTGCCATAACTCTGTTTTATTCCTGATTATTTTTCTATTTCTTAACTCCTTTCCCCTCAGTGTCCTTACCCTTAACTTTAGTAATAACTATCTTGAATACTTTATGGAGGTAGTGTGAGATGAATTGTTATGCTTGATTTGGACAAATGTTCTTTTAACTGAAGCAGCATACATTCCTCCTCCTTCTGGTATGAGCACCTGTTTTCTTCATTTGGTCCTAACATCTTTATTGTGAGATACAGTTGTGATGCCAATTGTAAAAAGATGTGCCCCACACATTTTTAAAAGTAAATTTCGAGAAATGGATCCCTGGAATTATAAACTTGAATGCAAGCACAAAGACTAAATCTGATGGGGATCTTTCATCACCAGGCAAGCATCTGAAGAGATACTGTTATTAGGTTCTATTACCCAGTCACTGGCACTACTTTCGTTTCTTCCCTTTATTTACCTAGTCGTTTGGCTCTTCCTTTGTTGCTTTGTTTCTGCCAGCTATGCCATATTCTTCCAATAAACTCATTTGTTTATTTAAGTTAGCCAGGGCTGGGTTTTGTTTCTTGCAGTTAAAAATCCCTAAATGGTGTAGTGTCCCAAAATAAACTGTGAGTTGGTGAGAAAGGTGTGGTTCCAGGAATTTGTTGAATTAGCCTTGTAAAAGTCACTGAGCTGGTCATAGCTGAGTTTCTTCTGAAAATGGAAATGTTTGGCCTTCTTGATTTTGGAATTTAATTTTACCTCTAATACCACAAAAACATTTCTGGGGTAAAATAGAATATTAAAGATGGAAACCCTCTGAGCAAGCTACAGGTATTTACATATAGGGGACACCCTACCAGGTCCATGTCAATGATTAAAATACTCTCCTGCGCTGTCTTGTTAGATCAAGACAACACAGAGGAAATATGTTTGAGGAAATGGCTTGAAACAAATGAAAGCATGGCCAAATTAGACTGAATGGAGAAGATGGATAACTATTCCCTCTTGAGGGGGACAGTGCATCAGGAAATATTATTGGCAGAACAAATAAGACTTCATTGCTTCTGAGATTTTCTTCTCTTTCTCTAGCCTCCAACTTAAGCAGTAAAAGAGTAGTGAGGACAACTACTCATGAGCTGTCAATTCAGAGCAAGTACAAAGATGGGAAACCACCCCTGAGCTGCACGTAATATTGGCCCCCAAATCTTATCATTCCATCAAATTGTTTTTTGATTTCATATTTTTTAAAAGTGCTAACCTGTTTTATTTCATTTTTATTTTTAAACCATTTTTGAGGTATGATTAACAGATAAAAAGCCTTACATATTTAACGTATAAACGATGAGTTTGGGGATAAGTGTAAACCTGGGAAACTATCATCATCAAACCAAAGTTTCCTCCTGCCTCTTTTATTACTCTGTGTGTGTGTATGTGTGTGTGTGTGTGAGAATAATATAAGGTCACTTAATATAAGATCTACACTCTTAGCAAATTTTAAGTGTATGATACAGTATTGTTAGCTCTAGAGATGACTCTGTATTGTAGAACTTCCAGAAAGTCTCTGTTTTACGTAATAACCGAAACTTTGTATCCTTTAAGAATCACCTCTTCATTTTCCTCTCCCCCCAACCCCTAGCAACTACCATTCTAATTTCTACTTCTGTGAGTGACTACTTAGAGCCCACATATAAGTGAAATCATGCGTATTTGTCTTTCTGTGTATGGCTTATTTCAGTTAGCATAATGACCATACCTGTTGCCACAAATGGCAAGATTTTCTTCTTTTTAAAAGTTAACTAATATTCCATTGTAGGTATATACCACATTTTCTTTATCTACTCATCCAGTGATGGACATTTAGGTTGTTGCCATATCTTGGCTATGGATAATGCTGAGTACTGTAAATAATAGTTCAGTGAACATGGGAATGCAGATACCCCTTTGAGGTACTGATTTCAGTTCCTTTGGATAAGTATCCAGAAGTGGGATTGCTAGTTAATAATGTAGTCTTATTTTTAATTTTTTTGGGAACCTCCATACAATTTTCTGTAATGGCTATACCAATTTATTTTCCTACCAACATGTATCGGTATACCAGGGTTCTCTTTTCTCCTCCTCCTCACCAAGATTTGTTCTTTTTTTTCTTTTTAAATGATAGACATCCTCATGTTAGTGAGAGAGGATATCTCATTGTGGTTTTGATTTGCATTTCTATGATGGTTAGTGATGTTGAGTACTTTTTCATGGCACTTGTTGGAAAAATGTCTGTTCAAGTCCCTTTGCCCATTTTTTAATCAGGTTATTTTTTATTTTAATTTTATTTTCACTATTGAGTTGTATGAGTTCCTTATGTATTTTGGATATTAACCTCTTATCAGCTATATGGTTTGCCATATGCATGTATCAATTGGTGTATAAATATATTTTCTACCATCGTGTAGCTTGCCTTTCCATTTTGTTCATGAATTTCTTTGCTACATAAAAGATACTTAGTTTGATGTAATCCCACTTGTTTGTTTTTCCTTTTGTTGCCTAGGCTTTTGGTGTCATATCTAAAAAATTGTTGCCCAGATCGATGTCAAGGAATTTTCCCGTATCTTTTCTTCTAGGAGCTTTACAGTTTCAGGTCCAAAATTTAAGCCTTTATTTTGAGTTGATTCTGTGTGTGGTGTAAGATAAGGGTCCAGTTTTATTCTTTCACATGTGGATATCCTGTTTTCCCAACACCATTTATTTAAGAAGATATGCTTGTCTGAAGGAGGTTGCCAAAATCAGTGTTGCTGCATGGTGGTAAGGGCTGGAACCTCTTATTCCAACATCTTGCTGATGTCACTCCTCAAGTTGTTGATAAAAGCCTATTATCAGTCTTGGATTTGATAGTTATTGATATCTATTATGAGAGAAGAAATTGTTCCTTTTTAGGGACTGAGTTATTACTTAAAGTTTTTAAATGAGACTCATTTATAGATTACTACTCTCTTCCACCATTGTTTCAGAAATAAATTGTTCCAAGCATGGAGGTAGGGTGGGAAGGCATAAACATGTACCATATGTCCTTTTCCTAAGATTCCTTAAAAAGGTATTTTAAAGGATGTTAAAAGGAAAGTTTTAAAAGGATCTTAAGATTGGAGATTGTGTGTGTGTGTGTGTGTGTGTATATATATATATATATATTTTTTTTTTTTTTTTTTTTTACCATGGCTGTTATTGATGTACATCTAAAAATCAATCATGTCTTAGGAAATGTCCAGCAAATATGGGACAGAAATATATACATATAAAGGTATAGCTATAAAATATATATAAATATATGTACCAGTATGCACAGAGCAAACTACTGAGTTAACACATGCTTTTAGAAATGGGAAATTAGAACTTTTATGAAGTAGAACAAAACTTCCAAAAATATTCAGAGCTAATGGAAGTTCTACATCAGTGAATCCTATTGAGTTCATTGGAGGCAGTATCTTAACAGTGAAGTCATAGTTTGTGGAACTCATGATATCTTGAATGATATCATGGGCTCAGTAGGTGTTTAGTCATCTAAGCTGATGATGATTCAGCCACATTGGTACTTAGCCACATTACCTATAGTTTGGAAATGATGATACCATTATTTTTCATTTTCATTTTGCTGAGATACGCTAAATTGTTTCTAAAACAGTATTCATCTTATACTGTAATTAATCTGAAACAGATGCATCTTATACCTTACTTATGTTTTGTAACTAAAATAAGAAGAGGACTTAATTTTAAGTCTGTCTTTTCTATAGGTAATTCCCATAGTGAAAGCATGGAGGGCAAAATTTTAATAAGGAATCAATATTTAAAATAAGTATCCATGCTTATTTTAAATACTATTTATTGACTAAATTATATATTTTGAGAAGAATTTTTAAAAAAATTTTTCCATGGTTCTAATATTGTCCAGTTTGAAGAAGTGGCAGATCAATGATGAATGATTTGAGGATATGAAAGATTTAGTCGGTGTTCTAATTCTCTGACCTGATGATCCAAGACCAGCATCAATAAAGGGCATCAGGAAGCCTCCCAAGGGTTTATTGAGGGGAGGAAAAGAGCTTTCCTCTTCTTGTGCACAGAAAAGTTTGCACAGTTTTTGGAGAGCATAGTTTTGGTATTCTTCACAGTTTATCAAGTCTTATTATATTCTGCCCTGCTCTATACTATTTTATCCTGTCCTACCCAACCTGACTCTCCTTAACTATGAGTGGAGTTAGGGAAGAGAAGTTATTTCTGAATCTGCATCCCTTGAAGCTACCAGCCTAGGTATTTCCACAACTGGTTCACTAAGAAGCACAGGCAATGATGGGCATGTGTGCAAGAATAATTGTTCCACTTCTAGAAGAATGCTCAAATGTTCCCACAACTGGCTTCATTTTAAGGGAGGCAGAGCAGAAGGGCTATGTGCTTTTCTGTGCACAAGAAGAGGAAAGCTCTTTTCCTCCCCTCAATAAACCCTTGGGAGGCTTCCTGATGCCCTTTATTGATGCTGGTCTTGGATCATCAGGTCAGAGAATTAGAACAGTGACTAAAGCTTTCATATCCTCAAGTTATTCATCATTGATCTGTCAGTTCCTCAAACTGGACGATATTAGAACCATGGAAAAATCAAAATAAAAATACATAAAAAATCCCAATCAGAATTATTTTCTGTGCTTGACATCTTATTTAACACAAAGATGGACATCTAAAGAAAAGAGCTCATATCTTTCTTTTGGAAGCAAAATAACTACATGAACATAAAACTGATCAACTTAGCATTGTCCGAGAAATGGTCTAGGGCCAATAATAAAAAATCCAGCTTAACTTTATAAACTCAAAATCTAGTCACAGAACCATTTTATGAAGGTATCAAGATCTTCCAGATCAAAAATAATCCAGAATTCATTAAGTAGTATTCAGTCTAATCTTTTCAGTAAGGCAAGGAAGGGAACAAATATATTTTAGGAAGATTTGGTAGTTAAAATTGAAACAGAAAGGATATTCTGATTAACTTTCAGTTAACCAAATTGCCTTAATCCATCTGCATTTAGTTTTTAGATTGAAATTTGAGAATTTATTTAAGTGTTAGTGTAAAGGGCAATTCTGAAGTAGGAAAAAAGTAGAAATTTCAGTTAGACAACTTAAAATCTCAGCTCTCTTTCCTAGTTATTGAGTGATCCTGGGTTTCATATCTCAGAGTTTCCATTTTCTTATCTGTGAAACAAGGGGTTTAGACTAGTAGTCACTTCCAAGTTTAAAAATTATATGATTTTAGAGTACCTCTGACATCCTTTTGCTTTTGGTGTTACAATACCTCTCTGCTTTATAGACTGGATCCTTTTTAAGAACAGACGTGAGGGAGTCTTCAGTATTTAGTGTAGAGAGCAATGCTAACGTACCAAAAATATAGAGTAGTTCTTTTTGTCATTAATTTAAAGTAGCAAGGCTATAAATAAGATTTTTGATTTTATACACTCTGGACACATTAAGCTTTTACTTTCTTTTACCCAAAATTCAGAACTTTGTAAATAAAATATTATTAAAACCACTGAAAATATTCATGGTCCATTTAGCCAACAAAAGAAATCAGTTTTGTATGTACAAGAATAGCTTTTCTCTTGCTTGTGTAATTAAGCCTTCTTACTTTCGTATGTTATTTGTAAACGTAATCAATCACAATCAATCTAAATATCCAAAAGACAAAATATTTTACACAGGGAAATTGCAATACTATTAATATAGAAGCTCAACATGAGACAAAATACTACCTTTAGTCAGGTTTGTGTAAAAGGCAGTGAAGTCAGCTTAGAAAAGTCAAGTGGGAGAAATGAGACTGAGAGGAGAAAATGCCAAGTGTGAGCAATCTATCCAAAAGAAGAGACTGACGTTGTTGGTTACCACTTATCTCCCGCTGTCCTTGTTGGCAGAGCTTGAGTTTAGAATGCACTTAGGGTATGGACATGTGACCTACCCTTGAATAATGAAACTTGAGGAAAAGTCTTTTGGAGGGCTTCTGGGAAATGTTTATCTCCCAAAAAGGGAGAAGGAGAAGTAGAAGAGAGAAATTTCCCTTAAGCTGTGTTTTATCTACATGAGATCTCTGAAATTGTGGCAACTGTCTTTCAACATGAGTAGGGAAGTCAAAGGATGAAGGCAGTAGTCCAGTGGGATGGCAGAGTAGGAAAATAAAAGTCCTGGGTTCCTTTGGATTTGTGTTGAGGGAGATAATTTTACTTATTGTTTAAAGTATTCTGGTTGACTCCTCCTTTGGTGCTTGTGGCAGAAAGGGTTGTATCTCTTCCATCCCTAGCTACCGTCTCACCTTTGGCATTGTTTTATTTTTGTCCTAGAGACCCCTCCAACATGCTTGTAATTGCTTATGTAAGGTTGTTTTGGGTTGAGGGACCTGAGTGGTGGGTATGGGGGGGGTACCTTTTAGTTCCAAGTTTTATTTTCTGTTATAGTTTGGAGCAGTAGTTCTGTCTGCTCAGAATATGCATTAACTCAGATCACTTAATTGAATATGCTGTAAAAGAAACAGGAAACTGAAGAAGTACAATGACTGCAGTCATAGCACTAGAATTATTATCTCTAATGTTTTGTAGAGGAGAAAAGGAGAGAGAGTGGGATGACGCTCACTGTGGTGGTTAGTAACCAGTGCTTTAAAGAAAGTGACTAAAAATGATTTACCATTAATTCATAACATATTATCATGAATGAGTAATTTATATCGTTGCTTTCACATGGCACTGTTTTGCCCTTGTCGGTGCTGATTTTGTTTGTTGTCACGTTAGTCACTTGTTCAGTTATTTTTGGCTCTCTTGTATTTTCTAATGATCCTTAATAGAGTTTAGTGAGCTAAATACTTTTGTTGGATAATATATGCATGAATGCATCTAAGGGTTGGACAGAGGATTTTTATTTCTGCTAATTAGTGTGAAACTATACTTCAGTTTTTCCCAGATCAGTTAATATTTATTTTTGCATTTCAGTTGATTCTTTCCCCAGAATCCATCATCTCCATTTTGCAGACTGTATAATGGAAATATCAGATAATTCTAGCTTTTGCCTCAGGTACTCTATTCATTAATCTATCTATTCATTCACTCAAAAATGTATTTTGAGTGTCTAATTTGTGCCAGTCATAATGTTTATTACAATGATGGAGAAGCTAAATTCATTTCATGCCCTCATAGAGCTTATATTTATAAAGTCACATCAGGATTTCAGCATGGCTTGGCATGTCTAACTGATGACAAATGCACATTTTTTTGGAGAAATAATTACTTAGTTCCTAAGCCCATGATCACTCCTTTTAAGTTGGTTGTAGAGTAGGCATTACTAAAAACCCAATTTTAATTGGTAGAAAGTAAGACCTCTATTGTGGAAGAGGAAGCATGCAAATAATCCACTTGAAGTTAAAAACAACAACAACAACAAATTTTTCTGACTAGAAGGGGCATAGGTATACATTTCAAGGAATGAGAAGAGAGAGAGTGTTATGTGTTAGGCTAAGCAAACAGAGACTCCTCAGTGTCTTTTCATTTGACCTTCCAGCAGTACATGGCACAACTGAACACTCTGTCCTTGATAAACTTTCCTTGGCTTCCTCTCTACCACATTCTTGAATTTTCTTCCCTCTCTGGCTACTCCTTCTTAATTATTTTGAGGGTCCTCTTCCTTGGTTTGTTTTGTTTCTATCATACATCATTTACAAACTAAAACTGGGCAATATTGTTAACTTCCATGACTATCTATAGGTTAATGTTTCCCAAACCTATATCTGCAGCTTGTTCTCCCTCCTGAACTTCAGTCTAGATCCACACATTCTGCTACTGATTTGATACCTGATTTGGATGTCTGCCTGGTCACTGAAAAGTCAAAATATCCAAAATATTTTCTCTAACCTCTTCTTCCTCTTAAGTTTTTATCTAAAACCATCACCTTGCCCTGTTTTTACACTCAAATCCAAAACATCACCAAGTCCCTTCTGTGCTACCTCTTTAAACTCTTGCTCAGTTTCAACCACTTTATTATATTTTCCTATTCATTATCCAAGCCATACCCTTCATCATGTCACCTGAATTATTTGATTGGCTTCCTAACTGATCGGATTCCCTAGTGCTAGTCTTGATTCTCTCTAAACTTGATTCTTTCTCAACTGGAAGGCTGAGTGAACTTACTGAAAGACAAACCTGATTTAGAGTCTTCATGGTTAAAATCTTCTTGGTGCTTCTTATTAAGATATAATCCACATTCTTAACATGACTGCACAATTTAAAATCCGGCCCTTCTTGTTTGCACATCTCTCCATCTTCCACAATGTACTTTGCTATGAACTATTTGGCAGTTGCCTGAATGTATTATATTACCTTACCTTCAAAACTGTGCATGCACTTTTCTGAGAGAATTTGTTGTTTATTTTCCAACTGGATAGCTCCTATATGTGCTTCAAGCCTTACTTTGGATGCTAAATTCCAGAAATTCTCTGCTGACTGCCACCCTCATGAAGTTGGCTTTGTGTGTCCTTGTAATGATCCTATTTTCTGCTTCTATCACGTTATGATGTAATTTCCATGGTGGTCTTTATCCGTTACTGGAAAGTATCATCCAAGAGAGCAAGGACTTGGCCTGCACTATTTTATCCCCAGCACAATATCTGGCACATGGTTAATACTTATTCATTATTTGTTTAATGAAGGAATGAAAATGAAATCAAATATTAAATACAGAGTGATTAATGTAATCATGCTAGCATTGAGATATCTCTCTTCCTGTTTCTGTAATGCTCAATAATATTTAATTCAGTATAGAGAGATACTCAAAAATATTTGTTGAATTATTGAATTTTTTAAAAATCTAGAGCTCATGGATGATGTTGCTGATTTTTTCCCCTTAATCAGTTAACCAGTCCCTCTCTCTCCCTCCACCTGCCTCACTTGTTTAATGCTTAATAAGTCCATGTTTTTCCAAGTGAAGTTAGTGGAAGGTATAGAATAATCTCTCTCTCTATTTTTTCCCAATGAATTTCTATAGTCAGTGTTTCCACCTGAGGGAGATTTCTTAGTGTATCGGAAATAATGTTAACCTGTATGGCCATTCTGTTCCTTTAATTCTAGATGAAGTATGGCTCTCAGATCTCCCACAGGAGAAGAGAAGACAAACAGAAGAGGCACAGAAGATGGACTAGAAGCAGTAGGGAGAGAGTTGAGTGAGAGAATTTAGATGATGATGTGCAGAGATATCCTTGCTTTCCCTGTGACTCCTGAGCCTCTCTAACCCATAAACCAGTCCCTCTTCTAGTAGTGACTCTTGGCTCTTGCCAAAATTTAGATGTTCCCTATGGCCTAGGCCAGTGGTTTGCAAAGTGGTTCACAGAGTGACTGTAACAAGAGCCAGGTATCTGTAATTTTTTAGTTTCCTAAACAGCTCTGATTTGCAGCCACATTTGGGAACCATTGACTGTACAGTCTTCCCTGCATACTGCAGACTGAGTTCTTAGGCAGTGACAGAGATACTCCGGAGATTTTTGCACTCAGATCATTTAACCTACACAATTTATGAATTATTGTAAGTTTATGCCTCTATAAATTTATGGGAGAGAGAATTATATCTTTATCAATCCATATAGAAAATTCAATTAAATACAACAAACATTATGTGGGAAGTCCTTTAGATTTGTAGTCTTTCTATTTGTATAGTAGTGTGTATATCTTCTACCTGTCTCCATTTTCTGTTACACAATAAGTGGATTGATATTAGGGGTAATATCTCGTTCCTTTTTATCCTCATATCTAGCAGAATGCATGGCACATAGTAGGTTTCCAGCTAAAATTATTTTTAAATGAATGGATTGATAATTTTTCTCCTTATGAACTTTTTCTGCTTTTATACAAGGACTTTAACATGTGTTAGGCTATTTGGACCTTCAAGCAATCGGCAAGTATATAGGAAGAGTTTTTCTAAATTAATTGCTCACTCTTCTGAACTTCCACAATGTTCCCTTAACTGAAGTTATTTAAGAATATGGTCCTATCCTCCTCTCTGTTTTAAATTTTCAAGGGCAGAAATACATCTTTGTACCCCCCAAAGCACAATGCCTCCTTAATAGGAGAGACTCTATGGAATTGATTCATAATTATTAAAAAATAAGGCAAAAGTGTTTTTGGTGTCAGTCCATACAATATAATTGTAATCGTTGGTCTCCTGTAGACCTGCCATTAGAACAGTTCTTTGTACTCATTATATGCCCTTCCCTCATATTCATGATTATAATACAGCATTAGTCCTTGGATGGATCACTGAATGCTATAATCATAAATTGGCAATGCATTTTGCACTCAGTTCTTCATTATGCTTTGATATTGGAAAGAGAGTTTCTTTTAAGTCTGAATGAATTATAGCTGGTGGCTCTCTTTTGCCAAGTCCCACCAACGCTCAATTACCCAGGAACTGATTCTATAGTTTTCAGGTTATACAGGCCATTACCTCTTCCCTTCTTACTTCTTGATGTCTGCATTTGCACCATTTCACTGCTCATTAGAGTGTCTGGAAGAAAAAAAAAGTACCTTGAGAAGGCAACGAAGGTGAAACTCAGGTTGGTCATTTTGTACTTGTTAGTAGTCCTGATAGAAGGTTTCATGGGAAATGTGATAAGTGAAAACTAGTGGGGTACAGTCTGGGCTATGCTCTCTATATGTGGGTTTTACTACTTGTTTCTTCTATCATTTATCTTGCAACATTTAGAGTTTTCTCAGAGAGAAAGTTGTTCAAGGAAACAAAATCTGTCTCCTATTTTTCTCTCATAAAAATAATTTTAAAACATGTAGATGTGCTTTCTTTAGTATCAGGCACAGCTGAGTTCCTGCTCTTTGCTAAGTTACAAAATACTGTATTTGTGGTAGGAACTACCTGGTTGGTGAGGAGGGGAAGGGCATGGTGAGGTAAATAGAGTGCCATTCTTGAAATTTTTATCCAAATATCTGTCTTTTGCTTCAAGAAATTTTATTCCATCTTTGGCCGTCCCTATTGTAATTTAGTCTTTATGTCCTGTTGCAATTACTGTACATAAAATATGTTCTGAAATTTGATTTTGTATACACATAAACAGTATGCTTAAATAGTATTTAAAAAAATCTATGTACCTTTGTTTTTGTGTTCTGACTCGGGGGGAAGGACTTCCTGTATCTCTTTCGCATATTCTGATGTAAATGATCGGCGAGGTGGTAAATTTCTACATGTAGTGAAAATGGGAATTGAACACTGATGGAAGGTGTAATTTATGATTCGTGGGATGATTTAAGAAGAAATAGTGTGGAAAGTAGTACCTACATTTTTTCTACATAAGACGTGGGAAACAAAAACACGGGGCAAATATTTTTCTTGGTGTTTAGATGCTGAATCACAAAATTGGCTGCTATGCTGTGAAGAAGATTTTCTTTGAATTGTCTTTGCTGTTTAAGTTCATTTTTTCATAAGTATACATTATGGTATAAAATTCTTATCGAAAAAGGGAAGTGATCAGAGAATGTCCTAGAAGGTCATCCAACTCATTACTCTAGAAGGGCCAGTGGAATTTTACAAGGCCCATACTTCTTGTTAAAAATCCATGTATATTTTTGTTGTCGCAGATATACAGGATTGAAAACACAAAATTCTCAAATTATTTTTCAACAATATTTTGATAATGTACTGCTTAAGTAAAAAGTGGTTTTGCTCTTCTTATCTTTTCCTTTCAAATATTTCAAAACAAGGTCCTCCCAAGACCAAGTTTCTTTTTTATTTTCCTGTTTTTAATTCTGTATTATAATTTGCTATTTGCAATGCTTGTCCTCTTTAAAGATGTGTATTGCATTGCTATTCCTGTTTAAAAAAAAAATGTATGCTTGTGTTCCAGTTAGTTTGGGATAATCTGGGTGTGGTCAAACTAGTTATAAGGTAATGAACATGAGGGCTAGAAATTATACAGATGGGTAAGTCATAAAACCAAGTGTCAAACTATTTAAGCCAGGAAGCAAAACTCTTGACTTTCTTTTCCTAAGTACCAGGTACTTAGGTGGTACTTGGAGATGTCTTTTAACTCTTTTCCCCTTCCATGACTGGGTCAATGATTTTGCACATCTTAAACTCCTCCATATCATCCAGTTCTACTCCCATTTGCCTTACCTTGTTTCTGTCCAGCAAAATTTCCTTCACTACATAATTCACATGAGATTCCCCCACTTAATATCCACAGAGCAATTCAAGCTCTGTTTGATATAGTCTCTTGACCACTTCAACCCCAGCTTCTTCAGACCTCCATTTTCTCCTTAAATGATTAGGGCAGTATTCCCAAAAGTGTCCTATAGAGCAGTTGTTCTATGATGCACTCTGATAACGAAAAGGTTCAGGGCTCAGTAAGTTTGTACATTGCTACATACTTTGTATGTCTGACATTTATAACAAATATTAGCATGTTATAAGTTCTGAGATACCCCACAACAAACCCATTAACTTTGTAAACTTTTGTATAATGTTTTTCGAACATTTTCTCTCTTTTTTCAAAGCATCTGATGATGTCTTTTGTAGACTTTGGAATCTACTAGTTTTGACTTCTGTGAAGAAATTTTGTCAATCATCAAATTGAAGACTTCACATACATATTTTCAAATATAATGTTTTCCCCTTCTATTAACATAAAAAACTATATCCTTACTACATAGTTAAAAACATAGCAGCTTCAGTTTTCTCCCACTGTTCCTGTTTGGAGAGATAGAAGAACTAGAGCACACATAGGTTGGTACTTCTTGTTAAAGAGTGTGGTAATTATTTTGAGAGGAATAAAAAAACCATCAAAGAATGTCATTTATCAGCAAGGGCATGATTCAATCATTTAAACAAACTGCCAAACAAATTTATTAGATGGAGTGAGGAGAATGGACTAGGGTGCAAGTGAAGGAATATGATGGTGATTAACAACAAGGCTATTTTAAGAATCCAGGAGAAATGTTTAGGTAGCATGGACTAGGTGATAATTTGATGTAAATTGAGATAAGTGGGCATTTACTAGAGATAAAAGGAACAGGGCAAGGCAGTTAAAGGGGTGATTGAGTTAAGAGTAAGAGAGATAAAGGTAGGAGAGCTACTATATTTCTGGCTTGAAAACTTAGTTATTATAATTAGAGAAGGACCAGAATTGGAGGAGGTAAGGGATGCAGAAAACCATGGATTAAGTTTTGTCCAGGTTGAATCAGAATTACCTTGGAGAATTTAGGGGTGGAGTTGTCAAACAGGCAATCGAGTATACTGACCAGAAGAGTGATCTTTGGTAGAGAAAACAGTGAAAACAAATTGAATTCATGAGACTATAGATTGGCAAATGAAATCAGGGCCAAGTGTGAGGTTATTTAATATTTAGAAGTAAACAAATCTGTTATTTTTTTCATTTTGTATCTTCATTTTCATTTCAACATTTCAACAACATAAAATTATTGAGCTACACTAACAAACACATTTCTCGCTATTAGTGAATAACCTGTGAAGATTTGTATTCAGCTAAGTAGTAATTATCTCCTAAAATATACCAAAATTTTTCTAACTTGGTGATTTTAATGTTTGATTTTAATATTTGTTATCAGTACACTCAGCAGAGATGATTGTCATTTCCTGGAAATAAGTTTTCATAAACCCAAACACCTTTGCTCTGTTCTAAATGTATAATGCTCTCTAGCCTACTCAAGGACATAGCTACAGATCTACTCCTCTCGGTTGCCTACATCATCAATTTTTTCCCTCTCTACTGGATCAGCATATGTGTAGTTTTGCCCTGGGTCAATTTGGCTAAGCTGTAACTAAGTTTCCCAGAAACCTCTTCTTGTATAGCTCCAGGTTAGAGTTGGGCAAAAGAGAAATTTGCGGGGGATTTGGGAGGTTCCCCAAACCTTTTTTCTCTGAAGCAGACATTTTTCTCTGAAGGTCATTGGGAACAGATGTGGTGTACGACAGTTGCATAGGTACCAATAGGTTCTAGATTTTCTTTGATCTCCCTTGTGGTGCGAAACAGATGAAGAGGTTCTCGCAGATTCCAGCTTTCTTCCGTCTCTTCTTGGCATGTCTTTCTGGCTGTCATCCCTACCGACCAACAGTAACTTCAGGCCCAAAATTAGATGCATAAGCTGCAAATTTCCTGGTGTCCTCCATTAGCTTTATAATGGTCCCACTCTGACACCTGATCATGCTTGGTTTTCCAGATGTCCTCTCAAGCTTCAAATATCTAACCACCTCAGTGTTTCAGGACGCCTGGTTAGTAATTTAATTTCTTTTATCTGACCTTCCAACCCTGCCTTTTGGTTTTTGTAGTTACTTCCTGAGCTCCTTCCACAAATGTGTGAAGTTGTATCAGGTTTCTCCAGAGAAACAGAACCAATATAATAGGATATATATTATACATATATAATATATATATAATGTTGTATATTAAAATATTATCCTATTAGTTATATTATATGTAAATATGATATCTATATATAATATATAATATGTACATGCGAGTATAATTATACATAGATAAATACGTATCCTATTCTGTTTCTCTGACACACATACACGTATATATACACACACACCTATTATATATATAAATTATTGGAATTGGCTCACATGATTATGGAGGCTGAGAAGTCCCATGATCTGCCTTCTGCAAGCTGGAGAACCAGGAAAGTCAGTGGTGTAGTTCAGCCTGAGTTCCAAGGCCTGACAGCCAGGAGCATTGATATCTGAGAGCAGGAGAATATGGATGTCCCAGCTGAAGCAAAGAGAGCAAATTCATTCTTCCTCCACCTTTTTGTTCTACTCAGGCGTTCAGCAGATTGGATGATGCCCACCTGCATTGGTGAGGGCAATCTTCTTTACTTAGTCTATCAATCCAGATGCCAATCTCTTGTGGAAGTACTCTCATAAACACGCCCAGAAATGTTTTCCCAGCTATCTAGGTATCCCTTAGCCCAGTCAAGTTGACACATAAATGGTCGGTGGTCTTATTCTTAAAATCACTTATTCTATAATACTCTTAATGGTTTTGCTTCCCTGTTTGAATCTTGACCAATGCAACATATGATTATTTTGCTCTAATATTAAGGTGGAAAAAAACCTCATTCTATCAGTTACCACCACATATCAGTGCTTTTCTTTGGATCACAATTCCTTGAAAGACTTGTCTATAATTGCTTTCTCCAAAATCTTGTTTCTTAACCCACTCCAAACTTTCATCTGTATCGCCACAGAATAACTGAGTAAAAGTACAAAATGGTATCCACATTTATATATCAAATGGTCAATTTGCAGCCCTAGTATTGCTTGAACTATCAGCAGCATTTGGTTAAGTTGATCACTCCCTCCTCCTTGGGACCCTTTCTTCACTTATTTGCTAGGATATCACACTTTTTTTTTTTTTTTTCTCTTACCTTTCTGGTTGCTACCCTCTGTCTCCTTTGCTGGGTTCTTCTCTTCTCTATACCCTCTTAATATTTGGTATCTTAAGGCTCAATCTTTGGTCCTCTTCTCTGTGGACAGTCATTCCTTTAGTGATCTAATTTTGTCTCATTACTATCTACTTATTGATATGCCCAAATTTTTATATCCAACCGAGAATATCTCAAAATCCAGACTATTATATCTAAGTGCATATTTAACATATTCACTGGGATATTTAATAATATTTTCAAAATCAACATATCCTAAGCTCCTGTTTGTAACTTATTTGTAACCCTTCCCCAAATTCAGCTTTATCTACAGCCTTCCCCATTTCATGTGATGGCAGCACCATCCTTCCTGTCATTCTGTCCAAAAACTTGTAGTCATACTCATTAATCTCTTTCTCTTACATCCCAAATTACCAGCAAATTGTGTTGACTAAACCGTCAAAATATGTGTGGAATCTGAACACGAACTACATAGCTACTGTCTCTCTGAACCATTATCCATTCACACAAGATCACCAGTACTCCTTCACCTTCTTCAAATATTTACTCAAGTCCAATTTTTCTCAATAAAACATACTCTGACAAACCTATCTAATATTGTAACCTACCCCTGCCTCCACCCTGACACTCTAAACCTCCCCCGACAATTACTCTACTTTTTCTTTTTATGTAGCATTTATCACTGCTAATACAAAATATAATTTACCTAGTTATTATACTTATTAAGTTCCATTTAAGCAAACTTCATCTGTTTTGGTCATTGGTGTATGATGCCAAGTGCCTAGGATGGTGCCTGGCTTCTGGTAGGCATTCAACAAAAGTGTGCCATGAGATTTTGTTAAAGCTATTCTCAATTACAGCAGCCTATGAATACTAGCCCAAATATTATTTTCCTGGTATGTAAGAGATAGAATACAATCTTTTTTCTAGAATCTTTTGCTTTATGAGTCATCAAGTTGTCTTCTGTGTAATTTAGGAATGCTTTGATACTGCTTGTTTGCCACTATTATTTATCTTCACCCCAGAAAAATATAGGAGAGTTGAAAATCCCCTTTGAATATGAGACAGAGCAATTTAGAATGTACAAAGTGTTGAGTTACAGTTTTTCAATGTCAGTCATCTTTCATGCTAATGTCTGTTGCAGGAAACCATCATAATTTTTTCTTTAGTTTTTATCCCTTGCATTTTTAAGCTAAAGTACTTTACCATTCCACTCTTCATTGTCAAATTGTATCTCTCTGGCATTGTAAATACTTTTGATATATAATACACTTTCTTGCCGTTCTCTTGCTTGCCATTCCAGTAATGGAATGAACCCTCTAGGTTCTGGTTAGTCCACTAGGTTATGACCTCCTCTCGGTGTAAGCACTTTTAATTTTCTTAACTGTATGCCATATACCACATATTTGTGCTTTGCCACTTCAGTCAGTGCATAACATGTCTCCCAATGTAGAGAAAATTGTGATCTGTGCTATATTAGATCTAGAAAATATATAGCTGTATATTTGTGTTAAATATCTGTGACCTATTATACCTAAAGCAAAACTAGCTAGGCCATTTTAATATTTCTAGATTTTTGTATGGTAAGAGAAGGGCAATGTAAAAGAGGGAATTATAGTCATTCAAACTGAAATGACAAACTGGGAATATTTAGAATGTTTCATAAACATGATTTACATGGCAAGTACTTCCTAAATGATAATTATAAAAATGAGGGGGTAGAAACTATTACAACAGACCAATCTTGGAGGGTAAGTGTGAAAAAATAAAACTCTAACTGTACTAGACACATGCCATAATAATTATATATTGGGCTTTTCTTATAGTTTCACGTTTTTAATGGACCACTTTTTTTCTTTTTTGTCTTAACAATGGCTGGGTTTTTCTCACATTGTATAATTCAGCCATGCCAAGTTACTCTTGGTTCATCCAGTATACCAGGCAGTTTCATGCCAGACATTGTTCTTACTCCCTGAAATATCCTCTGACTCTGACCACAGTTGCCCCCACTGTGATACTTTTAAGCACTTATTACTCTTTTTAAACTTAGCTCAAGTGTTGCCTTTCTTTGCTAAATCTTACCTGGATAAATTGACCGCTTTTTCTTTTGAAAATCCAGCGTAATGAATTATACCATAACACCACACAAGAGCATGCAACTTATTTATATACACGTTCTTTCCTCCTACTAGACTAAGTCTTTTAAAGAAAATGATACTTTCTTAGCCATCCTAATATGTCTAGAACATCACATACTGAGGATATGTGGTAGTTATGTAATTAATTTTTCAGGTGACTGTAATAATAGCTAAATGGGGAAACTGTGAAGTAATAAGATAAGGAATTAGTTGAACAATTCTGGGTGGCATAGAGCAGACTAGATGTGATCAATATAATTATCTCTGACTTTCATTAAATTATATAAATAAGCAAAAAACGGTAGCAGCAAATTAAACTAAATCCAATGATCTATTTAAAAAGAAGATAGGGGAACCATGTTGTTTCATCACTATGTTCTGAGGTCTGGAAAAACCCAAGCTGCAGAGAAACTATAGCTGATAAACTAGGCAAACTTTTAAGTCAATGGAAACTAACTTTGGTTAGAACCAAAATTTCTAGTCCATTATCATTATCATCGGCAGCTCATCTCTTTCTGTATCCATTCAGAGACTAACTTTCCAGAACAAAAACTATAGAAAAGGGCATAGGTGAAAGCTTGTTGGACATTTGGATGCTTAATCACATGTGGAAAAGCTTCAGAAACAGAGATGGGACAGAAGAGGCCTGGGATTACGTGTGCCACGAAAGGTCTTCGTGCTTTCTACTGCTGAGAAATGAAGCAACTGCATCTTACTCTTTAACTTAGAGAAACTGCCATTTTGAGCAAGAAAAGATCTTATTTTAGTCCTGTGGACCCAGAGTTGATGAATGTTTGTTAGGTTTCACAAACTGCAATAAATTCAGTGTAGAACACCCTGATGTCCCGATGAGAAATGAGATGGGGAAGCTGTTGGAATGTCTCCCACATGGACAGTAAAGTGGACAAATGACACTTCACACACACTGTTACCATCAGACCTTAGACTGATACAGATTTTGCCCATTCAGAAGGGTGGGGTCAGAGCCCAGGAAAGGAAGAGGAAAAAAAAAAATACAGTAACAAGGGAAAGAGAACATTTCCCTGAAGACATAGAGAAAAAAAAGCAAATATCTGAAAATGACTTTTTATGAGAAGCAGATGGAGACTTTAGGAGACATCTGCCTGGTGACATCTAAAATATGGAGTAGACAGGAATCATGGACGAGAAGTGACTTGAGCATCAGTATATAAATCTTCACTCTCTTTTCCAGATCACCATCAAATGAACAGAAGAATATAAAAACAGAAGGAAAATTTAGCATTTTTGATGGAAAATACGGGAGGATGCCATCCATATGCCAGAAAAATCAAGGATGGAACATTAAATGAAGGCAGTGGGGAATTCCTTACAAACGTCTTCCAGAGAAAGTAGTATGGGTTTATAAGAACTAAAGAAAGATGATCAAGAAAGAAACAAATACTTCCTTAGTTTGTTATATCAAGGCTATAATTGAAGACATATTTGGAGAGAAACACGTTAGAAATTATTTACTAATATAGATCAATTGAATTCAGAATCAGGTTGCTTAGGAAAATCAAGAGTAGCCATGTCTGTTTTAAACAGAATGATTGCAGGGTATTTTCATATTTGGAAGGAGTAGTAGTGGGAGACAGCAGTCCCAGAAAGATGGATGGTAACACCATGTGGAATATGGAAAATAGACCCCAGAAAAATAATTTTAAAAGTTAGCTCCTCTCACTGGAGATTCACTAGTGAAAATATGACTATTACGGCTCTAAATTAGACAGGCAGTTAGATTGCAAAAGAGATAATATAAACTTTCATGAAACCAGTTTCCAGCCTGAGATCTAAAAGAGTTTTAAATAGTTTCCAAGAAAACTCTAAGATGATAAAAGTAAAATTAGTTTGTAACTACTGGTCTAGAATGTGCCTTCTTTTCAATTATGTGTAAAAGTAAAACAAACCCTAGAAAGAATCTTCCATATAAAAGAAGATAAATGTAACACCTAAGGTAGGGAAAGACAGTAATTTAAAAAAAAAGAAATACTGGAGTGAAATATTTTAAAAAATTCATGTAAAGCCCTTATAAAAGTCAAAGGAATATGGACTCTGAAGAACTCAGACCCAGTAGTTCATTCTGCTACTGTGGGAAAAACACAGTAGCAGAATGAACTACTGAAATAGAAACAATAAAGAACAGAAATTCTGATGAGTTTCATGTGGAAAAGCTTAAGAAGCTTTGATAAGATGCTTATGGAAAGGAAGACTGGAATGAAATAAACAGAGGAGAGATTGGAAAAGGACAGTCAATAAAGACCCAAAATATGAATTATTATTTTGAAGAGCAGGCCAAAACAAAATTAACAGAAATAATGTAGAAAGATGTACTAAAAGAAAACTTTTCAGAGATGAGAACAAACAAAGCATAAAACCCCTGGCCCTGAATTTGAAAGCAGTCATCGTATGGCAAGCAGTATTAATTTTTAAAAAGATACTTAAACTTTGACCTATTTTGCTGAAAAGTGTAGATTTCTGGATGTAAAAAAATCATATTCATCCAGGCAGGAAAAAAAAAAAAAATCAACCAAGGGAGGAAAATCAGAGCTGCAGATTTGGTCTAATAACAATTTTGAGCTGTGAGCGGTAACAATAATATGTAAATAACTAAAGGAATAGGACTATCAACAGCAACAAAAATATATAATTAAATTGTTATTTACATGTTGAAACATAAGGACATTTATAAACCATATAAGCCACTTTCTTTAAATGTTTATAGGTACATCATTACCTACTGAAAAACTAAATGAAGATAAAGAATTAGGTTGAATTGTTGCAATTATGGTTTATCTAACCTGTTGCCCATATTACAAATAATTATAATGGAAGAGGAAGATATTATAAAAATAAAATAATACTAATAGTAAATGGTTTAAAAATTCAGGTTATATTCTCTTTCTTCCAAAAAAGGAAGGCATAGCAGTAGAGAGTAGGGTGAGCAGAATTTAAATATGTGCCCTTCATGTTTTGGTTATATTCTGGTAAATCCGAAGTGGTTGCTTTACTGTTGATGGTGACAATTGGAAATGTACACAGTCAAGTATTTTAAAATATTGTTGGTAGATATTTTTAGAATTAAGGATAAGATGTATACATTTTATATTAGTAGAGTGAAATGTGGGGCACCCTCCATAATCCTGTGTAGCAGATACTGTATGCCCTGTGTTCCCCTGCCCAACTGCTGGGTTCACCATGTCTGCAGTGGGTAGTCCCCACACATCCTGACAGCTTTCCACCACAATAACCCCTGTGGTGTCTCTTCAGTGGAACAATCCTGAGGTCCTTCTGTATGTTCCTCAGAGGATTTTCAGTGGCATTGAACCTCATTTGCTCACACAGGTACTGCTTGAATTCATGTGACTCTTATTGCCTTAAAAAAAATTGTTCCCAGTCTCACTTTCTCACTTATACTTCCTTTGATCACCTCTCAAATAAACTCGACTCAGGGGTACGTAGGAGGAATCTAAACTAAAACACAGGAAATAAAGATACAAATCAAGAATGCACTAAAAAAAAAAGAAAATAAAATATGATGAAAGAAAAATACATGTACTTACCTTGACAAAGACTATGAATATGTTAAATTCTCCAACTGAAAATAAGACTTTCAGATTAGATCGAATTGTATACTGTCTGCAAGATACAGAACTAAAACCAATTGACCAAGTTAGCTTAAAGATAAAAGAATGGGAAAATTATTGGTCAAATACAAGGCAAAATAAAAAATATGATAATATCAACAATAGGGTGTTCAGGTAAAACATAAAATGGATCATCTTATATAAAGGTTATCTTTTAAATGTAAAAGTTTTATATCAAACACTAATTCATCACTTTTAACAGTTTACTACTATCATGAGAAAAACAACTATTAATTATACAATATTAATCAACACAGTGAAGGAGAGAATAATTAGTATAAGAGCAGGACAAAAAAATTAAAAAGGAAAACAATAGAAATTTAACCTAAGTGTGAGTTCTTGGGAAAAAAAGAAACTCTCCCTAATCATTTCAAGAATATAGGTAAAACACATATATGTAATATTAGGGAAGAGGAAAAGAAAAGGAATTTTACTACAGATACAGGGGTGATTTAAAAAAATATATAAAGTCATTAGCACACAATTCGAAAATCTTGCTATAATAGGTTATAATTTTATAGGAAATACAAATAACCAGACTTCTCTCAAAAAGAAGGTGTGACGCCTTAGCAGAATCATAAGGTAAATAAAAAATTAAGGAATTATCAGGAAAATATCTCCAAACAAGTTCTGGGTCAACATCTTTCTTTTGCTGATATTTTTTATTTAACTGCCTGGATGAGTACCATATTCTTTTAAATCTAGATATTTTAAAAACATGAAGTTCTTTCAAATTTAACAGTAACTGGCAACGCCTCTATCTGAACTATTTGACAGGAAAGTAAAAAAACATGTAAAGCTTTAAAGTTAATTGAAAGAAACTACCATGATCATAATCCCAAAATTTGACAAGAGAAATTAAAAGTAAAAATTACAGACTCATTTGACACATTTTGAAACATGTTGGTCAACAGCATTTTGACCTTTGAATGTTTTAAGCATATAATAATAGTCTTATATCCATCAATCTATTAAGCTTTAATAACATTAAAAGGTAAAAGGAGAAATATTTATCATTACTTAAGAGTCCAAAGGACATTTAGTAAAATTCAATATTTATCTCACTAAAAATAAAATCTCTTAAACTAGGGATACAAGGATATTTTCTCAGTATGACACATCATCTCTTTGTCAAACCTTTAGCCAAGAGATATTTAATAATGAAACACTAAGAAAAGCCCACTAAATCAAGTTTATGACAAAGATTCCTGCTATTACAATTATTGTATAATATTGTTTAACTTAATAAAATAGGAAAAGCATGAGTAAATATTGGGAAAATGAAGGTAAAATTACCATTATTAGAAGATAATTTGATTATTACCTGGAAACTGAAAAAAATTGAACAGTTAGTACAAAAAAGGTTTTTAGAGTTTCCTGAGAATAAAATGAGTATATAAGAATTCATAACTTTTCCATATAGCATACTGGGATCTGACCAATAAGAATTTGAACTTCAGTTCTGGGATAATTTGTGAACAGTAACTTCATTCTTTAAACTTGTATTTTTTCCCTGCTAAAAATTATAGCAACGATGCTTAGCAAGGATTGTGAGATGAATAAATTAGTGTCTGTTATGCACATAGCAAAATGTAAATGCTCAATTAATAGTAGCTATATTTTATTTTAGATTGAGTAATATAATTTTAGGTATATATCTGATAAAAGATACTTGGGAGTAGGACAAAAGCATGATTTATCTCATCTAAATCACTGTAGATCACTAAAACAAAAAAGTACAGAATTTAATCATAGCAGAAAAAAGCAGATAGACTAAAAATCAACAATAAAAATACAACCAAGATATTGACAA
Source organism: Eschrichtius robustus (assembly GCF_028021215.1). NCBI lineage: Eukaryota > Metazoa > Chordata > Mammalia > Artiodactyla > Eschrichtiidae > Eschrichtius > Eschrichtius robustus. Next base: position 73,101,434 of record NC_090833.1, read on the forward strand.
ATGTGTGTAATTGTCCCAAGATAAGTCTCTGTACTTATGGCACTTGCCTTCTAGTCCCCCTTCAAAAGACAGTATTACCTGAATTGTGAAACATTACAGTATTTGCCATTAACGTCAGAAACAACTTAAACATTCTTACCCATATACCCTTTGTTAAATATTATTCTGGAAGTTCTAGCAATCCATATGGAAATATGACATAAACTTAGGATGGTACCACATGTTGCTTAATGTGTATGGTATAATTGCTTACTATAAAATAAAAGAAAATAAAAGGAGGAACTATTAGAACAAAAGTAACTAGAAGGAATAAATTTATAAACACCCTAAAAATACAATAATAATAAACTCCTATTCATAATAACATAAATTTATTTGTTACTTATGTGAGGAAAATTACAAACTAAAAACATTAATGAGGGACTGCAAACAAGACTTGAATGCATAGAAAAAACGTCATCTTTTGAATAGAAAGACTGAATTTTGAACAATGTGAGTACTTCCTAAATTAATTAAGAGGTTAACATATTCAAATAAAAATCCAAACGTAATTTATTTTGGAACCTGATAAAGGTTCCTATTGTTTATTTAGAAGTACAGAAAGTTGAAAACAGCTAAAAAGTTTGGGGAGAAGTAGCACAATAGATAAATTTTGCTAATAATTTAAAGCATAATAATTAAAGACAGGATAGTACAATTCCAAGAAAAAACTCAGACTGTTTAATATATGAATATAAATGTCATCAAAGTAATGAGAATATGTGAAAATATGTAGTTAGGTCATCACCTTAGAATATAAACAGGAGTATATTTCAGATAAAGAGAGAAAAACATGAAAAAAGAATACAAGGACCCCAGATGGTGGTACCCTTTGGTACCAGGAAGGGTGGTACTATGAACCAGTGGTATGTGGTTGCCTGCAAACCTGTCTCCACCTTCCCAGAGCTCTTGGTAGCCAGTGGGGCCAAGGCCCAGAAGACCTTGAAGGGAGGCCATTAGGAAGGATTCACAGCCTTGGGTTTCACGTGCATTTGCTGTCCATCAGCGCAAAGTCAGGCGTGTTGTATTGATAGTACCAAGTGGTGGACATCTCAATCTTTTAGGCAGGGGGGAAATGTGGAGTTCTTGTGTGTTGGAGCTTATTGTTTCTTCTCAACAGGGTGAGCCATGGACAGAGTGGGAATTCATTTTCCAGCATTGTGTACATAAAGATTTGGCTTAGAATAAAATGCAGTCAAACTAATGATAAAGATTGCATTAAATCCCAAATAAAAACATAAGCTAAAACAAAAATAGAAAACATTTCCCAGAACTGAAGGGCATCCATGCATTTCTAGGACTTTAAGGGCCAGCCAAATGCCTAGCACAGTGAAGATCCAAACAAGTTTCATCATTGTGAACTCTTAGAAAACCAGAAATAAAGAGAAGTTCCTAAAAGCTTCTAGAGAAAAGTCTATCTGGCAGTCAGACAAACAAAATAGAGTTTCATATAAAGGGTTAAAGTCACGGTGGCATTGGGCTTCTCAGTGGTAAAATTGGAAACTGGAAGACGATGAACCAATGTCTTTAAAAACTGAAAATTTTAATGTGAATTCCCTGGAACTGGCCCAAGAAATAGGAGTCTAACAAAGGAGAAGAGAAGGGAATTTGTAATATCCTGAGGGTGAGTCCCAGGATAATGACTATGTGGAATGTCTGGAAAGAAAGCAATTCTGACTGGATGTGGGAAGACTCCAGGGTGGATGCTTCAAGAAGGGAAAAATATTCTCAAGGTATGTGACTAAATGTAAGTAAGTCTCAGTGTTCTGTTTGAGAGTTTGAGGATAAATTGGAGACAAGTACATAGAAAACTAAGGAAACAGAAAACAAAACAAGTATTTCCAAGAGAAACAGGAACTTTATAAGAAGATGAATATACACCTAGTGTACCTTGTAGCTCACCAATAAATTTTATTCACGTAGTTATATTAGTGTGAATACCAAATCCTGATTTTTTTTTTTAAAAAACATATGAAAAAGCCATATAACTCTACTGGGAAGGTGGGGATGGGAAGTGTGTATGTTAGGGGAGGTATAAGAGAGTTGGGAATATCTTTTTCAATCCGTCTCCCAGAGTAATGGAAAGAAAAACAGAAATTTAAAAATGGGAGCTAATTAAACTCAAAAGCTTTTGCACAGCAAAGGAAACCATAAACAAAATGAAAAGACAACCCACAGATTGGGAGAAAATATTTGCAAATGATGTGTCCAACAAGGGATTAGTCTCCAAAATTTACAAACAGCTCATGTGGCTTAATATCATCAAACAAACAACCCAATCAAGAAATGGGCAGGAGACCTGACTAGACATTTCTCCAAAGAAGACATACAGATGGCCAAGAGGCACATGAAAAGATGCTCAACATCATTAATTATTAGAGAAATGCAAATCAAAACTACAACGAGATATCATCTCACACCAGTCAAAATGGCTATCATCAAAAAATCCACAAACAATAAATTCTGGAGAGGGTAGAAAAGGGAGCCCTCCTACACTCTTGGTGGGAATGTAAATTGGTACAGCCACTATGGAGAACAGTATGGAGGTTCCTTAAAAAACTAGAAATAGAGCTACCATATGACCCTGCAATCCCACTCCTGGGCATATATCTGGAGAAAATCATGGTCTGAAAGGATACATGCACCCCAATGTTCATTGCAGCACTGTTTACAATAGGCAAGACATGGAAGCAGCCTAAATGTCCATCGACAGAGGAATGGATAAAGAAGATGTGGTACAGATATATACAATGGAATATTACTCAGCCATTAAAAAGAATGAAATAATGCCATTTGCAGCCACGTGGATGGACCTAGAGATTGTCATACTGAGTGAAGTAAGTCAGAGAAAGACAAATATCGTATGATATCACTTATATGCAGAATCTAAAAAGGATTGATACAAATGAACTTATTTACAAAATAGAAACGGACTCACAGACTTAGAGAACGAACTTATGGTTACCAGGCGAGAAGGGTGGGGGGAAGGGATAGTTAGGGATTTTGGGATTGACATGTACACACTGCTATATTTAAAGTGGATAACCAACAGGGACCTACTGTATAGCACAGGGAACTCTGCTCGATGTCATGTGGCAGCCTGGATGGGAGCGGGGGTTTGGGGGAGAATGGATACATGCATATGTATGGCTTAGTCGCTTTGCTGTGCTCCTGAAACTATTACAACTTTGTTAATTGGCTATACTCCAATGTAAAATAAAAAGTTAAAAAATAAAACAGCAAAAGCAAAAAAAAATCCTAATGTGTGTGAGTTAGTACATAATATTTAAAAAATATTCTCAAAAAGGGAATGGCTCCTTCTTTCTTCTCTTCTTTTGTCCCTTCTTTTATCACTCTCTCCTCTCTGCCTCTGTTTTTCTTACTCTCTCCCTAGGAAGCAACAGATGAAAGACCTCATCCTTTGAGATTGGGTGATACAGAGATAGGGTATAAAATTCAAAGCAGTAGTGATGGATACAGGGTAATTTATGGAATGCAGTCTGTTGGAGAATAGTAGTGATAATCTTATTTATTCAGGGAGAAGCAACAGCAACTCAGAAATGTCTGAGGCAAGAATAAGTTTTTCCAAATTTGAGGAACAGCCGGAAGGCTAGAGGTATGCTAAGGACCCCATTGCTGTAGGAGAATTAGGTGGGAGAGGTAGAATCAGACTTGATCACATAGGGCTTTATAGAACATAGTAATGTTTGGCTCCTGTATGTGTGGAGAAAAGACTGTGGGAGACAAAACAGAATCTGGAAAGCACACTGGCCCAAGAAGGAGATCCTGAAGCCTTGGGCAGGGCTGGCAACTATGGAGGTGGTCAAAATGTAGCTCTATTGGCATGACATTAACATTTTCTCAGCCAGCTGAGAGGAATCCCGTGTTCTTAGCTCTTTGTGGGTATCCTAAGAATGGTTCTTTATCTGGAAATGCCATCCGCTACGTGCCTGAAGCTTCTGGAAGAATGATCCTGGAGCTCTGAGGTTGGAGAGAAGATTAGAGAAGGAACCCTGGGGAGGCTGTGTCAGAGAATACAGTCTGAGCATCCTTGCACTCAGCCCCTTCCAAAGAAAAGTGTATTGAACTAAGGGATAACATCATCAACAACAAATTAGTATATTAGAATTACCTGAAACAGCTTCTCAACGTTTCAGTACATGGGTCAGTATCGTGGATAATCACCAATTAGGAACACTGCTTCTAGAATGCCAATTCCTTCAAGGAATGTCTCCCATTCGTGCTATGCATTATGATGGGATGTTTTGCAGAAGTGCTATGTAAACAATTTGTACCACTACTGAACAGGGAACTTCTTAACAAACATGTACTGCTTTAAGTGCATGCTAATGCCACTTTTCTTTTTCATTTTGCCAATGCAATATTTAATGCACCAGTGTAGGCTGTTGAAACTGAAACAGTTTTCCTGTAGTGTCCCAGAAGTCTAATTACAAGCCAGCTAATTCTGTTTATCTGTGTTCTGTTAGCTTCTTTATTAGAATAAAGAAGCTCTGTAATAGAGTGACATTTGACTGTATGTATCAGTGTTAATAAGATGTGGTTTAACTGCTTCTACAAGCTTGTCTCCTTTCTAACACTCTAGTTGAAAGACAGGACAAATCAGTTTTGCTAAATATCATATAACTTTTCAGTACTACCTGCCACCCAAGGGTAACGAGCAATTATTATTGTTTTCCCTTTTTTTCTTTTTTTTAACAACAAATATTTGGTGAGCACCTACCATGTTCTAAGCAGTAAACAAAGTAGAACAAATTCCCTTCTCCTATGCTATGCTCTTATTCAAATGGAGAAATAGAGACTACAAAAAGCATTAAATAAGATATATAGTACATCAAATGGTGATAAGTATTGGAGGAAAATAAAACAGGAAGAATAATTAGCTGGCTTGTAATTCAATGGAATATATGACAGGGAGGTGAAGTATGTTTAGAAGACTTGCTGACTACTTGATGATGTCTAAGTTCCCATCATTAATGATTTAATACTTATATGGTCTTTACTTGAGTCTTGAAATAAGTTTCCCTTCCAAGAACTTAGTGGAAAGCACACTGAGAAGTCTAGACTTTAGTTTTTCTTTTGTTGCTCTTCACTTTTATGCTTTTCCCTCTCTCTGGACCAGGTTATTCACTACCCTGGCTTTTAATCGTATCTGAGAGGTAATGACTCCCAGTGTACTTCTCCAGACCTGATTTGTATTCTAGCCTCCAGAGTATGTTGGATTTTCCCCCCTGAATGTCCCACAGGCATCTCAAAATCAGCATATCATAATATGAACTCACTACCCTACCATTTACTTCTCCACACACATGATCATTTTCCTGAACTCCCAATCTTATTTAAGGGCATCATAATTAAACTTACTTACATAATCCCAAAGTGCGATCATCCTTTGTACAACTTTCCCTTATCTTTCACATCCACATATTGTTCCCAAGAGTAACTCAACGTATTGCTTCATTTTGCTTTCAAAGCACTTGTTTTAAATCAGCCCAGCTAACACACACACACACACACATATCAGACACCATGTTAGGTTTGGGGAACATGAGTGGAATGAAGGTAATTCTTGCTGAGCCTAAAACATAACCAGACTTCTTTGGCTGGACCAAAAAGGGACTAACTGTGCTAATTTGTATGGTGGCTTCTGTTACAGGGGCCTCAGGGAGATAATCTAAAAAGGGTGAGGACCTAAGGGCAATGGAAAAGATATGATGAAGGTTGGTCTCTGTACTCGTGAGGCAGTTTTGTAGTTTTTAATCCAGGATGGAAAGAATGGTTAGAAGGGATAGGTTTTCATGGAGAGCTCTGTAAGACATCAGGCTATGGAATAAGAGTAGAGTGATAGCATTGATTAAAGCCTCTGGTAATAAACTGTGACACAGGTGGAGGAATGGGATTCCCTGCTTCATGGCTGTGCACAGTACTGCTCTGGCATCCCAAGGTTGGTAACCTTCTCTACAGAGTGTAAGTAAGAAGAAAGAGGATTGATTGCACTAGGGGCGCTTTGAGCACAGAACAGTGACAAATAGAGCAGAAGAGATAGAACAGGAATCTATTTCTTACCATACTGATCAAAATTTGGAGTCCTGTATTCTAATGCAAAATTTAGTTTTAAAGAATTTAGGATTGTCAGTGGGAAAAGCAAACATTCTGTTTGAAATCAGGCAGTTCTAGGTCCATATCCCATATCTTCTAGTTACTGCTGTGCAATTTGAGGAAGCCGCACGTCTTTTCAGAGTATTAGTTACTTGAAATGTTTAATGGCCATAAGTTATTAAGGTTATTGTGAAGATACATTAGACAAGTGTATAAAGTAGACCTACAACAGTTTCCAGATTACTGTATATTCCCATCATATGGCCTTAACAATAATCACAACAGCAAAAAACAGTGAGGTGCTTCTTTGATACCCAGTCCTGTAGGGGGAGTGAGGGATACCATTTTTGACATCATTCATGGAAACTATTTGAAAAAGATATTTAAAAGAAAAATATATTTATTTGCCTGTTATCCTTTTCAGAGAAATTAAGATAACAAGAAGGGAAAAAGGGAGCAAGAGAAAAATGTTAACCATCCATAACACTGCCATTGCTCTTTGGTAGCTAGTGCACACATATCAAGTCCAGCGGGCTCTTGAGCCTGCAAGGTAAATTCCAGAGTTACTAACAGTCCTGTTTGTATTCTCCGTGAAGCTGGCAGAGAATTCCAGGGTACATCATTTATAGCTGGTAAGAGTGAATCCACGGTGTCACCTACTTTTAATCCCAAGAAACAGTAGCATGTGTTTGTGTTTATTTTTCAGTGAAGTAAATGTTAATGTGAAGAAGAGTCAGAATATCATGTTTACACATAAATTTACATGTTGAATTATTTTTCAGCAGAAGGTGGAATGTGTGACAAGAAATCGTTCTTGGGCTTTAATTTCTGCTGAAATTGAAAAGTAATCCAAAGGACAAAAGTCAAGTAAAAAAGGGTGAATTCTGGAAGAAGTTTCCTAAGATTTTCCATTTTGTTTGTTAACACATAGTCACGATGATAGTGTGGAGTTTTCATGGTTGGAGGACTTGGATGCAAAGAACTAAAGGCTCCATAGTTCTCTTGGCAGATGATGATCTGGCAGTGGGTGAACTTGAAAATGAGAAGTACAGCCATAGTGTTTATGATATTTAATACCTGAGGAAATTTTGCTGGTGCTCCACACTCAGATTTCTTTATAGCTGCCTCCTTTGTAAATAATGCAGAGGTTTTAGTCCCCAGGAAAAATAATACCATAAATGAGAATAATGGAGTAATGATGGTTCATATTTATTAAAGTTCCTAATATGTGCCAGGTCTTTACATGCATTATCTCATGTAATCTTTAAGCTGATACTGTTATTTAGGTACTGTTATTATCCACACTATAAGGAATCTGAGACTTATGTATGTTTACAAATGTTGACCAGGATGGAATACAGATTTGCAGCAATGAGAGTGGAGAATTGAGCACATTTACAGATGTTTAACCCTTGCCTTGAGAACGGTTTAACATAATGATTAAGAATTTTCCATTTTGTTTGTTAACATATAGTCACAATGATGCTTTGGAGTTCTCATGGTTGCAGGACTTGGGTGCACAGAACTAAAGGCTCCATAGTGCATGGCAAACAAGATTTTAAAAATTACACCTCTCTTCTATCACTTTTATTCACAATTAGGCCCATGAATTCATGCTGGAACCTACCTACCTGGTATTAAATCTTACATCTTCCATGTCATTTGGCCAAGCTCTTTACCTATCTGTGCTTCATTTTCTTTCTTTTAAATGAGGATGATTTTAATAATTCCTATTGCATAAATTAGTTACAATGATTAGATGAATTAATTACATGTAAAAGATTTAGGACTGTGCTTGGCACATAGTAAATTCTTAAAAAATGTTTGCTTTTATATCTAGGCATTTATCATGAAATTTAAAAAAATTATAGGAAAAAAATTTAAGGTGCTAATGACTGGGAAAATCAGATTAGGCTTTGAAAATGGAACCCTCTTCACAAATTAAATCCATAGACAAAGTTTAGAATGAGCTTGGTCTTACGGGAACTTGCCTCAACCATCTGGTTAAAAACTCAAAGTCCATTGCTTCCAGAAAGATACATGCTGGCCCATCTGAATTGACATCTGTGTGCACACTGAAGTCCCGGAGGGTAATTAACAGAGAAAACTCCAGCAGCAATACTGACATAAGCCTGGGGAACTAAGCCATAAAATTCTCTATATAAACAAGTGGCCTATATAACCACAGAACTATAAATTTCGGTCTTGCCCCAGGGGCACCTGAGATAGCCAGATGCTCGAATAAAAATAAACTTATTTCTGAAGTACATGGCAAATACGATTTTAAAAATTACACTTCTCTTCTGTCATTAGGCCCATGAATTCATGCTACATTGTTTCATTACCGCTTTGAATAACATCTCATGACCAAAGCATGAAATGTACTTCTCTGGTTTACTACAGAGTTTTAAAAAAGTAAACTTTTACAAATTTATTTATTTTGTTTATTTTATTTTTGGCTGCATTGGGTCTCTGTTGCTGTGCGTGGCCTTTTCTCTAGTTGTGGTGCGTGGGCTTCTCTTGTTGCGGAGCACCGGCTCCAGGCGTGTGGGCTCAGTAGTTGTGGCTCACGGGCTTAGTTGCTCCACAGCATGTGGGATCTTCCTGGGCCAGGGCTCGAACCCGTGTCCCCTGCATTGGCAGGTGGGTTCTTAACCACTGTGCCACCAGGGAAGCCCTAAAAAAGTAAACATTTAAAATTGAAGTATAGCATACATAAAAAACTTGAAGCATCAGTGTATAGCTCAAAGAATTTTTACAAGTAAATATATTTATGTAACTGAAACCCAGATGAAGAAATAGAATATTGCTAGCTTTAGGAGGCACCCTTTTGGCCTTCCTAGTCACTAATCTCCAAAGAAAACCACCTTTGAGTCCTAACACTAGGCATTAATTTTGTCGATTTTTGAAATGGAATCATAAAACTTTTACTCTTTGTAGTCTTCTTTCACTCAACATTGTGAGATCCATCCACAACACAGGCATACCTCGTTTTATTGTGCTTCGCTTTATTGTGCTTTGCTTTTAATGCATTTTTTACAAATTGAAGGTTTGTGGCAACTCTGTGTAGAACAAGTCTGTTGGTTCCATTTTTCCAACAGCATTTTGTGTCTCTGCGTCATATTTTGGTGATTCTCACTATATTTCAAACTTTTTCATTATTATATTTCTAATGGAGATCTATGATCAGTGATCTTTGATGTTATTGCTGTGATTTGCTGAAGGCTCAGATAATGATTAGCATTCTTAGCAATAAAATATTTTTAAATTAAGGTATCTACATTGTTTTTTAGACATAGTGCTATTACACATTTAATGTATTACAGTATAGTGTAAACATAACTTATATGCACCAGGAAAAAAATTTGTCTGACTCACTTTTTATGATATTTGCTTATTGTGGTGGTCTGGAACCAAACCTGCAATGTCTCTGAGGTATGCCTGTAGTTTATTTACTCTCATTGATGCTTCGATTAGTGTTATATAAATAAACCACACTTATTTATCCATTCTGTTGTTGACGAACATACAGATTGTTTTTAGTTTGGGATATTGTGAATAATGTTCTGAAAATTTCATACATGTATTTGGTGAACATCTTGAGTCAATTCTGTGGGCAGTATACCTGGGAGTAGAATTGTCAGATCTACGTATACGAGGACATTCAGCTTCAATACAGAATACAAATGATTTTTCAGAGCCCTCATAGCAATTCTCAGTTCACTGAGTAGTGTATCAGAATCAGGTTAATATTCTTCTCATTAAATTAAAAAAAAAATTATTGTGAGGAAATGTGTACAGTTCAGAGTGTGATAAATATATATGTTTGTATTACTGCTGTTCCAATCAAGATGTAACACTTTTCTATCACCTTAGAGAGTTTTCGTGTGCCCCCTTCTGGGTATACTCCACCACAGACAACCATTGTTCTGATTCCTGTCACCATAGGTTGCTTTTGACTCTTCTTGAATCTTCATATAAATGGAATGCTACTCTTGTGTCTGCCTTCTTTTGTTGAATATAATGTTTTTGACATTCATCTGTGTTGTTGCTTTTATCAGTATAGCATTCTTTTTTTTTTTTTTTTCATCGTAATATTGCAATTTCCTTTCCCATTCCGCTACTGATAGATTTTTGTGTTGTTTCAAGTTTGGGATTACTATGAATCAAGTTGCTATGAAAATTCTTATACAAGTCTTTTTGAAGACATATCTTTTGGTTTCTCTTGGGTGAATATTTGGGGAAGAAATTTCTTGGTCATAAGGTAGGTATATGTTTAACCTTATAAGAAAGTTCCAAACAGTTCTCCAAAGTAGTTGAACCATTTTCAGACCTCATTAGCAATATCAAAAAGTTCTAGTTGCTACATGTCTTTGCCAATATTTGGTTATAATCAAAAAGGCAAGCAAGACTATTCTCATGGGTATAAAATACTATCATATTGAAGTTTTAATTGGGTTTTCCTCTGGTGTAAATGACACTGAACGCCTTTTAATGAGTTTATTACCCAGTCATTGGGTAACATGTCTGTTCAAGCCTTAGTCAAGGTTGTTTTTTGTTTTTTGTTTTAATTGGATTGTGCATTTTGATTTGTATGAATTTATATATCTTGGATTCAAATCTTTTGTCAGATATATTTGTTACAGATATTTTCATCCAATCTATGGCTTGCCTTTACGTTTTATTAATGGTATCTTTTGATTACCAGAAATTTTTAGTTTTAAGAGGTTCCAATTTGACAGTTTTATTTTTTATGCTTGTTGAGGTTTTTTTTTGATATCTGAAGAAATCCCTGCCTATCACAAAGTTGCAATAATAATCTTCTGTGTTTTCTTTTAGAAAATTTATAGTTTTATCTTTTGTGTTTAGATCCATCTTGAGTTAATATTCATATATGATCTGAGGTAGGAGTCAAGGTTCATTGTTCTTCTATGTATTTATCATGTTATTCTAGTACCATTAAAAAAGACTCTTTTTTTTTTTTTTCTCCCTTTCGATAGCCTGAGAGCATTTGTTGAAAATTAGTTCAATATTTTTGCCAGTTTTTTCCATGAACTCTCTATTTCATTAATCTCTATGTCTATTTTTATGTCACTAACACATTATCTTGATTACTGTAACTTTATAGAATACTTTTACAGTTGGTTTTTGTGTATTGACCTTGTATCCTGTGACAGTGCATAAACTGACATGATCAGTTTATACACTGACATGATCCTAAGGTTTTTGTACTTCATCTGTTGCTGTGGTGAATTATTCTGACTGAGTTTTTTGAATGTTAAACCAACCTTGCATTCTTGGGTAAATGCCACTTGGTGAAGTTGTGTTATACTTTGCTCAATTCAGTTTAATGTTTACTAAGTATCATTGGGTCTATGTGCATGATGGGTATCGGTCTGTAGTTTTCTTTTCCTGTAATATATTTGTCAGGTTTTTGTGTCAGGTTTTCTCTGGTTTTATAAAATTATTTAGGGAATATTTTCTTCTCTTTAATTTCTGGATTTGTATAGAGTTCGTATTATTTCTTTTTTAAGTGTTTGACTTCCATTAGTGAAACAATGTGTGTCTGGTGTTTTGGGTTTTTTTTTGTAAAAGATTTTCAGTGATGAATCTAATTCTTTAATGATCTATGTTTTTGAATTATTGCATAAATTTATTGATAACATTGCCTTATTATTCTTTTAAATATCTGTAGGTTTTGTAATGTTATCTCCTCTAACATTCCTGATGTGGTCATTTGTGTTTCTTCTTTTCTTACCTGCTTTCCTGAGTTATTTGGTCTTGCTAATCTTTGCAAAGAACCAATGTGTGGCTTTCTTAATTTTCTGTCATTTTTTGGTCTGTTTTATGGTCTTTCCACTTACTTTGGATTAATTGTTTTATTTTTTGTGATTTCCATTTGCACATTGGATTTTACTTCTCCAATATAAGGTATGCAAAGAGGACACAGAAAGAGAGAGGCTTCTTTGCCTATGTTATGAGTCTAATGGGATTTTTTTTGAAAAGGCCATACTGGTATATGTGCAAAAACTCAGTCATCCACTCTATACAATGTCTGATGTAAAGCCATTAATCATCAACACAGTACTCCTACTTGTAGGGGAGTGTAGTGAAGTGTCCCAAGAGGACAATATTATGCTGCTTCTAAGTAAAGGAAGGGTTTGTCCATGAGTGCTGAAGGAATGAATAAAAATAATAGCAATACTACTAAAAATACTACTCAAAAACATTTTATCAGGTATTATGTCTGGCTTGTTTCTCTAAATATTTGTGAGATTCATCCATGTTTTTATAGTCATTTTCATTACTGGGTTATATCTCACTGTATGTATATGTCAGGATTTATTTATTCAAATGTTGATAGCCATTTGGTTAGTTTATAACTTGGGCTTTTTGCAAATACTGTTGCAGTGAATATACTTATGTTTATATTTTGGTGCATATGTGTATATGTTTCTGTTGGGTGTATACCTAGGAATAGAATTGCTAGGTCATTATATGTTCGTACTTATGTTCAGGTTTAGTAAATAACGTATTCCAAAATTATTAATCAAGGAGAAATTTCTTTTAAAAGGAAACTTAAATACTTTTATTAAAGGAAAACTAATATCACTGACCATAATTAGAAAATTAGCCATAAGATTAAAAGATTAAAAAAAAAAAAAGATAAATAAAAACTTTGTTTACGTTCGTGCCACTAGCATGAGTTTCACTGCCACAACATGTGTGGGTACTACACTTTGGGTAACGCAGGTCTATGACACTTATTAATAATTTTGTGCTGTCTAGTCTTGTTATATTGCATTGGGAGCTATTTACATTTTTGAAATAGGATGTAATTTTTAATCTGTCTTATATCTTTTCTTGAAAATGGCAGGAACATTATACTATAGCTTTGCATATCATTTGTGCCATTAAAAATGCCGTTTAGTAAAAAGTCAAGCAATTTTTAAGCCGGCTGTTTGCCACAAATTGTTTTAACCTTTAAGCCAGTGATGGTGTTACATAGTAAGCACATGTATGCTTGTGAATTTTTGTGTATTTGGTGCTTATTGATTATTAAGAATTTATATGTTGGAGCATACCTGAAACTTATATGTAATGTTTTATTTACCTCAATAAAAAAAAGTTGGTATGTTAGAGTGAAGAAAGCTTTGGCATTGGAGTCAACAGACTGGATTTGAATACTTTTATTTCCCCTTACTGTGTTAACTTTAATCAATTAATTTAATCATCCTGAGTCTTAGTTTTCTTTTTTGTTAAATAAGGATTTTAATACATTATAGCATAAAGCCACACAAGGATTAAATAAGATAATGACTGTTAAGATCCTGGTACATAATAGGTCTTCAATAACTGATAATTTTCATCTGTAGACTTTTTCTCCTTGACCTTGATTGAGAATTAAGTGAATTAGTAGATCTTTTTTTCAAAAAGTAAATTTGTTTCTATAAATTATTTGCTTAAGCATATATTACTATATATTTCAATATGCATAATTCTGTATTTAAAAATATGTTTTAATTCTCAAAGTTTATACCACTTCTAAGAGTGTCTTTCTCACTCCTCCTTTGGAGTAATTTAAACAGAGAGAGAATCTGACTTAATGAGCCATGCGACAGCTTGATAATGGCCAACCTTGTATAATGGTCAGTATAACTTGGGCTTTGAAATCAAAGTATGTGGAGTTAAATCTTGGTTCCACCACTTACTTGCTATTATGACAGGTATGTGACCTACTTGAATTCCAATTTCCAAGTCTACAAAATAGAGATTATAATATTGATACCTACCTCAGTGTCTAAACACAACACAGTCACGCATTAAATAATGAGTTTTTATTGAAACTATCTTTCTGCTTTTTTAGAGGATTGGGAATTAAGTCTGTTCTTTACCTTCTGTTTTACTAGCAAATTCATGTCTATGTTTCATGTATTTGTGTGTAAATGAAACAAACAAAAAAAGACACTGCTCATATACCTGATTACATGGTCTTTGTAGGCTGTCACACCTAGGATGTGATGAGTCCTCTGCTCAGTGAACTTGCCCTTGATCTAAAGATTTTGTTTCAGAAATAGATAGCACATTGATCTAATGTTTTTAATTGCTTGGAACAGCACAAGGTGACTATCTGATCTTTCTTTGATCTTTTAAAACATCAATTTGATCTTGCACATTTAATAAATGCAAAAAATAAAAAAGAAATGAATGTAATCATTTTGAATGCAATCTAAGAAACTTGCTTATATCATTTGTTTCAGAGATCTATGATTCTGAGAAAATTAGGGACACTGGTTTTAGTTAGCTGACTAGTAAGTTCAAGTTAAGTAAGCATTCTAGATGCACAAATCTGGAATAAAATTGTAATAGATAGAAGTTATTTAGGAAGTCTGATTGAGTTGATAACATAGCATTGAGCATAGGACTGCAGAAGCAGTGGGAAAGGGTATATATAAGGGAAGGAAAACAGATAGTGCAAATATATTTGGATCTGGAAACCTTTGGTTGCTGACTGACACCTCCAATGCCCTTCTCTGGTGGCTCAATGAACATTAGTTGCAGTAGTGTTTTAAGTCAGGGACTGTCAAATTCCAGCTTCACTCTTGAAAGCTGTTATCTGATTTAACTGGAGTGGCAAGCACCCAAGCTGACTTCTTCATGTGCAAAGAGCAACAGATTATCCAGGTTACTTGTGAACTGTGCGTAACCCTTGGTAACCGCCACTTGAATATCTGCCAGCATGTAATGCTTTTCTCTGTGGAGGACAGGAGGGAATTCCTGATTTTGGAAGCAATGGATAAAACAGTAGTTGTATATGCTCCCAGCAGAAATAATAACTCTTGAATGAACTGGTCAGGAACAAGCCTTATTACTATTTTCTGTAGTGCCTATAAGTGATTATATTTATCATTTAATAAATGAATAATTCCAAATATAGATGTCCCCGAAGTGTCCAGTAAGACAAGCATGTCAGTTTGATTTCGGTGTTTGGGAGAACCCCATTCTATGTGAGAACTTCCAGTATTAGAAGAGGTAGTTTTGGTTTTTCTTTCTAGTCTTATTCAGAGAACATTGCTTTATCTGATTGGCAAAGTGAGGGTCTAGCAACGATTGTTCAAGTTTTGCATTTGAGCATGAGGCAACTAGCTGGGTGAGTGTGCTGCAGACCAGATGTTATTGGAGGGTAGAGTCCAAGGGACTGGAGAAGGGACAGGGAGCCCACAGGTTTCGGTTACCAGCAATAAAGCTGCTACTTTGATTGCCATTATCCCAATTCCTCTGTCTTTTCCTGAATTGGGTCTGAACTTAGAGGGAGAGAATTGAATGATTTATTGGTTCCCTTATCTCTCAACCTGAATTTTATAAAGATATTATTGCAGTGGACATATTGAGAGATCATCAGAGAACTCTGCTGGCTGAGAAAGCTGAGCTGCTCCTGGGAATGGAACCAGTCCTTTGCACACTGCAGGAATTGGGGGGTGTAGTGATCAACACTGCTGGCTTTACTTGATTCAGAATCAGTGGGGAGAGCTCAGTAAATCTCTCCTGCTCACAGGAGAGTGCGAGCCACTGATCGCCAGTGGCTCCATTAGCTCTGTATGACTTCACTGAAATTAAAATCTGTAGGGCTTGAACTTCCCCTCAGAGAGCTGTGTGTACACAAGGCCTAATCTAACCTTGTACAAAGTGGCGGGATTTTTTTTCTTCTTTCCCCTCACTCACCCCCCACCTAAGTGTTTGGGATGAGGTGGCTCCATCCTTCAGAATTTCAATAGGCCCCTGTTCAAAGCAGTGTCTTTGATCTTTATGAAATTAAGGAGTAGGGAAAGCATTGCCAGTAAGACTTAACAGATCATTTCTGTCTGCTGGCCAGTATCCATTTGTGTATGTCTGCTCTTTTCCTAAGGAAGAAGAGCCTTTCACAAAACCACCTAAATATGCAGTTGAAATGTTGAAATCAGGTACATCAGCTGTTATTAATTTGATAGACTGAGGCAGAAAGATACTGGACTACTTTCATGTTAGAGGTTTTATCACCCTTGGAGTATACATTGTGGGCTTGTTATATTAATGGCCAGTCCTAAAATGTTTGTTTTGCTCTTCTCTCGATTCTTGAGTTCATCAATAGATACAAACTAAAATTGTTTCCTTGATATTACCAGAGGAATAGTACTGCGCGTTTGCTATTGAAAATTCAAAAGCCTCTCACTCAACCAACCAAAAAAAAAAAAGCAATGCCTGCTTTTCTAATGTAGCATTATGTTCCTGTTACTTGAAACCCAGAGATAGACAGATATTGAAACAGCCATTTCTCATGGGAAATAATACTTACCCATCTAATGGGACCACTTAAAAGCATGTATATGGTGTCTGAGATTTGGAATAAGGCTTTCCGCCAAAAGAACAACAGCATTGCTGGGGTTGTTTGATGGAAAATCACAAAGCCATGTATTTGTGGAAACCATTTAGTAAGATAATGTAATATATCACAACAACTGTTGGTTGAATTTTTAAAATATAAACCACAAATGCATGTTGTGAAATATATTGACCTATATACTGTCTAGACATATTAAAGAACTATTTCCTTTTACAGAGGTTATTAAGGTGATTATAAGGTATCTGTTGTGAGATTAAAATTTATACTAGGCCAGCAATAAGCTAAAGGTAATAAAATTCCTCTGTATACTGCCTTAATCAAGTCAGATAGGCTAGATGACCTCTGAATTTCCTTTAATCTCAAAATTCCAAAGAATTTTTTTTTCAAACAAAGTAAACAGCTGGAAATTTGTATTTGCCAAAATGTATCAGGTCAGATAAAAATCACCATGTATGGTGACCTTAATTCTGAGTTTGAACCTATCTGTTAGGCAATGACATTATTTAAGGACTATTGAAAGGGAAGCACTAAACTAAGTCCTCAGAGTAACTTGAAATTGGAAATTTTTATTTATTTACGTATTCATAATATGCCTTCTAAAAAAGGATTTAATGTGAATTAGAAGTATAATTCCTGCCTTTTCTACTTGTATAATCTTATGGGAGAGTTAAGAGCAAAAAGACTCCTCTCCTTACCCCCTCCCTGCAAGGAATAGATAACATGTGCACACACACACACGTGCAAGTATATTCATGGTAATTCTCAAACATGAGGGTGTTTGGGTTCTGCAGCAATTTGGTATAATTGGTATTATTCAGTTACAACTTAGTGAAGTAAGGGCTGAAAGGAGAATACTGTGCCTTGCAGAGAAGGCATGAGTGATAGGTTTTGCAGGGACTGGAGACAAACTTTGCTTTTAGAAGCAGGTCTGATCTAAACCTGCAGGTGACTCTTTGTGGCAGATTTGAAAGCATTACTGCTCTACTCAGGCTGAGATAAAAGGAGATATCTTGAAAAGGTGGAAAGGATAAGCTAAGATTTAATGATTTAATTCTCCCTTTGAGACAAGGCATTGAAAAAGTGAACTTGAGTCCCTCCTCATATGTTCAAGGAGTGAGTCTTCTGTTTACAATTTAATAGATGGAGTGCCTGTTGTTTTACAGTCCAGTCCTCAGTTCTGTTTCTTGCCCAGCACTGAATGGTTGTTTCATGATGGGTAAGTCACTTAACCTTTGTATGTTGTATTCTTTTCATCTGCAAATAGAGATGATAACACTCACTGGGGATGTGTTGCTAAGATTAGGCAATATATGATTGTGAAGAGCAATATATATGCTAAATAACAATGATAATGCTGTCTATCAGAGCGAATATTTGGATAAGAGAGCCTAGGCAGTTTTGCGAATAGCATCTCCTGCAGAGAGAGGCTTTAGCAAATGATTACCTGGTCTGTTTGGCTCATGTTTTGTAATAGAGTAAGATTATCCCTCCCAACCCTCCCCCCTCATACGCCTCTTAAATTTTTGGAAATTAAATACCAAGTCATTTTATCCAAGAGGAGGAAATGAATGTCCTGTGAGGGTCCTTTCTGCAAGGTCCTCTGATTGTGTAAGGGAGAATTTTCTTTCAGGAATTCTGCATTTAGACATAGGGCCTATTGCAAATGTTCAGTGGGGAGGCCCAAGCCTATACAGCCAGCCCATATCTGAAGGTTATCAATTTATTGAACCTATAATCTCAAGATCTCTTTTCTCTTTCCAGAGAATGTACTTCCTTTGCAACCTTTTTTTTCTATCTCCGTTTCTGTCACCTAAACCCACCTCACTTGCTCAGATCTTTAACGGGTTAAAAATGGTACAGCCAGAAGGAAGAACCTCTAATCACCACCTCTGTGACCGAGACAAGAATTTTGTTAAGGGCCAAAAGACTGCTACCACCTCTTACTTTCTTGAGATGTTTCAAATGGCATGTTGCTATGTTCTGAAGTGAGTATAATGGCATAAGGTCGCAGCAAGAAAAATGCACCTTCCCCCCCAAAGCGTAGATCTCACTAGAAAATAAAAAAAAGAAAGGTCTTCAGTTGGGTTTTTAGAAAACCACACTTTACAGAAAGGTGAGGGTGAGAGCCAGAGGCATGACCGTTTAATTTCAAACTTGAATTTTCACTTCTTCCTTAAACGAGGCACTATGGTAATTGCATTTCATATGTACTTAGTGTTTAATCTATTTCAGTATCTACTCCCATGAATTCTCTCTGTTTGAGCATTACCACACAACCTTATAAAGTAATTAGGATGGGTATTTTTCTTCCCATTTTATAAGTGAGTAAACTGGGACCCCAGAAAGAGACAACTGCATATTCAAACCCTTCCAGTTCTTTTGCAGCCCCCCAAACAATTTTTTCATTATGTAATATAACTGTTTCAAGAAATTTGTGAATCTTATCCTAGAGAAAAATGGAGTCTCTGAGAGCCTTTTTAACTTCAATCTTAAAAGGAATAAATTCTAGAATAAAACTTAGAACTTATTCTGACCCGTTTAGACAGAATAATATTTCAGGAGTATCGGAACAATTCCTTCTATTACTCATTAAATAATCCTACCATATGTTCTTGGAGGAATTTTCCCTTATTTCGTTTCATGTTAGAGAAAGGACTTAAAAACAATGACTTCAGATAGAAATGACACAACAGCTGAGATTTCTGCTAAGGCCTGATTTCAGATCTTTTTCTGTAAGCATGTTAATGGAAGAGGGAAACAGGTTGTGCTGGCAGAGGTTTTACCCTTGAAAGGAAGGCTAAGAGTGAAGAATAGTGACTCGGGTGATACGGAAAATGTACTTCACTTAGATTGAAGTTTAGCTCAGGGGTATCCTATGGACACGTTGTCTGTATGGATTGGAGCCCATGCTGTGTCAATGGAATGCCTTTCCTTGGATATACCAATCGCTGCATATGCTGGAACATTTGGCAACCCTTGGGGGCCCCTACACTGTTACACAGTCAGTGACAGCACAGGCAGCACAGATGGGCAAAACTTGAAAGCAAAGAAAGCAAACAGTTCCCCCTTATCTGGAATCCTCATGCAAGGTTTTCAGGTGTCCACTGAAAATGGCTGACCTATTATTTCCCCAACTGGTCTTGTGTATTCCTTAAGGCAAGCTTAGGTGGCATTGGTATTCAGGAACTGTTTATACTGTATCAGGCTGCTTCCACTTGTATACTAATTCTTAATTGTGGTATGCAGTCTGTGACTGCCATCTGCTTAAGCAGCCATGTTTCTCTCTCATTCAGACTTCGTGAAATTAAAATATTGATAAGACTAATTTCACAAGGTGAGGAAGTTAATAGAGGAATTGGAATTGGTGTGCTTTCTGAATTTGAGTGTCCAGTTTTGTCCACAAGCATTTGCTGTATGCTATTGAGTATGGGTAATTTTTAAATAAATACTTCTGTCTCTCAGGAGGAAGAGCCTTTCATTATCCTGAGAGATGGTGCAGGATGTGGCTCTGAAGGTTTAGTGAAATTTTTACAGTTTCATATGAGTTTCTTAGGTTTTGGTGAGGGAGAACATATGTAAATTCAGAAGAGTTCTACTTATGAGAAGAATTCATTTGGTCAACAAATATTTATTGAGACCCCACCACGATTTCCTACTAAGGAACTCTTCAGAAAATTTAGTTATGAGTACATGTTACAATCACATCATTGCAGTCTTGCTGAAGGGATAAAGGCCTCTAGTGGGTCAGTTCAAAGATTCATCCTTAGTAGAAACATTTTCTAAGAAAACAGAATGACTACATTAGTAACATTTAAGCTAAATACAAAAATAAGATTATGTTTGGTCAGAGATGATTAGAGTTTTGGCTGACAGTCAGCTGATAGTTAACTGGTCAGGTGAGATAATTCATCTCCTAGAACAAGTCTTTATAAGACTTGTTTAATGGAATTACATTCCATTAAAGTTCGTCATGAAATTGTTTCTGCCTTAAAAGAGGTTTGGGACAATTTTTCTTTTATATGTGTGACACATACCGTGTATGTGCTAGGGCTACACATATGAGTGAATCAAGGTCTGAGTCCTTTGAAGAACTTAGAGTATGGTCTTAATTAACAGAAAAGCAGATATGTGAGAACAGTAAGGAACAACCTGTAATGGTTTCTAAAGTGATTCCAGAGGAGAGAGTGCGAAATTGTACAGAGTGGTCTGGGCAGTTGGTCAGCTACATGAAAGAACTCTTCTTGGAACTGAGTTTTGACAGAGAATTTTTGTAAGTTTTTTCAGGGGGATAGGAGGAAAATTGGGGGAATTGGAGGAAGTAGAGAGATGACCTTACCTTACAGAGGGGGTAGAGAGCGGAAAAGTAAGTTTTCTGCGTTGCAGAACTTTGGGGACTCTGGGTTCTATAAGCATTTGCAGGACTTCCGTGGCGGTCCAGTGGTTAAGACTTTGCCTTCCAATGCAGGGGGTGTGGGTTCGATCCCTTGTCGGGGAGCTAAGATCCCACATGCCTCGGGGGCCAAAAAATCAAAACATAAAGGCAGAAGCAATATTGTAACAGATTCAATGAAGACTTTAAAAATGGTCCACGTTAAAAAAAAAAAACCCTTTATGAGCGTTTGCACCCTGAAGTAGAGTGTGGTGTTAAGGCTGGGAAATGAGAAGACTGTATTGTTGCAAGAGATGAGGCTAGAAGGATTGTCAGACTGGCCTTCTTTGCCACGCTAAGGAATTTTTTTTTGTTGTTATTGGTTACAGACTTTATTTTTTAGAGCAGTTTTATTAGATTCACAGCAAAATTAAGAGGAAGGTACAGAGATTTCTCATATACCCTCTCCCCACACATGTATCCTCTCCCTCATTATCAACATCACTCACCAGAATGGTGCATTTGTCACCACTGATGAACCTACATTGCCACATAGCAATCACCCAAAGTCCTTAGTTTACGTTAGGGTTTCCTCTTGGTGTCGTACGTTCTACGGGTTTGGACAAATGATGTACTCATCATTATCGTGTCGTACAGCCCTAAAATTTCACTGTCCTAAAATTGACTTCTTTCACTTAGTAATATGCATTTAGGGTTCCTCCGTGTCTTTTCATGGCTTGATAGATTTATGTTTTTGGCACTGAATAATATTTCATTGAATGCATATACCACAGTTTATGTATCCATCCATCTACTGAAGGACATTCTTCTTTGTTTCCAAGTTTGACAATTAAAAATAAAGCTTCTATAAACATTCATATGCAGGTTTTTGTGGGGCATGCATTTTCAACTCCTTTGAGTAAATATCAAGGAGCACAATTGCAAGATTGTATGGTAAGAGTATGTTTAGGTTTATAAGAAACCAACAAACTGTCTTCCAAAGTGGCTATACCATTTTGAATTCCCACCAGCAATGAATAAGAGTTCTTGTTGCTCCACATCCTTGCCAGCACGTTGTATTGTCAATATTCTGGATTTCGGCCATTCTAATAGGTGTAGTGGTATTTCATTGTTGTTTCAATTCACGCTAGGGAACTTAAATACATTATTGTGTAAGGAATTCAAGGTAGTGGGAGATTGTAAGTGGAAAACTGATGATATGTATGATTTTAGAACAGATCATTCTGAAAGCAGTTTATTTTTCATTCCGTAAATATTTATTGTCTGTCTTCCTAAGCATTATACTAGGCACTGGACACACAGTGGTTAAGAAAATAAGTATGGCTCCTGCCATTATGGAGCTTAAAATCTAGTAGGGAAAAAGGTATTAGACAATAAGTTATTGATGTATACACACACAAAAATGGAATGAATGTTATGATGCCCTCTCTAACTAGGTAACATTCAAATCAAAACCTTAAGAACGGGTATTCAGGGTTAATTAGGTAAAAGGTTAGGGGAAGGATATTCCATTACAGAGAACAGTTAGTGTCTGTGAGTGACAGCCAGGATCAGGAAAGAAATAGCTATGTTTGAGAAATAAAAGAGGTCAGCATCTTTGTAGTAGAGTGAATGAGGGAGGGGCTCAACTAACCCAAGAAAGTTTAATTGAAATTATTTAGCAGCCAATCAGTGCATCATTCACATGTAACTTATTTATGTTTTCAGCAAGTTTAGGTAATTATCTAGATCAGGGTAGGCAAAATATGGCCTGCAGGTTAAATCTGGCCCATTGCCTGGTTTTGTAAATAACTTTTTATCAGAAGACAGTCATGCTCATTCATTTACTGTTTTCTATGCTTGATTTTGTGCTACAACATCAGAGTTAAGTCATGAAAGAGACTCCTTGGCCCCAGAGCCTGATATATTTACTGTCTGGCTTTTTACAGAAAAACTTGAGCTCTGATCTAGATCCTTGTAGTTTAATGTAAAGTAAACTCGCACACACAGACACATGTACACATGAATGTGCACACACACACAAACACAAAAATCTTGCTTCAGTAATGTCTATATATGAATATAGACATGAATGTCGAAATCCTAATTGGTGTGAGTGCATCCTCCATTATCACTGAATTCCTCTTTGTTGAAAGAGTGCTGTAGGCTATGTGAGCACCCAGTAAAGGAAAGCTGTGATTCTTCCAGGATTATGGTCAAGGAAAACGTTCTTCCCATAAGGGAAGAATTCAGGATTGCTAGTTAAATATGCCTTAGGATATGTGTGATTCTAAAATAATTTTTACAAAGAAATCCTCCTCATATTTAGCTTCAAAAACAAAAATATATTCTGCTTTTTTGTAATTAGAAGAGTATATGGTGCATTACTATGTGCAATAAACAAAATTTTAGAATTGGAAATGTAAAATTACATGTATTAGGGCATACTTCATCATTAATAATGCAGTATCGCTCAAGGTGCAATAACATTTCAAGCAGTATGTATTTTAAATGCTTTATAAAATAGTGCTATAGAAATGCTAATTTTATATAGCTAAATGCTATACAAAATTTTATAAATTCCACTTGAATTTAAGTGGAAATGCATAATGCCAATATATTTGAGAAGTAATATAAAGTGTATCTGTTTTTAGATGCTGCATAGTGATTTGCAGTCCCCAAATAGGAAGGAATAAAAGAGACATGGGCAACTCAAAACAAGTATTATGGTCTTTAAATATTATTTTAGAATAATATATGTGTATAAATTATATGTAATATATACAGTTTAATGTTTAATAATAAACATCTATATACCTCCTACCCAGCTTAAGATATAAAACAATATGAAAAAATTTGATATTCCTGTGAACTTCCTGATTATATTTTCCCTCTTCCCTAGTAGAAACAATAACTTCCTTTACTTTATAATAATGATTTAGTTATTTTTCTTTGTAAATTTACCATACATGCATGCATCCTTAAGCAATATGTTGTTTAAGTTTTCTGTTTTTAAAATTTGACATAAATAATATCATAGTACTTGTATTCTCCTGTAATTTGCTTCTTTTATTCAACGTAATATGTTTGAGACTTATCCATATGGATTCCTGTTGCTGCAGCAATTCATTTTCACTGCCTCTATAGTATTCCTCTATAGTGTGTGTGTGTGTGTGTGTGTGTGTGTGTGTGTATATATATATATATATATATATATATATATATATATACACATACACCAAGCTGTATGTGGTAGAATATTTAGGTTGTTTCTAGATTTTCCTATTATGACCAATGCTGCTCTGAATGTTTTTGCACATATTTCTGAATGTACATGTATAAAAATTTCTCTAAGAATATATATAGGGGTAAAATTGCTGGGTCTGGCTTATTCCCAACATTACTAGATAATGCAAAACTATGATTGAACCAATTGGCACCTTCATCAACAATGTTGAGGATTCCTTTTGCTCTACAATCTCTCCAAAAGAGTGTATAAATTTTTTTTTTTTGGACTGCTAAAGTAAAATAGTGGTGAGTTACATTTTATTTCTTTTGGAATATCCTTGGTTCCTAAATGGGTTGAATATTTCTCCGTATGCTTATAGGTCTTTTGTATTTTCTGTTCTGTGAAATACTTTTGTGCCCACTTTTCTATTGGACTGTCTGTGTCTTACTGAATTGAAGAAGTTCTTTACATAATGAGGATTATAGACCTATATTCATTATATAAATTGTAAATTTTTTTGCCTCTGTGGCTTGTCTTAAATGGAGTCTTTTGAAGAACAGAAGTTCTTAAGTTAAATGTCTTTGAATATTTAAAATCTTTTCTTTTATGGTTAGTGATTTTTATATTTTCTTTAATGCATACATCTCTACCCTTTGGTAAATGATAGCCTCTTATATTGTGTTTTTAATATTTTAAAGTTTTGCCTATTACATTTAAGTCTTGTATTCATTTGAAATTGATTTTGTATATGGTGTGAGATAGGGATCAAATTTCACTTTTCCCCATATGAATTACAAATAACTCCAGCACAGTTGTTTGCATCCTCCATTCCATATATGGGTGGGTCTGTTTCTGAGGTGTCATTTCTGTCCCATTTGTCTAATTTTCTGAGGTGTCATTTCTGTCCCATTTGTCTAATTTTCTATCTCTGTGCTAGTACCACACTCTTTAATTATTGGGCTTACTTGTAAGTTTTGATATCTGGTAGAGCAAATTGTTCCACCTATTTCTGCTTTGGTAGAATCTTGAAATTGTTTAATTTTTGCTTATCTTTAGAAATTGTTAATTAGACCTTAGTATTGGAAAACAATGTCACTGGATATAAAATTTTCTCCAGTATTTTGAAGATACTATTTCATTGTCATTCCATTTTTGCTGTTGAGAAGCCAGCATCAGTCAAACTGTCATTCCTTTGTAGTAGGCAGTCTTCTTTTTTTTCTCCTTCTGGCTACTTGATCTGTCTATCTATCTGTCTGTCTATCTGTCAGATAGACAGACAGACAGATAGATAGATCTATCTATCTGTGTTTAACTGTGATATATACAGATTTTGCTTTTTCAATTGTGTCCTGATTGAAATTTGCTGGTCTTCCTGAACCAAAGGGTTGGTTTCTTTCAACAATTTTGGAAACTTCTCATTCATATTACATATTTAAATATTCTTTTTCTTTTCAAACTCCAGTTAGATGTTATTGGACCTCGTCACTCTGTCTTTTGTATATTCTAACGTTTCAGATTTTCTATCTTTTTGCCCCTATGCCCTACATTCTCCCTTCTGAGTAACTTCCTCAGATCTAACTTTTAGTTTACTAATTCTCTTTTCAATTGTGTCTAATCTCCATTTTAACTCATAGATTAAGATTTTATTTTTAGTTACTACATTTTTCACTGCTATTTATTTATTTATTTTTCCCAATCTGCCTGGTCATTTTTTATAGCCATTTATTCCTCCATAATAACTTATTTTAATAAGTTTAACAATATTTAGTTTTATATCTGATATTTTCAGTATTTATTATCTTCATAGGTCTAATTTTGCAATTAGTTTCCATTAATTCTTGCTTATAGAGGAGTTGTTTAGTGATTTAAAAAACAAAAAGTGAAATTGCATTGTTTGGAAATAATCTGTGGGAGATTTTCAGGCCTCTATTTAAGAGTGTTTTCATTGTGCAAGGAAATGTGTTTACTTCTGATGGGTACCTGGGTGCATTATCAACCTAAGAGTAATTTAAACTAAAATCCCACCTTAGAGCTTTTTACTTAAAAAAGAAGTAGGATTTCTGATTCAAATACCATCGTTAGTATGCACCTCTGGTCAGGAATTCTCATGGAAGACTAGTTTAGTTTTTTGCCAAAGCCATGAGAGAAATTTTTCTCTCTACTTCACATGATTTATGTATGTGTGTTTCTCCTATTTTACACAGTACCAGTAAAGACTCATACTTTGTCTCTTAACCCTGTATGCCTGTGGCCAGTTAAAGTCAAGTTGTAGATCACAAGAAGTTTCTACATGCCCTTAGGGCAAATACTATCTCCAGTGATTGCTTATTCATATAAAGTCAAACTTTTTCATAATTTGGGGCCTTATGCTTTTCCTTTGTTTTTCCTTAGTGTATCCATACTTTAGAAAAATGGTTTCCATGTTTAACCAGAATTATTTGCTGTGTGCTGGGGGAGATGTTTTCTTTCCATAACTGGTCTACCACGTTGCCAGAAACATTACTGGATTTTATTCTTCACCACACCCTGTAATTGTATTTATTTATCTAAGGAAAAAGTTTATCTTCGACTATAGTTATATAGACATCGTTATGCACATATTTCTGAAATCCCTTTATCAGTTAGAAAGTAAATAGTTACTCGTTCGTTACCTGTCATGTAAAAATGCTCTGAGGATTGACAGATTACCTCTGTCTTAATTTTTGTTTTTTTTGATAAACTAATAAGGAGGTTTGATTGTAAACTTGACTGAGAATTATTTGTAAGTCTTTTTGGATGAAATAAAATAGATATTCTGAACCTCTATACATACACAGTTTATCTTGGTAAGATGGATTAATATGCGTTAGAAGCAAGTATTATATTTACAAGCCATTTTCTTTCATATCCTAGATTATGTAATTAGAAATACTAGTAGACAAATTGAAGTTTTCCTAATCTTTATTAAAGACTGCCTTGCAGGAATATATTCATAAACAATTATAAGCCTTAATCAAATTTGTAGAGTGTTAAATAATTTAGATAATGGATTAAGTTAGAATTTTTAATAATTTAACATTGATTTAATTCATATCTTTCTTAGAGATGGCAATAGTTTTCTTTGTTTTGGGTGTGATAAAACTGTACTTTTAGTATGAAAAAATCAATTTCATTATATGTCTGTTCTTTGTAAGGCTGATCATCTCACAGATAAAATGAAAGTTAGACTGCATGTAGACAGTAGATTTGAGTTTTTCACAGTTATGAGTAGATGCACATTAATTTTCTGAGCCTTGCCAAATGAGGTATGATTTCAATTTGTAATTTTGAAATATGGTAGGATAAATATTGAAATAAAATTGCTAGTAACTAAAGTTTTATGTCTTTTGTGTTTTTCATCTTACTCGAGATATATGGAAACTTTTTAAATTAGTTAAAACTGTCTGTTGTGATGGTTACTTATTTGAACTATCTTCTGGAGTTCTGTTTTGTTTAGGTATTATGAGGAAGAATCTGAGCAATAAACCAGATGCTTTCTATTTCATCTGTTCACATGTACCTAGATGGCAAGTCTTCTGGGTGATGTTGACAGCTAGGACGTAAGCTTGGAGGGAATTCCTTGATAATACTTTCAGGACCAAATGCTACTGAAAAGAAAAGAATGTTTTTGAAAACAGATGTTCTAGCTATATCAGGAAAGAAAAATAAGGCAAACATATTTTGAGCATGTCTGTGCCTGCATTTGTAACTAGAAGTCAATAGGCAATTTTTTTTGGAATTGGAAATGAGTCTTTCACCTCTCAGGGACCTGTGTTGCATGACACTAGATATTGCCTAACAGAGAATGTAACCACAGAGCCTCAGTAGGTACATTACCAAATTGGAACACACTGATGGCTTATGAAAAATTTCTACACCAGCTCTATTGTTGGAGTTGAATGGAAACCTGTTGTTTGCCAACTCTGGTTCCTATTACCATTAGTGGAGGGGAATTGGTCCAAATAAACTATGCCTTTGAGTGACCCTGCCAGGACCCACTTCTGTGACCATTGGATAGTACATGAGCAGCCCTTCACGTAGGGGACACACACACACACCTCTGAGTATCCTCTTTTTTTCTAACAGATCAAGAGGGTAAAAGAAAAAAACTATAGAAGAAAAAGCAAGGAGTACCAGCTATCACCCACAGTAAACATTACCCGTTCTAAAACTAAGTCTTCTAAATTGAATAGAACCTGACTAAATGATTTTGAATTTTTGGCATAGTTGCGGCATAGACTAGATGTGGCTTTTGCTCAGCTTTCTCACGGTGAAAAGCTTGGATGAAAACCTTGTGGGGAAGATTGAAATGGCCCATCCAATTCTGCAGCTGCTGGAGAATCAACGCTACTTGCTCCAGTGCCTCTATTATATCATTTGTTTCTGGATCTAAAAATTCAAATCTGTGATATTAAATGGACAGGCGGACTTTAAGCTGCAATATCACTGTATTCTGGTTATTTTCCAGAGGCAGGTCATTCTTGCAGAGAGTTCTGAGTTCATAGCACAGGATAAATGATCTGTGCCAGATTTTTAGGCACAAAGAATAGTAAGGGCAGAGTTGGCATATACTCCTTGCTTTGGCTGCAATGTGGTTGGGTTCAAGATATTCCAGATAGCTTTAAATCTGAGTAAAATTTAAGGGACAATGTTGTGAAAATGAGCCTACTTCAGCCACACCCCTTAAAGGTTTTTACTCACCTAGTCAGCCAGGTCTAGGAACCAGAATCTTGACCACAAATACAATTTTGCATTTTATATACATATAACCCCCCTCGTATGACTCTCACTGCTTTGGCATTTTGAACAGTATGTGCTTTACACATTTGTAAATCTACAAATCTGTAAATATCACTGTGGAATGTAACTCCTAAAACATTACTAAAATATAACTAAAAATATAACTAAAAGCTCTTGCATGAAAGACAGCAGTATGTTAGATTCATAATTGTGTCTAGAAGAAATGACACATTTCTAGGAAACTTGGACCTTTGCATCTACCTGTTAACACACAGTAATATGTAACTTAGTTTCAAAATAGTTTTAAATATTTCATCTTCAACCAAATGGGACTAAGAATTTGCAAAGGTATTTGCTTATATAAGAGGAAAACCCTTTCATCATCCTTATAGATTTCCTGCAAATAAATCAGAGACCCATGAGTCACAGTTCTCCCCAACAGACTTGCAGTGACTTCGTGTTTGAAAATCTTGACAGTGGACCTGAGATATTTCTTTCTAAACTAGTCTCTTGGATGTATCTGTATACTTGCATATGTGCATACTAAATGGATTAAAATTCATATGTAAATATGTTAACAGTGTGATACGCATTATTTTAATGTCCTGGGAATTGGTAACATTCTTAATCTAGAAGTAACAGCAATGTGTCTGGCTAGAGTTAGTTCAGTATTTTTATCATAATTCTCTATTTTTAGCAGTCTAGTTTTGGGGTTTGCGTATTGATCCCCTTCTGTGTGTCAAACTTTTCCATGTTTTTTGGTAATCCATGTTGAAACAGTTTCTTGAATCAGAGCCAGGAGAACTTTCAAGTAATCTCCTTGTAGTATTTCAACTTTAAGAGATTTTTGTCTACTCTATTTTTAGAGCTTTAGTTATTTCTTTTCAGATTGCTTAGAGCCTAGATTTATGCAGTGCTGGAAGTTAAATAGATGATTCTAAAGAGGTGAATATTTCTTTGACATTTTTCTGTGGAATATTTGGCAAATATCTAGGGGAAGGACTCTTTCTGCCTATACTGTTGGAATCAGTAAAGTTTTGTCAATAACTTGAAATTGGCAAGGATACTTCAACCTCAGCTTTTGACTTCAGCTTTGAATGTGCAAAGTTATTTTCCATTACCAAACATATCAAAACAAAAACATAAACATGGAAAGCCATGACTCACTTCTGAGAAGCATTCTGCAACATCTATTCCTGGCTGCTGTGGCCTGGAACTGGATTGTGTAATTTAACTATCTCATGACAACTTCTGGGAAGAATATCCTGTACTTAAAAAGAAAAAAAATTGTGTGTTAGCTTTTAGATTAGATAATGGGAATGATTCTCTTAAAACCATTTTTATTTTTGAAATGTATGTAAAAGTTATTAGGGAGTTTGCAAAGCAAAGCAATGGTCTCAGTTCCATTATCTTAAACTTTTTTTTTTTGTAACCTATCCTGTCAACATCTGTGGATATTTCTAAACTATGATTAAGAATATTGTTGCTATATACTATTTATTCTTCTTCACTGTATGTCATTACACATTTTGATTTATGTAGGAAAAACCTCTCCCTAAAAATTCTCCTATTTCTTCCCAGTCCATTCTTCATTATATCATCATATGCAAGACGGTTCTTTTTTCAGGCATATCACATCACAGCTTCTGGGTTTTGAGTATTTGCTCAAATAGTTTTTTTTGGTAATAATTCCTCCTGAATTTTTTTTAATGATGTTTTCATTCTATAAATATTGTCACCTCCACTGTATTCTAAAGTATAGATGAAGTGAGAGAGTGGCATGGACATATATACACTACCAAATGTAAAATAGATAGCTAGTGGGAAGCAGCTGCATAGCACAGGGAGATCAGCTCAGTGCTTTGTGACCACCTAGAGGGGTGGGATGGGGAGGGTGGGAGGGAGACGCAAGAGGGAGGGGATATATGTATACATATAGCTGATCCACTTTTTGATACAGCAGAAACTAACACACCATTGTAAAGCAATTATACTCCAATAAGATGTTAAAAATAAATAAATAAATAAATAAAGTATATTGCGAATCTCATTGTAAAAGGTGGTAGATAACAAATACTATCCATGTGAACAATTTTGCATTTTCTAAATAAATTGCTTCAGTTTATTTCCATCATTTTTCCAAGTGTCTCAGGCATCAATGAAAATAGGCTCATTAATTGCTAAGTAAGTAATTTTTCCACAAGTATAGTCTTGTTCCAAACACTCATTTGTGCATTTACCATGCATGACCAAAGAGTCACCAAACGCAAACCTAGTTATTAAGTGAAATACACATTTCCTTGGAAAGTGGGCATCAGGGTCAAATTAAAATCCCACACAAACAATTGCATCACTTATGATCATTGCTTGAAAAGTAAAATGCCAGCTTACTTGGATGGGAAAGCTTTGAGTCATCCACATTGTTAGGGAAAGTGTGTAGTGTGGATATAAAAACTTCTCTCTATTTCTTGACCCAGGTTGAATGTTTTCTGCTCCAAACAATCTTTCTTCATTTCCTCGGTTAAATATGATCTCTCTGATTTGTCATAACATCTTAACTGTGATTTTTCTCCATATTGTATTCCTTGTCTTAGATTTATTTAAACACATGCCTTATCTACCCATTAAAATGCAAGTTTTTTTTGATTGCATGGAGTTCATTTGATCCATCCTTACAGTACTTTACTTCGCTTAGTACCTTGGACAGAGTAGATGCTTCACTAAGTGCTTGGTGAAAGCATGAATAATGTAATAAGTATATAAAAGTATTTATTATAGAGAGATGGGTAGGAATAAAACTGAATTAAAGGAAACTTTATGTTGGTTTATTTCTTCCCCATTCTGCTTTTATGCAAAGCACGAGTCTCTCCATTGGTTATTTGGATCTTCATTCATTGAACAGGAGTGATGCATCAGACACAGAAGGATGTGTTCTGCCAGTTTTGAGCTGCTTGTAATTCATGTGTGCAGAATTATGAAACAGACCCAAATATGTTGGCTTATCTTAGGCAAAACACAATTTCCAAGTTTTTAGGAAAATAAATTTGGAAAACTATGAGAGATTCGTAAAAGGCTCGGCAGTCTAGTGGTTCCTGAGTGTTGTTACTTTGATTGCTATTGTTACCACCATACTTCTCGTCGGCATTTATAGAGAATTTTTATTTGTCTTGTGTTTCAAAGTAAGATGTGTAGTATAGTGGGTGTATTTTGTGGCTTGGGGCTTTGTGATATGAACAAATGAATGCAATTCAATTAACAATTGTTGATTGCTTCTTATATGAAAGATTCTTTAAAGTCTCTGTGTTGGATGGGGGAGAGAGATGAAAAAGAAAGAGTTAAGATCCAGTAGAGAAAAAGGGTATATTTATAGATAACATTGTGAGAGAAATCAAAAACTGTTTACCTTAGGTGATATAGATATTTGTCTACTCAAAGACAAGGAAATGGGCCTGGGAACTTGAGGTCTGTTTAGATTCTATATGGCTCTGATTTTATAAATCATGAGTAGAGGAAGACAAAAGGATTTTGAATTCCAATTTTTTAAAAAAAACGCAGAGCATAACGTGGCAAAAGGCAACATTATGGTAGCTTGTTGGCTTCAGCCAATGTCATAATGTTTTTAGGTAGCAATATCAGAGTGCTTTTGGAACGATTTTTGTGTTCCTGGTACGATACCAAGCTTGACTATTATAATTAATAATAACCCTTTTATACTATATTAATATTATTCAGGTGAGAAAACTGAGGTTTAGAAAGGCAAAGAAATGTGTTGACCATCACAAAGATAGGAAGCAGCAGGGACTGGTCAAACAGCATTAGGCCCTCAAATGTGTACTTCTAAGCACTAGGATTTATTTCTTTATTATAGTGTTTGCCTGTATAAATTAATACACTAAAATGCTAATCCTAAATTTATCTTTTTATTCATACTCATTAAAAATAGCATACGATTTAAACTCCACTAAAAAGACTAACAATGTGAAGTAAGAATGTAAAACAACTGAAACTTTCATGAACTTTTGTGAGAGTGTAAACTGGTACACCAATTTTGGAAGACTGGCATCATCTACCAAAGTTGGAAAAACAGTTATCCCATTGCCTAACAGTTTTGCTTACTTGTGTGTGTATATATATATATATATATATATATACACACACACACACACACACCTTAAGTGAGTGTTTTTGTGTACCAAAGACATGTACAATAACATTTATATCAACATTTTTGATAATATCCCCAAACTTGGAACAACTCAAATTTTCAATCAGCATTAGAATGTGTAAGGAGATTTTGGTATATTCATGGAAGTGAAATAACATATGGCAATAAAAATGCAACACCACATTGTTATCCCACCATATTAAGCCAAAGGAGACAGACATAGCAAATAAATACGTATTATATGACCCCATTTATATAAAATTTATATAAAATTTTAAAAATAAGCAAATAAATATGTGAGTTAGTAGCTTTGGAGGTGGCTCTGTAGTGTTAGTGGTGTACTATTTCTTGACTTCTTGTGGTAGTTACGTGGCCATATTCCTTTTGTGTTTATTCATTTAGCTGTGACCTATGAATTGTACACTTTTCTAGGTGTATTTTTACTTCATTAAAAAGTTAAACATAATAGCCATTATTTGTGGGAAAGGAGATGTTCTGGTTAAAGAGGAAGTTAACAGTAACTGCCACAAGAAAAAACTTCTGCATAGCTCTTGTAATTGGCTTGATAATCTTTTCCAAGAGAGGTTGTTTTACATTTAGGTACAAAATACACAAATAATATAGCATTACTTTGAATATTTGAAAGTTTTATTTGATAAGGATTATAAAAATAGAAGATAAAGAAGGTATGGAGCATTGAACCAAACATGTATCTCTTATATTCA
Organism: Eschrichtius robustus; assembly: GCF_028021215.1. Classification (NCBI taxonomy): domain Eukaryota; kingdom Metazoa; phylum Chordata; class Mammalia; order Artiodactyla; family Eschrichtiidae; genus Eschrichtius; species Eschrichtius robustus. The sequence goes on from NC_090833.1 coordinate 73,135,217, forward strand.
CTGGATTCCTTACCATTGTTTTCTTTTAGAGTAGGAGGGATTATCAAATCACTCTGGTAATTTGGGTTTGATTTTTTTTTTTTTTTGAGATTTTACACAAGTGTCAAGTGAGGAATTAGAATATTGTTGAAGTTCCAAGTGCTTCATAATCTGTGCTAAGACCAGACATTTTGGGGACCACTCACCAAATCCCTGAATATAATCTCATCTTTGGCACTTGCTCTAGTTGCTGGAACAGCAAACATTCTAATTTTTTTTTGAAGTAAGTAGTTGGTCATTGAAAACACATATATACCGTCACTGTAAATATTGCTGACCTCCTTTGGAGCAGAGGGTGCCCTCAGTGAACTTTGTCTGACTGGCATGAAGCTGGCTTTAGTCACTTTGGTGCTTGGGTCCAGTCAGCTCAAAGTGCAGTCTCTTCTCATGATACAGGTGAGTTTTTGTCTTCATAAGAGCAGAGAGGGTAATTTAAGAACACAGGCTCTAGAATCAAACAAATCTAGGTTCAAATCCCATCTTTACCTCTGTCTATATGCTGACCTTGGAAAATTAAACTTTCTAAGTGGGGTAATAATATACTATTGATGTGCAGATTTGTTGAGATAATGCATGTAAAATCCCTAGCACAGTATCTGCTGCAAAATAAGCTTTCAATGAACGTTAGCTGTCATTTGTTAATAGCTATTATTATTACTTTAACACATGATGCTTTCATGCGTAACAAAGTACCACATTAACTCAACTGACCCAAGCACACAAATGAAGGGAAATAAAGCAGGTCCAACAAATTGCTTTAAGTAATATATTACTAATTATTCATGTAAATAAAACCAATACACTTTTGTGTAATAGGAAACTTTATTCATCTAGAACATATAATTTTTGTAAAAGCTACATACAATGAATATTTGCCTCAGCATATATTTCTAGATACTCAGATCTAATACAAGTAAAACCAGTTTGAAAATCGATGACTTCTAGTTAGTTCTTTATGCCATAAATGCGTGTTTAGAGTGCTTTTAGTTGGAAAAAAAAAAAAAAAGGTCACCTATGTACTTGAAAGATTGAAACCAAAGATTGAAGGAGATATTTTACCGTTCTTCATTTTATGTTTAAGCTTTGCTGAGATCAAAGAATTCCAAATCATTATGCATCAGTTAGTAGGTGCAGAGGAAATGCTTTAATGTCTGGAAATTTCATCAACCTCATTCCTCTGGCAAAAAAGGAATTGCTTAGGTGAGTGTTCTCAAGACCAGCACCCTATACACATCAGACATCTAAATATATGTAAACACTAAAAGGTTTGCATTTTCAGCGACACAGTCTGGTTTTCAGAGAATTAGTTTTGAACTATAGCTGCTGGTTTCTCAAAATATATTTCACCATCATCAGCCAGTGCATGACAGAGGAGGTACCACGGGATAAGAAGGTGCTCTTGGTTGTAGGATGGTAAACACAATACATGCTTCCTGCTGCCTTATCGTATAGGTACTTTCTTTCCCAAATAGTTTAGCAAACGTTTGCCTCCCATACCCAAACTGTAAGAATGCCAGCTCTCTCAGGAGACAACTGAAATCCACAGCTACACAATTTCCCTTTTTCTTAAGGGGAAAAGTTTAAAAATAACCAGCTTTTCTCAGCCGTGTTAAGCGTATCTTTTCCCCGGGAATCACTTTGTTTTTATATTTTCTGCCTCTCTGTTAAAATTGAAAACGTGAATGCTTCATTGCCTAAGAAACTGAGTACACTTGCTTTCTGAAATGTACCTTTTAATGTCTTTTAGGATTTTGTTTTTCTTCCCTTATTTGCACTTTCAGCTGTGGATGAATTTCCATGCGATGCATCATTTCTTTAAGAGTTTACACACTAGAAGAAATCAAAACGGAAAATGGTATCTATTAAGCGAGAACAGCTTTCTCACGTCCCCAGCAGATGCTGTTGGTGAGCAGCCCTCTGTTTGCTCAGCACAGCAGATCAGTTTAACCCTCCGTAGGGCTGCCTGGAAGAAAGTGACATATTTCTGGTTGTTGAACAAATGAAGCCATTCTTTACTTGACTTTACCCTCTTGTTGTTTCAGAATACAGTGTACACCTCGGGGTTTGTAAATTTGAGTCACACATCCGTCCACCTTGTCTGAGATGATTTCTGTTATTATAACCCACTGACTTCCATATGGCTGGTTGCCTGTGGTCAATTCTGTTTTTGTGCTTCCTCCCTCACCATTCCACACATCGTATCACCTAGCACCTGCCCACGTACGTTCCTCTTGTTTTTGTTTTTTTATAAATCTATTCTAGTTGACTGAAAGCTGTGGTTCTCCATCCCACATTTCTCTTCATAGCTTGGGGACAGCATGAATGAATCTTTCTGTGTTGGAGGCAGCCAGTTGGTTTGTGCGGGAAGTCTCTGCCCTGCCTTCATTTGGGGACAGCATGATAGCTGAGCATCTCTTTGAGTAGACCTGTACTGTGAAGGATGAGTAGTGCTAAGTCTTGGACTAAACAGAGCATGACTCATATAAGCAGTATCAGAAGGGACAAAGCCTGAGGAGGGATAGTAGGACAGAGTATCTGCTTTGCAATCCGTCTTCTTCACACTGGCAGGGGAGGTGTGTGATGAAGTGGATATGTTGAGTGGCAGCATAATGCTCCATGTTTCTGACAACTTGCCTGCTATTCATGGCTTCTCCCGTCCCTGCCAACTGTGTGTGTAACTTGAAGACTTGCATGCTTACGTGTAGGCTAAGTTCCCTACACTGGGTGCCTCTCAGTGCAGTAAACTCCTCTGTAAGCCAAGAACCGGGGTCTGGGGATGAAAGTTATATCGTACACAAGAGGAGTAAGGGGGTTTCAAAATCATCTGTTTGGACCTTGAAATAGAAGTGTTTGTTCACAGTTAAGAAATTGAGAAGGAGTAGCAGCAGAAGACATTCACATCTTCCTTCCTAGTTATTTACTGTGAAATCGAGCTCCATTCCTGGAGCAAAATTGATGGCACTTTAGGACTTCAGTGTTTTTCAGGTATCAGTAAATTTCTGCTAGTGTCTCTTAGCCTCTCTAATAGCCAGGAGGGCCAGTAATAAAACATAACAAAAGGTTTTAGTAGAAGAAACTAATATTTCCCTGTATGATTTAGATACTTTTTAGGCATTCTTTTGACATTCGACTTGAATAACCCACATTTTTCTACAATTAATTTTTAGCCATTTTATTGTCAAATATAGCAAAATTAAACAGATGTTTAACTTGGCTTGTCACAAAGCCATCTCCCTTTATACAAGCAGTGTTAAGTAATTGAGCACTGCCAAGGTAGCAGAAGGCCCCCTCACAACTCTTCCCGATCGTTAGCACGTCTCCTCCTAATATTAATCATTTCCTTACTTTTTATGATTTCATCATCTAGGTATGCATTGCTAAACACTAGAGTTTAGTTTTACCTATTTTTAAAACTTATTTAAATGGAATTACACAGTATGTATTCTTTTATGTCTGGCTTATTTTTCTATATGTTACCTTTGTGGGGTTGACCATGATGTCACATATGACTGTTTCTTTTCATTGATGTATGCTATTCCTTCGTGTGATTATACATATTTAAAAAATCGTTTATACTGTTGGTTAACGTTTGGCATGTTTCTTGTTTTAGACTCTTACAAACAGTGTGGCAATGAACATTCTTATTTGTGTCCTGTGGTATACAATTGCACAAATTTCTGTTGGGTATATAATCAGGTGTGTAATTGCTAGGTAATAGAGTCTGCATATCTTCAACTTTATTAGGTGAGACCAAACCATTTTCCAAAGTGGTTGTACCAATTTTCATTTCTCGTCAGCAATGGATAGCAGTATTTTCATGGATTTGTTTCTGGGCTCTCTACTCTGTTTTTCTATATCTCTTCCCAAATACCATACTTTTAAAATTACTGTAGCTTTAAAATAAGTTGCAACATTCGGTACAATAAGTCTATCAAATTTCTTAAAGATTGTATTGGTTGTTCTGGACATTGGTATTTCCAAATGCATTATGGAATCTATATGTCAATATATAAATACCCACACACCACCTGTTGAGATTTTGATTGGTATAGAATCTATAAATTAGCCGGAGAATTTATATCTTTACAGTATTGAATCTTCTATCAATAAACATAGTCCATCATTCTGTTTATTAGGTCTTATTTCTCAATGTTTCATAATTCTCTGTGTAGAGGTATCATATATCTTGTGATGGATTAATTCCTGGTTATTTGAATTTTTGTGACGTTATCAGTGACATCTTTTTATGTTTTATTTCTTAATCCTTGATGTTGCTACCTAGAAATGCAATCAATTTTTACATATTTGCATTATGTCATGCAACTTTTGTAAACTCATTAATTTATGCTAATAATTTAGTTGTAGAATTTGCATGTTTTTCTCTAAACACAGTTAAGTCACATGAACGTTTTATTTTTCCTATTTCAACTCGAACAATAGGTTTGATTTGTTTTACTTTGTGGATCTTTCAACATTTCACTATTAAATATAATGTTCTTGTAGGTTTTTTGGTAAACCCTTTATCAATAAGGTGAATTCTTTCTGCTATCGGTTTGCTAAGCACTTTTTTCATTCATTTAAAAATTTAAAAAAAAATTGTGAAATACAACATAAAATTTACTGTCATAACTTTTTAAAGTATACAGTTAAGTACATGCACAGTGTTGTAGAACTATCACCACTATCCGTCTCCAGAACTCTTTTCATTCTTTAAAACTAAAACTCTGTACCAGTTAAACAGTAACTCCCCATACTCTCATTCCCTCAAACCCGTGGCAGCCATTTTCTACTTTCTGTCTCTCTGAATTTGACTACTCTAGGCTCCTCATAGAAGTGGAATGACAGAAAACTTGTCCTTTTATGTCTGGTTCATCTCACTTAGCATAATGTCCTCAAGGTTCATCCATGTTGTAGCATGAGTCAGAATTCCCTTCCTTTTTAAGGCTGAATACTATTCCATCGTAGGTATATACCACATTTTGTTTATCCATTCATATATGGACAGTTGGATTGCTTCCACCTTTTGGCTCTTGTGAATAATGCTGCTATGAACGTGGATGTACAAATATCTGTGTTCCTGCTTTAAATTCCTTTGTGTATATATCCAGAGGTGGGGCTACTGAGAAGACCTTGTGTCTGTGCCATGGTGTAATTTGAAGACCCTAAAGCAGAGCACTCAGGCCAGCCAGGGACACTTAGAACAAGCATCAAAGTGGATTTAGGTACAAATTCTGATTTCCAAAGTTGGTCAAAGGGTACAAACTTCCAGCTATAAGGTGAATAAGTTGTCAGGATCTAATGTACAACGTGGTGACTATAGTTAATAATACTGTACTGTATACTTGAAATTTGCTAGTAGAGTAGATCTTAAGTTCTTACCATACACATAAAAAGGTAATAATAACCAGGTGGGGTAATGGATGTATTAATTAGCTTGATTTTGGTAGTCATTTCACACATACATAACTTAAATCATCACATTGTACACATTAAATATATACAATTTTATTTGTCAATTATACCTCAATAAATCTGAGGGAAGAAAAACCCAAAAGGTGTTTTGTTTTGTCACTTGACCTGGTAGATTCAGTTTTCCTCTGGGTTCACTCCAGGTCCTTTGTCTCCATCTCATGTCCAAATATCACTCATAGAAATGTCCATATTTCGAGGTTGGGGAAGGGGTTAGTTCTTCAAATAGACTGTGGGCTAGTGGTAGTGGGGAAAAGGAAGGTTGGATCAATTGCAGGTGAGTATCTTACTTGGCATTGGAAAATGATAAATATAAGCCAGATATAGCTCTGATAATGTCTGTGTTTCTTTTACTCAGTTGCCATGGTTGAATCTTATAAGGATACTCCCCTTCCCAGTGAAAAATTGTACTGCCTGGATGAAGGGAAGTAAGCAGTGCCTGGGCTAGGGAGGAGATGAGTGGCATCCTTGGATCGCATTTGGAGTCCACAGGTATTGCCAAGGGACAGTCAGACAGAGCTTATCAACTACATTTAAAAAAAATGAATCTAACCTTTCATTCATCAAACAGAACCCTATATAAATGTCACTGAGCATCAACATTCAATTAACATTGTGGTTTATTCATCAGTTAGGGATATATAGTGTAAGGACTCCTGTGGCTCCTGAAAAATCATTGTAAATACCTTCCTTCAGCTGTCTTTAGGTGAAGATGCCTCACCTGCTATATGTCAAGCACCTTTCATTCAGCCTTTACTTTAGACATTTATCATATAGTCAGTCCCTGGGTAACACGCTGGTAGGGTCTCACACTGGGTCATTGTGCATCAATATTCCCACAAAGAGTCAACCCCTGGGAAGCTAGAACTGACCACCCGTACCCTCACGCCCCGCAAAAAAAAAATCAAGGATAAATAGAGTTGTTCTGTGCTTCTTAGTGTGTATAGTATATTGTTTACAAGTAAACATTTGTTAGAGGGGAAAAAGTAGTTACACTTTTCTGATGTGTCTGCATTCAACCCTTCCTCAGGGTGTACTTTTAATTCTGCAGCCAGGGTATTAGCAATATTAAACTGAAAATGTCACAGAATGTCAAATCTGAAAATGTCACTGGGAAAGGGGAAGAAAAAGATGGTGACCCTGTACCATCCACAGATGAAATAAATATGCCTCCCTGGTATTGCACAGTGGTTTTTTTTAGTGGGTATAATTTTATACGTTTTGCATCCTGTTAATTTTCATGGCATCAATGGAGAAATATTAGAACAGCGAGATTGCTGAAGACAAATTAACTCATCAATTACATGTATGGGACAGTGGAGACTGAGTTTATTTCACCATTTCGAATTGCAATAAAACTGTAATTACTAACTCGTGGAATCTTCATGGAAATCTGCATTCATTACCACTTAATTTGAAGTCAGTGACTGCTGTATACTTAACTTTCCTCTAATATCTACTACGAAGTAGAAATAGTAGAAAGCAGTTTAGAATTAAAGCAGCTGTCTTACTCAGTCCCCACAGAAACATTTTTGTAATCATCCGAACTAAATTTTGCCCATGAAACCAGTGGGATTAGTTTGTATTTAAATAGTGCAGAAAATGGAAAATGAATATATTGTTTGTTAAAGGACACAGTTCTCCATTTCTAACTCTCTGCCACTCTTCCCTCTTTTCTGTACATACTCAAGTACGGCACGTAGAGAGTTGTTTCTTTCAGGAAGAATGGCAAAGGGGAAAAATGAAGCCAGAAGATTTAGGTTCAAATTCTGTCCATGCCATTTTCTGGCTTCATGGTTTTGAGCAAGTTATTTTACTTCTTTGCAATTCACACTCTTCATTTGTAAAATGAGGATTATAATACCAGCCTTCTAAGGTTTATGTGAGCATTAAGTGAACTAATATATGCAAATACCCCTAGTGTAGCACCCAGCATTTTAATGTTGGTTTCTCTTCTTTTAAAGAAAACTAGAAATTATAGGCATTACATACTGTGTCATGATTTATGGAGCAAATTGAATTTCCTTGACGGTTTTGTATCTAGAAGGATCAAAACTGCATTTATTATGCATAGACCATTTATTTTTGTTTTTGTATCTTTAATATGGTTGAAAAGCGAAGTTCTATATAAAATGAAACGGATCTTTCAACCATATATTTTTTATTTGCCACTATGAATTAATTAAGTCTGAAAGCCATCATTTAAATGTTATTTTTATTTCTTCAGTCGGTAACTGACACCTGGGAAATGATAGATCACAGATGTAGGGGCCGAAATCACCTGCATTTTATTTTGGGATCAGTGATGTTCCTCAAAAGTCTGTTTCTGTCAACTACAGTTTTTGATGTATGTGCATAAAGAAGCAAAGGAAACAAGTGTCGGTGGTGTGGGCACTATCTGATTGAGGAACAGAGGATATAAAGCTTGCTCTCTGATCTTAGCGAAAAAAGGAACACAAAGACTTGGGATAGGGACTAGTTACAAACATAAAATGTAAGCAGAAAAAAATCTTTTAAACAATTTAGAAGTAGTGAGGGAGCTTAGTTGGTAGTTCTAAAATTCCAGCCACAAGCAGCATTAAGTATGTTTAATCTCAACTCTACCCGTCAGACTAACTTTACATTGTGCTGATTTCTGAAGCTATCAGTACTCAGTTAAACAGTTAAGTAAGCACAGGTAGGAATAAAACTAAATTCTGTGCATTTGCTACCATTCACTTGGTTGCTTCTGGGCATCTTTCCATACCCCTTAAAGGTGTAGATGTTGCCCCTGAAGCATGTCAGACTGGGAAAATGAACTGATTACTTCTTAAGCTGATCTGGCCAATTACACATGTGCTCCATGGGCTTGAATTGATCAACGTATATGCAGCTCAACATTTGTGTTGCTGGCCAGAACCCATTGAGCAAAAGCCATGCCTCCGATGTCAGCTGCTTGGGCTGAATCTACTGACCAGTGCCAATATATGGCCATATAGCATGGAAAAGAAACATCGAAACTTTTGGGGGACTTGATGATCTTTAAGACACCTTCCAGGTAATAATTGCTCTCTGCAAAACTGATAAGGTTTAAATGAGTTAATACATGTAGGGCTCTTCTAAGAGCTCCTGCCACATAATAAGCCCTTAATCAACATAAGCTATTCTTATTATTACTCTTTTTACTGTTTGTATAGTAAAACTAGGATACAATTGCCAATTAGAGAGTGATGTTGTATGTGCATGCAGAAAACAAAGGGAAGGTGAATGCAGCTGTTGATGATATCCAATTGAAAATCTCAAGTGAGAAAGCCCATGCTCTCACCTTACTTAGTATTGATTAGTCACAGCTTACCTGTTGATATGTACAATCCATTACGATGCTAAGAAAAAAAGTGTTTAGTGAAAAAAATGGTTACATCATTTATAAATTGATATCAGTTAGCTCTCTTGATTAAAATACACATTTTCAATATAACCTCAAAATAGAAAATACAACAAAGATCATTTTTATTCTAATTCTTTTTAATTCCAAGAACCTGTTGCATATTGTAAACCTGTTGGTCCAAGATATTGGAACGAATTCATAGAAGTTTATTCAGCAATGTTTATAGTTTATACCTAAGCTGATCTAAGATGTTCTGTTCCTGCCATTATCTGTCATACCATCTCTGGCCCTTGCTCAACTTTCCTTCTCTCAATATTCTGAATTGTATTGATAAGATTCAAGGAAAAAAGGAGGATAGTTAATGGTAAGGGTTTGTTAAAAAAAAAAAAAAAAGTCAGTGCATTGTGAGCAAATGAAAGTGAATTTGATTTTTTCAGAAATGTAAAGCCATGCTGTCTGGCTCCTGCTTTGGTCAACCTTGGCGATATAGTGTTAGAATATTGACTGCTGTGGCAGTATATAGGAAAACCTTGTTGACAGCACTTATTTTTCAGTGTTTTAAACGTAAATAAGAACCTTAGCATCTCAAATTATCTGCTATATTCATTTTCCCCTTTCTTTTTGAATTTACTCTGTTGGCTTGTGCATTCCTGGACTATTTCTACTTTCCTGCTTTCTCTGTCATCTCCTTCTAAATGCAGGCCTTTCCCCAGGTTCTTTCTTTAAGCTTCCTTTGCTTCCCCCTCCCAAACTCATAGATCTGGCTCAGTAGGTATTCTCTTTTTTACATGGATAATTTCCAGCTCACTTTGACATATGTCCCTTGACCTAGCATCAAACTGCCTCCAAGATATCTTTCCTTAGATAAAATATCAGCCAATTATACTCAACGTGTAAAACATCAGTGTTTTTATCCAGTACCACCATTTTCTTTGGGTAATCCAGTCCTTGGCAGTGGTACTCCTTTTCTTCCAGGTGCTAAAAAAAGAACGTTGACTCCCTGCATCCAGTAATTTTGACTTAACCCTACAGCTGATCAGATTCTTTGACCTATGGGATTTCTCCTTTATTCTCACTTTTACGTTTTCACTACCATCACTCTAATTCAGGCCACAATACTTATAGCCGAAGTGGCTACAGTGACCTTCAAGCTGCACCCCATTTCTAGTTTCTGTCCATCTTAACTGCTGCAAAATTAGACTGAGACTTCGGTCACACTCCTTTAAAAGCTGCTTTCTATGGCTTCTTTAATAGATTACTCATATATTTTTTCATTTATGGCCCTTATTTTCCATCTATACCTACCATATGCTCTAAAACGGGGGTTGGCAAACTACCTAGGGCCAAATTTCTGTTGCCACCTGTTTCTGTTAATAAAGTTTTATTGGAACATAGCCAGTTCCACTCATTTACATATTGTCTCTGGCTGCTTTCGTGCTAAAATAGCAGAGTTGAGTAGTTGTGACAGAGAGACTGTGTGGTCCATGCAGCCACAGATGTTTACTTTCTGGCCTTCTACAGATAAAGCTTTCTGACCCCTTCTCTAGACCAGTGCTTTTGAAAGTTTAATAATTTAGTATGTCTTAGGTTAGGCCTATGATTCTGAATTTCTAACAAGCTCCCATGATGCAAATGCTCTTGGACTACAGATCATACTTTGAGAAGCAAAGCTCTAGAGCAAATCTACCTCATAAAATATTCACAGAGAGAAAGTATCTATGGTTTCATGACCAAATCAGATTGTAACTTCACCTCGGAGCTTCATGGTACATGTACATATTAATATACTAAGTTTAAGAATCTCTGACATAAAAACAAACAGAAAAATAAAGCAAAATGAAACAAAACACAAAACATGAACAGTTGGTCACCTTACGAGTTCTGTCCCTTCTAAAACTGGCAAAATCTGTCCTTCCTTTGGTTCATTTCTAATGTTCCCTCTTTAACAAGGGTAATAACAGTTCAACCTTCCTCGTATTTTTAGGTATTCTTCCTCTTTTACACTACAACTGGCCATATTAAATGGTCAATAAATTTATATGTATTTAGAATTAAATTGAGTCTGTAAAAAATAGACTCAAAATAGATATGATACTGAATAGTTGGTAGTAAGGTATATGTACCCAAAAAGATTTTAAAGTAATTTACTTGAGGGAACAGTCTTAAGCATGACTTGATAGATTTAACTTAAAAATATTTTGTGTGTATTTCCGATGTTTCTCTGATATCATGCTTCTCTCTTGGTCGTTGTATTCTGAGTCTACATGACAACTTCAGGATATTGTGAAGAGAGAGAGATTTGGAAACAGAGGTGATTTATTTTTAGGGTATGTATTTTATTATTTACTTATCTTATTATTAATTAGTTAAAAGCATTATTTCTCACTTGAAGTCAGAGATCTGGCTCCTCATAGTCTTCAAGTTACTCCACTACCCTCTGAGGCTGTGCTCCAGCTTTCCTGAACTAACTGCTTGCTCTTTCTCACTCCCAGGTCTCTGCACATGCTGCTCTCTCTGCCTGGAATACTCTTCTCTCTGCTTCAGTTGTCTGGTCTGCTTAACTCTTCAACCTTTTGCTTCCAGCCTAGGTGTTTTTACACAAGAAAAGCCTTTTCTGATCCTCATGTCTGGGTTTAGAGCTCTGCCTCTGTGCATTCCAAACAGTCTGTGATCACCTATGTCATGGGTCCTGTCATATGGTATTGAGGATTCTTCACTGTGTCTCCATTTCCTTCACAAGACTAGAACTAAGCTAAGGACAACAGTTGTCTGGTTCACCATTGTATTTTAAGTGAAACACAGGTTTAACAAGCGTTTGTTAAACGGATTCTGATTGTTTGCATTTGAAGTGAGTGGGGCTGGGAGGCTTTATTCTTGCCAAGGTTTTCTTCTCTGGTTTCAGGTATGTTGTAGAAACCTGAAGCCTGCTAATATTTTCCTGTGTCCTGTGCTAGAATCTAGATTTGGGGATCCTTAATTTAACAGGTAAAGTTCTGAATTGGAGTGATCTGTGAGGCATGTCTCTCAGGGCCTCTCGCTAGAATCTAGAGATCCAGAGAGGATGCTGTCGTTTCCATGGTCTTTGTGACTGTAGGAGAACATTGGAATTCATACTGTAGGCTGAATGGCCCTTGTTTTCTAGACTACTGTTCATCTGGGCATTTAAAAAAAAATGCAAGTAATGGTTATGAACCCACCCTTGGATAAGCACTTGAGGTCAGAGAGAGTATCTGTAGTGCAGAGAGAATAGTGGCAACCGAATATCTATAATGAGCTTCAGTATTTTGATGTCTTTATCAATGGCATTCCATAATCATTTAAGGATGGTGCCGTGTAAAAAGTATGTATCTCCATCTATTGACACTGTGTACAGTGGAAGCCTATAACCGTGCATCTGTATCTGCCACAGGTAGGCTGATATTTATATCCTATCAATTCCACCCATTTTTATTGGATTACTAATCACATTGCTAAATATTATTCTCATATATCTCCCGCATTTGGATGGCTACTCTTATATGTATATTATGACTGAATATATAGGATGTTGTCTTTAGTAAAAAGCATTTACCCAGTGTAGCTAAACCACCGTACCCTTTTAGTGTGTTCTACTAATTCTATAGAAGAGACTGGGCACTCAGCCATTTTCCTTTTATTGCACAGATTTGGATCTCACATATCATTGTGGTGGATATAACCGTTTGTCTTTGCAATAAATTCCCCACAAATATTTTATGGTCTGAATTCAATAGTGTTAATAAGAGCTTTCAGTTTCTGAAGTCCTGCCCTGCTCTTTCTTAAACACAGTAATCAATAGGCCTTGTGTCACTGAGTCATCTGTTTTCTTAATTTGTAGAACTGCGTTGATAACTGTTGCCAAAGTCTTCTGTTAAGACCTGAATTCTGTGATAAATCCATTTGTACCAATAATAGTCACATTCTTTGAGTGCTGTCTTTCTTTAGTCACTCTGTGCTTGTATTGCCACTTACTTATACCACACCTTTCAAAAGCTGTTTGATCTAAAGTTTTTATTTATGTTTCTACTTGTCAGAATTTGCAATATTTTGATAATCATTTGTTTAATCACTTGCTAAGATTAGACTCCCATGAAGGTAGAGAGGTGTTTCTTCATTGTATTCCCAGTTAACAACAGGAAATTACAGGTACTCAGTGTTTCAGGGAAAAAAAAGAAAAAAACGGTGAATGGATGAAGCCTGATTTAATGTTTGCAGGTATGAGGTGAGCAATGAGGTAGCATTCTATGGGAATGAGGTAGTTCAGGTTATTCTGATAAACTGCTATATTTAAAAAAAATTGGTCTGCTCTTGGTGGAATTTCAGAAGTGATACTTAAAGGATCCTTGACACTGTTTGGTTACTTCAACATTGTTTGTATCTCTTATCAAGAGAATGCTAAATCTTCATCCCCCAGTCCAATCGTTTTTTCTGACTTTAATGTTAATTTTTCTCTTTAACATATTGATTTCAGAAAGTCCCTTTTCCTTCACATTCCATATCTGTTGCTTTTTTTATAAAAGGAAGTTGATAGGTTGGCTTCATTTTTCTCTTTCTCACAAATTAATTGCCGTATGATTCTATAAGATAAGAAACCTTATTACTACTACTAGTAGTACGTAGGTGATGAATTATTTTTAGTTAAGCTGGTATTAGCACTCTGCTAAATATTTTACACACATACTCATTTAATTCACCCTATACCTAATTTACAGAGAAGAAAAATAAGGTTACATTGGTCAGAAGGGCAAAACTGGAACTCAAGTCCACTGAAACAAAATGGTATCAAATACTATGCTCAAATGGATAAGAATGACGTCATGATGACATATGCAAGAACGATGCTAAAATAAATTCCGGTTGCATGGTTAAGATTGAATACTGCTCTGGTTCCACAACCAGGAATTTGATCCTATTGTCTACTATTTCCTTTATCTATCAATTGTACCTCCATGCTAGTATAAACAAAACTTGGAACTAAATTCATTTTTAAAACCATTTTATTTGTATTTTGGCTGAGCCAGCATTTCTGTATCATAATTTGGGAGGAGTTTGTAAGTTTAAAAAAAGGGTCTCAGGTATAGACTGCCCCTGCTATAAGGCACTGTTCTTCAAAGTTATTCCCCATTCTTCCTTCCTTGTAAAGGGCAAATTCCTAGACCCCATCACAGTCAAGCTGAATCAAAATTTCTAGTCCAGCTGTTCGTGACTTGTCTGCAGGTCTGCCATTTAGATGGCCCCTCTTAGCATTAACTGAAAGAATATTTTTAACTTGGGCATTTATAAAGATGACAAGAAAATTTATTAAAAAAAAAAAGGAACTCAAACCATGGAACGAATAAATTATTTATATAGTTGGTTAAGCCTAAGTATGTGTGCAGCAAGTGTAAATAATGTGGGTTTAATGTTATGGTAACAATTTAGAGAAAACTGGCTTTGGTAGTTCCTGTAATCTTTTATGTTTTTGGATTTGCATGATTCCTTGATGTGCTTCTTTATTTCACAGTGATCCACACAGATTTCTATTGCATTGGTATTTAATTCATTAATTCACCCAACAAATATTTGATCCAGGCATTCAGTGGGCTAGGTCATGGTCACTTTTTTGTATCAGAAATAAAGTACTAATTATACAGAGTCATCCTGTCTGTTTGCAGTTGTCAAGTATTCCATTTTTGAAGCCCAGAACTTTTTGATCTGACATACACTGTTTCATCTCGAGTTTGTTTTTCTCTGGCTATTTCTCTACCAGTTTGCTATTGTATAAACCTGCGTCTGTGCAGGAGCTGCTAAATTCACGGCTCTTTTCAAATGCAGAAGTGCCTAGTATATGCATTTTGAAAATGTTTTCAAAGGATTCCTGCAAGATACCTCTTTAAAAGGTGTCTATGCAGTTGTATGTACTATAGGGAGTTTTATAGCAATACCTGATTTTTAGGTACAAGAAATGTTATATTCCAAGTTGTATGTTTTCTTGAAAATAACTTTTCATTTCATAGAATACGTTGCTCTTGTGTTTTTTTCCCCTACTATCAAAATTATGGTGAGTTCTTTTGAAACTTTTCTGTTAATGTTTTAATCCCTATGTGCCTAGCAGATAGTAGGCACTCAGAAATATTAGTTGCGTGATAGAATGAATGAATTAGTAAATAAAACAATCCCAAATCTGTGACAGTAGCTATCTTTTATAAGAAAATTCTGCTTTTCCAAAGCTTTGTTGATTATTACCTATGTTCCCAGAGAAAGGGACTACATAAAATATTTTATGCTTCCATCTAGGGTTTTCAAAATTGAGCATGTTTTGTAATGCAAAATAAGGGAAAATACAGTGAAAATAAGCACGTGGAACTCTTCCAAATGCAGACCCTTGGAGTGTTGTTAAATCTCCTTCTCACTGTTTAGATTCTAGAATAAAAAAAAAATTCTTTGACTTTCTCTTGAAAATTGAATGGCCACCTCTGTAACCTTTGGGTTTTAACGTAGTTAGAATTGATTGTTCCTGATCTGTATTGATGCCTCCTTTAGTTTTGTTTGTTTTCATTTTCCAGAGTCCCAGTGTCCTGCCACAACTATTTCTGTATACCATCTCTGCTCCTGCCCTGTTCATTGCTATTATTTTCTTTAGTCAGATCGTACGTTTCCTGTGCTCTTGAATCTTCCTTTGTCCTTGAACCTGGGCTGGAGAGAACACTGTAAATGCTAATGCATTCAAAGTTGTCGTCTTGGCTTTCCTTGAATCTTTCCCCTTGCTTTCTCCCTGCTGGCACTGTCTCTGTGAGAGTAGCTTACATTCCTGGAGGTCAAAGTTCTTTGACTTTGGCTGCTCCTTTCTCAGAGGTAGGAAAACAGTGATCATTTCTATAGATTTTCCCTTTCTGTCCACAACTAAAATCACTACTCAAGCTTTCCCTACATACAAGGTTGTCTTACCTCTGAGATTTATATTTTGGCATCTGAAAGTCTGTAGACATTATCTTTCTTCATCATTTCACAGTTGAACGAACAGAGTTAAAGTCTGGTTAAATTTGGTGCATTGAAAGCATGCACTACCTTCTGAAACCCAACTAAGATAACAGAAAGGAATAAGAGGGGTGAAAATCTACAGGAGTGAAGACAACAGTCGCTGATATATGACATCAACATTCAGGTGGAAAGCAGATGGATGAGAAATGAATGATTTGGCAGAGCAGACATGGAACCCTAGGTATCTATAGAGAAGGATACCAGAGAGGAGAAGGTCACTTTGTCCCCACTGGACCTTGGAAAGTCCCACAGATTCTAAGGGATTAGAGGCACCAGGTTCTGTGAAAGGTGAAATTTGGGGGAGACAAAATCAAGCACATTGTTTATTTTTATAAAAGAAGCATTTGGAAACATCAGATGGCCTCTCATTTCTAACAGTCAGGCAGGTACTTCTTTCCCAGCTGTGAAGGACCAATTATGTCTTATTTTCCAGAGAAACTGATTTGGAAGGGATTCTTGAATCAGGGATCCTAGGCAAAGTAGAGGTGGGATGAACTTCCTTCCAGGAAACAGGGGGCTTAAGTTAATATCTGTATATCTAACGATGAGAATGTCCATCTCTTTACTTGGAGACTCCTATAGTGGAAGCATTGTGATTGCCAGAGTCAAACATTTGAGAATTTCTTTATAATAATTTGGCTTGAAACTCTACTAACTTATAGGGCAGCCCATGAATTCATGAGCCCAGCCCATACGCAGCGTTTTAGATTAGTTTTTAAATTTCTCACTCTATCGTGAACAGTTGAGGACCACTAGAAATTTGGGTAAAAATGTCAACATGAGAGAAGGAGACACAAACAAATAAAAATCAGTGAAAACAGAGTCCATGCAGAGAATGGAAGAATGCATCATAAAACTGTAATATTCTCAGTGAGATAAGAGAAAGTGGTGTAATCATCAAACAGAAACAGTATTATATAAATCAAAGAAACAATCAGGGAATGAGGAAGAGTTCTTTAAAATTAAAAATGTAATAGTTAAAAAATTGAAGCATTAAAAGAAAACAATGAGGTAATTTTGACAGTAGAAAACAAAAGAGATAAAGTTCAATATTTAGTTAATAGGAGGTTCAGACAAAAGAAAAAAAGAGCAAAGAATCAGATGATGATAAATATCAAAGAAATAAGAGAGGACTTTTTTAGGAAGGGAAGGATATGAGTTCCTAGAATGAAAGGACCCATGAGGCACTCAGCAAAGTGGTTGAGAAAACCCTCCAAGGCAATATCACATGTCCAAATGTCAGAAATAAAGAGAAGGATCTAGATCTCTTAGAAAAATGGCTTGTGCGTGATGGCTCATAATTAGACTGTCATAGGACTTCTCAGTAGCCGGACTGGAAGCTGGAAGGTGATTCTTTAAAAATTTGGAATAAAGCATTTTCCATGCATAGTTCTGTATGCAGCCGAGCTTTCAATCAGTCTGAGGATAGAAGAAAGACATTTCCAGACATACATGATTATCAAAATTTACTTTCCATGTATCTTTTATTAGAAAACTTCTGAAGATAAGATCTCCCACAGGTGGCGAGCGAGCAATAACAACAGATCAGATTGAGAAAAAAGGAATTTTTGATACATATATGAATGAGGAAATCCCAGGAAGAGAGGTATGCAGCTTACACAGAGAGGAATCAGTCCAGTATACCAGACAGAGTGTATTGGGAAGGAGAACTCCTGAGAAGCGAAAGGATTGAGAGAATTTATGTTGGTGGAATATAGTATCGTGGAGAGCTTTTACAGTTCTGTTAAAGGGATTGGGAATGATTATTGATAGATACATGGAAAAATGAAGGACTTAAATAAACCAGTCATCTTTAATGTCACCCACTCTTGCTCTCTCCATTCATTCCTACAGTGAAAGTTGGTTTCAGCCTATATGACTCAGTTCAGTGTCCAGCAGGGGATCTTGATTCATGCATCTGGTTATAATCGCTTTCTTTCCTTCTGAAGACTTCGTCTCTGTTTGGTATTTAGCCCAGATTTTTGCACCTACCAAATTGTTACGGTGTTTTTCTTGCATAAAGCATTCATTCATTTTATTAAGTAGTCATTTGCTTAGACTGTCACAAAGCAGTAGTGCTGTAACGTGATTTCCTCTACCCCACATCCCTCACATTTGAAGGATACGTGCTTACTGAAAACAGGGACTTGGTCTTTAGAGTATCTGTGTTTAAAAATGCAGGATACCTCATGTTTAATAAATATTAGGTGCTTATAGTTCTGAGTTACTTGTCAGTTTTGCTAAAGCAAATTAATTAGTCAGCAAGACCCTGAGAATTCATCCTCTTACCTTCTGGCAGGATTGTACTTAGACATTCTAGACAAAATCTGCTTTTGCAAGAAAATTTATTCTTTCCTACCTGACCCATCCTAACACTTAACAGTTCTCTACGGCTAAGAATTTCTTCTTTTATGTCTCAGTTAAATCCCTTAAATTGCTATTTAAGTCCTTTTTTTTTTTGGGTGCTTTGTTACACCAGCTGGGCAGTGGGCTTGGGCTCTCTCTCTCTCTGGTCTAGGTTGGTTCAAATTGAGGGTGAAAACAAACTTTTGTCTTAACATAGCATGGTATCTTGAAAACAAAGTAAGGGACTATAGTTTGAAAGCTAACTTCAGGTAACTTACAAATTTAGTCAGTTATTGTCTTCTGATGTGGAAATTCTGTAGCATAATGGCCCTTTGAATCTTGTAAACATGAAGAGAATTTGATTATTTACTGACCTTGAAAGTCTTACTAATTTAGCCTTCTACCTTTTGGAATAGACTGCTTTCCTAGAAATTTCTATTTTGGTTCATTGCCATGGCTGTGGGACTATATTATTAACCATCCAAACTATAAATTTCATGCTACATGATTTTTTAAATAACTGATGTTTACTGTTGATTTCTTTCCTATCTTATGTAATGATAAACAATAACATATTTAGGGACCCTTATAAAATCTTATTTATTAGAAACAAATGGTTAGATCTTAAACCTAGGTTCTTATAGAAAATATATCGTAAAATACTTCTATTACACAAATATTAAATACCTCTGTGTAATACAAGAAATTGATGAAATGTAGGTGATATATATTTACCCTTTATATTAAATAATAATACACTTTCATTAATATGTTAGTATCCAGGCATATGTTCGCTGCTCCTAGGAGCTGATACTAGTAGGAGGCTGCTGAGAAGAAATCTTCCAAGAGAGATATATACGCCAAGTGTCTCATAGTCAAACCAATGCATAAGATGTAAATATGCTGTGCGTTGTATTATTAATGTTGTCTGCTTTTCTGTAGACCATTTATGTGACTACCCTTAAAGTCCTTCACAGTGTGTGGGTGGTCAAAGAATTTCTGAGCTACTCCCTATTGCTTTCAGATTGTTGAGCCAATTTGGCTCTAGTTAATACCTCTATTAACTGGATAATGGTTCCTGTCCTTTTATCAGCTCAGTAACACTACATCCCCATTATAAACAACTGGTCAGTGACAGAAATCTCTTTATATAGTAATACACGAAATACTTTGTCTCTTAAGGGCAGTCTCACACCAACAGTAACCAGTACTGCATTTTTCACTGGGAAAAGCTGCCTCAGGCTCTGTGGGGCTGCAACTAGGTGGCATCTTCTAAATCTCTTCTCTGGAGTTGAGCGGATGGCAGCTTTCAGATTGGAAGCTTGATTCACTGCTGCATTTAGTGTGGTTAAAACAAATGATGAGCCTGGAGCTGGGTCTTATACAGCCCCACAGAACAGTTGGCAAAATGGAGAATGAAGCTAACCAGTTTATTTGTCTACACAACACCAAAGAAATGGCTTGATGAATTTTCCCTTACTAGACTGACTGATTCTTTTTTTCCTCATCAAATGAGTTGAATTGACCAACTGTATTGGCGTCCTGTAGACACAGTCTGAAAAGTCTCCTGCTCTAACAGGCTTCAAACTAGCGGCGGGGGGGGAGTCTGTAGTGACACAGCAGGTGCTGAGATCTAAGCCATTAAATGCAATGTATACACAGAGCTCTGCAGACAGCCCCGTGGAGCTACCACATAAGATGGTTTTTCATGTGTAAATGAGAAGGTCTTTCATTTTTCAAGCTATTGCATTATATCCCCTTCTGTTGAAAGACAAACACAGGAAATCAACCAACACTGAGTTAATTACAGAAGGGTGGCCAGTCCCAGAGTCTGGGTTGCAGGCTTCAGTCATGGGGCTTAAACACACCAGTAGATTTTGCACTTTGGTACTCAGAGTTCAAGCCACATTGGGGATTCATGGCTTTCGTGAGATTGCTCCCTGGGAAATGAGTTCTGGGAGTATATTGATTTTGAATGAAATGCTTACCAGGATGGGGGTCGAGAAGGGAAAAAGTTTTAGGACAAAGAGTTATGAAGAGCTAAATGGCTGATTTACAAAGTGAGACATTACCTGGCAGGGTGATTTAGTAGAGACTCCCCCCGCCCAAAAGTTGCTGCTAGAAAGCAAATTTGAAGTCTCCTAGGATTAATAGAAATAAATGTGGATAAAAAATATATTTGGTGACACCACGTGATTTTCTTAGTCATGGAATGAAAAACTTTATTGCAAATTACTGTAAAAGATGTTTAATTTTAAAAAGTTTTCACTGTTTAGTTTTTGAAAGAGTCATAGTTTGAGGTTTTTACATATTTATGACTTCATATTTTATTTAATAATTTTGGTCCTATAAATATAATGGGACCTTAAAATATTTTAAAAACGAGTTTCTCATGCTGCGTGCTTATGTATGTACTTCTGTTACATGTGCACAGACACACATATCTTTGTGTTTCATAGATGTAGGTATTTATGCACAAACATCATTTGTTTATGTACTGTTCTCTCTAAAACACTTAAATTTTATTTATAATGCCTTTAGTGATAACCAAGTAATGAATGCTAAAATTTCTCACGGTATGGAGTGTCCTCTCTGACAGACATTGAAACTTGAAGTTTTGATATTGCCGTCATCTCTGTTTTATTAGTGAGAAAGCTGATTCAGAGAGGTTAGGTAGTTTTCCAAAGTTACAAAGCTTGTAAATGACAGAGCCAAGAATTTTAACCGAGGTCATAAGTCTTTGAATACTGCCATTCACCTCCTCTTGTGGAATATATATTTCAAGGTAAATGCTTGAAGTATATTTCAGTATGTTCTACAAAATATACAAGTATATTTCAGTATGTTCTATGTATACATATGCTCAGAATGTCTATGCTGAACATTTCTTTAATGAATTAATACTGTACAGCAGATTTCTAATGTAGGCCATGCTAACATCTGGTTTTCTTGGCCAAAGTAGAGATCAGACATATCCTTGTTTTCTTTAGTAGTGTTCATCTCTTGGAGCTGTTCTCTTTTATATGGTTTACATTCACGTTTTATTTTAAGTTTAGCCTCAAAAGATTGATATTAGAAACATAATTTTAAGGCCACAGTTTGGTTTCTTTGCTATTGTTAGTAACTAGTGGAGAATAGGATTTGGGTCTTTTCCGTATAGCATCTCCATATGACATTGCTCTCCTGAGTGGCAGGTGGCATTTTTTGTTTGTTTCTTTAAAGAAAGGAACTGAGGTAAAATCTGCAGTGGAAATATTTAATATTTATAAAACCGAAGAGGACATCAAAGACAAGTCTGGGTCTTAGAGACGCCTTTGAAAAAGTCTATTATTAAGCTCCATGTAGCCTAACACTTATGTGATTTGGAAATATATTGTGTATAAAAGTACTAACAGAGCTCTCTCAAATGCTCTAGAAGAAGTATCTTGGGAGAGGTCAGATGGGCTTAGATCCCACTGTTCTGTGTTTGTTGCAGTGAGGCTGTATTGTTACCATTGACTTTCTGAGCACAAAAGGGAAAAATGAAACGCTACCAGTCATGCCGTAGAGGACAACTTTGGCACGATCCTCTCAGCTCTTCAACGAGTATCTTCTGTTGGGTCTGCTCTGTTATTGACAGCCAGGGGATTGATGTGTGCGGGACAAGCTGTAATGCTAATGGTGCTGTATGTGTTAAGTCCTGCCGCAGTGACAAAGGACAGATTCAAGTGATGAGTGTGAGACTTCTGTGAAAAGCAAGTTGGGATTGATTTTGCTAAAATTACTGTTCCTTTTGCCAATCCAGGGCCTTTCACAAGACAGATTGGCCTTTTTTTCCCCTGGATGTTTGTTGGGCAAGGAAAGATGCAGAAAAAAAGTAGGTGCTATTCTTGGTGGTGACTTACTACCAAAATTAATTTAGAAAAAGGCATTTTTCAAAATACAAAAAATACTGTAATAGTTGTCCTAGTTGTTGTCTCTGCATGATCTCATTTATTCAGGTAAAAAGAGAGATTTAATAAACTCTCCAGAAGTTTCTAAATATCTGGGTATTTCAGTTCTTATAAGAAAGCAAACAAGATGATTAGAGTTTTTCAATCTTTTCTTTGAAATTTTAAATTAATTCCATCTACAAGTGATTTGAGTGATAATACTGGTAGGGAGCCCTGCACCGTAGTTTAGCATTTTTGATTATTTAAAAACTTTTCCTAAGTGTTTTCATTACTTTTGGCTTTATTCTACCGTATACTAAAATGGTTCTTTGGCAGAACTAACAGCATAAGAATTGTTTCCTTATGGAGACAAAGATTGAAGTAATTTTCTCCTGCTTCCTGAAATTATTAATCCATGTTTGTATGTCTACTGAATGCCTGCTCTGTACCAGGTATACTTCTAGGGGCTGGAAGGGGGACAGGGAACAAAATAGGTAAAGTCATGCTCTTATGAAGACTATCTTTTTGTGTGAGAAGGTAGAAAATAACCACAACCAAATTATTGCATAATATGTCTGGTAGTAATACGTGCCATGAAGGACTACACAGCAGGGTAGTGGGAACGGGGTGCGGTGGAGGATGGGGCTGCTGTTTTTTACGTGGTGATGAGAACTCAGGTGGCATTAGGGGTAAAGGGCTTGAGGCTAAATGTTTACCATCTGCTTATGTGGAGGATTAGACCTTGAGGAATATGGAAATAGGTAACCTCTGTTCCTTTTTAAAGAATAGAATGACATTTCACAAAGTGACATGATGTGACCCCTTTCTCTCATCTATCCAATACGGGATGACTTTGAGGGATGGAGCCTCGAACATGGAATCCTGTCGCCAGTTCGTTGTCATATCGGACCAAGGAAGTATTTGGGAAGACTGAGCTTCAGAATAATTCACATGATTGAAGAAAGGCAGGAAGGATTTTGTTACCACCCCACTGAGCTCAGGAATAGTGTTGCCTTTGAGGTGCTTGGGAGGTTTTAATCTTTCCTCCTTTGCCCATTCCCCATGCTTTCTCCTCCCTTCTTCCCTAGGTGGATGCTGCCATCATTCTTTATAGAATTCAGTATGGCATGCCCTTCCTCAGAGAAGTCTCCCCTGACCAATCCTGTCATTCCCTGATCACTCTCTGGCTTTGCCCACCTACTTTCTTCAAACTTGAGAGTGAGAGGGAAGGAAAAAGAAAATGATATCCTTTAGATGCAGGCATTTCAAGAAAGGCATTAAAAAATAAACTTCACACCACTGATACCCCTTTAACATGCGGTCACATTATTCCATTTTTAAATTATAGGCTTGCTGATCAAGATTATCAGAAAACTGCCAGCAGTCAGAGTTGGGCAGTTAATGCATACATTTATCACTGCATTTTTCGTATTGTTTACTCAGCCTGTAGAAAAAATAAATTATTACCTTTCATACATTTAAAATTTGATGACAACAATATCTAATGTTTATTGAGCACACACAGTTGCCAATCATTATGCTAAGAGGTTCACATGCATTACCTCATTTTACTCTAATGGAAATTCTATGAAGGAGATATTGTTATCATTCCTATTTTAGAGGTGAGAGAACTAAGGCTTGGAAATATTAAGTAAATTGCCTAAAGTTACAGGTCTAGTAAGTGTCAGATCTGGAATGAAGACTGAGGCAGTCTAAATCCAAAGTCTACATATAGTCATAGCATTCAGATACTGTTTCCAGAAGATTAGGGAAGAGAAAATGCAATTCCAATTCCAAGGCCTATAGTTAACCACTGCTAGTTCCAGAGCTTACTGACTTTAAGTTTTAGAAAGCTTAAGCATCTTTTTACAAAGCATTTAAAAATGACATTAATGAAAAGCTTACTTGGTATTAAACCAGTATAATGTGGAACTTCCGAGTGTCCCTTCTACAGGCAACATTCAGAAGTAGATCAGTTGTGGAGCTCCTGCCATGAGTTTGAGGTTTGCCCAGAGAAAAGGGGCTGCAGTCAGGATTAAGACTTGATGAAATCTAGGAGCAAATGCATGTTTCTCTTGGAAATAGCATCCCAGAGATCAGCATTGTATAAAGTGCCGGAATTTGGTTTTTCTTTTTCAATTAGCAGCCAGACACAGAGAGCTGTGATTGAGCACAATTCTAGCCTCATTGCTCTTGCCTCAGCTCCCTCAGGCTCACCCGCAGTATCATGATTCATTGCTAGTTCAACATTCACTGAGAAGCTTCCACTTGTCAGGAATTGTTGTAGGTGGTAGGAAACCAATAGTGAACAAAGCATGAAATCCATGCCTTCAGTAGAGCTCACATTTTAGTAGGAGTAGACAGATCATAACCTGAAAAATAAAATTGATAATTATATGGTTGAAAATATATCAGGAAGGGAAGAGAAGTGTAATTTTAGATAGGATGTCAAAGAGGGCCTCATTGAGAAGGTAACTTCTGATTAAAGATGATATTCCTGTTAGGAAGGACTATACCTGAGGAAATCGATAGAACAGAAGTTTCTCTCTCGTTCTGACTCACAGTGTCTCACTCCCTCTGTCTTCTGATTGGCCCACCGACTATTTCAGCAAGGTCAGGCATGTCATGGCCTTGATTGTTTTGAATTCAGTGCCAAGTAGCGGAGTTACCAGACTAGTATTCGCCCCCCCTTTTTTTTTTTTTCAAGAGTTTTTGTCTCGTTTCCCTGCAATTCAAACATACGATCATTTTCTTTATCCATGTATATAAGAAATACATAATCTCTCGCACAAATCATTACAAGTTTTGTGGGAATTTGTTCTTTGGTCAGGAATGTGCGAGAGCATGTTTCACCAGTTGCTTTTATTTGATGAGCAGGCAGGCATGGAGCCAGAGCCTTCAGAATAGTTCGGAATGTGGAGTCTATGGGCATGTGCTATAAGACATGTACCTGACATAAAACCCTCAATGTAGGTAATATTACTCTTATTTTACTAATGAAGTGATTGAGGCTGAGTTGACCAGCCTTCCTCCAAAAGCAGCATTCTGAAGGATTGTCTGATTTATTCAGTTTCAGACATCAAGCACGTAATTTTATTTTTCTGGGCTTTCATTTTGTGTGTATGTGTGTGTGTATCTGTATGTCCATATGGCATAGTTACATCACAGGTGACACAGGGTTTTAGGGGCTACAATGATAGCGCCTTTCTTAATATACTACAGTATATCTCAACTTTTATTTTTAAAGTTCTCATAGAAATGCTTGAATTTTCTATTCAAATATTATCTTCTGGTATCGATGGAATGCTGAATAACTTATCACAGAAAATAACAAGCTTTATGCAACATAAAATAAAATTTTATTTCATGCTATCTATTAATCTTTATTCTGTAGTAAATTTATTACATGTTCAAATGATCCTATTTTAAAATCTCATGTTTGCTAACTGAGGTCACCAGAAAGATAGACCATAATCATAATTGGACAGCTAATGAATGCACTTATCATTGCATCTTTCTCATCTCTGACTCAGGGTTTACAAAATAATTATTGCTGTCCATACATTTAAAATATGTTAGTAAAAATCTAATAATTACTGGGCACAAGCTATGATAAAATTTTATGATAAGAGCTTTGAGTACATCACCTCACTTCATTCTCATGACATTCCAGTGAGGAAGATACTATTACTCTGCCTATTTAAAGATGATAAAAACATGCCTTGATCAGGTAAGAAAACTTGCTTAAAGTTACGTACATGGAGGTGGGTTTAAGATTTAGGCAGGCCGACTCCAGGACTTACACTTAACTCTTGCACCATCTATATACTTCCAGAGATTGTAGAAAAAACATGAAATTCAGAATTGTAAGTTCATCATTTTAGTGGCTGTGTGGTTTTATATTTTGTTAAAATATAAAAAATACTATGTTTGACTCATAACACAGGGATATTCTGTGGAGCAAATTGTACAATATATGTGAAAATGCTCTGAAAATTTTGATACTACCCAAATAAATATAACTTATTCTTTCCTTAAACACAATCTTTTAATTGCTAGTTGCTAATAAGGCAAAACTATGGAGACAGTACAAAGATCAGCGGTCATCAGAGGTTAGGGTGGGTGTGGGGCTGGAGATACATACGATAAATAGGCAAGTAGAGAGGATTTATAGGGCAGCAGAACTCCTTTTTATGATGCTATAAAGATAGATACCTGTCATCATACATTTGTCTAAACCTGTGGAATGTAGAACGCCAAGAGTGAACCCTAACGTACACTGTGGACTGTGGATAATGATGTCAAGGTAGGTTCATCAGTTGTTAACAACTGTACCACTCTGGTGGGGGGTGTTGATAATGGGGAGGTTGTGCCTGTGCTGGGGGAGGGGGCAGATGGGAAATCTCTGTACCTTCCACTCAGTTTGCTGTGTCCTAAGACTCCAAACTACAGTCTTTTAAAACAAAGTCTAACCAAACGTTTTGTTTTGACACGGTGTGATTTAATCTAAAACGTAAATGAAAAATTACTTAAAATTTCTTTAAAAAAATATATAGCTCCTAAAAACAGCATTGCAAATTTCACAGCTTTTATGCAAGGGAGATGTTTATGTTATAAATCCATTTAACAGAGAGGTATGTAAGGAGAACTAAGACATTTGGTCTTAAAAATAGTACACAATGGCATAGATACTTATCATTTGGGGCAAATTATTTTCTCTAATGGCTTATCTATAGGAATATATCTATGGTAAAATATATGGCAAAGGGTTTTTGGTGAAAGTTTGGCAACACAGCAATGACAGACATACCTCTTTCTGTATTTCAATGAAAATACCGATCAAACTATACTAGAAGGTAAAAATTCCAAATAGATTGCCCTGAAAACCAACAGAGTCAACTGAAAAGCTATTTGAATTTATGTAAATTTCCAGGAAAATAGCAAATTTAAAAATAAACACACAACATCAGTAATACATGTAATACATAAATCAGATAAAAATATCTTTAGGAAAATGTTATAATCAATTAGCAAAAAATATAAAAAAGCAGCTAGAAGTAAACTGAATAAGCCAGATCTATTACAAGATATGAATCTTGACTGTCTGGATCAATGGAGAGACAGACCAAGCACCTGATGTAAAATATTATAAATATAATGATCGTAAAGCAGTATGAGAAGACTTTAGTGAAAGCACAATAGTATTTTGATACCTTTTGGTGGGTCCCCACTCTTTTGTTTAAATATTTTATAAACAGCCTTATTGAGGTGTAAATTAACATATAGTAAGCTGAACACATTAAAAGTGTACAGTTTTATGTTTCCCAGTATGTATACACAAATAAAACCATCGCTACAGTCAAGGTAATAAACACATTCATCACACACAAAAGTTTCCCAGGCCTTTTTTTTTTTTTTTTAACATCTTTATTGGAGTATAATTGCTTTACAGTGGTGTGTTAGTTTCTGCTTTATAACAAAGTGAATCAGCTATACATACATATATCCCCATATCTCCTCCCTCTTGCGTCTCCCTCCCACCCTCCCTATCCCACCCCTCTAGGTGGACACAAAGCACCGAGCTGATCTCCCTGTGCTATGTGACTACTTCCCACTAGCTATCTATTTTACATTTGGTAGTGTATATATGTGCATGCCACTCTCTCACTTCATCCCAGCTTACCCTTCCCCCTGCCCGTGTCCTCAAGTCCATTCTCTACGTCTGCATCTTTATTCCTGTCCTGCCCCTAGGTTCTTTAGAACAATTTTTTTTTTTTTTTTTTAGATTCCGTATATATTTGTTACCATACAGTATTTGTTTTTCTCTTTCTGACTTACTTCACTTGTATGACAGACTCTAGGTCCATCCACCTCACTACAAATAACTCAATTTTGTCTCTTTTTATGGCTGAGTAATATTCAATTGGATATATGTGCCACATCTTCTTTATCCATTCATCTGTCGATGGACACTTAGGTTGCTTCCATGTCCTGGCTATTGTAAATAGGGCTGCAATGAACATTTTGGAACATGCCTCTTTTTGAATTATGGTTTTCACAGGGTATATGCCCAGTAGTGGGATTGCTGGGTCATATGGTAGTTCTATTTGTAGTTTTTTAAGGAACCTCCATACTGTTCTCCATGGTAGCTGTATCAATTTGCATTCCCACCAGCCCTGCAAGAGGGTTTCCTTTTTTCCACACCCTCTCCAGCATTATTGCTTGTAGATTTTTTTTAATGATGGCCATTCTGATCAGTGTGAGGTGATATACCTCATTGTCGGTTTGATTTGCATTTCTCCAATGATTAGTGATGTTGAGCATCCTTTCATGTGTTTGTTGGCAATCTGTATATCTTCCTTGGAGAAATGTCTATTTAGGTCTTCTGCCCATTTTTTGATTGGGTTGTTTGTTTTTTTGATATTGAGCTGCGTGAGCTGCCTATGTATTTTGGAGATTAATCCTTTGTCAGTTGCTTCGTTTGCAAATATTTTCTCCCATTCTGAGGGTTGTCTTTTCATTTTGTTTATGGTTTCCTTTGCTGTGCAAAAGCTTTGAAGTTTCATTAGGTCCCATTTGTTTATTTTTGTTTTTATTTCCATTTCTCTAGGAGGTGGGTCAAAAAGGATCTTGCTGTGATGTATGTCAGAGAGTGTTCTGCCTATGTTTTCCTCTAAGAGTTTGATAGTGTCCGGCCTTACATTTAGGTCTTTAATCCATTTTGAGTTTATTTTTGTATATGGTGTTAGGGAGTGTTCTAATTTCATTCTTTTACATGTAGCTGTCCAGTTTTCCCAGCACCACTTATTGAAGAGGCTGTCTTTTCTCCACCTTATATTCTTGCCTCCTTTTTCAAAGATAAGGTGACCATATGTGCATGGGTTTATCTCTGGGCTTTCTATCCTGTTCCATTGATCTATATTTCTGTTTTTGTGCCAGTACCATACTGTCTTGATTACTGTAGCTTTGTAGTATAGTCTGAAGTCAGGCCCTCCAGCTCCATTTTTCTTTCTTAGGATTGCTTTGGCTATTCGGGGTCTTTTGTGTTTCCATACAAATTGTGAAATTTTTTGTTCTAGTTCTGTGAAAAATGCCATTGGTAGTTTGATAGGGATTGCATTGAATCTGTAGATTGCTTTGGGTAGTAGAGTCATTTTCACAATGTCGATTCTTCCAATCCAAGAACATGGTGTATCTCTCCATCTGTTTGTATCATCATTAATTTCTTTCATCAGTGTCTTATAGTTTTCTGCATACAGGTCTTTTGTCTCCTTAAGTAAGTTTATTCCTAGGTATTTTATTCTTTTTGTTGCAGTGGTAAATGGGAGTGTTTCCTTAATTTCTCTTTCAGAGTTTTCATCATTAGTGTATAGGAATGCAAGAAATTTCTGTGCATCCATTTTATATCCTGCTAGTTTACCAAATTCATTGATTAGCTCTAGGAGTTTTCTGATAGCATCTTTGGGATTCTCTATGTATAGTATCATGCCCTCTGCAAACAGTAACAGTTTTACTTCTTCTTTTCTGATTTGGATTCCTTTTATTTCTTTTTCTTCTCTGATCGCTGTGGCTAAAACTTCCAAAACTATGTTGAATAATAGTGGTGAGAGTGGGCAGCCTTGTCTTGTTCCTGATCTTAGTGGAAATGGTTTCAGTTTTTCACCATTGAGAATGATGTTGGCTGTGGGTTTCTCATATATAGCCTTTATTATGTTGAGGTAAGTTCCCTCTGTGCCTACTTTCTGGAGGGTTTTTATCATAAATGGGTGTTGAACTTTGTCAAAAGCTTTTTCTGCATCTATTGAGATGATCATATGGTATTTCTCCTTCAATTTGTTAATATGGTGTATCACATTGATTGATTTGCATATATTGAAGAATCCTTGCATTCCTGGGATAAACCCCACTTGATCATGGTGTATGATCCTTTTAATGTGCTCTTGGATTCTGTTTGCTAGTATTTTGTTCAGGATTTTTGCATCTCTGTTCATCAGTGATATCGGCCTGTAGTTTTCTTTCTTTGTGACATCTTTGTCTGGTTTTGGTATCAGGGTGATGGTGGCCTCGTAGAATGAGTTTGGGAGTGTTCCTGCCTCTGCTATATTTTGGAAGAATTTGAGAAGGATGGGTGTTAGCTCTTCTCTAAATGTTTGATAGAATTTGCCTGTGAAGCCATCTGGTCCTGGGCTTTTGTATGTTGGAAGATTTTTAATCACAGTCTCAATTTCAGCGCTTGTGATTGTTCTGTTTATATTTTCTATTTCTTCCTGGTTCAGTCTTGGGAGGTTGTGCTTTTCTAAGAATTTGTCCATTTCTTCCAGGTTGTCCATTTTATTGGCGTATAGTTGCTTGTAGTAATCTCTCATGATTCTTTGTATTTCTGCATTGTCAGTTGTTACTTCTCCATTTTCATTTCTAATTCATTGATTTGAGTCTTCTCCCTTTTTTTCTTGGCGAGTCTGGCTAGTGGTTTATCAATTTTGTTTTATCTTCTCAAAGAACCAGGTTTTAGTTTTATTGATCTTAGCTATTGTTTCCTTCATTTCTTTTTCATTTATTTCTGATACCAGGACTTTTGTAATACTTGTCACCCTTCCTTCTCTGCCATCGCCCACTTCCCCAAGCATCAACTGATCTGTTTTCTGAATACTTTTCATTTTCTAGAATTTTATATAAATGCGATGATACGCTATGGACTCTTTTTTGAATATGTATTCTGTTGCTCATCATAATTATTTTAAGATTCATCTATGTTGTTGTTTGTATCAATAGTTCATTCTATTATTGCTGAGTAGTATCGCATTTTAGAATATGCCACAATTTGTTCATCCAGTTACCTGTTAATGAACATCTGGATTGTTTCCAGTTCTTGGCTGTGATAAATAAAGCTACTGTAAACATTTGAAAATAAGTGAGCAGTTAAGAATTGTTGAGTAGGATACACTTCTTCCTTGATGGTAAATATTATTTTGATGGTGGTGATAGTAATAATGGCAACTACCATTAAGTAAGCACATGTCATGTATCAGATATTGTGTCATATTCTGTGTGTCAGATATGTTTTACATGTGTAACTGTAAGAAGATAAGATTAAAGTTTCAGCTCAGTCACCAAAACAACAAAATTGTCAGGTCCTCTGGTAAGTGTGAGACCACTTTAGAGCAATCGTGAAATTAGATATACAAGGATTGTTTCCATGGCTCTGGGGTGAAGATTTCTTCCTATAGCGAAGGGTTGAGAGCACATCATCTCTGTACCTTGAAAGGTATAGAGCTTCAGCTGGACTTCTTAGAGGGCTTGATATTCATTCCGTGCAGTTGTAGGACCCTGGGTGATGGTGACTGACCACACCAGGGAGAGACAAAGCTGAATTTGGTTGAGCAAAGTGTGAAAGTAGGAGGCTGCTGTCAGAAAGTAGCCAAGCTTAGACTGAGTACAATAGAGAATGATGTCAGCTGAAGTTTAGTCTTGCCCAGGGGGCTGTCCTGGGAGGGTCAGAGTGCTCCAACAGCAAGTATACGTTGTGGACAACCAGAGAACCAGGGCTGAGCGTGGAGGAGTGGCCAGAGAGAGGGAGCAGGAGACACTGAGGAGCCCCCTGAAGGCACGTACATGCTCTGCCATCTGCCTGGCCCTGAGAACAAGCAAGAAAGGATTTTCCTGCCCTGACTTCCCTTGGCCCACACTCTTTGACCTTAGTGAGCTTTAAAAAGCAGCAGTGGATTTGAGGAAGAGGTGGAAAGCAGAGCACAGAAAGAGAGCAGGGGTCAGTCAACTATACCCTCACCCTGAAGGCAAGCAGGCTACCTACTATAGGCCTTAGCTCCAGAGAAAGAAAATAAATAAAAAATGATTAAAGTGTTGATAACTTGAATTGGACATATTTAATTACTGAAGCAAGACAAGGCTTTGTAAGTTAAAGTTTTTGTAGAATTATCTGTTTTTAAGATGTATAGGGAGCTGCTTTCTCCACTGGATAGATTTTAACTGGACAGGGTGAGGCAAAAATAAAGTTACAATTTGACTACATTCTATGTGTCATTCCTTTTCAATGTCTTGGTTACATGTGAATTATTAGCTTATATAATGCATGGCTTCTGAAATTATACTTGCTGAATATAAAAATCTTAAGCACAAATATTCATGTGAGAGGCAAGAAATTTAGCTATTAGGTGAGAAATTCAGAAGAAAAAAATTCTTGCCCCCCAAATTGCCATGAAACCAGTATTACAAACAGCCTAGTGCTGACCTGCCTTGGGAGATAAAAACTAGTTCATATCTCAAAGAGCAAGATTTTAGAAATCTCTTTGCAGATAAAAATTTAAGTTATGAATCCTTTGAGAATTGTTCGTTTCATTTCTGAAAATGCCACTGTTCTAGTTTAAGTTCATATCAGTTAACTGCATGTCTTTCTCCGGAGCTTGCTGTTTGTTTTTGAGCAGGAGACATGAAAAATGAGGGTTCTGTATTGAGATGTAACTTGGTCACAGTAGAATGATCTCCATCTGGTTATATCACAGAGCTAGCAGAGCCGTAAGAAACTAGAGACAGAGCTTTGAAATGACAGTTGTAAGTATAATGAAATAGTCACTCTACCCAAAGCTTATGAGTAAAGACTTTTTTTCCTGGCAGTTTTATCTTTTCTTTATATTAACCACCAGCCAAACACACACCCTACGTATGCGCCCACACCCATACCCACACTGTCTCTCTCTCTCTCTCTCACAATTCTGAGGCATATATATGATATATGTGTGTGGTACATTTGTGGTGCAGTTGGGGAGGATGTATCTTTAAATAGAAGTTAATCTTGGCCAGGTTTACCCTAAACTTTGTAGTAGGATTTTGTATTGTCTTTTCTGAAAATGAAAATGAAAGAGTAATTCTAGACATGCTAGAATTACTCTTTCATTTTCATTTTCATGAATGGCAATCCAAATCAAATTCCAGCAAATTGACTTATTTACATTTAAAATGTGTTCAGTATTTTTTTATCCTGTATGTATTCTGACTAAGAAAATCCCCAGCAAACATTTTCCACTCCAACTCCCAGTATCAGATGATCACAAAGTGAATTTTAAGAAATCTTCTGTATAAAGTAGCTATAATTATTTAGGAAAAAAATTGTGTGAGCATGCACTCATGTTTCCTAAGACACTTGGATAGGAAATACTTCAACATATTTATCTTGAATATTTTTCTGGAAAAAATCTTATATTGCCCCTGTTTCTAGTTTTAATTGATTTCTTTAAGTTTTTAATGAGTTTTCCTTAATTTTAAGATAAAAGTAACTGTATGATTACTTGCAGGAAAAAATATTTTCAGGAAACATCACAACCAGTCAACATGTTTGCTTGTGATAACTACAACATTTAACTAGCCAAGAGCTAACAAATTTATGTTTTTAATCAGAGAAGTATTTGAAATTTGGGGAAAATAATTATAAGATAAATTGCATACTCCAAACTCATAATTTTCCAAATGGGTGAATTGAGGTCCAGAGCAGTAGAATAGTAGAGCCTACAATTCTTTTGTGTAAAGGTATTGGTCATTCCCCTAAACCAGGTTAATTATACTATTTATTGTTTTATTATTGAAGCACAGCTTTCAAATCAATATGGAAGAGCTTATATGGTAAATTTTGATAAGCATTTGTTCATATGCATAATCCTTTGATATTCGTGATGTGCTATAGGGTGAGAGCACAATTCCAAAGTAGAGTTACTTATCTTTTAGCCGGAAACATTTTCTTAAGTTTTCCCCATACTTCAGCACTTAGCACTATCTTGTGTAAAATTGATTCTCAATGTATATTTGAGTCAAATTAATTTGGACCTAGGAAATGTTTGTTATGAATGGTATGGGATGGACGTCAGTGTTGTGAGTGATACAGGTTGAAGACATGGGACCAAACTAAACCAAATTTTTTAATGCATGTGTTAGTTAATGACGAAATAGCTGACAGATGCAGTAACTTTTTTAACCCACTGATATGACTTAGCTTTAATGATTTAGGATTATATTAAATCAAGTCATTTGGAGTTTGTGGACCTAAGGTTATTTTTGTGTGGTGTTTACAGAGGATATGTACGCAAGGGAAATAGAAGGGCATGTGCACACACACATGCATATATAATAATACTTACATATTCAATAAGTATTATATACTTATAATATTTATATATACTTATTGAATACTTTCTGTGCATTATCTCATTTGAACCAAAAATAATGCTATGAGGTAGGGAATATTATCAACATGTTACCATTAAGGAAACTGAAGCTCAGTGAGATTAAACAACCTGCATGATTTCACACAATTAGTAAGATTCAGGATTTTAACTGATGTCTACTTATTTCCAAAGTTCTGTGCTCCTTTTCGTTGACTTTCTGCTTAAGAAATCAAGCAACTCAGAAGAATTCTAGCACATTTATAATCAACTGGCAAATGTCAACAGTTTCAAGATATATATGAGCTTAATTTATTTATTAGAAATCGTGATCCGTCTTAGTCCATGGTAGAATCTGAGCTTTAATCATTAAGAACCAGCTTGTCTGCACCTGGTTGTCAGGAAAAAGGTATCATAAAAGGGCAACCTGCTTGAAGGCATTATCAGAGTATGGTGGCGAATTTTGATAAGGGTTTTTACCTTTACTAATTGTAATATTTAAATCAGTAGCTCATGCCCTGTAGGTATGAAGCACACAAAATTACTGTACTCTGAGTATTATTGTGGTGAGCAAATAGCAGACACATTTCCTTGAGACAGAAGTTTTTCCTGTATACAAACAATATCCTCCTTTATTTGAATGAGAACAGATGGATGAAGCCTCAATATAAATACTTATTGCCCATGGTAATGGATGATTTTATGAGACATTCAAATTCGGCTTAAACAAGGGTATGAGTTAGTAGATCTGCTTAGCTTGATATTTTTATTCTGACAATAAGAATTTCTATAAGAAAGGGTGAAGCTGAAAGGGCAACTGAGACCCCTTTGAGTGAATTAGTATTCCTATTGAATTACCCGTGTGGATAATATTCTTTACCTCTGATGTGACCCTTACAAATTTAATTAAGTATGATGGCTGGCCAGCATGTAGATTATTTCTGCTACAGACAAAACTTGAATGCTTTCTGGCTATGGACAAAATATTTATGGACGCTCCTGTTAATTTATGTCACCCAACTTTTCTAACTTTAGGTGCTGGAGTTGAGGAACAAATTATCTTTGTGGCCTTGCTGTTATGTGATTCATGTCTATTAGGGTTTAATCAGAAAGATGTAATAGTAATGTATGGTCAAGTTACTGGATATATTTTATAAAATTTCCTTTAAAAAATGTTTGATTTCAAACAAACTTGATATATAAAACTTAGATGGAAGTTTTATTTTTTAGTGGAATTTATTTCTCTCTCTGTGTGTGTATGTATGTGTACAAAATTAGGAATCATATTCCCTAAAGTAAACTTAAAAAAAAGAACCATATCCAATCCATTTAATGAGCTACATTTTTACTAAGACATCACACTTTAGTATTTTCTATTGAGAACCTAGCTCTAGTAAATAGCTGATTTTCTTTTCTGAGCAAATCCTATTCTTCTCAGCATCTTGATGCATAATATTTCACGTTACATTTAAGTGCATTTCATGATTTTGAGATATTACCTCTTTCTGAATCAAGCCTTCCTACTGTCACAGAAGACTCTAAATGGAGCTTTTATTCTAGGAGCATATTGAGAAGTAGAATGGTGGGGTAGAGGCTGCATGGTACAATGGGATTGGCATTTCAAAATTAAGCATATCGCTTTATGAAGTTACGGCTCTGGAGAAACCAGCCAAGGCTTCAGTGTCTCCATTCCCTCACCTGTGAATTGTGATTGACAACACCTTTGCGGTGATGACTGACAAGCAGTATATTTGGAGAAGCCTTGTAATCTTCAAATTTTACATCATTATTGTTGGAGCATTGACAAAGCCTACTAATTAATGGTAGGGTTAAAGAAAAGAGGAGTACTAGAAAAGAGTTCCTGTGCCACAGTAAAAATTACACTGATTCACTGAAGAGCAAGATGCAGTGTGATAAGTGCCAAGGACTACAGGGCACTTAAAGTATCTGCTCTCTGCTCCGACTACTCTTTTTGTTTTTAATTTTTATTTTTGGCCCCGCCATGTGGCATGCAGGATCTTAGTTCCCCAACCAGGGATCGAACCCATGCCCCTGCATTGGGAGCACGGAGTCTTAACCACTGGACCGCTGGGGAAGTCCCCCTGCTCAGGCTATTCTGGTCTCATCTTTATACCTCACCCTGCTCTAGACCCACTGGCTGCCTTGCTGTCTCTAGAACACACCACTCATCCTTGGGATGACCTTCCAGATACCTACATGCCTCACTCTCTTACTTCCTTCAGATCTCTGCTCAAATAAGATTTCATCAAAGAGGCTTATTCCCAAGCTCCAACATAAAATGAACCATCATTGTCAACTCCATCAATTTTCATCCCTTTAGTCTGCTTTATTTTGCTTTACTATCACATGACATATTGAT
Source organism: Eschrichtius robustus (assembly GCF_028021215.1). Lineage (NCBI taxonomy): Eukaryota > Metazoa > Chordata > Mammalia > Artiodactyla > Eschrichtiidae > Eschrichtius > Eschrichtius robustus. The sequence goes on from NC_090833.1 coordinate 73,171,937, forward strand.
TGTTTATTTTCTTCTCATTGAAACACAAGCTCCTTGAGAGCTAGAGTTTTGTCCATTTTATTTATTGCTATATCCCCAGAATCTATAAAATATGGATATAAATGAATGAATAAATTAGGCTAGGTGCAGAGTGCCTGGGTTCCAGTCCTTACTCACTGTATTAACGTGGAAAATCTCTCAGTTATTTTTGCATTTCATTTTTCTCATTTGTAAGTAAGGGCTGATATCAATTTTATTTTTCACTCAAGCGTTGTGACGTTTAGTGGAAGAAACCTTACTTATGAAACGTACTATTGGGCATACATTACTACGAGTAATTTGCATAAATTATCTAAACCCCATATCAACTTGATAGCTATTAATATTATTATTTTACAGATTAAGAAACCAAGGCTGAAAGAGTTTGTGACTTGTAGAATCCAATGCAATGAAAGTGTGTGAAATAGATGTTAAAGATATAAAAGGCTTTTTAATACAAGATATTTATACTCATCAAACTAGCAAAGAAATGAATGAATAGCTATCTTTTTTTTTTTTTTTTTTGGGCCATGCTGCGCAGCTTGTGGGATGTTCCCTGACCAGGGATTGAACCCGGGCCACAGCAGGGAAAGCCTGGAATCCTAACCACTAGGCACTACCAGGGAACTCCCATGAATACCTATGTTTAATGAAATCATCATATAGTTTTCTTGATGGAAATAATTTATGGTTGGGTTAGTTTCTCCCTTTTTATGATAACTTTAAGCACAGACAAGGAATAAGTAAAACAAAAATGATTCATTTGGATATATTACCATTGGCACTTTCTGCTGAAAGGTTTATGGTTTCTACTTTTTATAGAGATCTGCTACAACTTGAGAGCAGTTATTCCCTAAACATTTCAGACCTTTTGTAATAGGAATTTTTTCAGACCCACTTAATAATTTTTTTCAGCAAAGGAGAAATTAGGACCAAATACCACTATTAATTTGATAGTGCTTTGAAATTAGTTTCCATTTCGTACACTACTGCATAACTAAAAAATTTTAGAATGTATATGTGTAGGACATATACTATATTCAGGGTGCAGACAAACTTTGATAAACATATTGCTGTAAAGGCCTCTTGTAATAACTTAAAGGCCTTCTAATATCTATAGCACAAGGTTTGGCAAATGTTCAAGAAACTAGATGGAGAAAGCTTTTTTGGCCAATTCAGGTACATAAATAAGAGGTCTCAATCCTTTTACCCAAGAAGAGGTCACAGAAAGCTCTTCGGAAGAAAATTTTCAAGTGTAAAGTGGGAGAGAAAACACGAAAAAAGATTTCTCCATACAAAGCCATTTAAATAACAAGCTATCCGAATTAGTCTCTCCCAAAGGCTTATTGGGTAGAAAAGGGAAGATAGGAAAAGGAAAAAAGGAATTATTTATCATCCTAAGTGCTTTATACTTCACATCTCCTTATTAAAATTTGGAAGAAATAATCTTAACTGGGCTTAGAGCCATTTAGAAAAACTGCATAATTAATTCCTGATTTTGTTTGCTTTTCTATACCAGGCCAAAATATTTTACTCTATTCACCTACATGGCTTTAGGCCAAGTAAGCAATATGCTAAATGAAAAGTTTGTCATGTGGAAAGATCTTTAAAAATTAAGCAATTTTCTCATCTTAATAATTTTAAGAGACCCAGGGAAAATCTTGTTTTAGGTAGGTTGATAAAATTGAATTACCTTTTAGTTTTGATTCTCTACTCTTAAAATGTATGGAAAGGTTCATTAGAAATGCACATATGATTTCCATTGATTAAACTGAGGAAGGTATTCAGATGCTTTTTAGTTTCTGTTACTGGTCCTAGGTCTGTGGCCTTAGACATGCTGTTTCACATCCTCTGGGGGGCAGTTTAAATGAAACTGGCCAAGTGAAAATGACAAGAAGAAATGTTTCTTACTCTCCTCCAGAGTTAAAAAAAAAAAAAAAAAAAAAAAAAGTGATGGAGACATGAGATGAATGAGGGAAATGAGTATCAAGCATCAGGCAAAGGATGGGTGCAAATACATTGTGTGATTTTTCTGATGGAACAGATCAGTCATAAAAGGAACTTTTGACATCAGTCTGTTGTTTTACTTAGTTATTCACTTGACAAGGACAGTGTGAAATAATATTTAATAAAGATGAAAAAATCCTATAGTTTGTGAAGTGAAAAGGAAAGTCGAGATTTGCCAAATTGTTTTGTGTTTATTGAAATACTTGTTCTCATGTTTATTAGAAATACATAGCTACAGGTACTGAATGTTAATTTAATAAGCAGCATGAAGTATAGAATGAGGGCAAGGTAGGATAGGAGTGTGTGTGTGTGTGTGTGTGTGTGTGTGTGTGTGTGTGTAGGGGAAAGTGATTTAAACTGTAGTTGTAGAGGATAAAAAAGGGAACTATATCCAGGTACATACGTACCTGTTTTCTATACAATGATAATGTATCAAAAGCTTAAATAGATGAAAAATATATTCTGGAGAGAACATTTTAATGTAGACCCACCAGCTTCTTCTGATCTGTGGACTGATCAATGTTACAATTATGATTTGAAAGAAAAATATGCTTGGTCTGCAGGGATGCTTTAGAAAACAAAGCTAAAGAAAAATTAAAGGAAAGTTCAGACTTTTTCCTATCATACATTGCTTTTTGCATGAGCAGCAATATCCTAGCAGTTTTTATCTGAACCATTAGCCTGGCCCAGTAGGTGTCAGATTAGATATACATTACTCCATTGTCTGGGTATACTACTCTGCATCAAAGGATCTATGGGCTTGGAAACTGAAAGGGAAAGAGAATAAATAAAGGATATCTCTTTTCAGTTTTAGAGTAGCGCTTTTAACATTAAGAAAAATCAATAACTGGATTGACTGCATTCAGTAGGGAGCATTATTGTTTCCCATAATGTATCTAATGCATATCATTACCAGAGTAATCACATTATTATCTGCCTCTGCCTTGCTGCTTGCTTGGCTAGATGTGAAGCCAGAGCTATTTGTAAAGTAAGGATTTTTTTCTCTTTTGCGAAATCGCTGCAAATTGTATTCTTCCCATTTTCTTTATTCGTTGTTTGAACTAGCCAGAACCTCTGAATTCAGATTAAGTGGCTTGGTTTGTTGTGGTGGTGGTTAATTTTTCCCCTTCAGGATTTCTTTTTGTTTCACCTTCAAATTGATCTCACCTTTAGGAAATGGGACAAATCATGTGTGGGTCATTGTATTCTCTGGCATGGAAGATGGGGTAGCATAAACTATTTGGGAGTGGGTTTTATGTTTCTGAGATATCTTTTTAAAGTCAGCAGTTGCAGAGTGATGCTGGAATGTGTTTCAAAGAGTGTTACATCCCAACACTCCAATGCAAGGGGCTCAGTCTGAAACAGTGAAGTGCATCTAAAATCTAGAATAGTCAATTCCTTTTCTGTTTGTGATTATAAAGGAGGGGGGGGGGGTAAAAGATGTGTCCATTAACATTTAAGGGCACATTTAACTTAAGTTTAAGTCTTTCACTCATGAGCTTCATGATATTTAACTAGCTAAACAGTGTGAGCCTTTCTTTGTCCTCACTTGTATAAGTAGAGTCATACTAAATTCCTTGGTACAGATTTTCAGTGGAGATTCAAGACAGTGCATGTAAGATAGCTAGCCAAGAACACTGCAGTGGTGCCCTCCCAAGTGACAGTATAATAAAAGAGGGTCAGTGGAGCAGAAAAACTGCCCAGAAGATAACTGAAATGAATACATGTGGAATCTATTTCTCCTAAGAATTCTTTATACTTCAGTTCTGGAGTTGCTGATGTTGTCTAATTAAAGGGACAAACAGTGGGAGAGAAAAATGAATAGAAGTTTTTAAAATATGAAACTCTGAATGTACAGGAAACAATTAGAGCTTCCCAAGTGCTGAGCAGTGCAGTCAAACTAAGATCATTTTGCATTAGATAAGGAATAAGGGGGATGTGCAGCTGGACTAATTCATGGGCCTGGCTGAAAGGCTTCAGAGGATGAGAAGATGGCATTTTTGGTAAAATAATTGTTCTCAGGAACAATTTTTGCTTTTGCTTTTCCCGTGGACCTTTAATCCTCAATCTGTCATTTCACTTGCGTACTAAAGATGTCATTACTGAAAGGGAGATTTCAGAGTTTTCTAATCAGAAATAAAAATCGCACGTATTTTTCCTTTCTCTCTTCTTTTTTGTAGGCCTGTTCAATCAGGAGAGTGGGTAATAATTAATCTAAGAGCCCCATTTGACAGAAAATTTGAACTTTGGCAAGTAATCTACTTTATGCCCACTTGGAAATACTTACTTGGTTACAACCACTTGTCCATTCAGTTTGTGGAAGCAGATTAAGCCGCAAAGCTGCCAATATGTTTCCATATTCAACTCTTTGTCTACAGGATGGAAAGGAAATCAAAGTACTTGGGAATTAAAAACCTCTTTGATTCCAGACTTCAAGTGTATTGCTCAATTTGGAACTGGCAAGGGACACAGAGGGACAAAAAAGTGAATGTGGAAAACGGATGTTCTAATTTTCCTTCTAGTTCAGATGGAGGCATTTAAAAGAGTCCTGCTTCTAGATCTCTAGAATAGCCAGGGCAGTATGATGACCAGGCATTAGCGGGAAATGTAGGGAATGCTTCTGCTCTGACCCTTAAGTTTTTTTTTTTTATTGAAGTAGGGTTGCTTTACAATGTTATATTAATTTCAGTTGTACAACATAGTGATTCAAAATTTTTATAGATTATACTCCATTTAAAGTTATTATGAAATATTGGCCATATTCCTTGTACTGTAAAATGTATCCTTGTAGCTTACTTATTTTATACATAGTAGTTTTTATCTTTTAATCCCCTACCCCTGTCTTCCCTCTACTACCCCTATCCTGCTTCTCCTCCCTTCCATTTCGCCACTGGTAACCACTAGTTTTTTCCCTATATCTGTGAGCCTGTTTCTGTTTTGTTATATTCACTCATTTGTTTTATATTTTAGATTTTACATATAGGTGATAACATACCATATTTGTCCTTCTCTGACTTATTTAACTCAGCATAATACCCTCCAGGTCCATCTATGTTGTCACAAATGGCCAAATTTCACTCTATTTTATGGCTGAGTAATATTCCATTGTATGTGTATATATATCCCATATATATATATACACACACCACTTCTTTATCCATTAGTCTGTTGATGGACACGTAGGTTGCTTCCATATTTTGTAAATAATGTTTATTTACATTGTAAATAATGCTGCTGTGAACATGGGGGTGCATGTATCTTTTCGAATTAGTGTTTTGATATTCTTTGGCTATATACCCAGAAGTGGAATTACTGGATCATGTGGCATGTGGTAGTTCTATTTTTAGTTTTTGAGGAAACTCCATACTGTTTTCCATAGTGGCTTCACCAATTTACATTCCCACAGTCTACAAGGGTTCCCGTTTCTCCACAGCCTTGCCAATATTTATTATTTGTGGTCTTTTCATGATAGCCATTCTGACAGGTGTGAGGTGAAATCTCATTGTGGGTTTGATTTGCATTTCCCTCATGATTAGCAATGTTGAGCATCTTTTCATGTGTCTGTTGGCCATCTGCGTTTCTCTTTGGAAGAATATCTATTCAGGTCTTCTGCCCATTTTTTAATTGGGGTGTTTGTTTTTCAATGCTGAGTTGTATGAGGTATTTATATATTTTGGATATTAACCCATTGTTGATCACATCATTTGCAAATATTTCTCCCATTCAGCAGGTTGTCTTTTCATTTTGTTGATGATTTTCTTTGCTGTGAAAAAGCTTTTAAGTTTAGTTAGGTTCCATTTGTTTATTTTTGCTTTTATTTCCTTTGCTTTAGGAGACAGATCGCAAAAAATGTTGCTACGATTTATGTCAAAGTGTGTTCTGCCTATGTTTTCCTCTAGGAGTTTTGTAGTATCTGGTCTTACATTTAGGTTCTTAATCCATTTTAAATTTATTTTTGTATATGGTGTGAGAAAGTGTTCTGATTTCATCCTTTTACATGTAGCTGTCCAGTTTTCCCAGCACCGCTTATTGAAGAGACTGTCTTTTCGCCATTGTATATTCTCGCCTCCTTTGTCATAGATTAATTGACCATAAGTGTGTGGGTTTATTTCTGAGCTCTCTTGTCTGTTCCATTGATCTGTGTGTCTGTTTTTGTGCCACTACTATACTGTTTTGATTACTGTAGCTTTGTAGTGTAGTCCTAGGTCAGGGAGCATGATTCTTTCAAGCGCTGTTCTTCTTTCTCAAGATTGTTTTGGCTATTTGGGGTCTTTTGTGTTTCCATACAAATTTTAGAATTATTTGTTCTAGTTCTGTGAAAAATGCCATAGATATTGTGTAGGGATTGCATTGAATCTGCAGATTGCTTTGGGTAATGTGGTCATTTTAACAGTGTTAATACTTTCAGTCCATGAACATGGCATATTTTTCCATCAGTTTGTGTCATCTTCAATACAGGGCTTTTACCTCTTTAGTTAGATTCATTCCTAGGTATTTTATTCTTTTTGAAGCAATGGTAAATGGGATTGGTTCTAGTGTATAGAAATTCAACAGATTTCTGTATATTACTTTTGTGTCCTGAAAATTTACTAATTCGTTGATGAGCTCTAGTAGTTTCCTGGTGGCGTTTTGAGGATTTTCTGTGTATGAGCTGTTTATATATCATGTCATCAGCAAACAGTGCCAGTTTTACTTCTTTCTTTCCAATTTCAATTCTTTTGATTTCTTTTCCTTGTCTGATTGCTGTGGCTAGGACTTCCAGTACTATGTAAAATAGAAGTGGTGAGAGTGGGCATTCTTTTCTTGTTTCTGATCTTGGGGGAAATGCTTTCAGCTTTTCTCCATTGAGTATGATGTTAACTGTGGGTTTATCATACATGGCATTTATTATATTGAAGTAGGTTCCCTCTATACCCACTTTACTTAGAGTTTTTAGTCATAAATGGATGTTGAATTTTGTCAAAAGTTTTTTCTGTATCTATTGAGATAACATATGGTTTTTATTCTTTAATTTGTTAATGTGGTGTATCACATTGATTGATGTGCAGATATTGAACCATCCTTACATCCCTGGGATAAATTTCACTTGATCACGGTGTATGATCCTTCTAATGTATTGTTGAATTCGGTTTGCTAATAATTTGATGCTAATTTTTCACATTTTTGATCATTAGTGATATTGGCCTGTAATTTCTTGTTTTGTGATATCTTTATCTGGTTTTGGTGTCAGGGTGTTGCTAGCCTTGTAGAATGAGTTCAGAAGGGTGCCTTCTGCTGCAGCTTTTGTGAATAATTTGAGAAGAATAGATATTAATTCTTCTCTAAATGTTTGGTAGAATTCGTCTGTGAAGCCATCTGGCTCTGGACTTTTGTTTGTTGGGAGTTTTTTTTTTAATTACTATTTCAAACTCATTACAGGTAATTCGTCTATTTATATTTTCTAGTTCTTCCTGGTTCAATCTTGGGAGATTGTCCATTTCTATGAATTTGTCCATTTTTTTTTTTTCAGGTTGTTCATTTTGAGTACAAAGTTCATAGTAATCTCTTATGATCCTTTGTATTTCTGTGGTGTTGGTTGTTCCTTTTCCTTTTTCATTCCTGATTTTATTGATTTTGGCCCTCTCTCTTCTCTTTCTTTCCTAATGAGTCTGGCTAAAGGTTTATCAATTTTATTTACCTTTTCAAAGAACCAGATCTTAGTTTCTTTGCTCTTTTCTGTTGTTTATTTTATTCTCTATTTCTTTCGTTTCTTCTCTGATTTTTGTGATTTCATTCTTTTAACTAACTTTGGGTTTTGTTTGTTCTTTGTCTAGTTGCTTTAGGTGTAAAGTGAGTTTTTTTGTTGTTGTTGAGATATTCTTGTTTCCTTAGGTAAGGTAAGCTCGAATCACTGTAAACTTTTTTCTTAGAACTGATTTTGCTCCAATCCCATAGATTTTGGATAATTGTGTTTTCATTTTTAGTTGTCTCCATGTTTTTTTTGACTTCTTTGATTTCTTCAGTGATCCATTGGTTGTTTAGTGGCATATTGTTTAGCTTCCATGTGTTTGTGTTTTATGCAGTTTTTTTCTTATAGTTGATTTCTAATCTCATAGTGTTGTGGTCAGAAAAGATGTTTGATATAATTTCAATTTTCGGGAGGGTGGGAAGGAAGGGAGATGCAAGAGAGAAGAGATATGGGGATGTATGTATATGTATAACTGATTCACTTTGTTATAAAGCAGAAACTAACACACCATTGTAAAGCAATTATACTCCAATAAAGATGTTAAAAAATACAAAATAAAAATAATTTCAATTTTCTTAAATTTACTGAGACATTTTTTGTGGCTAGCATGTGATCTATCCTGGATAATGTTGTGTGTGCAATTTAAAAGACTGTGTATTCTGCTGCTTTTTTCCTGTCTGGATAATCTGTCCATTGATATAAGTGGGGTATTAAAGTACCCTACTAGTATTGCGTTACTGTCAATTTCTCCCTTTATGTCTATTAATATTTGCTTTATGTGTTTAGGTGCTCCTATGTTGGGTGCACATGTACTTACAATTGTTATGTCTTCCTTTTGGATTGATCCCTTGATCACTATGTAATATCCTTTGTTTTAAAGTCTATTACATCCTTTGTTTTAAAGTCTGTTTTGTCTGATATAAGTATTGCTACCCCAGCTTTCTTTTCATCTCCATTTTCATGGAATGCCTGTTTCCGTCCCCTCTCTTTCCTTCTGTGTGTGTCTTTAGATCTGAAGTGGGTCTCTTATAGGCAGTATGTAGATGGGTCATGTTTTTGTATCCATTCAGCTACTGTACTTCTTTTGATTGGAGCATTAAGTCCATTTACATTTAAGGTAATTATTGGTAAGTATGTAATTATTGTCATTTTGTTAATTGTCTTTGGCTTGTTTTTGTAGTTCTTTGTTCCTTTCTTTTCTTGTGATTTGATGACTCTTTAGTGTTCTGTTTGTATTCCTTTCTCTTTTGTATGTGTGTATCTATTATAAATTTTTAGTTTGTGGTTGCTATGAGGTTCATATAGCAATCTCTCTCTCTGTCTCTCTGGATCTAGTATTGGCCTCTTCTTAGTGGGTAGGGCTGTTTTCTGACACAGCGGGCTTTGGGTTCTGGGGTGTGCTAAAGCCGGTACTGGCCCACTGGTGAGTGGGATTGGATCCCAGTGTGGCTGAGGGGTCCAAGGGGTCTTGGATCTGATGTTGGCCTCTGGTAGTGGGAATAGATCCTGAGGTAGCTGCCTTTGAAGCCCAAGTTGTCCCAGAACTGGTGTCTGCCTGCTGGAGGGAAGAATTGGGGCCCAGGGGATCGCAGGGCTGGGCCTACCCACTGGTGGGCAGAGCCAGGTCCTGGGGTCTATGACTGCAGGGCCCAGGGTGCTCAGAGCTGGTGTCAGACTGCTCATGGGTAGGGCTGGTGCCAGCCTGCTGGTGGGTGCGCTGTGTTCTTCTATGACAGGTTGCTGGTCTACAGTGATCTTGGGGCTGGTGTCTACCTGTGATCAGTAGGGCCATGGCCTAAGGGGTCCTGGGGATGGTGCCTGCCCACTGGTGTGTGAAGTTAGTCCCAGAGCTGGGGCTGGCCCTCTGGTCAGCAGAGCCGGGTCCCAGAGTTGGTGTGTCTGCATGCTGGTGGGTGGGGCTGGAGTGCAGGGGGTCTTGGGGCTGGTGCCTGCTCACCAGTGGGCAGAGCTGAGTCCCAGAGTCTCTGGCTGCAGGGCCGTGGGTGTCTCGGGGCGAGTGTGGTGTACTGGTATGTGGGGCCTGGTCCTGGGCCCTCTGGTGGACAAGGGTGTGTCCTGGGGTGGCTGTTGGCTCAGAGGGTCTTAAGGCAACCTGCCTGCTGGTGGGTGGGGCTTTGTCCCCACCTGGCTAGTTGGTTGGCCTGAGGCATGCTGGTACCTGTGCCGATAAGCTGGTAGGTGGAGGTGGGTCCCAGTGGTGATGAACTAGATGGAGCAACTCCAAAATGGCTCTTGCCAGCAACAGTGTCCACGGTAGAACAAACTCCTCCAAATGGCTGCCATTAGTGTCTGTGTCCCAAGGGTGATCTCCTGTAGCTTCCTGCCTCTTCAGGAAGCTCTCAAAGATCAGCAAGTAGATCTGATCCAGGGTCTTTCAAATTACTGCTTCTGCCCTGGCTGCTGGAGCATGTGAGATTTTGTGTGTGCCCTGTTAAGAGTGGAGTTTCTGTTTCCCACAGCCCTCTGGCTCTCTGGAAAGTAAGCCCCACTGGCCTTCAAAGCCAGATGTTCTGGGGGCCCATCTTCCCAACTCAGGACGCCTGGGCTGGGGAGCCCGATGTGAAGCTTGGACCCATTGCTCCCTGGGGAGAACCTCAGTTGTAATTATCTTCCTGTTTGTGGGTCACCCACCCGGAGGTATGGGGTCTTGACTCTACCTTGACTCTGTCCCTCCTACCCATCTCGATATTGTTCTTTCTTTATATCTTTAGTTGTAGAAGATCTTTTCTGCTAGTCTTCCAGTCTTTCTCATCAATAGTTGCTCTGTAAATAGCTGTAATTTTGGTGTGCCCATGGGAGGAGGTAAGCTCAGGGTCTTTCTACTCTGCCATCTTGGCTCAGTCTCCTTTCTTACCTTTTAATCTATGTTCTTAGGTAGTTTTGTAGTATGGGTATATTTATTTGTTTATATTATTATTACATAGTAAAAATATATTTAGTGTATACACACACACACATATATATATATAAACTAAAAATGCAACTGTAGAAAAAGGAGGCCATTCTGCAATTTCTCAAGGAAACAAGTTTGAGAAACATGTTAAAATGAAGGTATAGGAGAATTACTCTGTGTGTGTGTTTGTGTATTCTTACTTGCTTTTTTTTTTTAATTTGTTTGCTTCCCTCAGGAACGTGTTTTAACAGATGTTGTAGCAGGTTGATAGTAAATGATCTTTCAACCTAGAACGAAAATGAAACAGGTACCTCTAATCAAATAAACTCTTAATAGCCTCTGGTCAGTGAGAAAATTCAATTATCTAGTTAAGTTTAAAAATCAATAGTGGCCACTCCAAATTTGACTATAGTTATAAACCAACAAACTTGAACACATTCTCAAGATCAGAAATTCTTTCGGTCTAACATAAATATGTCAGAATCTGGGGAAAAAAATGAATCAAAACCTCAAAGAGAATTAGGATGTTTTATGGTAGGTACATAAAGCTTACTCAGAAAATATAATGACAAAGTTACCAAATACCAGTAACAAAAGATTACAGCTATTCAGTAATTTGGATTCAATATTCTTATACTTATGAATGATATATTTGTTTTGTATTTGCCTGTTTTATCCAATGCATGTCATTCAGTGGAATCATCCCCAGCATTAGCAACTCCATTGTTTAAAGGCCTTGCCATCTAAGATTCTCAGAGCCAGAGGCCTCAAGAGGCCGTGCTGTTGTTCAGTGGTTAAAAACTCCAATTTTGCCATCAGACACATGCATGTCCAAACTCTGACTCAGTACCCTTTTCTTTCAGAACCTCAGTTTTATTATTTTTGCAATGGGGCTATTCATAGTGTATACTTCATATTAGTATTTAATTATCCTTTATGATAATTATCCTTATAGGATACTTAAAAGATTATAGGATAACTAAAACATTGCAGCTAATGTATGTAGTGCCAAAACAGAGCAACCGTTGAATATTCCTATTATAGTATAATATATAATAGCTAAATAATATAGCTACTATGACTCCATGTTTTGGTTTGGACTGCTTAAGTCATTTGTTAGACTAACACTGAGGTCATAGCTTTATAATGATTCATATATAAAGTCCACATATTTTTATGATGCATCTATAATATGTGAGTTACTCTGCTGGCTTTTAAAAAATAGGAAAATAAATATAATATCACTTTTCTTAAGTAGCTTATAGTCAAGCAGGGAATACAGTGGCTGCTCACAGGTAACTGTAAATTTGTGATGGGCAAAATTACGTAAGAAAACAATTCTCTGGTAGTAAGAAGAAAAGGGAGATACCTCTGACTTAGTGGGAAGTGATCAATAAACTATAGTTATTATATTTAAAATAGTTATTGCTAACTCTAAATACAAAGCACTCTTGCAGAGCCAAATAAATAGGTCTTTAAAAATATAGGGGTATCACAAAATGAATTATTAAATCTATTAGCAGCATTCACATGAAATTTTTGTTAAAAATAAATAGAAAGGAAAGTAGAAGAAAAACTATTATAAAAAGTTAAGACTGAATGACTATAATGTGCGTAAGGCAAGTAGACCTCATTGAGAAGAAATCTATGGCTGATTAAAATATGAGCTATCCCATTAATCACACAATACATTAGATAATAAGTTTTGGTTGTTAACTTGATATGCACCATTGAACATGGAGAAAAATATCACATAGGCAGGCAAGTGCACTAACGTATGACAGTGTAATAGCTTGTGGATATTTCTTTTTGTAAATATGTCTACAGTTTTTCTAGTGTCTTACTGAACTGTGCTGTAAAATAAGGTTGTTCTTTAAGCCATAGAGATTAATGCTGCAGATTTTTCAACACTGGCAAAAAATTATGCATTTGAATAGAAGAAAGGGTGAGATAGAAATTAACATTTTTCATTCAGAATGTGTCATTCTAATATTTCATTCAGTTTTGTAAGGGAGCTCTGAAGATGTTCGATTAAAAAAAAATGTTTTGAAAAAAGAAAAACCAGTGACATATTCTACTGACAGGTAATTATGTGAACTAATTTCAAGACCAGTTTAAACCATGATCAAGGTTATTTAGCTGTCTGTGCTGTAGGGATCTAGTGAGCCTACCCTGAAAATTTGCTAATAGCACAAATAGGAAAGAATAGAAAAAGTGCTACGTTCTATAGGCCAAGTAATAGTTTTTACAGAAAATCACGACAGATTTCTTTTAACTTTGCTTTAGTGATATGAAAATTTAACACTTAATTGACTGTTAAACATAATTTTGAATAGGTCTCTTGTTTCCATCTTGCTTGATAAAGTAACATATATTCAGCAACTTATACCAAAGTTTCACTGCGATTATTATATTTGCCTCTGCTGTTCAGTAATGTCAGCCACTAGCCACGTGTGGCTATTGAGTACTTGAAACGCGGCTAGTCTGAATTGATAGAGACTATAAGTATCAAATATACAGATTTCAATGCTTTAAGTAAAAAATAAAAGATGGTACAGTATCTCATTGGGATATTTAAGGTTTAATAAAAATGTATCAATTATACTTGTTTTTTACTCTTTTAATATGGAGGCAAGACAATTTAAAATTACATATGTGATTTGCATTTATGGATTGCATTGTATGTCTGTTGGTTAGTGCTGTTCTATGGGACCCATGAAGTAAACCACTGATAAAGGAAATAAAATTCTGAACAAAGAATCTTGACTTCTTCGGAACTGTATTAAAATGGCTCACATTCTGATCATAAAACTTGTTGTTTTAAGTTGTACGTAAATGGTTGTATATAAACCATGTGGACGCTGTAACCATACTCATATAGATATTGTAATTACAGAGGAAACTCTTCCCCTTGATAGTCTGAAAGTTTCTGGAAAATTCATTTTCTCAGTGAAGATTTTTAATTGGCATCAATCCAAATCAATTATACAAGAATCTTTGCCCAAGCCCTTCTTTTCACCCCTGCAAAAACAAGACAAAACAAAACAGTCCTCCCTCTCCCACAAAAAGGTCATATAAACCATCTGCTTGATTTCTTTTTTTAAGGTATGTATTTGTCAACAACAGGATCAGTAAGAGGGGAAAAAGCCCCAAATGCAGTTATAAGCAAGAGCAACGTAACAGGTGACTCTGGGGATTTATTGCTTTGGGGTACTACAATAGTCTGCCTTTGAGTTGATAAGTTAATAAATCAATCTTTATTGCCTGAAAGAATTTATGTGTATTCCGAAGTAAGCCATTTATGTTTTCATTTGCATTTTCTAAGATTAGTCCTTCATTTATATTTTTAAAATACTGTGCCTCTTCCAGGAATTATCTCCAGGTAAATTCAGAATGCGGTACTTATTCCCCAAGGCAGGGAGCCATCATATACCAGGGGTCACCATCAGATGGGGATATATTCCAAAGTGTTTTCTTCTGTATGTGTGTGTATGTTGGGGGTGCTTGTTACCTGAAAATGTCTGTGAAAGGTGTCTGTAAGGGCCACCATTGGGCTTTTGTGTGTGGGCCAGATCTGAGGTTTGATCCTTAAAGACCTGGAAAAAATATCCAACTTTTGAAAGTCTTAAGCAGAAACAGTTTGTGGATTCTAAACCTGTGCTCGCCAACATGGTTGCCACTTGCCACGTGCGGATTGTAACTAATGTGACTTGGAATATAACTAATGTGACTGAGAAACCGAACTTTTAATTTTATTTAACTTTAAGGTAAATTTAAAAGCTGACACTAGATTGAGTGATTGGAAGACTTTTAAGCATGCTTGGAACAACTTTGGGTTTCCTTTTTCAGCTGTAAACTTTATGATATGTAAATGCAAATCAGGTATTTCCAATTAAAAAGTTTCAAATTGAGATGTGCTGAAGGTATAAAATACCAGCCAAGTTTTGAAGGCTTAGTTTCTAAATGAATAATTAAAATAGCTCAGTAATAATTTTATACAGGTTACACATTGAAGTGATATCAGTTTGGATATTTGGGTTGGAATGTATTATTAAAGTTAATTTCACCTGTTTTTAAACTTTTTCTTAATGTGGCTACTAGGAAATTTAAAATTATGTATGTGCTTTGCATTATATTTCTATTAGATAGTGCTGTCTAAAACAAAGAGCAAAACACATGGGAATACACTTGAGATACTGAGATTATAAACGGGATAGGGCAACAAAAGTGAAAAACTAATGACAAGGTAGTAAGGGTCAGTGACAAATAAAAGAGAAGCAGGTCCTTAGCTGACCTTAGTGTTAGCAGATGAGTAGTGTGTAATGCCTGACCTGGCTCGTGGCTTAGAATTGAAAACATGACTCTTCAGATTTTTGTACCTTATAATCAATGATAAATAGGGTGTTTCTTTTAATAATAATAATTATAATACCAGTTTTATTTTTAAAAAACGTCACTGCATTCCATCTCCTTTTAGTCTCCCTTATGGTACTGAGTACATTACATAGAGTCATTGAAAGGATTTTGCCCCAATAAGCCTTTGAAACGAAATATACCAGAATTACAGGACAAGAAAAAAGAATGTTAAACCAAATTTCATTTCCAAGGGAAGAAATTTAAGGAAATAGTCACTCGGGCTACTTTGTTATGTAAAAATCTATCTCATAAACTAAATACTGGATTAAATTAATTCTTTGGACAGTTTGGAACAAATTGTAATACACCATGTTTGCTTTGGAAGTCCTATGGCCCTCAAGTTTAAGTCAAGTAGCCCTTCTCCCTACATAAGTAAGATGCAAGGTCACTGTAGAATAATCAGAAACACCAACAAGCAAAAATAAGAAAATAATAATCACTGGTAACCTACACCACCCAGAGATAATGACTGTAAATTTCCCTTGCATTTTCTTTCAAGGAAATGCAGTCGGTTTTTATACAAGGTTCTGTATGTCTTAATAAGCATTGCATCACAAACTCTGTGTTTAATATTTTTCAGCCTTTCCTTTGAACTCTCTTTGGACTGTTTTTATAGCCCAGACTGAGGTTATCAGTTATAGAAACAGCAACTTAATAAATGATGTCTTGTTGGCTTGAAAGTATTATTCACATAGATTTCCAAAGTGCCAAAGATAAAACCAGGATGTGTTTTATTCACTAGAAAATCTTGTTGAACATTTTCTGGCACTGTTAGTAAGATAAAGAGAATGTGGATGAAAGAGAAAACATGAATTCTGAACCTGAAGAGCCTGTGCTTATTAGTACTTTCAGCAGAAATTGTGAAGGGCCACCTCATCAGGCAGACTGATGAAGCCTTGTTAGGTAGGGGCTTGAGAGGAATGCCTCACAGAAAGCCCTGTAATGGTCCAGTGGATGCTTGACAAACATACATATCTGCCAGTGCTGCCCTTTAATTGGAAGGTGTTTGTATTTGTTTCCTATTTTAGAGGAAGATGTGCAAGCACATGTAATATTACATGGCAGTTTTAGTAGTGCTCGATCTGGGAATGCAAACCGGAGAACCTGAAGTTAGGCAAGTTCTTTGAGATGAAGTGGAGTGCAAAGTGTCCTTCTTCCATTCCTCACATATTTCCTTCCATTCTCCAACTTTACTCTCACTCTGTCCTTTTACTTAGTCTTGCTATTCAGTCTATTTTTAGGTGAGTTGAAAAATAAAAACATGCATCTTGAAGTTAGGAAAATGCTCAGGGTAATGTTCCAGAACCTTCTGTGTTTATTAATATTAATACCATTAGGTACTTAAATACTGACATCTCTACTGCGCCTTACCCATCTCCCACCTTATCCCTGTTATCAGGGTGACTCAGGGGAATATGCGGGAGTTTCCTGATCTTTGAGATAATTTCTCAATTTAGATCAATGCCAAAAGTCATGAGAACTATTAGAAGGTTTGAGGTTTCTTCAGATCTGGTCCAATTGGCAAGCTGATGGGACAAAGCCAACCCAGCTCCCCTGAGGTGTAAGTGGAGCTGCTGAGAACTTCCCATAGATGCCCTTGAGCTAGGTTTCACCCTAAGAACCTGTGCACTGGATTTGGGAACTTGGTACTTACTCTAACTCTGACCTACGCTGCATGGAATGTGTTAGCTCCAAACAATGTTAAGGTAGCCCTTATTCCATGGCAGTGTTGGCCATCCAGCTGCAAGGGATTTTAAAGATGAACTGAGGCTACGGTGGACAATATGACAAAGTATATGTGGGAGTGTCAAGAATACCTAGGGTATACTTGATTCCAAACAACAGCGTTCATCAATGCTCTCATTTACATATTTAGATTTCCATTTAACTACTATTTATTTTTTAGTACCAGGTATTGCAATGATCTCTATGGACAGACAGACATGATTTCTGACCTCTTGGAATCAGACATTAATTCATAGTTATATGAAATCCCTTGATTAGGTGACATTGAAGCTGATGCAGTTTTGTGGTACATTGCTGGATGCTGGGAATATGAAGATACGCATAGCATAGTCCCTGCCCCTGAGGATTTCATGTCTAGGAAAGAGACATGCAAACCTATAATTACTGTCCTCTGTGAAAAGTGCTTTAGAGAAGCAAATGAATTGTAATGGATCCTGAAGGTTGTGGGTGATTAATGCTGTCTGACCATCTCAGGAAAGGCTTTATGAGATGACTTTAGATGTGGGTTTTGAAGGCTGAGGAAGGACTACCAGGCAATCAAGAAAACATAGCAAGTAATGGCTAGGAGGAAGAAAAGGCCAAGTATGTTTGGCAAACCCTAAGTAGAGAAGGAGGCCTAGGAAGGCATTTGGCCAAAGGTGAGATTACATAGTGTGGAATGGTAAAATTTAAGCAGTGTAAAATGTTGTATGGAAGAGTTTACACTTCACTTTTAGGAGTGGAGGCGTCATTGGAGTACTTTACTTAGGAGTTAGAAATCAATTTGTGTTTTTAGACTGATCATTCTGAGTGCAAAAGGAAGGATGGCTTTGGCTTCTGGAGAGGCCGGGCCCAGGGAGGCTGATTAGAAGGCCACTGCAATCAGCCCTGAGACGGGAGAGAAGGACTTCAATTGTGGCAGTAGCCATGGAGATTTAAGAGATATTTAGGAGTGAAAATCAATGCTAATTGAAGAGACTGGCTAGGATAGATGAAGGAGAGAGAGGATTCCAGAATACATTGAGACTTCTACCTTCTGGGTAATTTATGGTATCCACGGAGCCAGTGCTGGCTAGTGGGGTTTGAATCCTGGCTCCACCACTTACCAAGTAACCACTTGGAAGAAGTCACTTAATCTTGCCGAGCTTCATCTATACAAAAATGATTTAAAATAATTTTGTGGAATCTATGGGAAGATAATTATGAAAATGCTCAGTAAAGTGCCTTGTCTGTAATCTACATTCAACATATATTTTCTTCATGAGGACTGAAGGACACTCTGGGTAAGGATGAATTGTATAAAATTAGAAATGGTTCAAGATAATGAGTTCAGTTTTAGGCATGCTGAGTTTAAAATTGGTATTTTATGTCTAGATGGATATATCCGGTATGTATTCAGAAACAGAGGTGGAGGACTTGGGGTGTGCAAATAAAAGTCTAAGAATTTGGAGATACAATTACTAGGTGATAGTTAAAATCTCCTGAGTGGATGAGATTCCACCAGCTATGGAGTAGCTAGCAGAAAAAATTTGAAGTCAATTCTCTGGTGTTCAATTTCTAAGTAAGCAGGCAGAGGAGGAAGAGCCCCCCCAAAAGCAGCTAAAACATGGTGTAAAAATTCAAACAAAACCTTGAAAATAACAAAACCTGCCAAGTACAAGAGGGGTACTTCAAGAAGGAAACCATTAGCACTCTGATAAGTCTTAGAACTGACAAGTAATTTGAGGAATAAAGAGAACTCTTTGAATATAACAACTAAGAGATCAGTGACAGCCTTAGAGGAATTTCCAATTGGTGGTGAGGAGCAGAATGCAGATTGTGGCGAAATGAGGGGAGAACAGTAATGAAGAAATAGTCATGAGCTATAGAGTGTTTTTTTAAGAAGTTTGGCAGGGAGGTCTGGGGTGGTAGTTCGAAGTGGATAAAGGATGAAGAAAAGAGGCTTTAATTTATAGTGACACTAAGAGTAAAGACCTAGTATTGAGGAAGAGAAAGGAGACAAATGATGGGAGATAAATAATGAAGGAATGTTCTAGAAGAGGCTGCAGGTCAGGAAGTATAAATCATAAAGCATTTGCCTCAGGTGGAAGAAGGTACAACCTCCGTTTGAGTCAGGATGTAAGGGAATGAAGTTAGAGAGACTATTAATAATTGGAAATTAAGAAGCTTCCAGTGTTAAACCAGCTGTTGTTTTATCCTGTTAGTTAGCTTTTATTTTTTATGTTCTAATAATTTATGTTTTGAGTACCTTAATTAGATTGACTAGCACCTTCTAATGTTACCCTAGATAAAATAAATTATTAAATTTTCATTCAGTAAAAGCTAAGTGGAACCTCACCTCTGACCTCTTTTTCCTGAAAAAAAAAAAAAAAAAAAAAAAACCTTAGAAAATACTGATTCTTAATAAAGTAACCCCAAGAGTGATGGGAGGTCAGAAATTGCACCAACTATGCCAGGTTCACAGACTCAGAGAAATATGTTCCCCTAATGATTGATTTGTATATCCTAGGGAAATGCTAGAAATAAACTCATGCAGGGTTGACATCGGGACATTGGAATATATGTTAGTTCTTAAAATATACTTGTTCCAGTAATAAAATGATTTGTATTGTTTCACTAAGCTATAAATGAGGTTTGGGTTGAGGATTTGCTTGTTGGAAAAGTGTTTTTACATATTTTTTTTTTTTAATATTAACTGTTAGCTCAAGCTTAAATTAGGATTGTAAGCAATTAATTTTGTATTTGACATTTGAAAATATAAGTACCACATGACCTTTCCTAGTAGATGAACATAGAGTTTCATTAGGTAATCTTCACGTTATTGTACTGTAAACACATAGAAACACAAAACAACCAGCCCCTCCTCGTGTTGGTGATTCTGGAAATGATAACGATCAGACTCTGCAGTTGCAGTAAATTGTGCAGATGGAAGGGTCACAACTTTGAAACACATATTCAAAGCTGATGGGAATTCAGCCCAAAGGCAGCATCTCAAATAAAGGTTTTCCAAGGAGTAAGACTATACAAAACAGGTTGGATTTTTAGGTATCTTAATATTGTAAGTATCTTAATATTATAGATATCTTAATAACATATAATATTGCTGGCTGCTCCTCTCAGCCCACTTAGAGTTATATTTTAATTTTACTATCATGTGGGGATCTTTAGTATCCTATCCTTGGTCTTCATCACTTCTTCTCTACCTTTTCACCTGGATGATCTTCTTAGTCATATTTTCAGGTTCACTAGTTATTCTGTTCAAGTGTTGTTTTGAAATATGTTTCATTAGCTTTGATCTTCTTGCTATATTCATATATGTAAATTCAAACACTGAATGGATGTCTGTTTTTGACACCCAACAAAATTGATACTTAGTATTTTCAAAACTGAAATTGGGCTCTTTCCATCAAAACCTCTTGTTCTCCTGTATTCCTTGCTTTAGTGAAGGAAACAAGCAAGCACCATGTGCCTAAGGTGGGAAGAAATCATAGTTTCACCATTCAGGTAAAAATCAAAGTCAGCATGTTCTGTCTCATTTCAGGTTTTTCCTTAAGCATGGCATTTGTTTTCAGTAGTGCTCATACCATTTTTAAATTTCTTTAAAGAACATTGGCAACGTGGGTTATTTTTTCTTCCTATGTCAGTATTGGTAATTTGTACTTCTAATAAAAATATCCTTTCATCCAAGTTTTAAATGTTATAGTTGTTTAAAAGAGTCTCTTAAGATAAAAATAAATTCTATCTGTAGTTTTGATCCTTTTATGTCTACCTTTTTAATGTATCTTTAAAAATTTTTGTTCTCTGTGGATGAAGACTTGTATTAGCATCTGGTGTTATCTCTTTATTTTTTGCTTTACATTTCATTAAGATACAATCTAATTTTCCCTCTTTGTACATGTTTTGAGTTTACTTTGTTCTTTTCCTAGCTATTTAGAATGCCCTATTCAATATTATTATATTTTTTGATCTTTATGATATATGATGAATAGAAGGTTATAGTCTCAAATGCATATAATTAGCTACTCTTCACAACACTTGATAGGTAATGTTTTGTGATTGCTATTGTTATGTGTTCAACTTGACTGAGCTAAGGGAAGCCCAGAGAGCTGGCAAAATATTGTTTCTGGGTTTCCCTGTAAGGGTAATTTTGGAAGAGATTAACATTTGAATCAGTAGACTGAGTAAAAAATATCTGCTCTCACCAATGTGCGTGGGCATCATCCAATCCATTGAGGGCCCCGATAGAACAAAAAGGTGGAGGAAAAGCACATATTCTCTCCCTCTGTCTTTCTCCTTCTCTCTCTCTCTCTCTCTCTCTCTCTCTCTCTCTCATGGTCAACAGACTGTGACTCTAGGACTCATAGCAGGTAGATCCCCCTGATTCTCAGGCCTTCAGACTCTTAAGTGAATTATGTCACTGGCTTTCCTGGTTCTCCAGCTTGCAGGCTGCATATGATGGCATATTTCAGTCTCCATAATAGTGTGAGCCAATTCCTGTAATAAATCTCCTCTTACATATCTATCTTATTAGTTCTGTTCCTCTGAAGAACCCAGACTAATACAGATTTTGGAGTTGAGAGTAGTTCTAGAGGAATATAGTTTTAAGGACGAGTTTTCAGAATTGGTTTTGGGCTTTTTGAATTGGCTCCCTAGTCCTATTACATTTAAAGTTGCTGATGACTTACTGCCAGTAGTAAAGAGAGCACTGACAGTCCTCAGCATGAACTGTTTTATAGAGTTATATAAAACATCTCCATTGGATACTCCTAATCAACGACTTATGAGAAGCAAGTTAGGTGATTCTTTGTATGATACTTTCCAACATTTTTCGAAAACTAAGTAATGTGATGATGTTGATTGGTTGCTCCTCTTTTTCTGGACAAAATGCTAAAAGGATGAGCTCTGGGATTCAAATTCTCAGCTCAAACCCCACATATGTGACCTATGAGCTCCTAGGTGTGCTCTGAGGAAGAGCCTTATCTCCTATAGCTCCTATAGTTGAAATTGCTGAAAATAAAACACAGGACCTTATCCTGTTATTGGCTGAATTACAATTCAAGTAGAATCCCAGCCTTGTAAGGTGTCTATTGCTAAAGTGAGGGCATTGATTAGGGAAGAATAGGATCCTGTAAGTTGGGATGGGGTATGTGGGCAGACTCTGATGAAGCACATATAATAATTTTCACTTCAGATATTCCAGTTCTGAACATTATCTCTTACACATGGGAGAATCAATAAGTAGATATTTATTGCACAGATGTTTATTGCAGCATTATTTATACTGACTAAAAAACCTAATGAAGAGAATACCCAAAATAGAGGAATGTTAGAATAATTATGGTACGATGCTATTGTGTGCAACCGCTGAAAAGAGTGACTAGATGTTGATACCAGTTGGCTTAATTTCCACAGAGTATTTAAGTGTGAAATCAACATGCATTAGTGTGCGTAATTTTTAATAGCAAAAAATTACATGTGTAAATGTATTTGTATGTATGTATGTGTATCTGTTTACTTATAACCATTTAGGTTTGGATAAAATAATGAAAGACATATCCTTGTCAACCTAGGTTTTCTAGAAGAGAGTGATGAGAATGAAATACAAGAGTAGTGGGGAGGGGACAATAAGCCAATATGACAAGAAATTTAAAAGGCTGCACTAAAGCAAACAAAGAGACACAAAAACACACAAAATCTAGCAAGTATGTTATCGTATTTATATAATTATCTATAATGAAAAATAAGACAATATAAAAACAGTAATTTATAAAGACCATGAAAGAAGTTAGTATGTCTCAAGAATTTTTTGGTAAGGTGAGCCTTAAATCATTGGGAAATGATGGGTGCCAACAACACGATTATTATTATTATTTTTTTTTAATATTTTTTTTTTTTAAATTTAATTAATTAATTTATTTTATGGCTGTGTTGGGTCTTCGTTTCTGTGCGAGGGCTTTCTCTAGTTGCGGCGAGCGGGGGCCACTCTTCATCGCAGTGCGCGGGCTTCTCACTATCGTGGCCTCTCCTGTTGCGGAGCACAGGCTCCAGATGTGCAGGCTCAGTAGTTGTGGCTCACGGGCCTAGTTGCTCCGCGGCATGTGGGATCTTCCCAGACCAGGGCTCGAACCCGTGTCCCCTGCATTAGCAGGCAGATTCTCAACCACTGCACCACCAGGGAAGCCCAACACGATTGTTTTTAACATGAAGTTCAAATTTACCAACTGAGAGATATTAATGTTCAGGTCCTCCTCAAGTATATTCTGATTCATTCAATATTTCATTAATATAGCAGCAACAACAAACAAGTACTCAAAGATCTACAGTGGGTGAAAGATTAGCAAACACTTCTACCCACCACTGAAGCAGGACCTATTCTTCTACTGCTAAACTGTGGTGGTTTTCTTTTGAAATAAGCTTCCAGAATAAAAGGACACAAAATAAGTGGAAAGTTCATGTATTTTAGGGTTAGCCAGGCCTCAGTTTTATTCCAGGCTTTGCCACCACTGCCTGTAATCAAGTTGGTGTTGACAATAAACCCACACTTATTATCTTTCCATTAATCTATCTTTCATAACTGCATGTCTATAGCTGTGAGTTCCAATCAGATGGTGTGAGTAAGCACAGGTTAGCCACCAAGGGAGTTTATCATAGCCTAGATTAGTTGCTGTGGGACCTCGAGTTAGATATTTTCCTGTTTCCTCATCCATAACACAGAGGTAAATAACAATATTACTCAAAAGATTATTGCAAGAGTTCAATTAGATAGTAGATGTAAAGCACTAATTAGGGTAGTATACACATTGAAAAGTGTTCAATAAGAACAACTAGACTAAGACAGTAATATCTAATTCAGTCACAGACCATAGATTTAGGGACAAATGACTGGGACAAATCTCAACTCAGGACTAATATTTTGGACTTTGTGTGTGTGCGTGTGTGTGTGTATGTGTGTGTCATATCATGATGAAGATTAAATGTTATATATTGCCAAAGAATTTTCCACATTGAACCTAATAAATATGGAAACATAGATAAGTATGGAAAGGTGGAAATAAAAGCAAACTTAGAAATTTAAAAGTTTTCCTGATTAAAGACATTAATGAGAGTTACCAACCATGCATTCTTTTTTTAGGGTGATTACAAGGAACTTTATTTTTATTTATAATAAGTTGAACATTGATTTACATCATAGAAAAAGACAGGTTTAGGAAAAAGATAGTGTTCTGTTCTGCAAGTATAAATTTTCCATCTATTTCATCATTATCCTAAATGTAGTCTACACTATTAAGAAATTGATTCCACTTCTCTTATTTTGCCCTTTTTTTTTAAACAGAAGAACCAAAACCATACTTTAAATTTTGTTGGTAATAGTTATACACATTAAGATGTGGAAATATTGTATTTAGTATACACTTCAAAATGTCATTTTATTGATAACTACTTCTGAAAAAATGTTTGATTTCTTAATAATTTGACCAATCAATGGAATGATTTTAGAGTAAACTTCTGGAATAAAAATAAAACTAAAACTTTTTTCCAAATTGATAGGATGCTTGGCCTGATAGGACGAGAAATAAAGCTGAGTCTTTATTACGTTTTCTGTAGAATCTTAGACAACCATGCATTCTTTACTATCATGCAGCGTATCATCTTTTATGTGCATTGTAGCATACCAGCATTACTTTCTGTACAACTTCCAGTAAATCATTTGCTTCCATTGCCTCAGGTTATCAGAAAGGGTCTTTACTAGAGAAACTATAAGTTCACTTTTAGAATACTCTGACTTTATGACTGCAAAAGAGCTTAATTCCTGGTTTTCTACTCTGAGTCAACACGTAAGAGAATTATGAAAGACCTTCTGGCTGTGTCTCTGTATTTATTTTCTGCCTCCAAAATCTTTCTCCTTCTCATCCATTATCCCCATTAATTCTTCAAGTTTCTTCTCCAAGTATTTCTTTAATGACCTTCGTATTGCCTTCATTTTCCTCCGATGAGAGATGCAAAAATGGAATCTAGAGTAGAGAAATAAGATAATCCCAACCTCAGTATTAGTAGCCCAACTCTTAAAAAAATTGTAACAATTGTTTTTTCTTCCTTTTTTGAACTCCTCTACAAAAGTTTTTCTCATACTTCATTGTACCTCCTCCATTTCCTATGTTCCAACTTTTATCCCATCCGACTTTATCTGTCTCATTCCTGTTAGTATGAGATCCCAGATTTTGAAATGACTTCTTTCCCCTTATTTCCATTGGAAGGAAGGGGAAGATTGGGCAGTCTCTTTGCCAAAGAAATGCTTGACCCAGTGTTTGTTTGGAGGGAGGAAAACTCACAGTAACAAAGCACCTCCCAGTATTACACCTTCTGCTAGTAATATCAGAAATAGTGCAATCTCTTGATTCTCAGCCTTTTTTGGATCATCTTCTGAAAGAAGAAAGGGCAAAAAAGAAAGTGAATTTTGGAGAAGGAAATTAGTAACTTGAGAACTTTATCCATAAGAAGACTCTTTTTAACCTTAAAAATTGCCCTGTTCACCACTTACATCACTGTTCCCTGGTTATTCTGATCTGTATTAATTACTTAGACTCCTAAGCTCTACAAAACTTTTTCTCTTACTGCCCCTAGCCTAATTTCTCCACCTTTAGTACAGCTTTTTCATTTCTAAGCTCTTCAGTTATCCGATGCCCGGTAATTCATACCGGTACAAATTTTGTCCAGCATCTTAGCTCTTGTTTGTGGCATTAGCATGACCTACAGAGAAGGTGATCAACAAATATTTGTGGATTAAATCAATGAAGAACTCCTTGATCCCTGGCCTTTCAAAATGCCACACTGCAATCTTTGTTACCTGCACAATATTCTCCTTTGAAGCACCGAGTGGTGATGCGAAGACAGGTCCAACAATCCAGGATAGGACCTTCAGTCACGACTGATAGAGAGAAGAAAGATAGTTGGAAGGGGGCCACGGCATGGAGTTTCCTTAGCTCAGACACCAAATATGGATTAGATCTCAGGCATTTCCATTGGTTACATTGCTGTGACTTTCTTCTTCCCCTAGCAATCAATTTTATTGATGGGTCAAAACCCTAAATAATTTAAGTGAGATCTCTGGGAAGAAGTAGGAAAACGATGGCTCAGCTTATATTGGTGCTTTGGGTTATAAACTATACTATAGGCCTCTTAGCACCTCTAAAATCTCTGGGGTGTCTGAGATTTTATAAACTAGATTTTGTTGTCAGTGATCGTTGACATTCCCCCTTGTAGCCAATAGCTCTAGGAATTGCGTTCTCAATGTGACAAGTAGAAGAGATAGGGTCATATAGAGCACAGGAGATGGGAAGATATGGCTGAAACCTCAAGGCATCACATATACTGTACTTACCACAGTCTTCAGAACAAGCTAAAAGAGAATCAGAAAGATCTAGTGAGCTTAGAATCAACTTAGTGTTTGCCATATGTGTACCCAAGTCATCTTTATTTGGTTACCCATTAACTTCCAGCCACCCCTCCACCCACTCTAACTTATTCTAATGTGAAATCACATTCCTCCTCTCACCCCTCATTTCCTATTCCTTTCACATAATTTCAGTGTTGTTAGATAGACATCTTATATTACCAACTTCAGAGAAGTTCTTTAATAGTTCTTTCAGTTTGGATTCCAGGTTTTGGCGGACATTGAGAAGCTTGACTTGAAGGATAAGGACACCTAAAGAGGAGTGGAAGGGACATCAGAAAATAGGGGTGGCCTTTCCCTTCATAATTTAATCCTAATTGTTTTGCCTTGTTTTCCCCAGTGAATTTTTCTCATACTTGCTTGGGCAATACAATCTCTTAACACTGAAACAGTACCTCACCTTTCCATGTTTCATTGCTCAGTTTATAAAGTTCATTCTTCAGCCATGTTCTCAAATTGACAACCTTTTGAACAGCTAGAGAGGAGGGGTAAAGGAACATGTGGGAGAATAATTACATTTATGGAGGAAATTACGTGGGCCCAGGTGCTCTCTTCCCTACCTCCCTTCTCCCTTTAACCCCCAAAACTCTCAGGGACTCGAGCTTCCCTCACCCAACACCCGAAGCATCTTGTCCCTGTGGGAGACCTTGAAGCTTAAACGGATCATCTCCTTAATCTGCCGTTCAAGCAGATGAGTTCGGCCAGGGACTTCTGAGGGTACCAGCTTTACCAGCAAGGACTTAATATCCTCGATGAATTTGGGGTCACATTCCAAACAGCCTTTGACCCCGTGGAAGGCTGCCAGGGACAGGGGCAGGAGCAGGAGCAGCCGCAGGTCTCCCATTTCCTTGCCCCGACCACCCTTGCCTCAAGATCAGGTTGTCCTGGCAACTAGTTCACCAAGTTCCCTTTCCTTCAAAACTCCAGGAATGAGAGCCTTGTCCTGGATAGTCTGACTCCACCTTCCCCTCTGTTTCCATCCCACTTCTAGGCAATCTCATTTCTCTAAGGATCTTCAGTTTTCTGACTTTCATCCTTCATTCCAGAGAGAGGGAACTGCCAGCTGGGGAGCAGATACCTGAGTTCTGAGTGTGGAACACACAGAGAGAGAGAAGTCTTGTGCTCACACAAGCAGAGTTCCGTGCACAGAGATAATCTCAGAAAAAGTCTTCAACTCTTTGTCTTACTTGTGTTCTTAGTAAATTCCCACACTCCTGCTGAACATTGAAGTAGTATCTCAATAGCAGTGGATGTTGGAAGAGATCTCTTAGGACTTTAGATTGCTTAACCCAAGCTCTGCTTTTATAGAAGAGGTAAGAAAAACTTGGAATATTGAGCTTCTTGGGGTCCCAGTCCCTGATGGTAGCAGTATTGTTGAAAATTAGCAATGGGTGTCTGTATATAATTGATATCATTGATAATAATGATTTTGATACAATTGATAATTTCTCAGAAATTTAGGCTACCTTTGTTTGTAGGAATATTTCTCCAGCTATGCTCTGTAACCTTTTTATATATCATTCTTCTTTTAGAGAATCTGGAGCCAGGAGACTAGAAACAACAGTTGAGGAATACATACTGATGAGTGAAACTCCAGTAATGTTCAGGGTCCTTTAACAGGCACCTCTTGAAAGTGCTGATGACACACTTTGTGTAACATATAAGAAAATAACTACAGTTATCATGGGCTGTGTTCTCAGGACACCTCCATGGAATGTGGATAAATAAACATGTTTTTCCTTCAGTTTAAGGCTCTTTGAATAAGAATTTTCTTTGTTATATGAAGAAATTAAGGCTGCTTTGCAGACTTTCCAGAGTTCTAGTTACCTCTTCTATAATATATTGCATGTATGGCTGTGACCCCCTGGAAACTAGGAAACCCTGGGATCTTCAAAGGTTGGCGGTAGATTTTAGACATAAGGTATGGGAGAGTCCTGGAGTAGAAGGTTGTGAGGGAAGTTAAAAGAACTACCACTAATTATATGCCTTCCATGTGCCTGATTTTGTCTTAAAAACACTGTAGATGGAATGTCCCAAGTCCTCATGGATGGCACAGCAATACTTGGAGAGATTATTTCCATTTTATAGATAAGAAACTGAGGCTTAAAATAATTCAGTGGTTAGGGATCTGGATTCAAACTCATGTCTGTTTAACTCCAAACTCTATATACTTTATCTGCTGCCTCTCAATATTTTCTGGGATAAAACAGAAAACAATCTCTTGGAATTTGATAAATTGGAAGATGGTGGGGGGGAGAGAGTATAATTCAACTCCTTTGATGTTCCAGAACTGGCACTTCTCCACTCTAATTTTATGTTCCCTTGGCTAGATGATCTCATCTTTAGATGACCCCCAAAGGATTTTCACAGGCTGAGGTCTGAAGGTATGTGTGGTAATGGTATTAAAGTAACTCTGGAAACCAAAGTTGGAGACTAAGAGGGTTAAGAAACTTGGCAGGCAGGTGGCCAAGTATGAGGAAAGACTATTCTTCAAGAGGAAACACATGTTATAGATGAGATATTTTCCAGTTAACAATACGTGCCTTTTGGATTAGACAGCTTAAAGGGAGCACTTTATCATACTACGGAATAATTCTACCTCATTCCATGGCACATTTTCTTGACCTTCTAGTGACCCATCTACCATTTTTGTTCTTGCTTTACCCTCCCAGCTTAATTTGCAGTCCAAGATTTTTAGGATGAGAGAAAAATAATTTGACTTTTGTATAGTCTTGGGAAGACTGGAAATAACAAACCATTTCCTAAACAGACAGGTAGAGCTTGTAATTGAAAGGTGCATATAAAAGGGGAAACAGTGGAGGAACTATCATTTTCATGGAGTAAACAGTAGACAGAAAACAACAGTGTGTGCTAAGGTAAAGAGATACACACAGAGGTCTGGGGAAGACAGAACAGCACTAAGTCTGGAGGAATTTTTTATAGAGAGGCCGGGTCCAGGAGACTAGAAACAATTAATGAATATATGGTTATGGGTGAGACCCAGTAATGTTCAGGAGCCTTTAGGGGAAGCATCCTGAAATTACTGATGATGGTGTATATAACATGTAAGACAATAACCACAGTTAACATGCGCTAGTTCTTTGGATTTTGTATATGAAAAGTATTTTAGCTTTGGAAAAGAAGAGCTGTCTGGAAATTGATTAATAATATAATGATCACATTACCTAATTAAAATAATAATACTTGTGTCAGGGAGGCAAAAGGCTAACACCCAAATCCTAGAATGATTATGCTAGTGTTTGGTTTGGATTGGCATCTAGGGGATACGATTTATGGTCAGTGTGAATCTGTAGAATAGCTACCTGAGCTCTGTATTTGCCTCAAGTAGTAAAAAAGATACGTAACAGCACATGCTTTCGTAATATTGTACCAAATATATATTTGCTTGTTTGTTGTTCTTACGGAGATAAGGTGTTCATGGGCAGCGTTGTGTATTTTTTATTTTTTATTTTTTTGTCGTACAGCACTATCAATTAGAGAGTCCCTCTTTTAAGGGCTAGAACCAGATGTGTTGTAACACTTGGCCTTTGTTACAAGTCATATAATGCACTGAGGTTTAAAATCTGAAGAACAAGTTTCATAAAGAGCAAGAAGCTTCTTACAGTAATTTCCCCACGTTCCATGGTGGATCCCAGATCCATATAAAAAATAAAAATAATGAATCTCTCTGTGCCTCAAGCTTCTTACGTCATCTTCTCTCCTGGGTTATCTGTCCCAGCTGAGCCCTGCTGCATTGCTTTTCTTATCACTTCACTTGATTATCTACAAGTTTGTCAAATGATCCGGATATTTCTTACAGTCCGGTGATATTAACTTCTTTCCTGATTGTAAACTGAGACTAGGAAGCCATTATTTGATATTTGGCTATGTTATAAATTATCTTTCTAGGCAGTATTATAATCATAGGTTTAAATATGTAAATAATTACTATGTGCCAGATATTTCACATGTAAAATAATTTCAATATTTTCTGTATTCCTGTTCATTTACATTCCATTGTCGTTAAGCCAATCTCTCCATATTCTACTCATCCTTTAGGAAAAGTCGTAAGGTTTGAGCCCGGAAGACTTTGAAGAAACCTCTACCTGATAGGAAATCAAACTAAAAGAAAGTTGATCCAATCAGTAGGGATTGTGGGAAGAATGAGGGGGAGAGAAGCAAAGGAAGCAGAAGATGTGTGTCACAACCTCTTCTCTCTGGGCAGGTCCCAGGAGGGAAGATATATTAGGTTCAAGGAAATAATGAGGGGAGAGAAGCTTTTGCCTTGCATCCTTTAGCGGCTCTGAAAACGACACCATTACCCACACGCAGATAATAGTACCTAAGGAAAAGCCTGTAGGACTGGCTAATAGAAGACACTCCTGAGACAGTGCCGGTTCCCACATGGCATGGAAAAACGAACATGTTCCCACTGGCTGCTAGGCAAGGATGTGCAGGTGAACTCAGGATCTGACTGGGGAACTTGCCAGTGTGTATCATTAAAGCTTTAGGTAAAGGGTCCTTTGTCTGAGATCTGGATAGCAAACCACCAGGCCAAGAAAGGAAAAGGAGTCTGCAGCAATCCCCAGGGCCTCGATGGGATCAAATTGTTAGGAAAGGCCACTAGACCCCAAGGAAAGAGAGAACAGATTCAAAGTGTTCCCCTTGGGCTTCCCTGGTGGCGCAGTGGTTGAGAATCTGCCTGCCAATGCAGGGGACACGGGTTTGAGCCCTGGTCTGGGAAGATCCCACATGCCGCAGAGCAGCTAGGCCCGTGAGCCAAAATTACTGAGCCTGCGCGTCTGGAGCCTGTGCTCCGCAACAAGAGAGGCCGCGATAGTGAGAGGCCCGCGCACCGCGATGAAGAGTGGCCCCCGCTTGAAAGCCCTCGCAAGAAACGAAGACCCAACATAGCAATCAATCAATCAATAAATCTTTAAAAAAAAAAACAAAAAAAAAAACCAAAGTGTTCCCCTTGCAGAGTTTCTCAGCAAACACTGCAAGAATAGTGAGAGGTAGGGTGGTACCAACTTTACCTTAAAGATACCAACACATTGTCAAAGAATGAAGCAGATATCCTCAAAGTTAAAAAAAAA
Source organism: Eschrichtius robustus (assembly GCF_028021215.1). NCBI lineage: Eukaryota > Metazoa > Chordata > Mammalia > Artiodactyla > Eschrichtiidae > Eschrichtius > Eschrichtius robustus. Next base: position 73,203,292 of record NC_090833.1, read on the forward strand.
AAATGCTGTCATGCCAGGGAACACACATCAGTGAAGAAATTCACTGCAGAGTTCACTGAGGAGGAAAACGCAGGGGTTTTAAATACTAGAAAGAGAGTTCATTTTAACATACTTGGTAAGATGGATTGAGTCCATAGTTAGTTAAAACAAGCTTGATTTTTCAGTGATTAGGAAGATATTTTAATTCGGCCCAAGAGAGGTCTAGCATCCCAGAGTTGCTCAGTGTTCATGGTTTGTTATCAGTTTCAGGAGGTTGAGCTAGCTAGGGTGGAAAATATAACAGTTTCATATCTCCTAGGTAGGTGCTGTTATAAGTGGAAAACTTTCCTCAACATGCTATGCACCCATGGGCCCCCTTCAACCGTGCGGCTGGTTCATGAATTAACATAGGACCCCCACCTCCCCATTCTTAGGTCCCGTTTTACATAGAAGCAGGGAAAGGGGGAAATATGAAAAAATGATTCCTCCAAAGGAAATTTAGTTACCTTAAGAAAATGTTCAAATTTTGGGGTGGGATCAAATTTATCATATTGTTCTAATATTTCTTTTTTTTCCCCTCCCCAGTGAGGTAAGAAGTAAGGTTTCCAGAGGAAGTTCAGACCAACTATAGACTATGAAGAGGCTATGTATCCTTTGTATATCGGAGAGTAGTGTAAATAAATGGGTGAGCTTGCAACATAAACACCACAGTATTTAGTACTCAACACAAGTGTGCATTACTCTTTCCTTTACATAAAATATAAGCCTGATGTTCAGAGACGCTAAGGGGAGTGTTGAAGGTCACACACCTAGTAAGGGAAAAATTTGGGGTTGTAACAAACATTTGTCTGCCTTCAAAGTCCATGTGTTTCCAAAATACCAAAATGTCCCTTGAACAGAGTTAATTCAAGGCAAAAATCATCACCGTCTCTAATTAGCAAGAAGAGAGACCCTCAGGAAATTATTTTTGTGAGAAAAGAAAAATTATTATTTCTCATTTTAAACAATAAATGGAGTCTATAATCCCAACCATCTTTTAATATTTCTTCTCACATCCAATTCTTTTTCTTCCTTTTAAATCACTTGTGTAGAGAATATGAAGAATATTTATGTTCAACTGTAGCTTGTCTGCTTGCCAATTGCAGTACTCAATTTTCTTTAATATTGTATGTAAAAGGCGTAGGTTTTAATCTAGTTTACCTTAAGTAAATACTAGGCAAATGTAGTACTACTCCTTTTCTCCCTTCAAATGAAATTAAAATACAATAATACAAACAGCTATAAGAACACAATATCCAATAACAAGAAGTAACATCGTTGAACGCATAATCTGTGTCAAATAGTGTATATTCTTTACACGCATGATTGTATAAAATCCTCATGCTAAGAGATTAGTACTATCAGCCCCACTTAGAGATGGGAGAACTGAGAGGGAGTAAAGTACTTTGCACCAGAGCGCAGAGCTCTGAGGTGGTATAGCTTGCATTCTTTTCTTTTATCTGTTTCACTTAAGTTTATTCACCTATTATTGCATGTGTGACAGTAAAGAACCACTTTTCCTTTCTACAAAAGAACAGTTACATAGAAAGCCATTTATACCTAAGGTCCTGATTCTTTAGGCTAAGGATATACAGTAGTTCATATTCTTCTTGGTTCTGTTTCCAAACTATAGTCTGAAATTGTCCACTTCTTTCCTTCTCAGATTCCACCACCACAGTGCAAACCACTGTCGCCTCTTACCTGGAAAGTGTTAAAATATCCTCTCCTAACTGGCCTCCCAGTCTCACTTCTTGCCCCACATGTCCATTCTTCCCACAGCAATCAGAGTGGGCTTATAAAAATGTAAATCAGGTCATTCCCATCTTCTGTTTCTGTAACTTTCTACTGCACTGAGAATAAACAAGCTGGCCTGAAAGGCCTTCTATGATATGCTGTGGCGCATGTCCAGATTACTGTGTCCATCTTGGGCCACTCTCCCTCACACCTCTTAGGCTGCAGGCTGGCCTCCTCTCACGGCTGAGCACTCGCTATTCCATGAGCCTGGAGCTCTGTTATCTCACATCTCCATGGCTGGCTTCTGCTCATCCTTTAGACTCCAGCTAAGTGTCACCTCCTCAGAACGTCCTCTCTGACTACCCTTTCTACAAATAGCTCTGCCTTCCCTCATTCCAATTCTGCTGTTTTCTTTTTTGAAGTATAGTTGATGTACAATATTATATAAATTATAGGTCTGCAATATAGTGATTCATAATTTTGAAAGGTTATACTCCATTTATAGTTATTATAAAATATTGTCTATACACCCTGTGTTGTATATTATATCCTTGTAGCTCATTTTATACAAAATAGTTTGCACCTCTTAATCCCCTACCCCTATATTGCCCCTCCCCCATTCCCTCTCCCCACTGGTAATGACCAGCTTATTCTCTATATCTATGAGTTTGCTTCTTTTTTGTGTTATTCAGTAGTTTGTTGTGTCTTTTAGATTCCACGTGTAAGTGATATCATACAGTATTTGTCTTTGTCTAAATTATTTCACTTAGCATAACATCCTCGAAGTCCATGTTGTCACGAATGGCAAAATTTCATTTTTTATGGCTCAGTAATATTCCATTATATATATATGTACCACATCTTCTTTATCCATTCATCTGTTGATGGGCACTTAGGTTGCTTCCATATCTTGGCTATTGTAAATAATGCTACTATGAACATTGGTGTGCGTGTATCTTTTCAAATTAGTGTTTTTGATTTTTTCAGATACATACCCAGGAGTAGAATTGCAGGGTCATATGGTAGTTCTATTTTTAGTTTTATTGAGAAACCTCCATACTGTTTTTCACAGTGGCTTCACCAATTTACATTCCCACCAACAGAGTACAAGGGTTCCCTTTCCTACACATCCTCTCCAATATTTGTTATTTGTGGTCTTTTTGATGATACCATTCTGACAGGTGTGAGGTGATATCTCATTGTGGTTTTGATTTTCATTTCCCTGATGATTAGCAGTGTTGAGCATCTTTTCATATGCCTGTTGGCCATCTGCATGTCCTCTTTAGGAAAATGTCCTTTCAGGTCTTCTGCCTATATTTCATTCAGGTTGTTTGTTTCTTTGATGTTGAGTTGTATGACCTGTTTATAAATATATTGGATATTAACCCATTATAGATCATATCACTTGCAAATATTTTCTCCCATTCAATAGGTTTTTTCATTTTGTCAGTGGTTTCCATTGCTGTGCAAAAAGCTTTTAAGTTTAATTAGGTCCTATTTGTTTATTTTTGCTTTTATTTCCTTTGCTTGAGGAGACAGATACAAAAAAATATTGCTACGATTTATGTCAAAAAGTTCTGCCTATGTTTTCTTGTAGGAATTTTATGGTTTGTGGTCTTACATTTAGGTCTTTAATCCATTTTGAGTTTATTTTTGTGTATGGTGCGAGAAAATGTTCTAATTTTATTCTTTGACATGCAGCTGTCCAATTTTCTCAGTACCGCTTATTGAAGGGACTATCTTTTCTCCATTGTATAGTCTTGCCTCCATTATTGTAGATTAATTGAAGATAAGTGTGTGCATTGTTCCATGTACACTTGAAAATATTGTGTATTCTGCGGCTTTCAGGCAGAATGCTCTCTATATATGAATTAAGTCCCTCTGGTCTAATGTGTCATTTAAGGCCAGTGTTTCTATATTGATTTTCTGTCTGGATGATCTGTCCATTGATGTAAGTGGGGTGTTGAAGTCCCCCAGTATTATTGTGTTGTTGCCAATTTCTCCTTTTATGTCTGTCAATATTTACATTATATACAGTAAGTCCCCTACATATGAACCTTCAAGTTGTGAACTTTCAAAGATGTGAACGTGAGTTCCATCAACGTCAGGAGTAAGTGAAATTGCAGCTTGCCCTTCATCTCCTAGTGCTGAAGATCCTTCAGCTCTACCATCTCCCACCTCCTCTCTCTCCTCCAGTCAGTAACCCTTCTTGCCTGTTCACTTGATGACAGCCCTTGTATGCCAGCTGTTTTGCTGTACTACTGTACTACTCTACTTTTCAAGGTACTGTACTGTAAGATTAAAAATTGTTTTCTTCTTGTGTGTGTTTTTTTAATGTATTATTTGTGTGAGGAGTATTATAAACCTATTACAGTACAGTGCTATATAGCCAGTTGTCTTAGTTGGGTACCTAGGCTAACTTTGTTGGACTTCTGAACAAATTGGACTTATGAACACGCTCTTGGAATGGAACTCATTCGTATGTAGGGACTTACTGTATTTAGTTGCTCTTGTGTTGGGTGCATATATATTAACAATTGTTATATCTTCTTCTTGGATTGATCCCTTGATCATTATGTATTGTCCTTCTTTGACTCTTTTAAGTCTTTATTTTAATATTTATTTTATTTGATGTAAGTATTGCTACTCCAACTTTCTTTTGACTTCCATTTGCATGGAATACGTTTTTCCATCCCCTCACTTTCAGTCTGTTTATGTCTTTAGATCTGAAGTGAGTCTCTTGTAGGCAGTGTATATATGGGTCTTGTTCTTGTATCCATTTAGCCACTCTTTCCCCTCTCTTCTCTTGTTCTCTTCCCTTGTGATTTGATGACTATCCTTAGTGTTATGTTTTTCTTTTTTGTGAGTATATCTATTATAGATTTTGGTTTGTGGTTACCATGAGGTTTTTATATAGCAATCTCGCTATATATGTGATTGTTTTAAGTTGCTGATCTTTTAATTTCAAATGCATTTTAAAAACCCTCCATTTGTACTATCCTCCTCTCATGATTGCTGTTTTTTCTATCATATTTTATGCCTAATTGTTTTGTGTATCCCTTAACTGCTTATTGTGGATATAGATGATTTTACTACTTTTGTCTTTAAACTTTGTTAGTTTTGTGTGTAGATGATTTCCTACCTTAACTGTATGTTTGCCTTTACCTATGAGCGTATTCATTTCATAATTTTCTTGTTTCTTGTTGTGACCGTTTCTTTTTCATCTCGAGAAGTTCCTTTAACATTTGTTGTAAAGCTGGTTTGGTAGTGATGAACTGTTTTAGCTTTTGCTTTTCTGTAAAGCTTTTCATCTGTCCATCAGAATGAATGAGAACCTTGCTGAGTAGGGTATTCTTGGTTGTAGGTTTTTCCCTTTCATCATTTTGAATACATAGTGCCAGTCCCTTCTGGCCTGCAGGATTTCTGCTGAAAAATCAGCTGATAGCCTTATGGGAGTTCCCTTGTATTTGTTGCTTCTCCATTGCTGCTTTGAATAGTTTATCTTTAATTTTCCATTTTAATTACAATGTGTCTTGGTGTGTTCCTCTTTGGGTTAGTCCTTTATGGGACTGTGTGCTTCCTGAACTTGGGGTGACTGTTTCGTCTCCCAGGCTAGGGATGTTTTTAGCTTTTATGTCTTCAAATATGTTCTCAGGCCCTTTCTCTCTCTCTCTTCGGGCTTCTGGGACCCATATAAAGTGAGTATTAGTGTGCTGCATGTTGTCCCAGAGGTCTCTTAAACTGTCTTCATTTCTTTTCGTTTTTTTTTTTTACTCTGTTCAGCTTCAGTGATTTCCACTACTCTGCCTTTTACCTCATTTATCATCTGTCCGTATTATTTACCCTGCTCTTTATTCCTTATAGTGTATTTGTCCTTTCATTTAGTGTATTCTTCATCTCTGCTTGGTTGTTCTTTATATTTTCTGATTCTTTATTAAAAACTTCTAACTTCTTGCTCTGTGCATATATTCTTCTCCCAAGTTCTTTGATTATCTTAACAATCATTACCCTGAACTTTTTCTCAGATAGATTGTCTATCTACACTTCACTTAGTTGTTCTTTGGGGTTTTATCTTGTTCCTTCATCTGGAACATGTTTCTCTGCGGCCTCATTTTGTCTAAGTTGTTTTGTATTTTTCTGTATCTGGTAGGTTAGTTGCATTTCCCAACCTTGGAAAGATGGTTTTCTCTAGGAGTCATCCTATGCATCCCTGAAGTGGACTCCCCTCTGGTCACCAGAGCTGTATGCTCTAGGGGTTCTACTAATAAGGGATGTATGGGTCCTTCCGTTGTAGCGAATTGGCTACGTGGACAGCCTGGTAGGCTTGATTGGCTCCCAGTCTGGTTGGTTGCCAGACCCTGCCACGTGTGGAGACTGTTGGCTGCTGTTTGGTAGGGCCTGGTTATGAGGCAGCTGGAGCAGAACCGCATGGAGCCTTGGGGCTAGTGCTGGCTCACTGGTGGGCAGAGCTGGGGTCCAGAAGACTCTGGAGCTGTTGCCTACTCACTAGTGGGTGAAGCCAGGTCTTGGGATTAATGCCAGACTACTGGCGGGCAGAGCTGGGTCCTGCAGTCTGGCTGCCAGGCCCAGGAATCCCAAAGCTGGTGTCAGATGATGGGTAGTGTGGAGGGGGCGTTTCCTGATGCAGTTGGGTACAGGGTCCTGGGTGTCCCAAAGCTTGTGTTGGCCTGCTAGTTGGCCGTGCTTGGTCCCAGTTCATCCCAGGGCAGGGTCTGACCTGCTGTGGGCTGGCTGGTTCTGCAGGCTGGGGTATCTTAGTTTTTGTGGATCTGGTGTTTGCCCCCTGGTGGGTGAATCTGCTCCAGAGGCTAGAGGAGGCTTCCTGGAGGATAGGACCAGTGCCTGTCTGCTGGTGTGTGGAGCCAGGTCCTGTCCTGTGGTGAGCAGGACTGTGTCTAGAGGCATGTCTAGAGGTGGCTCTGGGCTCAGGACGTTTTTAGGTGGCCTGCCTGGTGGTGGTTGGGGCTGTGTCCCTGTCTAGGTAATTGCTTTGGCCTGAGGCCTGCTGCCACTGGTTCCTACAGGCTGTTGGGTAGGGCCAGGTCTTGGTGCTAAAGAGCTAGAGGGAGAATTCCACAATGGCGCCTGCCTGCATCAGTGTCCCTGCTGTAGAAGAATCTCCCATGAATGGCTGCCGCCAGTGTCTTATGTCTCCAGGATAAGCTATAGCTGCCCCCCACCTCTCTGGGAGACTCTCCAAGACCAGCAGGCAGGTCTGGACCAGGCTCCTATCAAATTACTGCTTTTGTCCTGGGTCCTGGAGGGTGTGAGAGACTTTGTGTGCTCCCTTTAAGAGTGAAGTCTTTATTTCCCCCAGTCCTTTGGAACTCCAAAAATAAACCCCCACTGGCCTTCGAAGCCAAGTGCTTTGGAGGCTTGTCTTCCCAGTGTAGGACCCCTGGGCTGGGGAATGGGACATGGGGCTCAGAACTCTCACTCCTGTGGGAGAACCTCTACAATATAATTACTCTTTAGTTTGTGAGTCACCCATCCGGGAGTATGGGACTTGATTATATTGTGAGTCTGCCCCTCCTACCCATCTCGTGTGGTTCCTTCTTTATGTCTTTAGTTGTATAAGATCTTTTCTATTAGGTTTCAGACTTTTTCGTTGATGGTTGTTCTGAAAATAGTTGTGATTTTGGTGTGCTCATGAGAGGAGGTGAGCTCAGGGCATTTCTATTCTGCCTTCTTGACCCTGCCCCTAGAGCTTGCATTCTTAACCCCATTTGAATGATTCTCTATTTATATTCTTTTAGTCACTAAACTCTCTCTTACCCTTTATTAGCCAATTTTTTTTTTTTTAAAGTCCCCTACTCCTGTGCGTAATGAATTACCGTATTTCTGAAAAACTGACTCTTAGTGGCTGAGGCATTGTGGCCTAACATATGGCATTGCACTTAGTTCTAATGCTGGTCCTTGTAGAAACAGATTTCTCTTCAAAGTATAGAGTCAAGGGGGAAACTCTTAGTTGAATTTGCCGATGTGGTTACTACCCTTTAACAATTAATCTTATTGTTGATGATTCCTTTGCATTAAACTCCCTTTCATTAATATAAAAATTACATTTGGACCTTTCTCTATTTGCAGAGTTTTATTTGTTATCTTGTCTTGAAATGATTGAGTTTCCTCTTAATTTTTTCTAATATGCTAAGTAAATATTTTCTGCTTAAATACACCCTCATTTCAGTACTACAGCTGTATTGGGTTATTGATCCATTAACCAGGAATTTAATAAATTCTGTTATATCTTGCAGGGTCTTCTGAAAAAGGGTCTGACAAAAATTTACTATATACCTATTTACTACTTAATGAGATAAGAGGAAGCTGAATGCGTCAGCCCTGAGGCAGGAAGGTTTCAATTCAATGAAAGAAAGAAGCACTTGGTGAAAGCATTATTGACTTTAACTCTTGGAATGAGCTACTAAAGAAGGTGTGGAATCTCCTTTCCTAGAGGAGATTAGTGGTCACCTCTGTCAGTGTTGGCACTCTTGCCTAGGGATTTGGGCTTAATTGAAGGGGTTCCTCCTAGCTGACACAGCTGCTATCATACACAGAGAATGATAACTTGAAAAGTATATTTCATATTAATTTTTCCTTAAATTTAGTGCAAGTTTAACAGCAGATATGTGTTGAATTTCTTTTTCAAAGAATGGTAATTATGGTGTTATGTACAGTGAATGGGAAAACAGTTTGTCAAGTTCCATATTCTGTAAATTATTATCATTTTTTGGCATAAATATATTCACCAAGAGGGATTCTAGAAACCACCCCAAATTGGTTTTTTTTTAAATTAATTAATTAATTTTATTTTTGGCTGTGTTGGGGCTTCGTTTCTACGCGAGGGCTTTCTCTAGTTGTGGCAAGCGGGGGCCACTCTTCATCACGGTGCGCGGGCCTCTCACTATAGCGGCCTCTCTTGTTGCGGAGCACAGGCTCCAGACGCGCAGGCTCAGTAGTTGTGGCTCACGGGCCCAGTTGCTCCGCGGCATGTGGGATCTTCCCAAACCAGGGCTGGAACCCGTGTCCCCTGCATTGGCAGGCAGATTCTCAACCACTGCGCCATCAGGGAAGCCCCCAAATTGGTTTTTAACTGGTAAGGGAAATAGTTTAGAGAAATATAAAATGTTTTTCAATTGCAGCTATTTGAGAATTTTACCATTTCATTTTCTTTCCCTGGTGCAGTAAGAGAAGACCTTGACAAAATGTGCACTGACCACTTTTCATTTATGCCAGGTTTAGCTCTATGTCTGGAGGGCATATGTGATAAATTGGTCATACATTATCTCATTTACAGTCTGCGTTTTATGAGCTCCTGTAAAAACAATTACCATATATACATTTTACAATAAATGGGCAAAGTGGCTGCAAACAATATGGAAAAGTCAATAATTAATTTCAGATTTCCAAATGTAGCAGAGACACTGGAGCTTTCTCTTCTTTTCAAAAGGGATGGTTTCTTTGTTAGGAATATGCAAGCATGTTAATTCATTACTCTGTGGTTTCTCTTTTTCCAGAGCTTGTCGAAGGCCTAATTTATGTGCAAGGCTGAAAGCTGTTTAAACGGATAATATGCCTCCTTCGTGAGAAATACCACCGCTTTATGCTCCATTAAATGCAGACGTTGACTCTATAAGCTACATACCAATTATTTCTTTCCAGAAACAGCAGCATAGTTTTTTTTTCCACACAGGACAACAGATTATTGCAGGCTGCTATTAATCTCTACATAGTCCACAGAATACACAGGACACTAGGGAAAAAACAATTGAGTAGCTATTTTAACATTTGCAAAAGTACTATATGGAGAGAAAATAAAAAGAAGATGCTTCTCTGTTTGCGACCCATAAAATATTTCAATTCTCCTCAGAAAGATAAAAAAAAGCCCTTAAATTAATCAATAATGACCTGCTGATGTTGAAGCAGTGCCTATGGATGAGCACAGATGGATCTTTATCTGGCAGATCTTTATTTTCCCCAACATCATGTATGGCTGACCACTCTACAGTCCTTCTACATGCTCCATTAGTTGGGTGGTGCAGTTAGTGAAATGCCTATTAACACCCTTAAATGGGTTCTTTTATGATAACAGCATTGTTTGGTGTATGATAATGGGCCAATTTTCATAGTTAAAGCCAGAAAAATACACTAGTACCTCAGCATAACCCGTCATAGGCTAGAATTTAATATAATGGCTGTGGATCATTTTGGAGAGTATGAATCACTATAACTTACAGGACTGTTTACAAAACTAGTGACACTGATACTGGTCCATGTATCAAAGTTCAAGGAGTATTTTAATAGTGAAAAGCCAGTAACCAAGTTATTTGTGTAAAAATTTTAACTTTTCTCATTCATCTAGTCAAAAATATTTGGGTGCCTCCTGTTTAACATTTTTTTTTTTTTTTTAAGATTTATTGATTGATTGATTGATTGCTGTGTTGGGTCTTCGTTTCTGTGCTAGGGCCTTCTCTAGTTGCGGCAAGCGGGGGCCACTCTTCATCGCGGTGCGTGGGCCTCTCACTATCGTGGCCTCTCTTGTTGCGGAGCACAGGCTCCAGACGCGCAGGCTCAGTAGTTGTGGCGCACGGGCTTAGTTGCTCCGCGGCATGTGGGATCTTCCCAGACCAGGGCGCGAACCCGTGTCCCCTGCATGAGTAGGCAGATTCTCAACCACTGCACCACCAGGGAAGCCGCTGTTTAACTTTTTTTCAACAAGTATTTATTGGACACTTATCAGTAGTATCAGCAAAAATAAAGTGGAGACAGAAATGCCTCTGCCTTTACAGAGCTTGCATTCAAGTATAGTGCTGATATTTTCATCTAAATGGATTTTCTTTTTTGTGCTCTAGTGGCATATTTTTGGTTTCCTTCCTCCTTCCTTCCCTATCCCCTTCCCACCCCCCTTCCCTCCTTCTCTCCCTCCCTTCCTTCCATCTATCTTCCCAGCTATTTTTTTTTTTTAATTAGCGATCCCCTTGTTTCTGAATGGTGATTTCACTCTGCTGTGTCCGAATGGAGAAACATTTGGGCAGCATGGTTCACAGATCAGTGAGCCCCAGATTAGCTTAAGCTAATTAGTTTATTTCATTCCCCCAGAAATTTCATGGGTAAGTAAACCATTCAGAGTTCATGAGATACTGGCAAACTAGTGGAAGGCTTTGGGGAAAAGACATTTCCTACTTCTTCCTCGGGAACTACCAGAAGAAACTTTGTCCTCCAAGACTTAGTGATATAAAAATACGAACACTGAGCTGCAACTAACATAGGTAATTTTGGAACTGGCCCTTAACTGCTTCATGAGAGCTGATTGTATAACCCATCCTGGATTCAGTAGTATACATTGATAGCTTCAAATGGCCATGGCTGTGTTAGGAGTATTTACACCACAGAAATCACAGATACTACAAATGAAGGCTTTTTTTCTTTTCCTTTAACTTTTTCCTTTCTCCCTCCCCTCCCCTCCCCTCCCCTCCCCTCCCCTCTCCTCCCCTCTCCTCTCTTCCCTCCCTCCCTTTCTTTTTCTTTCTTTTTTCTTTTTAGAGGTAGCTACAGAGAGTCCATAATGTGGAGACAAGGAGACAGCATGAGGCCAGTGGAGAGCTTGAGAGAAAATGGGTCTTGGTAATATAATTTGAACTATTAGAACAAGCTTTACTGGAAACCTGCTGTACTTTTGGAGTTTTTAGTGATGTAAGCATATAACATGCCCACAAAACAACAAAAGTTTCATGGTCAGTGTACATTATTTTTTGAAGGTAGAACATTCTAAATTAACATTATTCAAAGTGTGTTCTTAGATGCTAATTGAGATTCCATAAAAAATGGAATATGCATACTGGGACTCATCAGAGAGGGGTTGAAAAATTCGAATATGTAACTGCTTCTCAAGATACATCTAGTAAGCTCAGGAGGTTGATAATTGGGAAGAGACAGTTTAATTGTTGAAGACTTGTGGCCTGCAGAGGTAAAGGTTAAGTAATTAAACAATATGTGTTATTGACCTAATAAGCACTGATTTCAATGATCAGATCTACTCCACTACAATTTGTAAGTTATATTTGCTAGGTATTACTCCAGTAAAAATTTCAAAGCCACATCTGTAATTCTATACTCGGTACTATCCATCTAGCCAGTGAGTTGAAGAGCTGAGACTAAAGGAAAAGAAAAATCTAAAATAGCAGTGTGGTCAAATTAAAATTTCTGTTTTAATATGACCAGGAAGCAGTGGAGTCACTTGATTCTACTCAGGCTAAAATAAAATATTTAGAGAGTCTCAACAATCAACGAATAACTTCTATCACGTTATTACTAATTGATTAAAAGTCAAAAGTAAGGAAACTATACCTAAAATATGATACAACAAATTATTAATAGGGAAACACTTGTACATTTTCTAAAGCTAATTTTTTATGATTTTTTTGGTGAATTTATTGACAATATTAGCAGTGGAGTTAGATCTTAAGTATTTAATGAAGTCCTGATATGTGTGAGACACTTTCATTTTCATGACAACCTGATGGACAAAAGTCTGATGTTCTCCATTTATTAAGTGAAGAAATTGAACCTCCAAAAGGAAAAATATCTTGTCACAGCTTATGTGTCCAGTGAGGGCAAGAGTTTGGGTCTAATTCCAGTGCCCATACATAGCTGAATTAGATTACATCGACTAAATATCTTGATGCGTATTTAATCTTAGCCCAATCAAAAGGATAAATGGATGCAGGAGGGATGAAAATTAGAGGGGAAAGTATTTTTAGTTTCGTTTAGATGATGGAGAATATGAAACAGAGGGCAAACCGCTGAGATGGTTGAACTAATTCTCACACGTATCCGAGTTGAATTATAAAATAACATTTTATGACAATGCTTATAGGAATCTGGAAGTTTGTTCTTTAGTGTAGATTGGTACTTGGAAAATAAGGATAGGGTAGAGGAAAAGCTCAAACACGTGGTGATACTTACCTGACCTTTAATGTGTGGAATAAATAAGGAGTTTTTTGTTAGGATGAAATAGTCAAGTACTTCAATGTCACAGTATCAAACAGATGACTCAGAGGAATTTGGAAAACCAGAATTGTTTCATCAAAGTAGCCTTTCAAGTACTATTATATGACCTTGGACAAGTCGTTTTATCCTTAGTGGCCTAAGATTTTGCATCTGTGACATGAGAATAATAAAACATACCTCATAAGGTCATTGTGAGGATTAAATGGGATGATAATGAACTAAAAATAGTACCTGGTGCTTGTTAAATGTAAATGATGATTTAGTGTTGTTGTTATTGTTATTACAAATAATACAAAGTGTTTTTCCTGGCTTTCTCATTTAGTAGCTGTAAGATCTTACACAAAGAATTGGATCTCTCTCAGTCTTAGTTTTTTTCATTTGTACAAATTCTAATATACTATCATGTTGATCTTTCAGTGTTGTGTTTTGAGTATTAAACTGAACAATGCATATAAAAGCACTTCATAAGATATAAATTGGGGAGTGATGTCTTCATGATGCCCTCACTACAAAATCCTGTGGATCTTCTAAGTCCACATCGTTGTGGCTTCTGTAGCATTTGGCAGAGAAGGATGCAACCTTTTACTTAAATAGCATAATTTACTTTTTTCTCAATTTTCTACTCATCTCCTCCATTCCTGTCTGAACAGCTCTTTTCATTTTCCTCTGCAGAATGCAGTTTCGTTTTTGACCTCTGAATTGGGTGTTCCACAGGGTTCCCCTCAACCCCCTAATATTCTATACTTAATCTGTACTACTTCTATGACTTTTGACATCCCTATCTATACCCACATAGCTGCATCCTGAAATGAAATTTACCAAATGGGGATTGTCGAAGACTAAATTTTTAGTGATTTTCAAAATATATCGAATAAGCTTTATAAAGCTATATCCAACCCCATTATTCCATTAGATATTGATATAGAAGTAGCTAAGCTGTAGTATCAGACACCACTAAAATGGCATATTTATCGTAATTCATGGCTGTAGGCTTTTGGGAGAAATAAGTAGCCTCAGAGGACAAACTAAGCAAACCCAGCCTAATTCAGTTATGGCAGAGATCATTTTGGCATCTAATTTATAGCATCTTCCTCTTCCTCATCCACTTTCTTATTTATAAAATGTTTATTTAGCATTTATTGTGTGTAGAATACTGAGTTTTCTGAAGGGACAGAGAGATGGTCCTAGGGTGTGAGGAGGATTATTTTTAGTTTCAAGTTGTTGCATATTTTATGTCCTATTCTTACTCCTTGCACTAGCTTTAACTTTTGGGTTATCATAAATATGTGTTACACTGAGGAATAAGGATCCTTTTGTAAATATTCAGTCAGACAAATAATCTGCTTCTGATTTGAAATCAGTCTGAAAGAAGAAAAACATTAGCTCCAAGTGAAAATTAATATGCAAGTCTGAATTGAGAAAGTAATTTTCTTCTAATTTGGAGGATAACTCTTCTTAGGAGGATTGTTACTTACCATTTGGAAACTGCTGATTTTATGCAAGGTCATAATAAAAAAATACATCAAAGTCAAATTGGCATATGAGTAACTGACCTGTCTAGTATACTAGATACACATATTACTTTATATATGTAAAGCACGGAAACTAGTTTTCATATAGTTTCCTCATTTCAAGCTGCAAAACTCCTCAGACAGAAAGGACAGTAAAATTGCCTCACAGACGCCAACTGATTTATTTAAATTTTGAATTCCAAACGAGTGAGGATGTCCAGGATTGCTTGAGCAAATACAAAATATTATTCTCTCTTTTGGTGAGACTACTGTATATAAGATATTTGTAATTTGTGTTGGCAACTGGTGGTATATCACAAAGAGAGATAAATATAAGATTATTTTAAAAAAGGAACCAGTGACCCAAAACTCTTTGGGAATTGTTGGCTAGAAAATACAGGTTTGTTGTTGCAGGTGTAACTCGAAAATTATTAGTATGGGAAAAGCTGAAGGGTTGAGATAAAACCAAGGTCACAGCTAATCGTTAGTTGAGTCCGGATTACTAAATCTATGTATAATTTCTTGGTTTCTGGAAATTTCAATTATAACATAAGGTCTTGTATCTCATTTAATCTTTACAATTCCATGAAGAAAGTATTTATAATTTCCATTTTTACAGAGAAAATATTAGGTTTATGAATGTTAATATGGTTTTTCATGGCTGTATAGTTGGCCCATGGCAGAGACAAGATTCAAATCCAGATCTGTCTGGTCCCTGGGCCCATTTTCTTTCCACTGTCCTATACTGTCATTATATTACCTCTCTTTGCAAGGTGAAGCAACATTATTATAATGTTCTGTATAATGTGATGTGATTTAACACTGACCAGTGATTTTTCAAGTTAGAGAAATTAATTTTGTGCTAGTTCATTTAAAGTAAATCACTCTGTCTTCCCTATGGTCTAGGCCATGTGTCTGTGGGACAGATGGTATGATCTGAGGTAATGGAAGAATGATACTGACTGATTCATATAGGGATTATTAAGATGTAATGACCTAAAAGAGTCAGCCCATCCTTAGCATAGTTTATAAGCATGAAAAAAATATTTTGCATATTTATGTTTTTTTGTAAATATATTTATGGAAATATGTAATGATTTTAATATTTCTGATTAATTCAGTGCTGAAATATTGAGTACTAGGATCATTTTAAGGATAGGTTTTTATAAATAGAACGTTGTCATACTAAAAGTCTTTATAGCTTAAAAAGCATAACTTAATTTACCATAGTTAATTTACTCACTGAACTAATGTATTCCTTTACTCTTTATAATATAGCAGGTATTAAGCTAGGTGCTGGGGATATACCAGTGAGTGAAATAGACAAAGCCACCATCACAGTCTAATTATACAAGGAAATGAATGATTAAAACTGATGGAAAGGCCCAAAAGGACAAGACCCTTGTTTTAGGAGCACACAGGAACCTGGCTTATAATGGGTGCTAAAGGGATTTTGCTCGTGATAGAAATAAATTTGAGCTGAGGTTTGAAAGATGAATAAGAGTTTACTGAAGTAAACACTTTTTTTGAGGGAGTGTTCCAGATGAAGAAGGAGTATGTGCAAAGGCCCTAAAGCAAGAAGAATATAACTATTTCAAGGAACTGAAAAGAAGTTTGACTGAATCAAGGCAAAGAGTAATGTGATGAACTTGCAGAAAGATAAGGCCCAGACTTCACAAAGCCCTACAAGACAGGTTAAAGATTTTGGTTTTGGCCTCAGAATATGGAATATCCATTAAAATGGTTTAAGCAGCAGCTGATCTGATCTGTTTGAAAAGATCATTCAAACTGCCATTTAGGAAACCTTTAAGGGTGCCAGAGTGTATGGAGGGAAAGCAGTAAGCTACTGAACAGTAGTCAAGGTGAAAGAAAATGTTAGATTGGACCAGGGGTGTGGAAGTGGAGGCCATGAAAGTGGATGCATGGATTTTGGATTTTGTAACTATTACGTGGGCCTTGGTATTTTAACTAGCAAAATTAGACTGTTCTTTGTGTCTTGAGTGAGCAAATAAGATATGGAGTACACTGGAGATTTTTCCAAAGGAGCAAGGGAAAAACTGTCTCTACAGAACATAGTTGAACTGCCAGTCAACTGAGGTGGAGGAAGAATGCAGTTGTTTCTCATTGTATTCTGTGATAGGTTACCAGTAGAGGACCATTTACAGAGATGTATAATAGTGAAAGAAGACCAGGTTTAGACAGGAAGATTTGGAAGCTGTATAGTATGGTGGTTAAGAAATTGATCTCTGTACCTGGGAGGCCTGGATTCAACTCGTAGGTCTGAGACTTGTTACCTGTATGTACTTGGGCAGTTTATTTAGATTCTTTATGCCCCATTTTCCTCATTTATGAAATGAAGATTATGACGGTAATATTACCTAACTTACTGAGAGCATTATGTGGAACGGGGCAAGAGCTTAATAAGCTACTATTATTATTTTGAGTCATTTTGGATGTGTTGAATTTTAGGTCCTTTTAAATATCTAGAGATGTTGAGCAAGCTTTTAGATATATACGTTTGGAGTTCAGAGGAAAGGTCTGGACTACAGGTAAATTTAGGAGTCAGTAGTGGTGACTGAAATCATGGGAGTGGATGAGATTGCTCTCTGAGAAAATATAGAGTGAAAACAGAAAAGGAAGTAAGACTTACCTGTGAGTAACACTGTCATTTAGTGGCTGGTTGGAAGATGGGCATTTTAAAGAGACAAAGGAAAATTATCCAGACAGGACGAAAACCAAACAGTCTTGTATCCTGTAAATCAAGGGGGAAAAAAAGCATGTGAAAAATAAGGGGATAGTTATTATTGTCCAATGTAAGGTTATATGAGACAGAAATTTAAAGGTGTTTGTTGATTTTAATTACATGCAGATAATCATGTAAGGTCAAGGATGATCTTAGCAAAGATTCTTTTTATGGAATTCAAGGGTCAGAAGCTAGAGTGTAGTGAATTGTAGAATAATTTGGAAGCAAATAAAAAAAGAGAGAACTCTCTCAAAAGTTTGATTGAAAGGAGACGAGAGAAATAGAACTGTTATTTAGAGGTTTGTGGAAAGAAAAAAACCTAAGGATTTTTAAAGATAATGTGAAAAACCTCAAATCACTTCTACTAGGAAATGGGCTACTATTGTAATTCCAATTAAGAATTCACAATTACGAAAAAGTAAAGTCATTAGAGTGTCCATGCTGAAAAGACAGAACTCAAATATTGATCTTATATTATGAACTAGGGCAGCTGCTGTTCCCTTCAGATAACCTGCAGTGGGACCAGACACATCCATGTCTGTGATGTTTAAACATCCACCTAGGTCAAGATGCTGTTCACCAGAAATATATTATACTACCCTGATTGCCTACTCAGGAATATATGACTGATTCCTTGTTTTCTCCTTGGGTTCCTATTTTCTTCTACCAGTTTCTCTTTTAGTAGGTCCTGGTTTTGGAACCAGTCTTAACACTGACTCTGGCGTTTATCCTGGTAGCTCCTATCCTTTAGCTGATAATTTGTTCGTTTCATACCTTCACATTCCCTGACAGGCAGGCAGTCGATGGTCATATATGTATAGAGTGCCTACTGTGTTCCAGTCATTGCCCCTGCACTAGGATAAAGCAGAGATCAAAAAACGTAATCCAAGCCCTCAAGAAGCTTATTTTCTAGAGAGAGAGAAAGGTAAATATATGCGTACAAGTCGACGTGCATAAATGAGTGAAGTAACTTATCCGAGATCACACAGTAAGTGAAATTTTTGGACTCTCGTGTGTGATTCCACTTTGTTCTGCGTAGGAACTTCAGAAGAATTTCCCAACAATTTTTCAGCACGAATTCTGCCTAAATTTTGTGAAATTCTAAGAATTACATAGAAAAATTATGTAGGAAATCATCCAATTTTTATATTTGAGTGATTCTTGTATAATTTTTGTGGTGTGATTGAAACATCTTGCATGATTGTTGGAAGATATTTATGGTTGCTTTGCATCACCTGCTGTATTTCTAGGGCTGTGTAACTCAGAGACCACCTAGGTCGTCTGACCTCCTACTAGTTCTGGATTAATTTGCTTTAAGATGGTCACAGAGGAATGGAAAATTCTGGAAGTTGCCCTTTTGCTAGATATTTTCCTGCTGCTACTCATTTCATGAGTCTGGATAAACTCCTGTTTTAAGTCATATAGTGGCTTGCAGCCAGTGTACGCTATTGTCCATTGCATCCCAGTAGGTCTGATAATGTTTTGTTTGTTTATTTAAAGTAATTTTACTGGGTCATCTTTTGTTATGTGTTACTGTCACCATATTTTCTATTTTTTCTAAAAGTTATGTGGGAAATTTAAAAATCAAATTATTTTAAACTCTAACATAATCTAGAGAGAATTTAGGGGAAAAAACCTAGAATTAAAATTAGAAGTCATTGTTAAATGTTGCTAAATATGCACAGTACCATGGTCATTTATGTACAGAGTATCTCAAGTATATTGATTGAATATTTAGAATGCTTTGCTGTATCTTTTGGGTTTCATGTTTCTATTCTTTTTTTTTATTGTGGTATATAGTTGATTTACAATATTATATTAGTTTCAGGTATCAAATATAATGATTCAGTATTTTTATATTTTCCATTTAAAGTTATTATAAAATATTGGCTATATTCCCTGTGCTGTACAATATATCCTTGTAGCTTACTTATTTTATACATAGTAGTTTGTACCTCTTAATCCCTTACCCTTGTCTTACTCTTCTCTTTTCCCTCTTCCCACGGGTAACCACTAGTTTGTTCTCTTTATCTGTGAATCTGTTTCTGTTTTGTTATATTCACTCTTTTATTTTTTAGATTTCACATAAAAGTGATACAATACAGCATTTGTTTTTTTGTCTGACTTGTATCACTGAGCATAATACCCTCTAGGTAAATCCACATTGTTGCAAAATGCAGGATTTCATTCTTTTTTGTTGTGGCTGAGTAATATTCATACACACACACACACACACACACACACACACACACACCCCCCCCCACATCTTCTTGTCCATTCATCTGCTGATGGTCACTTAGGTTGCTTCCTTATCTTGGCCATTGTAAATAATGCTGCTGTGAACATTGGGGTGCATATATCTTTCTTGAATTCGTGTTTTTGTTTTCTTCAGAAATATACCCAGGAGTAGAATTGCTGGGTCACATGGTAGTTTGCTTTTTAGTTTTTTGAGGAACCTTCATAGTGTTTTCCATAGTGGATGCACCAGTTTACATTCCTACCAATGGTGTACAAGAGTTCCCTTTTCTCCACATTCTCACCAATATTTGTTATTTGTAGACTTTTTGTTGATAGCCATTTTGACAAGTTGTGAGGTGATATTTCATTGTGGTTTTGATTTGCATTTCCCTGGTGATTAGTGATGTTGAGCATCTTTTCATGTGCCTGTTGGCCATTTGTGTATTTTCTTTGGAAAAATGTCTATTTAGGTCTTGTGCCCATTTTTTAAATTGGGTTGTTTGCTTTTTTGATATTGATTTGTGTGAGCTGTTTATATATTTTTGGATATTAACACCTTATTTGTTGTATTATTTGCAAATATTTTCTACCATTCAGTGGGTTGCCTTTTCATTTTGTCACTGGTTTTCCCTTGCTGTGCAAAAGCTTTTAAGTTTAATTAGGTCCCATTTGTTTATTTTTGCTTTTGTTTCCTTTGCCTTGGGAGACAGATCCCAAAAATATTGCTACAATTTATGTCAAAGAGTGTTCTGCCTGTGTTTTGTTCCAGGAGTTGTACAGTATCTGGTCTTACATTTAGGTCTTTAATCCATTTTGAGTTTATTTTTGTATATGGTATTAGAGAATGTTCTAATTTCATTTTCTTACATGTAGCTGTCCAGTTTTCCCAGCACAGTTTATTGAGGAGACTGTCTTCCCCATTGTATATTCTTGTCTCCTTTGTCATAGATTAATTGACCATAAGTGCAAGGGCTTATTTCTGGGCTCTCTATTCTGTTCCATTGAACTATGTGTCTGTTTTTGTGCCAGTATTATACTGTTTTGATGACTGTCATTTTGTAGTACAGTCTGAGGTCTGGGAGGTTTATACCTCCAGCTTTTTTCTTTGTTCTCAGGATTGCTTAGGCATTTTTTTTTTTTTTTTTTTTTGTGGTTCCATGTAAATTTTAGGATTATTTGTTCTAGTTCTGTGAAAAATGTTGTGGATATTTTGATAGGGATTGCATTAAATCTGTAGATCGCTTTGGGGAGTATGACCATTTTAACAATGTTGATTCTTCCAACCCATGAACATGGGATATCTTTCTATTTCTTTGTGTCATCTTCAGTTTCCTTCACCAGTGTTTCATAGTTTTCAGAATATAAGTCTTTCTTGGTTAAGTCTACTCCTAGGTGTGTTATTCTTTTTGATGCTATTTTAAACGGGATTGTTTTCTTGCTTTCTCTTTCTGATAGTTCATTTTTAGTGTGTAGAAAAGCAACAGATTTCTGTATATTAATCTTTTATCCTGCAACTTTACTAAATTCATTTTTTTAAGTTCTAATAGCTGTTTGGTGGAGACTTTAGGGTTTTCCATATATAGTATGGTGCCATCTGTAAACAGTGACAAGTTTTACTTTTTTTCTTCCAATTTGGATGCCTTTTATTTCTTTTTCTTGTCTGATTGCTGTGGCAAGGACTTCCACTACTATGTTAAATAAAGGTTGTGAGAGTGGACATCCTTGTCTTGTTCCTGATTTTAGAGGAAAAGCTTTCAGCATTGAGTATGACCTTAGCTGTGGGTTTGTCATACATGGTTTTTATTTTGTTGAGATATGTAGACATGTTCCCTGTATACCAACTTTGATGAGAGTTTTTATCATGAATGGATGTAGAATTTTGTCAAATGCCTTTTCTCCATCTATTGAGTTGGTCATGTGATGTTTATCCTTTTGTTAATGTGGTGTATCACAGTGATCGATTTGTAGATGATGAATTATCCTTGCATCCCTGGAATAAATCCCACTTGGTCATATTGTATTATCCTTTTTATATATTGTTAAATTTGTTTTGCTAATATTTTGTTGAGGATTTTTCTACCTATATTCATCAGAGATATTGGCCTGTAGGCTTTTTTTTGTAATGTCCTTTTCTGGTTTTGGTATCAGGGTAAAATAGTGGCCTCATAGAATGATTTTGGTAGTGTACACTCCTCTTCAAGTTTTTGGAATAGTTTGAGAAAAATAGGTAATGGCTCTTTTTTATATGTTTGGTAGAATTCCCCTGTGCATCCATTTGCTCCTGGACTTATGTTTGCTGGGAGTTTGTTGATTACTGATTCAATTTCACTACTAATGATCAGTCTGTTCAGATCGTCTATTTTTTCCTGATTCAATATTGGAAGATTATATGTTTCTAGGAATTTATCCATTTCTTCTCAGTTGTCCAATATTTTGTCATGTAACTGTTTGTAGTATTCTCTTATGATTTTCTTTTTTTGTATTTCTGTGATGTCAGTTGTAATTTCTCCACTTTCACTTCTTATTTTGTTTATTTGGGTCCTCTCTTTTTCTTAATAAGCCTGACTAAAGGCTTATCAACTTTGTTTATCTTTTCAAAAAAGTGGCAGGGGTGGTGGTGGTGGTGTGATGAATTGGGAGATTGGGATTGACATATATATACTAATATGTATAAAACGGATAACTAATAAGAACCTGCTGTATAAAAAAATAAATAAAACAAAATTCAAAAAAAAAGTCTAATATTCATGCAGCCTGGGAACATTTAATAATATTAAAAAATAGGAAACACTACATTTTAAAAATGTGGCCAACTTTTTTGAATCTTTTTTCTTTAACAAAAAATAGTACTAAAACAAATGAATTGTTTAAGGGAACCCTCCTTCTCTTTAAAAATCTCATTTTAAAATCCTTATATCCCTACAGTCCTGCTTATACATGAATTTTGTGTCTCTCTGTATTTGTATACTAACTGGAAAGAGGCATGAAAAGAATAAAGAGACTTAAGAAAAAAAAAAAAACCACATCTTTGTTTTGCTAATCTTTTCTATTGTGTTTTTGGGCTCTATTTTATCATTTTCCTCTTTGATCTTTACTATTTCCTTTCTTTTGCTGACCTTAGGCTTTGTTTGTTCTTCTTTTTCTAATTCTTTTAGATGGTAGGTTAGGTTGTTTATTTGAATTTTTCTTGTTTCTTGAGGTAGGCCTGTATCACTATAAACTTCTGTCTTAGAACTGCTTTTGCTAAGTCCCATAGATTTTGGAAAGTTGTATTTTTATTTTCATTTGTATCAAAGTGTTTTCTGATTTCCTCTTTGATTTCTTCATTGTCCCTTTGGTTTTTTTAGTTGCAAGTCATTTGGTCTCCATGTGTTTGTGATTTTCCTGTTTTTCTTCCTGTTACTGATTTCTCCTTTTATACTGTTTTGGTCAGAAAAAATTCTTGATATAATTTACGTTCTCTTAAATTTGTTCAGACTTGTTTTGTGGCCTAGCATGTTATGTATTTTGGAGAATGTTCCACGTGCACTTGGAAAGAATATGTATTCTCCTGTTTTTAGATGGACTGTCCTGTAGATAACTATTAAGTCCAGCTGGTCTCATGTTATCATTTAAGGCCACTGTTGCTTTATTGATTTTCTGTCTGGATGATCTGTCCTTTGATGTAAGTGGGGTGTTAAAGACTGCTACTATTATTGTCATTTTCTCCCTTTATATTCATTAATATTTGCTTTATATATTTAGATGCTCCTATATTAGGTTCATATATGTTAACAAACGTTATATCCTCTTCTTGTATTGATCCCTTCATCATTATATAATGCCCTGCTTTGTCTTTTGTTATAGACTTTGTTTTAAGATCTACTTTGTCTGATATGAGTATCACTACTGCCATTTTCTCATCATTTACGTTTGTGTGAAATATATTTTCCCATTCTTTCCCTTTCAGTCTGTGTGAGTCTTTAAGTCTGAAGTGAGTCCCTTGTAGGCAGCATATAGATGGGTCTTCTTT
Organism: Eschrichtius robustus; assembly: GCF_028021215.1. Lineage (NCBI taxonomy): Eukaryota > Metazoa > Chordata > Mammalia > Artiodactyla > Eschrichtiidae > Eschrichtius > Eschrichtius robustus. Next base: position 73,226,576 of record NC_090833.1, read on the forward strand.
TTTATCTAATCATCCACCCTGTGTCTTTTGTTTGGAGCATTTCTTCCATTCACATTTAAAGTGATTATTAATAGGTATGTAGTTATTGCCGTTTTGTTACTTGTTTTCTCATTGTTTTTGTATTTCTTCCCTGTTCTTTACTCTTTTAGTTTCTTCCCTGTGGTTTGATGATTTTATTTAGTGGTATACTTGTGTTTCTTTCTCTCCATTTCTTGTGTATCCATTGTAGATTTTTGATTTGTGGTTACTGTGGGCTTCATATATGTTGTCCTATATCTATATGTACTTGTTTTAAACTGATAGTCATTTAAGTTTGAACACATTCTAAAAGATCTACATTTTTCAATTCCTTCCTCCATATTTTTTTTTTTTTGCTATCATATTTTACATCTTCATGTTTATCCCTTGTAGTTGTAGTTGATTTTACAACTTTTGCCTTTTAATCTTCATACCAGCTTATTTAATTGGGTGATTCAGACTTTACTATATATTTGCCTTTACTGCTGGGATTTTTTCTTTTTTGTAAATTCTTACTTGTAGCCTTTTCCACTTACAGAAGACTCTTTAACATTTCTTTTAGGGTTGGTAGTATTGATAAACTCTTACTTTTTGCTGGTCTGAGAAGTTCTTTATCTTTCCTCTACCTCTGACTAATATCCTTGCTGGGTGTAGAGGATTATAGGTCATAAGTTTTTTCCTTTCAGAACTTTAAATATATCATGTCATGCCCTTCTGCCCTGCAAAGTTTCTGCAGAAAAAATCAGCTGATATCATTATGGGGGTTCTTTGTATGTAACTTTTTTTTTCTCTTGCCTTTCTAATTCCTTCTTTATCTTAAAATTTTGCTGTTTTAATTATGATATGTCTTGGTATGGGTCTTTTTGGGTTCATCTTGTTTGGGACTCTGATTCTTGTACCTGGATATCTGCTTTCTTCTTCAGGGTTGGTAATTTTTCAGCTATAATTTCATCAAATACATTTTTGACCCCTTTTTCTCTGTCTTCTCCTTCTGGGACCCCTATAATACAAATATTAGTATTCTTAATGTTGTCTCAGTGCTCCATTAAAATGTTCTCATTAAAAGAATTTTTTTTTGCTTTTTTGATTGGATGATTTCCATTATCTGTCTTCCAGACCACTTATGAATTCTTCTGTATCACCTAATCTGGGGTTAATTCCTTCTAGTGTGTTTTTCATTTCAGTTATTGTGTTTTTCAGTTCTGATTGATTCTTTTTCGGACTTTCTAGTTCCTTGTTAATATTCTCACTCTGTTCATCTATTCTTCTTCAAAGTTCAGATAGCATTCTTATTACTAATACTTTGAACACTTTATCTAGTAAATTATTTGTCTCTGTTTCATCAGTTGCTTTTTCAGTTTACTTATTTTTTTGTCCTTTCATTTGAAACATATTGTTTTGTCTTCTCATTTCTGTCTCTATGAAATTAGGTGAAACCATTACCTATCCCGGTGTTGAAAGGGATATCCTCGTGTGGGAGTGTTCCTATGCCATCTGAGTGTGCTCAGTGTCTTTGGTGGTAGAGCTGGATTTGAAGTTATCAGGGATCATGTCTTCCCCCAGGATGTGCTGGCAGCTATCACCTTGGTAGGAGATGAGGCTGGAGATTGGGCTAAAGACAGAGCCAGGTGTGAGCCAGAGCTTGCCTATGCTGAGTGGTCATCACCATGCCATGATAATATATTTTTAGATCTTCAACAACCATTCCCTTAAACAGTTGTGAATGGAGCATAGCAAGGAATTAGGGATGAGGACTGTGTGAGACTAAGTCCAGTGTTTGGGCTGCTTGAGTGACAGCAAGGTAATACATAAGCTGTTGGGAATCCAAATATCAAAGACACAGTTAATTCATTCAAGTCGATTATAGTTTAGTGGAGAGGGACATAAAAAATAAACAGCAAATTATAATAAATAGTGATAAATAGGAATATAGCCTAGTAGTTAGTCTCAGCTCTGAAGTCCAGCATAACTGGATTGGGTGTCAAAATTCTATTACTATCGCTATCTAGCCTTGGGCAGTCATTTAACATCTTTGGGGATACAAATAGTAATTGAGACACAAAGATGACGCAGAGATTAGATAAAATGATTCAGTGAACTGTTTATCACAGTGCCTGGCAAATGGTAGGTTAACCTGCATTATTGTTGATATTGGTGTTTATTATTATATAATAAAGGCTTCCACATGGTGATACTGGACAAGAGAAAGGACATTGGATGTGGAATGTCACAGAAGACTTTGTGAATAAGAAACACTGTCTGGGAGCCATGACCTGCATCTGGTAGAGGAAGAACCCGAGGCTCAGAGAGGTTGCTCTACTTTCCCAAGATCACATAGGTTCTCAGCTGTAGAGCTGGAAACTGAGCCCAGGTCTGCCTGGTGTCCAAGCTCTTTCCCTTGAACGACATCAGAGTGTCACCTCGTAAATCCTCCCACTGCTACAGGGTGGCTCTGCTTCCTTCCTTGAAGAAACTGGGCAAATTATGTGAGTTCTCTAGAGGTTGCCTAGTTTCTGTGTTTCATTAGATCCAAGATGCCCTTGATTTAAGAAAAAAAAAAAAAAAGAAACACAGTCTGTATCTTGATGCTTGAAAGATGAATATGGATTAGGAAAGACAGAAAAAATAGGGGAGTGAAAGCCAAGGGTTAGTGCAATGGCTGGAAGTGCATAATGAACATTTGGTATGCTACAAGAAATTTCATGTATTTGGGGAAAAATATTAAAGTGTGGATGTGAGAGAGTCCAACCGTGGAGGGATTGTGTGGTATTGGGGTACTGGGAAACCACCCAAGTTTCATCTTTTCATGGGTCTTGGCTATGAGTTATGCGATATTAGAATGTCCTTCCAATGAATTAATAAATGTTCTTAATTTCAGCAATCCAGTGATTGTGTTGCTTGTAGTAAAAATAAAAACAAACTATTTAGTTAAAAATCTGTCTTAAATCAGTTTGCTTTACCTTTGTGCTACTGGAAAGAGTTGAAATTTAGCTCATATGTGAGTGCCACTTTTCTAATCCTCTTATTTTTAAGAAACTGGAGGTAAGAAATCTCTGTTTCTTAGAAATCGACAGCCATTTCCTTCTTTGTTGCTCTTATTTTTGAGAGGTTGGAGAGGTAAGCCAGAGAAATACCCAGTTCTTCCTGGATAGAAGCCCAGGCATCTTTGACTGTCTTTGCATTTTTTCATGCCTTTTAAATATGTAGGTGAGGGAGTCTGATACAACTCAAAGGTCAAGGGGAGTATAAAGCCATTATACCTAGAATTACAGAGGAGCTTTCCTTCTGGCTTGTTCTTTCTCTGCATCTAGTCTAGACAAAAATGCCTGCCTACCTGGCAGTAGTTTAGGTCAGCTAGGGTATATACTGGAGCAGTAATCCAAAGTCCAGCAAGGCATAACATGTTCTTTTGTTGTTTACTTGACTGTATGTTTATGCTTCTACAGTGGTAGCAGTAGGGGTAATTGCTTGTGGACCAAACTCTCTTCCAGGGCTTCTGGGTCTCTGCCATCTTCCTCTATAAAAATATATCAATGGACACCACCATTTTGACATGATCTCTGATGAACTACCTCAAACGCTTACTGGGAGGATTGAGTGAGCTGTCTTCTGTGAAATTTCCTAGTAAGTTGGCTCACATATGGGTGGTAATGTCCATTCATTCTGACCTGTCCTACTGAGTGGGATAAAGGGAAAAGGATACATAGGATCTGACTTGCCTTTCTCATCACCATTGTAAATGTGGGGGGCTTGGAGGAATGAATCTTTAGATTTACTTTTTTCCCCCATCTCCATTGAGTTTATATGAAAAGCACAAACCCACCATTAAATAACAAAGTCTGCACATTGCCCAGGAAAGTTATATTTTCAATATAAGATTATTTATTCATGATGAAAAAATTCCATTCTAAGTTCGTTCTTCTAATTTTTTCTTGAGGCAGTTTTTCTTCAGGGAGAAATTGATATCTTTACTGAAAACAAATTACAACAAAAGCATAGCTTGGGGTCAGTGAAAATAATCATTTTTGGGGTAGATTTCTTTTTATTGAGGGATTTTCTATGGAGGTGAATACATTGGAAGTGAGGAATAGGAAATACTGAACTTGTTCCACATTGTTTGGAAATTTGGGAACTTCACTTTTTCTCAGGTTTTGATTCTCTCTTTGTAAGGAAGTGAAGTTATCCTTGAAGTGAATGTTAACAATCTCACTTGAGGCTAATGAAAATGCTAGGCTACTTTAAAACAAGATCTTACCACTTTGGACATAAGATCAAGTTGGCAGAATCAGTGATTCTGATGTGGTCTGTGTTCTCCAGAGTTCACTGAAAATGAGTAATTCTATGAGTCTCTGTGCTTGTTCCTGTTCTTTGTTGTTAAAAATTTCCTTCAATGAATCACTTGATAGCTCTTTTCTCACATCAATGTATGCTCAGAATGTTTTCTCTTTAATTGAATAAAATAATAAACTTAGGCTTGGGTGGATATGGGTCTCCCTAATCTCTCTTTAAGGATAAAAGGACAAATAAAATAAAAATGAACTAAAAAGTTGGCTTAGGGGGATTAGGAACCAAGATGGTGGAGTAGAAGGACATGCTCTCACTCCCTCTTGCGAGAACACCAGAATCACTACTAGCTGCTGGACAATCATTGACAGGAAGACACTGGAACTCACCGAAAAAGATACCCCACATCCAAAGACAAAGGAGAAGCCACAGTGAGACGGTAGGAGGGGCGCAATCATAGGAAAATCAAATCCCATAACTGCTGGGTGGGTGACTCACAGACTGGAGAGCACTTATACCACAGAAGTCCACCCACTGGAGTGAAGGTTCTGAGCCCCACATCAGGTTCCCAACCTGGGGGTCTGACAACGGGAGGAGGAATTCCTAGAGAATCAGACTTTGAAGACTAGTGGGATTTGACTGCAGGACTTCGACAGGACTGGGGGAAACAGACTCCACTCTTGGAGGGCACACACAAAGTAGTGTGTGCATTGGGACCCAGGGGAAGGAGCAGTGACTCCAGGGGAGACTGAACCAGACCTACTTGCTAGTGTTGGAGGGTCTCCTGCAGAGGCAGGGGGTGGCTGTGCCTCACCGTGAGGACAGGGACACTGGCAGCAGAAGTTCTGGGAAGTACTCCTTGGCATCAGCCCTCCCAGAGTCCGCCATTAGCCCCACCAAAGAGCCCAGGTAGGCTCCAGTGTTGGGTCGCCTCAGGCCAAACAACCAACAGGGAGGGAATCCAGCCCCACCCATCAGCAGTCAAGTGGATTAAAGTTTTACTGAGCTCTGCCCACCAGAGCAACAGTCAGCTCTACCCACCACCAGTCCATCCCATCAGGAAACTTACACAAGCCTCTTAGATAGCCTCATCCACCAGAGGGCAGACAGCAGAAGCGAGAAGAACTACAATCCTGCAGCCTGTGGAACAAAAACCACATTCACAGAAAGATAGACAAGATGGAAAGGCAGAGGGCTATGTACCAGATGAAGGAACAATATAAAACCCCAGAAAACCAACTAAATGAAGTGGAGATAGGCAACCTTCCAGAAAAAGAATTCAGAATAATGATAGTGAAGATGATCCAGGACCTCGGAAAAAGAATGGAGGCAAAGATGGAGAAGATGCAAGAACTGTTTAAAAAAAGACCTAGAAGAATTAAAGAACAAACAAACAAGAGATGAACAATACAATAACTGAAATTAAAACTACACTAGAAGGAATCGATAGCAGAATAACTGAGGCAGAAGAACGGATAAGTGACCTGGAAGACAGAATGGTGGAATTCACTGCTGAAGAACAGAATAAAGAAAAAAGAATAAAAAGAAATGAAGACAGCCTAAGAGACCTCTGGGACAACATTAAATGCAACAACATTCGCATTATAGGGGTCCCAGAAGGAGAAGAGAGAGAGAGAAAGGACCAGAGAAAATATTTGAAGAGATTATAGTCGAAAACTTCCCTAACATGGGAAAGGAAATAGCCACCCAAGTCCAGGAAGAGCGGAGAGTCCCATACAGGATAAACCCAAGGAGAAACATGCCGAGACACATAGTAATCAAAGTGGCAAAAATTAAATGCCAAATAACATACAAGGGAACTCCCATAAGGTTAACAGCTGATTTCTCAGCAGAAACTCTACAAGCCAGAAGGGAGTAGCATGATATACTTAAAGTGATGAAAGGGAAGAACGTACAACCAAGATTACTCTACCCAGCAAGGATCTCATTCAGATTTGATGGAGAAATCAAAAACTTTACAGACAAGCAAAAGCTAAGAGAATTCAGCACCACCAACCAGCTCTACAACAAATGCTAAAGGAACTTCTCTAAATGGGAAACACAAGAGAAGAAGAGGACCTACAAAAACAAACCCGAAACATGTTTAGTTACCTTAAACGTGAATGGATTAAATGCTCCAACCAAAAGACACAGGCTTGCTGAATGGATACAAAAACAAGACACATCTATATGCTGTCTGCAAGAGACCCACTTCAGACCTAGGGACACATACAGACTGAAAGTGAGGGAATAGAAAAAGACATTCCATGCAAATAGAAATCACAAGAAAGCTGGAGTAGCAATACTCATCAGATAAAACAGACTTTAAAATAAAGAATGTTACAAGAGACAAGGAAGGACACTACATAATGATCAAGGGATCAATCCGAGAAGAAGATATAACAATAATAAATATATATGCACCCAACATAGGAGCACCTCAATACATAAGTCAACTGCTAACAGCTATAAAAGGAAATCAACAGTAACACAATAGTAGTGGGGGACTTTAACACCTCACTTACACCAATGGACAGGTCATCCAACATGAAAATACATAAGGAAACAGAAGCTTTAAATGACACAATAGACCAGATAGATTTAATTGATATATATAGGACATTCCATCCAAAAACAGCAGATTACACGTTCTTCTCAAGTGCGCACGGAACATTCTCCAGGATAGATCGCATCTTGGGTCACAAATCAAGCCTCAGTAAATTTAAGAAAATTGAAATCATATCAAGCATCTTTTCTGACCACAACGCTATGAGATTAGAAATGAATTACAGGGAAACAACCGTAAAAAACACAAACACATGGAGGCTAAACAATATGTTACTAAATAACCAAGAGATCACTGAAGAAATCAAAGAGGGAATCAAAAAATACCTAGAGACAAATGACAATGAAAACACGACGATCCAAAACCTATGGGATGCAGCAAAATCAGTTCTAAGAGGGAAGTTTATAGCTATACAAGCCTACCTCAAGAAACAAGAAAAATCTCAAGTAAACAATCTAACCTTACACCTAAAGGAACTAGAGAAAGAAGAACAAACAAAACCCAAAGTTAGCAGAAGGAAAGAAATCATAAAGATCAGAGCAGAAATAAATGAAATAGAGACAAAGAAAACAATAGCAAAGATCAATAAAACTAAAAACTGGTTCTTTGAGAAGATAAACAAAATTGATAAGCCATTAGCCAGACTCATCAAGAAAAAGAGGGAGAGGACTCAAATCAATAAAATTAGAAATGAAAAAGAAGTTACAACGGACACGGCAGAAATACAAAGCATCCTAAGAGACTACTACAAGCAACTCTATGCCAATAAATTGGACAACCTGGAAGAAATGGACAAATTCTTAGAAAGGTATAACCTTCCAAGACTGACCCGGGAAGAAACAGAAAATATGAACAGACCTATCACAAGTAATTAAATTGAAACTGTGATTAAAAATCTTCCAACAAACAAAAGTCCAGGACCAGATGGCTTTGCAGGTGAGTTCTATCAAACATTTAGAGAAGAGCTAACACCCATCCTTCTCAAACCCTTCCAAAAAATTGCAGAGGGAGGAACACTCCCAAACTCATTCTGTGAGGCCACCATCACCCTGATACCAAAACCAGACAAAGATACTACAAAAAAAGAAAATTACAGACCAATATCACTGATGAATATAGATGCAAAAATCCTCAACAAAATACTAGCAAACAGAATCCAACAACACATTAAAAGGATCATACACCATGATTAAGTGGGATTTATCCCAGGGATGCAAGGATTCTTCAGTATACATAAATAGATCAATGTTATAAACCATATTAACAAATTGAAGAATAAAAACCATATGATCATCTCAATAGATGCAGAAAAAGCTTTTGACAAAATTCAACACCCATTTATGATAAAAACTCTCCAGAAAGTGGGCATAGAGAGAACCTACCTCAACATAATAAAGGCCATATATGACAAACCCACAGCAAACATCATTCTCAATGGTGAAAAACTGAAAGCATTTCCTCTAAGATCAGGAACAAGACAAGGATGTCCACTCTCACCACTATTATTCAACATAGTTTTGGAAGTTTTAGCCACAGCAATCAGAGAAGAAAAAGAAATAAAAAGAATTCAAATTGGAAAAGAAGAAGTAAAACTGTCACTGTTTGCAGATGACATGATACTATACATAGAGAATCCTAAAGATGCCACCAGAAAACTCCTAGAGCTAATCAATGAATTTGGTAAAGTTGCAGGATACAAAATGAATGCACAGAAATCTCTTGCATTCCTATACACTAATGATGAAAAATCTGAAAGAGAAATTAAGGAAACACTCCCATTTACCACTGCAACAAAAAGAATAAAATACCTAGGAATAAACCTACCTAGGTAGACAAAAGACCTGTATGCAGAAAACTGTAAGACACTGATGAAAGAAATTAAAGATGATACCAACAGATGGAGAGATAATACCATGTTCTTGAATTGGAAGAATCAGTATTGTGAAAATGACTATACTACCCAAAGCAATCTACAGATTCAGTGCAATCCCTATCAAATTACCAATGGCATTTTTTACGGAACTAGAACAAAAAAATCTTAAAATTTGTATGGAGACACAAAAAAGCCCGAATAGCCAAAGCAGTCTTGAGGGAAAAAAACAGAGCTGGAGGAATCAGACTCCCTGACTTCAGACTGTACTACAAAGCTACAGTAATCAAGACAGTATGGTACTGGCACAAAAACAGAAACATAGATCAATGGAACAAGATAGAAAGCCCAGAGATAAACCCACGCACCTATGGTCAACTAATCTCTGACAAAGGAGGCAAGGATATACAATGGAGAAAAGACAGTCTCTTCAGTAAATGGTGCTGGGAAAACTGGACAGCTACATGTAAAAGACTGAAATTAGAACACTCCCTAACACCATACAGAGAAATAAACTCAAAATGGATTCAAGACCTAAATGTAAGACCAGACACTATAAAACTCTTAGAGGAAAACATAGGAAGGACACTCTTTGACATAAATCACAGCAAGATCTTTTTTTTTTTTTTTTAATGGTATCAAGATCTTTTTTGATCCACCTCCTAGAGTAATGGAAATAAAAACAAAAATAAACAAATGAGACCTAATGAAACTTCAAAGCTTTCGCACAGCAAAGGAAATCATAAACAAGATGAAAAGACAACCCTCAGAATGGGAGAAAATATTTGCAAATGAATCAACGGACGAAGGATTAATCTCCAAAATATATAAACAGCTCAGGCACCTCAATATTATAAAAAAAAAACCCAATCCAAAAATGGGCAGAAGACCTAAATAAACATTTCTCCAAAGAAGACATACAGATGGCCAAGAAGCACATGAAAAGCTGCTCAACATCACTAATTATTAGAGAAATGCAAATCAAAACTACAATGAGGTATCACCGCACACCAGTTAGAATGGGCATCATCAGAAAATCTACAAACAACAAATGCTGGAGAGGGTGTGGAGAAAAGGGAACCCTCTTGCACTGTTGGTGGGAATGTAAATTGATACAGCCACTATGGAGAACAGTATGGATGTTCTTAAAAAACTAAAAATAGAATTACCATATGATCCAGCAATCCCACTACTGTGCGTATACGCAGAGAAAACCATAATTCATAAAGACACATGCACCCCAATGTTCATTGCAGCACTATTTACAATAGCCAGGTCATGGAAGCAACCTAAATGCCCATCGACAGGCGAATGGTTAAAGAAGTTGTGGTACATATATACAATGGAATATTACTCAGCCATAAAAAGGAATGAAATTGGGTCATTTGTAGAGACGTGGATGGATCTAGAGACTGTCATACAAAGTGAAGTAAGCCAGAAAGAGAAAAATAAATATCGTATATTAACGCATATATGTGGAACCTAGAAAAATGGTACCGATGAACTGGTTAGCAGGGCAGAAAATGAGACACAGCTGTAGAGAACAGATGTATGGACACCCCGGGGGGAAAGCGGTGGGGGATGGGGGTGGTGGTGTGATGAATTGGGCGATTGGGATTGACATGTATACACTGATGTGTATAAAATTGATGACTAATAAGGACCTGCTGGATAAAAAAATAATTAAAATAAAATTTAAAAATTAAAAAAAAAAAGTTGGCTTAAAGCTTCTTTTAGACAATAACTATCACCTATACTGAAGATTTATGTGTCCATCTTCTGTTAGACCTGAAAAGTCAAAGCCAGATTCAGCTGCATTCTGTACATCTGCACCAGGCTTATCCTGCCTACATCGCAAAGTCAGCAGGAAGAAATTTAGTCCCTTATCAATGACCAAACTTCTTCCTTCTGTAGTTACTGACCTGTTGGAGAATATAACATTAACTCCATCTTCCATATAAGAAATCTGTTTTTTTCTTGTTTATTCATTTATTCTGCTAATACTTATTGTCTACCTACAGTGTATTAGATATGGCCTAGGTGCTGGCATTATTATAGTGAAAGTTTTGCCAGAGATTCTGCCTTAATTATAGTGGGGTGACGGCAATAAAATGAGCAAATACATGGTATTATGTCAGGTAATGGTAGGTGCTATGAAGAAAATGACCAAATAAAATTAGCTCCTTTGGACATATAGTTAATGACATTTGATAACTTTATTCTGCCAACATTGTTTTATTCTTTTGAAATTCATCTTTTACTGGGTCTTCAGAGATATTTTTGTGAGTTTAGAAAGACAGCAGCTAGCCAAAGTCACTGAACTGGAATTCCCTGTTCATCCCCTTTCTGTCAGTGATGATGTGCTTCTTCCAATTTTGTTGGATATCTTGTTCTGTCTCTTATCTTTGGTTTTCTTTGAGTACCTCCTTTATTTCTCTTCTCTCACTTGCTACAGATAGGATTTCTTTTGCTCAGTCCATATGATGGCTGGATACCAATAGTCTCAGACTTTTATTTGTTACATCAATCACTTTGAAAGGGAGGGATCTTGGCAGTGGTTTGTTGAGGAAAAAAAGCCTTTATTTGTGGAATTTCCTCGATTTGCATGTGTAAGTACTTCCACCATGTCTAAATTCAAGCTACCAAAATGGCATCACTGAACACGGAGGTGGAAAAGCATCAGATCTTAAGTGTATATTTTTTAAGTGTACATGTCTACACAAATGTAGCTATACCTCATTCAAGATATAGAATATTTGCATTTCTTTAGAAAGTTCCTTTGTGTCCTTTTCTAGTCAGTACCTCACTCGCATGCCAAGGCATCCACTGGTCTGATTTGCATCACCATAGGTTAGTTTCACCTGTTACTGAACTTTATCTAAACACAAGCAGAGATTACAGGCTTTTTTGTTTCTAGTTTCTTTTGCTGAACATAATGTTTTTGAAATTCATACTTATTGTTACATATTTCTGTAGTTCATTTTTTTGGTCCAAGTAGTATTTGTGTGGGTATATTACATGCTGAGTCTCCATTCTGTTGGTGGACATTTGGATTGTTTCTAGATTGTGGCAATTATGAATGAAGCTGGTATGAATATTTTTGGATATTTTTGTGGATATATGTTTTTATTTCTCTTGGATAAATATCAGAAGAGTAAATTGCTGGGTCGTGGGTTAGGTGCATGACAACAGCTGTAAACTGTTGTCACAAATTTTTGTATAGTTTTGTATCTCATCCTGGGTATATGCCATTTTTTCCAGATCTTTAGCAACTCTGGTATTGGTATTGACAGTCTTTTGAATTTTAGCCTTTCTAGTGTGAAGTGGTAGCTACTGTGGTTTTATTTTGCATTTCCCTGAAATTAATATTGCTGAATACCTCTTCTTGTATTTGTTGGCCTTTCATATATCTTCTTTTGTGAAGATATACAAATCATCTGTTTGCTTCTTCTGTTATTCATGTTTATCTGTTTTCTTATTGAGTTGTTTCTCTTTTTATTATTGAGTTGTAAGATTTTGTTATATACTCAAGATAAAACCCTTTGTCAGATGTGCACATCACATATATTTTCTCCGAGTCTGTATACCACCTTCTCTATTTTCTAAATGCTCAATAGGTTTTTAATATTAATTAAAATCCAGTTAATCCTTTTCATATACTTTTTGTAACCCTTTTAAGAAATATTTGCCTACTTCATGGTCATCAAAATATGCTCCTCGTTTTCTTCTAGAAACTCTAAATTTAGCTTTATGTTATTTTTCTGATCTCAAATTTTGGTGTTTGCTGTTTGGTAGGGGTCAAAATACATTTCTCTCTGTTTATTCTGGTATTCTAGCATTATTTGTTTAAAAGACTTTCCTTTCTCTCATGACTTATCGTGAGAATGAGGAATATTGTTTGACCACATGTATATGGGTGTATCTCTGGATTTTCTGTTATATTCCATTGATCTGTTTGTCTGTTTTGAAACCAGTACAATGCTTTTTTGGTAAATGTTGCTTTGCACTGAGTTTTGAAACATGATAATGTGACTTCTCCAACTTTGTTCATTTTCATGTGTCTTGGCTCTCTTAGTTTCTTTGCATTTCCATATTGATTTGTCTATTTCTATAAAACATCTCTTGTAAGTTTAATTTGGAGTGCATTGAATCTTTAAGTGGATTTTGGGAGAATTGAAATTTTAATAATGTTGTCTTCTAATCAGTCAAAAGGCCATGTCTCTTCATTTATTTATTTAGTTTTGTAGTTTTTAGATAAAGGTCCTGTTAAGTTATCCCTAAACAGTTCAAGTTTTTTTTTAGATTAATATTGGAAATGACATTTAAAATTTTATTATCCAACTGCTTGCTGATAATATGTTATAATATATTTTTAAAATGTCAACTTTATGTAGTATACTCCTGCTAAATTTACTTGTTTTGATGTTTGTTTTGTAAATTCCTTAGGCTGTTCTGTGTAGATAATCATGTTATCTGCTAATAGAGAGTATTTTAATTCTTTCATATTTGTTTGTCTTTTGTTTGTTTATCTTACTTTATTTACCTGGTTAGGACTTCTGATTCAGTATTGATTGGAAGTGGCAAGAGCAGAAAATCTTGCCTTGTTCCAATCTTAGGGGGAAGCATTCAGATTCTCATCATTAAGTATAATGTTAGCTGTAGATACCTTTTTCAATGATCATGTGGGGTCTTTTTCTCTTTTATTCTATTAAAGTGGAGAAATAAATTGATTTTGAATGTTACTTCAAACTTACTTACATACCTGGGATAAACCTCATTTCATATGTTAATAGATCTCATTTATATACTACTGGATATGATTTCTTAATAATTTTATGATTTTTGTATCTGTGTTCAAGAGTGTGGTTAATCTGTAATTCCTTTTTCTGATATTTTATTTTTAGTTTTTGATATCAGAATTATGATTAGTTCATAAAAGCAGTTGAAGACTATACTCTGGCCTCTAATTTTTAATTGTTGGTAAAAATTACTATTTTTTAATTTTTTAAATTTTGAGAAGAACTCACTTGTGAAAATATTTAGGCTTAGGTTTTTCCTTATGGGGAAGATTTGATTAGAAATTAAATTTAAAAAATAGATATAGGTCATTAACGTTTTTCATTTTTTCTATGTCAGTTTTGGTTCTGTTTTTCAAAGAATTGTCCATTTCATCTAAATTTTCAAATTTATTGGTATAAAGTTGTTAATATTGTCTTATACTTTTAATGTCTTTAGGCTCTGTAGTAGTAATCTATGCTTCATTCCTCAGTTTGTAATATGTGTTTTCTTTTTGTTTTATTTGATCACTGTTATGGTTTATCTATTCAGCTAATCTTTTCAAATAAATGACCTCACTATTGTTGATTTATCTCTATGCTTTTTGTATTTTATTGATCACTGATCCATATTTTATTATTTCTTTCTTCTTAGTTCAGGTTTGATTTGCTTTCCTTTTTCAAGCATATCAATCTGGAAAATTAGATCATTCAAGTCTCTTTTTACTAACATAAAAATTTAAGTTATAATGCAATTTTCTCTAAGTCTTGTTTTAACTACCCCAGTTTGAAATATTTAAAATTGTGCTTTCCCTTTACCATATTGTATATTTAGAAATGTGTTGCTTAATTTCCAAATATTTGAGAATTTCCTTTATGTCTCTTTATTGTTTTATAATTACTTCCAAGGGATTAGAGGTTCAGAGAACATAAATACAAGAACTCAGTTCTTTTAAATTTATTTAGACTTGTTTATAGTCCAGGATATGGTCTGTCTTGATGAATGTTCATTGTGCGCTTGAAGCTAATATGTGTTTGGTAGTTATTGAGGGTGTTGTCCTATAAATGTCTGTTAGTTCAAATTAATTGACAGTATTGTTCAAATCTTCTACATCCTTTCCATCCTTTCTGTGCTTTTTTCTAGTTTTCCTATCAATTACTGAGAGAGAATTGCTAAAACCTCTTCTTATGATTAAAGATTTGTCTATTTCTCCATTTAATTCTGTCAGGTTTTGTTTCATTTATTTTGAAACCCTGTTTATGGTGCATTCACATTTATCATTGTCTTCCTGAATAATTGACCCTTTTAGCATTATGAAATTTCCTTCTCCATCTCTTGAAATGTCTACTTTGTCTGCTATTATTATAGTCTTTCCAGATTTCTTATACTTCATGTCTGCATGGCATAAGTTTTCCATCCCTTTATATTCAAACTATCTGTGTCTTTATACTTAAAATACATTTCTTATAGTCAGCATAAAGCTAGCTATCGCTTTTTAGTCTAATCTTATAATCTAGCTTTTCATTGAGAATTTGGGCAATTTAAATATGTGATAATTATTACTATATTTGTGTTTATATTAGTCATCTGGCTATTGCTTTCTACTTGCTCTATTATATGTCTCTTCTTTTCTGCTCTCTTTCAGATTAATGGAATATTTTTCTTTTTTTAGTACTCCATTTTGATTATTCTGCTTTTTTTAAACTTATAACTCTGTGTGTGTGTGTGTGTGTGTGTGTGTGTGTGTGTGTGTGTGATGCCTCTTGGCATTATAATATGCAACCTTATCACATTCTACTTACAATTTGTATTGTGATACTTCTTGTAAAATTTAAGAACCTTACAACTGTTTAATTCCTTTAGCCACTTATCCTTTCTGTTATTGTTGTTATGTTATTACACATGTTATAAATTTCAAAATATGTGTTGATATTTTTGTTTTAATTAGGAGAATAAATGTCCCCTTATTTACAGTTAATTTTTCTCTGTAGGTTCACATTTTTATCTGGGTTTTATTTTATTTCAGCCCGAAGAACTAACTATTGTTGTTTTTACAGTGCGAACCCACTGGCATTGACTGTCTCAACTCGCACTTAGTAATAAATATATAAGCATAAAATATATTAAAAGAACCAGTTGTATAGGTTTGTAGATAATGAGTTTTGTTTACGCCCTTGAACAGATTTACATTGTGTTCCAAATTTCTTTTCTATGGTCTCTTTTTATTGATTGCTTTCTTTCTTGACTTTGGGTTTCTTTTCTCTGCTTCTTCACATATGCAGTACTTATTATATAATGGCTGTTGCTAACGGATTGATGTAGGTAGTCTGAATTATGTCATCTTCCGTGAGAAGATATTGAATTTTGTTTTGAAAAGAAATTAACATCCTGTGAGGTTTTTTTTTTTTTTTTTTTTCTTTTTTTTATCCTGGCAGGTTTGGTTTTACTCTGTATGAGAGTGAGTATATTTCACTTTTGTCTTTAGTACTGGTGCATCCCTTTCTCTAGGACGTGGTCCTTACTTCTAGGTTCTCACGTGCTGAGGTCTCAACTGAGTGCACAAGGTGCTCAAGGGATCAATTTACTTTTGCAAAGCCGGGATTTCAATGTGTGAGCACTGTGAGACTTCTGGAATCTTTTTTCAGTTTCCATCTCTGAAAGAGTGTTCCTTTGTTAGTTTTTGTAGAGTTTTCTCTTACACATTTGAGACCCAGACATTGGCAAATGACATGTCATTAACCCCAGAAGTTTTCCATGCTCCTCACCCCTGCCAACTTTCCCTTCTCTAATATTTGGCTCACAAATTCCAGCAGATTCAATAATTTTTTCCTTAGCTTAACAAGACTGAATTCTTGGGCTCCACCTCCCTTCTGCGGAGGAGAAGGTACTCACAGTTAGAAAAGTTAGATAAATGTTTGTTTGTTTCTTTTCTGTCTCAAGCATCATCATTTTGTCCTGTTTGATGTACAGTGCCTGAAAAGAGTTGTCTCATATATTGTGTTCATTTTTTACAGTTGGTAGGAGTACATATCCAATATAAATTATTTCATAGTAGCCAGAATTGGAACTCATTGTTTTCTTATAGATTCATCTTAACTTACCTTTGGCTTCATGCTTCTACTACAGACTTTTAAGCAAATAGACATATATTCTTGCTCTTTAAAAAATGTTTCCCACACATTTGGTGCTTAATATTAATAAATCACTATTGGTTGTTTATTAATAGTGATAAGTTGAAAATCTGAAATGAATATTTGAAAAGCCCAGCATATTAGGTAAAATCCAACCTACTTTCGTTGTTCTTTGTCCAAGAGACTCTCTCAGACCCCTGTGCTTTAGCACCTCAGTACAGAATTTTTCAACCATATTAAGAATCTTGGCTACTGTGAAACATTTCTTTGTTTTTCTCCTTTTGCCTTAGTACCTTGACAATTTCTAGCATTATATTTTCTTACTTAACTCTTCAGTCCACACATTCTGTCCTCAGGGAAGGAACAGCTATTCACTTGTTACACCAAAGAATTACTGCAGTGTATATGTTTTCAAGGTGAGTGGGTTTGAGTATGGATTGAGGAAGAGAAGAAAGATATTAACATGTGTCATTTGCATTTTAAAAAATGTAGTCCTATAACAATCTTCAGAGTCATATAGTATTGTCCCTCTTTTGCAAAGACAACCGTAATAAATAATTTTCCTGAGCTGTTAATATCTTCCTTCTCAGTTCCCTTAACTGGATTTATTAAACTTCATTTGAACCTTAGTAGTGTATTGTTAAAATTTTAATAGTACTAACAGCCTCACAAGGTATTTTAGAGCATTAAACGTTGTAATAGAAGCAAAGTTGCAGGCATTTATTGGATTTGTTTTTCCTCCAGGAAATTTTCTTGAGGACCCAGTTTATGAATGGTAGAAGTGGATTTGGGTCAGTCAGTACCTTATCAGTGCCTCTTACCTTATAGTCTGTACTCTTTTCAGAGAACCATGATATTTTTCCAAATGATTTTTAAGGGTAAGCATAGGATGAATTTTTTGACTATACATCTCTGAGTCATTCAGAATATTCTCTGGTAGTTATGCCTATTAAGTTATAGGTTTTTCAGTATCATTGGATGAAATCTCTACCACTTCCAAACATCATTATTAACAGATACTTTAAAGGCTCTATCAACTTTCTTACTGAGTCTAATGCCATTATAGAAAAAGAATCAGCTATAAGTTTAGCAGACTCTGATTATTTTCCATCTTATATTCAGGGACATAATAAGAGGCAACCAGATTAAATGGAGGACTCATTATAGGGTCACCATCATCATATACATATCTCTTTGTGGAACCTATGACAACTGTTTGTGTTCACCACCTCTGACTTCTTTAAGAAACCTATGGCAACTGTTTTTTGTATTCACCACCTCTGACTGCTATGATATTGTTATGGAGTAAAATAGCACTTACACTTTAAATAATGTCTAACTTTGCAACTGATTATTTTCTAGAACTTCACACCCTTTTTATTATTCTGATATTAGAGCCCTATTTGTTGAATAAATAAATGAATACATTTGTTATCTTCTCATTGCAAAAGTATGATCCATTCTAATTGTAGTGAGGCCATTTGTTTTATCACCTTTGAATTCAGACAGATCTGAATTTTAAAACCTGGCTTTGCCAGTTTCAAAATTATATGAGCATAATTCCCAGAAATTATATGAAGTATATAAAGAAAAAAATTGCAACCAAATCTTAACATGAAATGATAGGTAATAGTATTTTGGTGTAAAAATTCACATTTTTATCCCCAAAGAGAATATAAATAAAATAAAAGAATCAGTTAACTATTACATTTAAAACATCGTGTTTAAGGAAGTGGTCTCATATATTTATTTACAACGAAGATATTTTCGTGAAAGGTTAGAAAATTTCCACAGTTTTTCAACAGTGTTATTTTAGAAAATCAACAGACATGAAGAATATTTATAAAAGAGGGGGCAGCAAAATTAGAAATAAATTCAAAAGAACACTGTACTTGGGAATCTGGAAGCATGTATTCTATACCTGACTGTGCCATTAAATAGCTGTGTTCTTCATGAAAATGAGTTTATTTTCTCTAATCTCAAGTACTTGTGCTATATAATATCCATAGTCTGTTTAATTCTAAAAATTCCATTACTTAAAAACATATTCTTTAAGTATTGTTAGCTACTTTAGGATTGCACAACTAACCAAATGGACTTCTAGGTTATAATGAATTAAGTTTTCTCATTTAATGCTATTCCTTCTAAAATTAGCCCCTGTCACTTTCTATCCAGTAACCCTTTCACCTGCGCCTGTACATCATTTCCTAAACCTCTAAAAGAAGGAGGCTCACGTGAAAATTCATCTTTTAGCCTACCAAACTATTCCTTAAATAGCATACATAGTTCTTGAGTTAAATTTCTTGGATATTTCTTTGTAAAACAGAGCCTAGAATTTAGCTCTTCATGATTTATCATAAGTCTAGGTCATTCCACTGCTAACTCTTACCTCTAAAGCATCAGTGCCTTTTGCTATTCACTTGTTGGGATTCATTTATCAAGAGGCAGAGATGTGAACATCTGCCCAGGTTCCAACTGAGCAAATCATTCCAAGTAACCTTTCTAACCCAAAGTTCAGTGGATGAGGCAGACCATGATTTATATTTGAGGGGTTTTGTTTTGTTTTTGCAACAAAAGCCATTCTCTTACTGTACTCTCAACAACTGCCTGTACTGCATTAATCAGACCTTAATTAACAAGGAAGAAGGGCTTCCCTGGTGGCGCAGTGGTTGAGAGTCTGCCTGCCAATGCAGGGGACACGGGTTCGAGCCCTGGTCTGGGAGGATCCCACATGCCGCGGAGCAACTAAGCCCGTGAGTCACAGCTGCTGAGCCTGCGCATCTGGAGCCTGCGCTCCGCAAAAAGGCCGCGACAGTGAGAGGCCCGCGCACCGCGATGAAGAGTGGCCCCCGCTCGCCGCAACGGGAGAAAGCCCTCGCACAGAAACGAAGACCCAACACAGTCAAAAATAAATAAATAAATAAACTTAAAATAGTTGCATCTTAAATGATTTAAAAAAAAAAAAAAAAAAAACCAAGGAAGAAAGGTGATAATTTACATTTATTTCAAATTGACACAGTGTACTTTATTTAGCAAATGAGACCTGTCAGGCACTGCCAGTGACGCTTAGATTGAAGACAGAGTGTCGAAAATATGTCTTCCACCTGCCTGTGCCTTTGTAGGAGGGAGCTTTCAGTGTGTTTACACAGAGATCATTAGACATACCTCATGCTAAGCTTCCATGAATCTTTGAATAAGAAATGCTCAAAGGTCATCAGGTATGAAATATTTTATAATGACACATTGTCATAAGGCATGAGAAACTGTGATTTATCCTCCAAAGTAAACTCAAAGAGGATAAAGGAAAGAGAAACACACAAGCCTCCAAACCATTTCAGATCTATGAGGATGGAGGCTGGAGAAAGTTTATTTACCACGTGTAATTGAGCAATTCAGAGTCAGGGTTGGAGGTCTGAAGTAAACAGATCAGCGCTCTAACTGGTCACCAGCTTTGGAGCAAAAACAGTAAGTTGCTATCAAATGTCAGGAAGGAAAGAGAACTGAGGAATCGTGAACACCAATCTGCTAATTCTATGAGATGAAATCAGAAAATTAGATGATTGATTTCCCCATTCTTGACTTTTATCGGGTTATATGGGTAAAGGTCGAATTAGAAATTTATGTTTAAGAAAGTTGAAGTAAGTGAGATTTATAGTTTAAAGTAGATCCGTGTTTTTCTCCTGCCCTCATAAGCTTATTTTCATGGTTTTTTATATTACCATATGTTTCAACCTATAGTTTAAAGCAGGCAGTAAGGTAGTCCTGCAAGCGTCCCTTTTATGTGTTTGATGGGCCTGGATGAGCACCGCGCCGCGCCCTGAACATGCTGTGCTCACGCAGGCATCCCCACCTTTGCTCATGTAGTCTTCTCCGTTGAGATGACCACTGCTCTACCCCCTCCATATGGTAAACCTGTTGTCAGCTTTAAAGTGTGGCTCAAATCTTACCTTCTCTCTGAAGCTTTTGTTCTTCCCAGTACTTCTCTGCCCCCAGAGCGCTTTAAGTCACACTTACCACATTGCCTAAATGCCTTCCTCTCTGCCTACATGTAAACTCTTACTCATCTTTATTTCTGCATTGCTTAGTGGAGTGTCTGGAACACGGAACATCTTACAGTAGATGCTAGTTAACTTAGATTAAATTTTGAATAAACATTCATAGTTTTCTAGCTAATAAATGTTACTTTTTATGGTGGCATTTTTATATTTGCTCTTTGAACCGTACTATTCAACTGATCCAGGGATATGTATGTTACTATAGAGTGTACATTATGCCACTATATATAAAATTTATGTGATATATACTATATATGTGCATGAATATGAAACAATTCATATAAATAGCATATTCAATATTCAAAATTTCGTCAATTGTATAGTTTTTGAAATTTGTAGACTCTTTAATTCTCTTTTTATCAGTTTATGTTTTTATTAACATAAATCATTAGAGGAGCTTGGGCTTTTTAATCATTTAGATCATGATTTGAACGATAATTCTCCTCCCTACCATAATATATAAACTTAAGCATGTTACTTGATCCCTTTTCGTAAAGTTTCTAAAGTTTTATTTTTTTTTATCTAGAGATAAAAATGTTAATCATGGCTACCTCATTTTAGTATTTTAAAAGATGAAATAAATTAGATGTACAAAGTTCCCAGCAAATCTTAATTGTTTGATTAATGTTTACTGTCCTTTCACCACCCTTACGTTGATACTGTAGAAAGTACATAAACTTACAAGACAAGAGGCTGAAATTTTCATCAATTAATGACATTGAACAAGTCTCTTAACCACTGTAAAAGTCAGTTACCTCATTTAAAAATAGAATTTTGTTGAAATAGTAGCTGCCATTGTATGAAAAAGAGATAGGAGCTTTTGGAGGAGAGAGAAATCTCTTGTTTCATATATGCTGTTGTTAAGCTCTAAAGCCAAATGTAGATGGAAAAGAGATTATAAGGCATGATAGGATCTATGATGCCAAATCTACATAGTTTTACAACACAACACTGAATTAATGACATGGTTTGAAGTAGAAATGTTTCCTGTTACTCATGATCTGTACAATAGGAATATTGATTTTTATTGGCTCTGGGGTGCTAAGGAAAGCATATTACTTGTGGGTTAAAGTTGCAAATTCTGCTTTATAGGTGAGTTAATAGGAATTAGAATAATAGAATCCACTTTTCTTATGGATTTAATTATTGGGGATAACTTGTTCTATGGTTGTTCAGAGGCAGAGCTGGAACTAAAACTAGGTTCTCGTCTACTTCCATGGTTTTAACTTTTGCATCTAAGGTAATAATTTCCAGATCTAAGAATCCAGTTCCAAATTCTCTTTCAAATTTTAAATTATCTTTTCCAATTACTGGCTGACATAGTACAGAGACTCTTACAGTAGTATTATAAACATAATATATTAAAATATAGTTATTTTTAATAAACATTAAGATGTCAGTGCCCCACAGGCTTATTAGTTATTCACCCTGATTTCCCATTCTCTTGGTCACAAAAATTCAAAATTTGTTTAATTTCACTCCATCTGTTTCCAAAATCTATAGGGTCTCCTTCTGGAGTGTTAATTTTGGTCCTGTCTTTTATACTTACCACCTAAACCATTGTTGATGATGTTAAAATACAGTTGCTGCCCTGATCCTTTTCTGAAACCATTTTTTGTACATACTTTATCCAAAAAATTACAGGCCATATTGTGGCTACTCAGTGCCTAGAGGATTAACTTTAATTTCCTCAGCCTGGTATATAAGACCCTTCAAAAATGGTTTAATTATTTCTGTTTCTGAAAATTCAGAAGATTCCTCTTACAGAGGATAGCTGGAAAGTCTGGACACCACATGAAGTACAGATGTTTGAGGATATCACAGATCTAACCATGTATTGAAGAATTCGAGGGCTAAGATATGTGAGAAGACAGAAGTCTGGGGAGATGGGCCTGGAATCTGTCCTGGTAATGCATTCATATTTTGGCAAGAGGTCATGCTTTTTGAGAGTCTGAAAAGCACCTGTTTTTTCACTAGGCAATAGGAAACCGTGCACCCGCTCCTATCTCCCTGAGTTTTTTCCCCAATAAACACTGTTTTAGGACTATTCTTTATATTGCCTAAAACACCAACATTGTTTGTTTAACTGATAATGATAAGAATGATATACTTCAGGAATGGATTGGAAATCCATTTTATTTTATTTCATAGTTTTTAATTGAAGTATAGTTGATTTATAATTTGTTAGTTTCAGGGGTACAGCAAAGTGATTCAGTATGAATACATATATATGTATGTATATGTATTCTTCTTCAGATTCTTTTCCATTGTAGGTTATTACAAGATACTGAATATAATTACCTGTGCTATACAGTAAGTCCTTGTTGTTTATCTATTTTATACATAGTAGGGTATATCTATTAATCCCAAACTCATAATTTATCCCTACCCATGCATCCCCCTTTGGTAACCATAAGTTTGTTTTCTATGTCTGTGAGTCTTTTTCTGTTTTGTAAATAAGTTAATTTGTATAATTGTTAAGATTCCAAATATAAGTGATATCATATAATATTTTTGAGAGGCTTCTGAGTATATAGGCACAAAGTTGGAATTTGGGGCCTGGGATAATACCCTTTTGCTTTGAGGTGGAATTCCAAAGAGCTTCACCACGGAAGTAAATCTCGGTGATATAAAGCAAGCCCTCACAGAGTCTGAAGTCTAGCATTGAATGGTTTGGATGGTTTCTTTGCTTGAAATTATACGGAGGTGATCTCAGATTATTATTGTCCCCAAGAGCCTGGCAATTACAAATGCGAGTCATCTCTGGAGAAAGATAACATCATCTTAGTCTTTATATTATTACAACAAGTAGTTTTCAAACGTAATGTCTGAGATGCAACAAAAAAATGACAAGACAGATAGGTAGACAAAACAATCTGAAAGATAACAAGCAGTAGCAAAGAAGAAGGACCTGCAGGTATTGGATATATTTGACACAGACTATACTATACTCAAGATAAAAAACTCAATAATAAACTTTTTGGAAAATAACTAAAAACTATTAAAAAGGTCATGAAAATATGAAACAATGAAAAAGGGTAGTTAATAATATTTAGAAGTTGAATTTATCAACCAATAGACATAGCTGATATAAGAATAAATGAATTATTCAAAATGAAGTCAAAAGTTTAAAAAGATGAAAAATACAAAAATATGTATGACAAAAAGAATATAGTATAAAGTTCTCTATCTATCTTTCTGTCTGGATATGTGTGTGTGTGTGTGTGTGTGCGTATGTGTAATTGGAGTCTTAAAAGAAGAGGAGAAAAGGAAGGTGTCTAAACTTATATTTGCGGAAATAATGCTTGGAAGCTTTCTGATTCTCTTGAAACCGTTATATCTTATAAACCCAAAGCTTTATGGCCCATAGGCCAAATAATGAATCTCAATAGAAATTAGAAGATATTTTTTTACTAAAAGATGATAAAAATACTAGAAATCAAAACTTGCATAATGAAGGAAAAGTCATGCTTAGAGTGTCCTTTATAGACTTATATGTATATATTAAGGGGGGAAAAAAGGCTGAAAAATCTGTAGCTGAGTATCTTAAAGAATTTAGAAAATGAATAGTAAACTACAGTATATCTAAAGAAAGTCAAATGGAGGACATAGTAAAGGAAAGGGTAGAAATTAAAAGAATGATATAATAAACAGTGGAGAGGATTAGCAAATTAGAGTATTTTAAAAAATAGAATTGGTAAACCCCTGGCAAGATAAATTAAGAAAAAGCAGAGATATATGCCCAGGAGTGGAACTGCTGGGTCATATCATAGTTCTATTTTTAGTTTTTTGAGGAACCGTTATACTGTTTTCCTCAGTCGCTGCACTGATTTACATTCCTACCAACGGTATATGAGGATTCCCTTTTCTCCACATACCCAGCAACATTTGTTGTTTATGGTCTTTTTGATGATAGCTGTTCTGACAGGTGTGAGGTGTGGTGTCTCATTGTGGTTTGATTTGCATTTCCCTGATGGTTAGTGATGTTGAGCTTCTTTTTATGTGCCTGTTGGCCATCTGCATGTCCTCTTTGGAAAAACGTCTATTCAGGTCTTCTGCCCATTTTTAAATCAGGTTGTTGTTTTTTGATGTTGAGTTGTATGAGCTGTTTATACATTTTGGATATTAACCCTTTATCAGTCATATCATTTGCAAGTATCTTCTCCCATTCAGTAAGTTTTGTTGATGGCTTCCTTTGCTGTGCAAAAGCTTTTAAGTTTAGTTAGGTCTCATTTGTTTATTTTTGCTTTTATTTTCTTTGCTTTAGGAGACAGATCCAAAAAAATACTGCTATGATTTATGTCAAAGAGTGTTCTGCCTATGTTTTCCTCTAGGAGTTTTATGGTTTCCTGTCTTACATTTAGGTCTTTAATCCATTTTGAGTTTCTTTTTGTATATGGTGTTAGGGAATGTTCTAATTTCATTCTTTTACATGTAGCTGTCCAGTGTTCCCAGCACTACTTATACATGCACCCCAGTGTTCATAGCAGCATTATTTACAGTTGCCAAGATATGGAAGCAACCTAAGTGTCCATCAACAGATGAATGGATAAAGAAGATGTGGTGTAAATGTACAGACACACACACACACACAATGGAATACTACTCAGCCATAAAGAAGAATGAAGTTTTGTTGTTTGCAACAACATGGATGGACTTGGAGTGTATTATGCTAAGTGAAATAAGTCAGAGAAAGGCAAATATTATATGGTACCGTTTATATGTGGAATCTAAAAATACAACAAACTAGTATATATAACCAAAAAAGAAACAGACTCAAAGATACAGAGAACAAACTAGTGGTTACCAGTGGGGAGAGGGAAGGGGAAGGGGCAGTATAGGAGTAGGGGATTAAAAGGTACAAACTATTACATATAAAATAATCTACAAGGATGTATTTATTGTACAGCAAAGGGAATATAGCCAATATTTTATAATAACTATAAATGGAGTATAACCTTTAAAAATTGTGAACCATTATATTGTACACCTGTAACTTAAAAAATATTATATATCAACTATACTTCAATTTAAAAAAATATGGACATGGTTAAATTAGAAAAAAAAGAAAACACAAATAGCCTAAATATAAAAAGGGAACATTACTACAGATCTGGAGACTCTAAAAAGGTGACAAGAGGATATTATGAACAACTTTATGAATATGTATTGGAAAATGTTGAGGAAATAAGCAAATTCTTAGTAAACTAAAACTGTTAAAACTAACAGAAGTAGAAAATCTGAATAATTACTAATGAACTTGAGTATACGATTACCTCTCTTTATATACTTAAACACATACGTAAACCTTTCAGTCTCAAATTGGTGAGTTTTGCTAAAAACTGGAATACTTTCCAACTTGCTTCATGAAACCAGAATAAATTTGACAGTAAAATTTGATAACATCTTAAGTACAGATCAATCACAAATCCTGAAACAAAAATTCTAAATGAGATTGGAATTCACCACATTAATAGAATAAATCAGAAAAATCACATGATCTACTCAGTAGACACAGGGAAAAAAAAGCTTTCAATAGAATTTAAATTCATTCATTAAAATAAAACTACTAGTTAACTAAGAATAAAAGGAAATTTTCTTAATCTCATAAGCAGTATCTCCAAAGACCTCCAGAAGATAACAGGGTAAAGAAGAAATATTAGAAGCTTTTCTTTTTAGATCTGATCAAGTGTTTAATATTTTCCCTTCTAGTCAACATTATTTTGGGAGTCTCTACACTATATTAAGATGAGAAAAAGAAATAAAATGTAGATATTGAGAAGGAAACTATGAAATTATGATTATTTGCGTTTATTATGATTGTGTACATAGAAAACCCCAGAGAATCTAAATATAAACAATTAGAATTAACAAATGAGTTTAGCCAGTGTATTTCCACATAACAACAATAAGAATTTGGAAAATGAAATAAAAGGTTATATTTTAACAACATAAATAATGCAAAATATATTGGAACATGTGTAAGACTTGTATATAGAAAACTAAAAGCAGTGTTGAGAAAAAGTAAAAAAGGAGTAAACTAAAAAAATAGAGGAAAATCTAGTTCATGGGTTGGAGGATTCAGTATTGAAAAAAATCTAAGTTATCGCAGTCCAAATCCTAACTTCTTTTGTTGGGGTAGAGATTGATTATAAAATTTATGTAGAAATAAAAGGTCCCAAAATGACAAAGGCACTTGAAGAACAGATAGGAAGGACTTGCTGTGTCAGCTATCAAGATACTGCTATTTCTTCTGCAGTAAGACTGATATTATTACAAGAATTGGAAAATAGATCAAAAGAAGTAAAAGACCAGAAAAAAAGCCATGTTTCTGTGGACATTTGGTTACAAAGTTGGCACTGCAGAACAACAGGGAAACGTTGATCTTTTTTAATGAATTATGTTAGGATAATGGCATTTCCATATGAAAACAGGGAAATCTAATACCAAGCATAAGAATCCAGGTAGTTTTTAGATTTAAATTTTTTAGGAGATATTACATGATAATATGGGATAGGGATAATATGAGATGTTCCTTGGGATAGGGAAAGCCAGCACTCTGCACATGCAAGTCATTTACCTGCTATACTGAATTCTTCACTGGATTAACTGTCTTGTCATGTCTTGGCCATAGCTTGTTGACGGGGCAAACTTATACAAAGAACACCTACCGGATAAGCCGCAGGCTGGCGAGGGGCTTTTAGGGACTGCTGGTAAATAGAAGAGAATGGTCAATTATATATTTTCTCTCTTTTTTGAAATAAGAGCATAAGAGTGTATCATTCAACAAGTGGTTTGCTCCTAATTATACTCCATTAATTAACTTCCAGAAAGAAAATTTAATCAGGTTCTATTTAAAAGTTGTTTTCCTGTTCATATTCCATATGTAGGTGCCTCAGAATTTCTACAGTGCAAATTGGCCTAATGTTTTAATTCCTTTGGTAAGATTTATATCCACAATTTTTAGTCTTTATCTTAATTACATTTGAATACCAAAATTTATATTTTTCCTCTAACTGTAGCAGAAGGGTTTACCTAATTTACACATGTATCTGATTATTAAAAAATATATGAAATTCAGATGGAGATTTTAGATTTTAATTGCTTTTGTGTTTCTTTAAAATATAAACATTATGAATGGAAAATAATAACATGGTCCAAATTTTCAAAGAATAAAATCATTAAAAATGAAACCTTTTGTCACTCGTAATTGACTCATTCCCATTTCTGCCTCCATATTGAAATCTGCAATAAATTGTATTAATTCGGAATGTATCTTCTATTCAATAATCGACTTCAGGAAACTGAGTGTGATCTTTGCAATATCCTACCAACTCCTCTCTCAACTCTATCACTTAGTTCTTAAGTTCCAAAAATTAAGGTGCCAAGTTATTATTCTCTTGTAAATGCACTCATTATCTATTATTTAGTAAACAAACATTTATTTACTATTCCAAAGTATTAGAATTTCAGTGAGAGTTAAATATTCAATCTTAATTGATTCAAAAGTTTCTAGCCATTGCCCCCCACTCCTATCCACATCTGTTTCTTTATGCCAATTACAGGTGGCTCTTATCACACTTTAATTCCTGTCCCTAAAGTTTATAATTAGCAAAGTATTGCATGGTATTTGAATGTTGCTGATTAACATCTAAGAGAATATCCCCAATAACATTCCCATTGTGTATTAAATCAATCCAATTTTTGATAGATTAATTTTTTTTTCTTATTTAACTGAAACCAGCCATTTTTCCATGTTAATTTGGTCTCAGAGAGGACAACATAATTGTCATTCATCTCCCTTTAGAAGCTACTAATTTCTAAAGTGTTTCAAATCTGCTGAAAGCCAACTCAGTACTAGGAATTAAAACTGACAAACAGCTACATAACATTAAAGTTGCCGGGGAAGAGTTAGACCATTGAGCTATAAAATGAAATGTCTCTGTTTCCAAAATCAAAACCTCTCCCCTCCAAAATATTGTCCTTTCATTCCCATTGTGCCACAGTTATGGTGTAGAAAAGCAAGCTGATAGAACTTACTTTGTCTTGAACTTTTATACCCACAGAGCTTCAGTTTCCTCCTTGTCAAAAGTCATCAGCTTGGTAACATTTTCATCTTTCTCTGCTGCAGGATTATTAAATCAGTGGAAGTCTCAGGTGGTGATCACCTTAGCAATCTCTGGAGGCCTATTTTCTACATGAAATAACTGAGGTTCATTTAGGGATTGCTTTGAGGTCACCTGTCTAGTTACTTCCAAAGCAGGAATAGTACAAAGGTTTATTCTTCTAGTTTGTGTGTGCTGTTTATGATCAATTCTGTGTTTCTCTTTATGTTTGGTTTTATTTGTTTGCTTTTCTCACACATAGGTAGAGTGATTGCTTTTTTTGGTGATGTAGCAGGCATCCTATGACTGCATTATCCATATCCGTTCTGCCACTACTTCTGCGGGGTGGACATATCCGTTCTGCCACTACTTCTGCGGGGTGGACAGCCAAAAGAGTCAGGCTGCCCTTGGCTCCAGTTTAATGGACTAGAGATGAGCAGCTGACTCAATGAATCAATAATAATCTTTATCCTGTGAATTTGAAAATGTGAGATGGGGGATTCTAAAACATAACCAATTCACCAGGCCCTCCTAGAGATCAATTAAAGCAGAAATATTGGGGTGAGGCCCATACTTTTTAACTCCTAAATTATTTCTAATGGTCAGAATTGAGAACCACTGATTCTGATCTTAGTTTTTTTAATACTTATTTTCATAGGCTATCTAATTTCTGGGTGCATATATGTGAATTTGTATATATATTTGTATTATGTACATGTATATGTATGGTTATATTCATATGCATTATTCCAAAAACATAATCTTTGACCTTTATAATTCTGTCATATTTTTTACTAACCTGAGTATACAATTTTGATTTAGTGTTCATGTTCCTCCTGTCTTCAGTGATCACCTTTCTACCATATTACTCCATGTAATATTTAGTTGCTGTCAACTAAATATTAATTACAAAAATATCAGTTTCTCCATTACATAAAATATGATTAAAACTTAAGATAAGGAATTAGCCCTTAAAATAATGCAAAAGTAATTTATCCTGTATAACACTTTTCTGATAAAAATATATCTATATAAAATGATAAATTCTATTTTGATTAATAGGTTAAATTGACCTTTTCTTTTAATTCATTTTTTTTCTATATTACACTTATTAAAAATACTACAGAATTTAATTAATGTTTAACATGGAAAACTGTGTTTGATAATTGGCTTAATTTTTTAAATAATTGGTTACATATTAAATCCTCATTTTCATAGAACACTGTTCATTACTAAGAAAAATAATTCTAGTCAATAAAATATTCATCACTTTGTTGGAGGTTTTCTTCCTAACTTAATAAGAAAAAAAGTTAATTTTTATTGAATTACTTCCAGTTAGGGATATCAACTTAAAAAAGGCAAATTTCTTACTATCTCTAGCTTACAGTTTATATGTATACATGTAGTTACCCAAGTATTTATGTATGTATGTATGTGTGTGTGTGTGTGTACATATATAGTTACTCAAGTGTTGTGTTTACTTAAACAGAAATAGTCATCATCTATAAATTCTTGTTGGTTAATTGCTTACTAATTGCATTTACTAGCTTGAAGTAAAACACTGTTGTGCATTGTGTCTTTCATACTGTGGTATAGGTTGTAACCAAATTCTATGGTTATGAGGAATACATTCCTTGATGAGTCAAAATATTAATTCAAGCACCAATAATTCATATTTCATATAGGCATTTGTTTACTTATAACCTAGCTAAAAATCAATCTGAAATTTCATATTTTTAGGGGAATATTCACCCAAAGGGGACAGTTTTCTACTTTTATAATTTACATATATACAAATGATGCAGTTTAGTCTGTTATAAAGTATTGTCAGTCTCATATCAGTTGACTTAAATAATGAACCTAAAATATTTTAAATATAATAAATTCAGGTTCTTCAATGACAAACTATACTTTTCCCAAGTTTGCATTTATTTGTGAGGCTTCTTATATTTTGATAAAAAACATTTGTTGCAAACCTATTACATCTTTTAAAACATGGTTAAAATACTTTGAGAAATCTAGAAATAGCTCGAAAATAATTAACATATTTTATAAATAGTGAATATATTTGAAAAATTTGAAAATGTCTTCCTTTGGAATTTAGAAATAATTGTTAAGAAATTGGCAGAGACTAAGTCTCACATAACCACATAGAAGTAACCAAAGATTGTATTCCACTGGCTTTTCTGATTCAAATAGAGTTCCTCAGGCATTTCCGTTAAGAATCATAAATAAATCTTATCTTTATTCGACTCTTTTTAATCTTTATATGAAAAATAAGGAAAAAGAATAAATGGAAACATGTTTGAAAGTTTTTCTTGGGTTGTGAAATATAACACATTTATAGAAAAATGCTCCCCCTATAGTACAGTTTAATGAGTTGTCACTAAATGAACAGCCAGATAAACTCTAGGTCAGGAAATAAAAACATCTTCAGAGTCTATAAGCCTCCATTGTGCCTCTTTTCATCTCTATCTATTGCTGCCTTGAAGACACTCTCTATACTGACTTTTGTGCCAATAAGTTACTTGCTTTCCCTCAAAGTTTTACCACCAAAGTATATATCTATAAACACTGTATTTATTATGGTTTTGTCTAGTTTGAAGAATATATAAATGGAAACATAATGTATTTTCTTGGCCTGCTTTCTTTCACACAACAATGTTTTTGATATTCCTATACGTTGTTTTAAGTTACTGCAATTCACTTTTATTATAATACTATTCCATTGTATGAGTATGCTATAATGTCTTTATTTTAATATTGATGGACATTAGGTTGTTTGTATTTTGGAACTATCACAAATAATGCTGCTAAGAACATTTTTATTATGTCTCTTGGTATACACATGCATATATTTTTCTTGGGTACTATATTTGGGGGAGTAGAATTGGTAGGTCAGAAAGTGTGTGTTTATCCAACTTAAGTAGTTTGATGCTAAACTGTCTTTTTAAACCAAGTTAAGAAACCTGACCTTCAGAATGATCGTACTAATTCAAACATTCCATACTTTAGCTGAAACAAATAATACAAACTCCTCAGTTCCAAAGTTGTCCTGCCTAACATGACTAAGACACACACACATTCAATTCCCAAAAGGAGGCATTTGAGAGTAACTCCCAGAAATTACTTCCAAATTTGATATCATAGGATGACTTTTCTCAGAGTCCATGATTTCCAAGTGATATGATTATTCCTCCAGTTCTTCCGAAATCTACTCCAGACAGAGGTCCCACCATCTCAAATGTAATATGCTGATTAGTTATAGTTATGCTATGTAGTTGTTAAATAATAGGAGGAAAAAAATAAATTCATCTTTTTGTTTTGCTTAGCATGTCCTGTAAAATTCTATCTAGTCTTGTAAATTGGGCTCCTTGATTGTCACTTCATTGCCAGCCAATTGTGGCAGAGATTGGAACTATTTTCATCATCAAAGAATATGGTGCCACAGGAACTAAAGGAATACGTAGTCATTTCAATAAGAAGTACGTGGTCAAAGTAAAATAGGCAATTTGGGAGGTGTAGTAAGATAAGAATTAAAAGCGTCCATTTTATTTGGCAGGTTGAAGGATATTTTTGAATGTATGGCAAACAATTTTAAGAATGCAGGAAATAGAAGACAGATTGTAGTAGGGTGAGGAGTAGGGGGGGTGCAGGGCTCAGTAAGGAAATGGAGATAGGATATCACTGCTTAGGGAGTTAACTTGGGCCTTTGTCGGCCCACTGACCTGTGTGGCTAGAAATGTCATTCAGAATACTATGTTAAAGGAATAAACTGGTGTGACAGCTCTGAATCGTTAAGACTGAAGTCCAGTGGGGCTGGTCATAGGCAGTGTTGAAAAGAGCAAGGTTGTTGAAGTTAGGGGATTGGCATCGTCCTTAAATAGAGACACAGCTTACTTTGATGCTTCTGAAGTTCTTTGCACTTGTTTTATAATCTTAAGTCTTCAATATTAAAAATAATTGGTTTGTCTAATTCTATCTAAATACTCAGTTAAAATCATTATCAAAATCTCTTAAATGTATCATGATTCAAAGTAGAATAGCTAGAATCTCTTGCCCCAGGAATGGACTTTTTAACTAAGGCACAGTTGTCTCATCACCCCTAGGGAAGATATGAACTAGAGGAGCACAGCTGGATATCCAGTAGACGGCTTTACCTAAATTGAGGTTTCTTGGGGTAAGAAAGCCAAAATGTCCCCTGATATCTTGAGCTTGATCTTCGTAGTGTAGTGAATGTGTTTCTTTGTAATGTTGTGAATTTCAAAGTCAGTAAATCAAGTATATGTCCGAAATTGCTTTCAAAAGTTTGAATGACTTACCCTCAGAGTTTTTAAACACTTCCTTTTCTCCTAACTCCTATTGTGGTCAGTTCAGTTTGACACTGGAAGCCAAATAAAGTGTGTAGTGTAGGATTGCCTGGATTCTTATGGACTTTTTCAACACTGTCTTTAGAATGGTTATTTTTTAATAATTGGTTATCAATAAATTTGTGTTCATCAACCAATTTTCAATAAATTAGTTCCCCAACCTTTTATTTAATAAAGTTTTAAACCTAAAGAAAAGTTGAGGTACTAATTTATAACTGCCTTTTTAAAAAAAATCCAGAGTCCAGTCAAGGTTTACATATTGCTTCAGATTGTTTTGTCTCTTTAGTGTCTTTTAATCAAGAAGGTTCTTCTCGCCCGTTGTTTATTTGTTTTTCATGATCTTTACTGTTTTGAGGAGTCTGGACTAGTTGACTTGTAAAATGTTCTGATTTTGCTTTTGTTTGGTTTTGTTTTGTAATTAGGTTTTTTCCCTCTATAAGAATGCTACATGAGCCATACTGTATAGTTCTGGTTGCTTCTTAGCAGTAGGTAATGTTAGACTCTTAATATTGGGGATGATAAGTTAGGCCACTTGGTTGGGGCTGGTAACTGCAAAATCTCCTTGTTCATATCATTTTGAAAAATGTGAGTATTTTTTTCCAGCTCCCTGCCTCCTCCCATAATGGTTCATAAGATGGTTTTATATCTTTTGACAATCATATTTTAAAGCAGTTATTATACTAGTGGTTGCAATGTGATGATTTAAAAATTATTTCTTCTGCTTAGTTATCTGGAAATCTCCAATATGCAAATATTTCCATTTTTTCTCTCTACTCTTTTTCCCCCCAAATTATTTATACAGGACATAGCTAGGGATTACCAGATTAAAAAAAAATGCACTGAAGGCAAAAGATTTCTCTTGCACTTGTTTTTCTTTTCTGCATAATTTCTCTTCACCAAGTTTTCTCATTATATCCCTACCAATCTTGACCCAGTGCCTTCATATCTTCTTTTATTCTTTCCTGAATATTACAGTGCTTAAAATTTACTATTAGCTACTTTGGAACTTCAAACAGACTACTTGCTACCTTTGGATGTAGGTTTTTCACAAAATCATGATAATTACACATAGGGTTGTGAGAATTTCACAAAATAACATAGTTTCTTTCATTTAAAACAGTCTGGTATATTGTTGAATTTTAATAAATTGTCATTATTATCATCAGCAAATTGAAAACGCCGGGCAGGATTAGGCATCAGTTTCCTTCCTGCTTTACATTTTCTACTATACTTGTGTTTTAGGAATTTTTATGGTTATTTAGCCAATGTCACTTATTTATAAGTTAATTATATTTAAATAATACCCTCATTATTTAGCAAAGCATAAAATGGATAAACTAATGTTTCAAAACACATAATTATTGAATAGAAGAAAATGACCATGTAAAATAAACTCACATAAAAGTTGTACCTTTATGAGGCTTTTTGGACATTGTTTTTAATTGTTACTGTTGCCTCTACCTTACTTAGAATATTAACAATATGGTAGTTTAACTGGCAAACATGAGCATTAATATCTGTAGTGGTTTAAAGGTGATAATCATACATGTTTGGAACAGAGATGGACAGAGGTATCAGAACAATGGAGATAAAAATATGGATGCTATTATTCACACTGTTAAATCAGATTGCCCTATGTTCAAATGTACTCCCTTCTGCACCCCCACTGAGTGTGTACATTGGGATTATTTAGCTAAGAAAGAGTATAAGGCTTCCAAACATTAACCTGTTCAGACAGAAGCAGGATTTTAACTCATAGTTTTGAGCTTTAAGAGCATTGGCAGAAAAAGTAAACCATAGAACTGTCTCTAGGGAAGCAGGTCCTGGGGGCCTGAGGGGAGAGCAGGATCAGGATGAAAATGGAGACTGTCAAGCAGAGCAGCCCAAAGAGAATGAGTAAAGCCACATATGCCCTGTGCCTTTTTTCTCTTCTCAGAGGGGCACATGGGAGAGAAACAATAGAAGAGGGATAAGTATGCCCAGGGAGGAGAGAGCTTGCAAACAGAGTTAAGAGAGTTAAGGTTATTGGTTCCAAGGCTATTGAAAAAAATCCAGGTAAGAATTGGTGGGTAGCTGCCGTGCAGTTAAGAAATGGTCAGATTTGGGATAGACTTTAAACTTTAAGTCGTTAGGAATTGCTGATGGCTTGGGTACAGACTATGAGAGAGTCTGGGACAACTCTAAGGTTTTGGGCTCAACCCTCTCGGGAATTTTCTTCAGTCTCACACTGTGCTGAACTTTGTTTTTTTGTGCAGATTAAAATGTAATTCAGTGGTTCTGATTATTTTAAATTAGTTTCTAATTTTGTCAAAGCCGTACAGGTACTTATTTTTTAAATTAAAATGATATTACATGAGTTTGTGTCAAAAAGGTCAGTCATCAGCATTTTGTCTTTTTATCCTCCAGAATTACTCCCCAGATGATATCACATTTCCAACTCTTTTTTTTTTTTTTTAGTTTTCTTTCTTTTTGTAGAGTTTACTTACATATTTTTTAAATAATGGGATTATATTTCAGTTACTTTATTTACTAATTTTAGTAACTGTTGATTCCCTGTTACCATAGATGAAGATTTAGCTCTCAACCCACACTCACATCTCTGCTCTACCGTCTCTTGTCTTTTTGATCTAAATAACTCTAAATTTGTTAGTAGATAAACAGAATCTATTCTCATTGTGATAACTGTAAATACAGTTCACTTCCAAATGATGTGGTATGCTTTGAAGGCCTTTTCTCTCCCATTACCTCCCTTCATCCCTCACACACTGTAATTAATAATTGCGTCATTTACATTAGTTTTCTCTATATATAAATGAGTATTTTTCTCCAAATACATCAATCTCTCTGTCAGTCTACCAGATTTACTCTCCCTGGATATATTTTTGCCCAAGTGTTTCCTGTATATATTGGTTGGAATCTAGGTAGGTCTGATGTAGAGATGTTATTCGTGCATCTCTCTCCTCTCTCGTATCTTGTATTCTCCCCTTTCTGAATCCTGCCTCTTCTTAATGTTTGCCAAAGCCATCTTCTAGCATAGTGTTTCTCAGTCTTCAGTGTGTCTCAGAATCACACAGGGGTATTTTTAAAACACGCATTGCTAGGTTACACCCCCAGCGTTTCTGATTCCTTATTTCTGGAGTAGGGAGAGTGAATTTGCTTTTTTAGCCAGTTCCCAGGTGATGCTTCTGATTCTGGAACTACCATTGAAAACCAGTATTCTAGAATAGAAAGAACAAATTTTTGAGAGCTTTCATATCTTCCTATTTCAGCTAGTAAGATAAAGTGCACTATTGTCTACAGTGCTTCATACCTCCCTATACGTGAGCCTTTTGTTGTGTGACTTTGCAGTCCCTGCCATTAGAAGCAGAGTTTATTTCTCTGTGTCACTAATGCAGGACTTGGTCATGTGCCTTGCTTTGGCCAATTGTGTTTTAGCAGATATGACTCAAGCAAAGGATTTAAACTTGCTTGTAGAGTGAACTTCTCTTGTGTTTCCTTGAGAAAAACATGCCTTGGTTGGCCTTATACTCTCAAATGTGAGAGACATGTGAGACAACCCCAGCTGAGCCTAGCTTAGAGAAACTTAACCCTAGACAATCTTCAGAAGCATGGGTGAAAAATAAATATTTGTTTCTGTAAGCCACTGAATTATGGCATAGCTTGTAATGGGGCATTATTGTGGAAATAGCTGAAAAATACAGAATGTTTGGGTTAAAAATTGTTTTTCCTAAAGTGTTCATTTGTTTGAGAGCATACATTTTTTCCCCCCTCTGTGGAACGCTTCAGAAACTTCTCTAAACTCAAGGATTTGAAATTTCACAATGATGGACATTCTTAGGAATCTTTTCTCATTTATTGTGTTGAGTTCGTGAGAGAGCCTTTTGTTCTGGAGATATAAATTCTTTATTTCTAGGAATTTTCTTACATTATTATTTTTTGTCTTTTGTAATTACCCCTTTCTGTTTTGTTTATTTGCTCTTTTTAGAACTCCTGTCATTTAAATGTTATACTTTCTCGATTGATTCATCTTTTCTCTTTTTTTTTTTAACATCTTTATTGGAATATAATTGCTTTACAGTGGTGTGTTAGTTTCTGCTTTATAACGAAGTGAATCAGTTATACATATACATATGTTCCCATATCTCTTCCCTCTTGCATCTCCCTCCCTCCCACCCTCCCTATCCCACCCCTCTAGGTGGTCACAAAGCACCAGCTGATCTCCCTGTGCTATGCGGCTACTTCCCACTAGCTATCTATTTTACATTTGGTAGTGTATATATGTCCATGCCACTCTCTCACTTTGTCCCAGCTTACCCTTCCCCCTCCCCATATGCTCAAGTCCATTCTCTAGTAGGTCTGCGTCTTTATTCCTGTCTTGCCCCTAGGTTCTTCATGACCATTTTTTTTTAGATTCCATATATATGGGTTAGCATATGGTATTTGTTTTTCTCTTTCTGACTTACTTCACTCGTATGACAGACTCTAGGTCCATCCATCTCACTACAAATAACTCAATTTCATTTCTTTTTATGGCTGAGTAATATTCCATTGTATGTATGAGCCACATCTTCTTTATCCATTCATCTGTTGATGGACACTTAGGTTGCTTCCATGTCCTGGCTATTGTAAATAGAGCTGCAATGAACATTTTGGTAAATGACTCTTTTTGAATTATGGTTTTCTCAGGGTATATGCCCAATAGTGGGATTGCTGGGTCATATGGTAGTTCTATTTGTAGTTTTTTAAGGAACCTCCATCCTGTTCTCCATAGTGGCTGTATCAATTTACATTCCCACCAACAGTGCAAGAGGGTTCCCTTTTCTCCACACCCTCTCCAGCATTTATTCTTTGTAGATTTTTTGATGATGGCAATTCTGACTGGTGTGAGATGATATCTCATTGTAGTTTTGATTTGCATTTCTCTAATGATTAATGATGTTGAGCATCCTTTCATGTGTTTGTTTATCTCTGGAACATTTCCTTGACTTTATCTTCTAAACATGCCACTAATATTTTAAAAATTGTCAGTTTTATCTTTAATTTTTCCAGTACTCCTTCTTATTTGAATGTTTCTTATAAATCAAGTCATGTTTTTATTTTATAGTTTCATTTTCATCTCTTCTTCTGAGGACAATGAGGATCTATCTGTGAATTTTTATTCTTTGTGTTATGGGTTTTTTATTCAGTTTGTTGTTTTGTTTATTTGGGGGTCTTTTCTTTCGTGTTGGGTATTTTACTGGTGGAAGCTTTGTTTGGATGAGATGGGTCTTTGTGATGGTGGAGCTTTTCGGTAGAATGGCAAAGTGTTGTGTCATCTTTTTTATTGAGGACCCTCAAATTCTGTGTAAGTCTGTTTTTATTTTTTGTTTCCCATGTGCCATTTAGTTTCGTGTCAATCTTTCAGTCCACTTTCTGGGTGTGTGTTGGTTAGATTGGTGAGATTGATCAGGTATTAGGGAGGGGGAATTATGCCTGGCTGCCAGGATTCTGGTAGGTTAGGGAAAGAGAAACTAGCATTCTGCAGTTCAAAATGTAGCTGTACAGTTTATCTCTGTTTTCAACCCTGCTCCTGAAATCTGTCCTTAACTGGGCCGATGACCACGAGTCCAGAGACCCCAGCTCATTTCCTCGAAGAGGAGAGGCAGGCCCTTGGATTCTCTTGTCCCATAGACATTTATATTATTATTTCTTTTACTTTTTAAAAGCCAGTTATCACTTCTCCTCTTGCTTTCTGCTGTCTAACAAATGGATATAGATTGTCTGCTGTTTTCTATTCTCTTATTTTCTGTCTTCAGGTTTATAATCATTTACCATCACTTTGGTGGAGCCTGGGACGAGCAATGAGATAAATTCATGTAGACGTTCAACAATGTTTTACTAAGTATAATTTGTTAACTCTGTTAAGTAGAGTGTAACATCCAGGAAAGGAGAATGTATGGCTGTCTTAATCACAGTTCCATACCCATGGTCTAGCACAGTGCCAGGCACATAATTAGTACTCATTAAATATGTGTTGACTAAATCTGTGAATTCTTCAAAATGAAATACCCATGCAGTATTTAGATGTCTGTTTGAGTCCCTGTGTTTCTAGCCTAAAAGATAGAAGATGTAGAGGTATAGTGGGAAGCAGGCCAGGCTCTTCTGTTTATCTGGCAAAGTGGCACAGACAGATGGACAGTTGTTATTTACCAATTCAGTTCCATTAGCCTTACCCTGAGTCGACTTACCAGATTTGGCAAGCTGTTTACACTGAAGTCTTTCCAAGGAATACTTCCTTATCTACTTCTAGGGTATATAGATCACATTTCTGTGCCACTAGTTAAGTATTTTTGAGTAATTATTTTTCTCTATCCTGGAGATATGGAAAGTCAAAAAAGTATTTTTATTTCTGTGACTCTTAAATGTGTTGTGGTGAATTAAGAAGTCACCCTCCATATACCCTGGTAGAAGATAGCCATCTTTTATTTGAACAAATCTGCTATCAGGTAACTCTGTATACTTGCATTCTTGAAAAACACACAGATGATTGTGAAATACTTCATAAAGAATGCAGAAAGCAGAACAGGTCTGAATATTCCTTTTGTCTTTCTTGTGAGATTAGAATTTCTCAGCATCCTTAGTCTGGCACTTTTATGAGAACATTGGCATGATGAATGTGTGCTTCTCAGAAAAGTTAAGTTAGATTACTTTATTCTCTATTTTTTAAGAACTTCTGAATCCTGATTTGATTTAGGTCTTTTGACTAATGTCCATATAACCCAGCATGACTTATAAAATCTGCCTTTATAGGTATGTGCTTATTAGTATACGTTTGATACGTCAAAACAGTTATAAGAGCAGGCAAATATTCTAAGTATTTCCCTCCAGGGAAGATTACCAGTTTGGGAGTAAAAGTAAATAAACATTTATAAATATTATACATGTTACAAATGAAAATACTTCAGAGTAGAAAATTTATTGGCATGTGTGTAATAAATTGGTACACTGTTACATAAACCTACGTTTTTTTATTGCCTGAAAAATCCCAAAGTTCCCTTTCTCTTACCATCTTTGTACTCCAATTTGAAATCGAATCCTTATAAAGGAAACAGAATAAAGCAGTGCCAAAGCCACAATGTGTCTATTTTACTTCTAAATATTCAACTTAGGTACACAGATGTAGGTGACATACTCTATAGATAGCCCATTAGCTTTTGCTGTATTCTTGGGACCAAATTAGTATTGCTACCATCCTGTGACTGTGACCATTCTTAATGACTCTTGCAATGCTTATGGATAAAACCAATTCTCAATTATCACTCTGGTAATTGAGGCTGCATTTTTAGCATAAGTGAAAACCATGGGAGGCCCAAAACTTCACTGTGGCAGAGAACCCCAAAGCCTCCTCACTCTGTCCTTTCTCTTATAACTTCACCTTCATTTTATTCCAAAACCTTGTTCTGATTTGAGCAGATTGCTCTGTGCCTGGAATAGATCCATGAATATATACTAATTTACCACCATCTTCCATCCTTTTTTTTTTTTTTTTTTTTTCATTCTGAGCTATCAGCCCCTTTCTTCCTTTTTGCTTCCCAGTATACAAGCTTTGTTCACACTCCTTCTACACCTGCTTTTTCTTATATTATTCCTAACAGAGACCCATTCAGAATGGTAGATATCAGGGATCCATTTGTGTTTAATTTGTACTCGGTATATAGACTAAGTCCTGTAAAGGCAGGATGTTTGTCCTAATAAATGGTGTATCTCCAGAGCCTAGCACAGTATATAGCACATAGTAGGCATTTGGTACATATTTGTCATGTGAATAAACGTAACTGTTTATGATTTAATTACATTTTGAACTTCCAAATAACAAGGGCTATTTCTTTAGTCCAGCCCCTAAGGGGTGTGTTTGAGAATTGCACCAGGAACTGACTCTTGGTGCGTCATGAGAGGAAATAATTTGCTATGATTGTTGTTGCCTTTAACAGCAATAACCACAAAAATCCTTGTTAATGCTTAATTGCCCATGGAGATATATGTGGTATTGTATGAAGAGATGAGAAAGCACAAAATTTAATGGGCTTGACAAACCCCTGTGTTGAAGACTCAGACATGCTAGACCAGACAAAAGGCAGAATTTCAGCCATTTTGATGAAAAAAATTAAGAAAAATTTCCCTTTTTGTACCACAAAATGCTTTCACTTTTAAAAATATTTTACTTAAAAGTTTAGAACAATTTTTATGTAGTTGTCCAACTACTAACAAAAGGATAGAAAAACCCAGTATATACACAAATGGTTTAGCAAATTTTATGCCAATGAAAGTATTCTTGCTATAGTGCTATAATTTTTAGAAATCTCTATACATAAATAATAACCATTAGTAAATTAGTAATTAAAAGCCTCTTGATTATCAAAGATGATTAATAGTTTAAGAAAGTCTCTTCTTACTGATTGAGGGAAAGAAATGTTACACATGTCATTACCATGTATTTGGGAAATTCAAGCCTTTAAACTCTAAGTGACAATAATGCCCTTAATAAAACAAGGAGAGACATCTGTGTTTTCTTTTTTAAAAGATTATTGTAGTTGACAATATGTGTGCTGACATCATCCTAATTATTTGAATTTGCTAATAATTGTCCTCCACAAAATAGTAGCACAGGTTTAGCCTTAAGATGCATATGTTTTGCTAATGTTAAGATTAGCTGATTAATATTGATGGCAGCTAAGGCCAGTGGCTAATGTCTGACATCTGTTTGGGAAATCAGTGTTCCAATTCAGGAAGCTGGCATTTCTGTCGGGGTTAGAATGAAGGGTTATTGTGTAAGGAATTATGATGAGGGTTTTGTGTATGGTTAAGGTTAGGAGTAGGGACATGATCTATTTCATTTCTGTTCATCTCAGTGTATTTCTGGTGTCAAGCTGCTTGCTCTATTCTGTGTTAACAGAAAGGTCTTCCCCTCTGTTCCCTCGTGGCACATTCACTGTGGCACATTATTTCACTTGCTCCTTCTATGTTAATGG
Source organism: Eschrichtius robustus (assembly GCF_028021215.1). Lineage (NCBI taxonomy): Eukaryota > Metazoa > Chordata > Mammalia > Artiodactyla > Eschrichtiidae > Eschrichtius > Eschrichtius robustus. The sequence goes on from NC_090833.1 coordinate 73,268,759, forward strand.
ACTGATGTGTCTCTTTTTCTTTTCTTCTTTTTGTCCTTACCTTGTCCTTAAATGATCTTTTCATTTGGGACAGAGGCATTTCTTTTCGTTCCAGTTTTTTTTTATTTTTTTTTTTTTTTTAGTTTTGGGAGGAAAAGGTTAAAGTATACAGATTTGTCCCAAAACTGTCTGGAATTTTTATGAATCAAACCTAAAAACAAAGCAAAACAAAATGTCAGAAAGTTTTTGACATTGTTCTGACATAGAGATTATTTCTCTTTCTCTAGTGGACTTCAGTTGGCTTCAAGTTTTAACTCGTATGTAGAAGAAGTAAAAAGTAGAGTTTGCACATAGTTTATACAAAGGGAGGAATGAAAGCTTCGTAACCTACTTACTGTAACAAAAGGGGCAACAGTGAAGTAGCCACAAAGATTCAGAAAGCGGATCAACTGGAAAAGCAAAGGATACTGAGACCTTTCAGTGTGTTGAACAAAAGCACAATCAAAATCCCTTTTCTTTTTATTTCCACTTTGCTTCAACTGAAAAATCAAGTAGAAAGTCACCAAAATCTTGAAAATTCAGGAAAGTTTTCAAAAACATTTGAGGGTCTTACTATATTATATACTTTGCTTACTTGATGTTTGTAATGAAGTCTCTGAAGCCATTGTGTCAATGCGATCATGACATTCCATGCAGTAAAGCAGGAAAATGGAACTTTAACACAGTCTTAGAAGATTGTTTTCAAAAACGATTTTTTTTAACAATATGGTTTTGTGCTTTAGGATATTACTTAACACCAAAAAATATTTATTTACTGAACATTTCCTGTGGGGGAAAGCAAAACTAAATCAGAAGAAAATTGAAATTAGGTAATGAGCATTCCATATTAATTGTAGGCTGGGGCTAGGAGAACTGGTGTTTTCTATTATAATCTGTTCAGATCATTATGTATTAATTTTGACACAAGGATTTTTTTTTTTTTCATTTCAAAAAAATATCCCAGTTTGAGAACTTCTAGCTTGGGCAAGGTGCTACTTAAACTTTTCGTGCTTAAGAGTCCACATCTTTAATATTATGTTCAGTATTTTCGTTGGAAGCATCTTTGCCATAGAAATTTTTGCCACAAACATTTTTGCCACAGAACTAATCAATCTTAGGGCAATTTTGCTGTTAAAAAATAATGGAAAATGAAAGAGAGACATTAAAAAGACATAATGAAACATGGAAAATGAATAAAAACTATATTGTGAAGCACAAAATATTTGAATACATTGAAAATGTTACAGATTCATGGCAGTACTGTGCAAATAACTGATTTTATTGATCTTTTGTGGGTTGTACCTAAGTACTTGTCTTCTAGGTCTTTTGTTCATAACATCCTATAACTTTATATATTTTTTTTGCTTGTTGATTCATCTTCTTGTTCAGCATTGTACTTTTTCTATTTCACTAAAATTACTTCCTTCATTAAGAGAGGTATCAGTTTCCAAATATTAAGACGCATGTTTGTAACTGAGCTTTGTATTGTGTCATGAAAGCCTCTACGTTGTTGTTTGTTTTTGCCATATTGTCACATGTCACATGTTCCAAAGTTCTGTGGGAAATGTGAGTTCAACTGTGTACCTTCAAGACCCTGGAGACCTCTTCCTCCTCCAGTGTAGTGTGTTTCAGAATGAGAAACTAACTCTTGGGGCAAATCATCGTCACCTGTCAGCTCAATAAAGCCATCAATACCATTGCTAACTGGAGGAAATGCTAACTCATTTCAACCGGTTAAAATCAAACTGTCAACCAGTTATTTTATCTTTCACAGCAAAATTGCCTTACACTCAATTAGTTATATGGCAAACATGTTTGTGGCAAAAACCCTGTGTCAAAGATGTCTACAGCAAAGATGCTTATGGCTAAAGTACCTAGAACCTTTTACAGTGGGTATGGTAATAGGGATATTGTGATAATTAATGAAGTAATTCATGTAACACATTTAGACATACCTGATAGTAAGTGCACAATAAATGTTGTTTAATATTAGTAGAGTCATAATTTTTTCTAACATGACACCCACCTAGCATTGGGCCTTTTCTTAGAATATGCTCAATAGATTAACTAATGAATAAAGAAACGGTCCATAGCATTTTCATAAGAATAAGATTCAAGGAAATTATAAAAATTTAGAATTAGAAGTTAAATAGTGTACCTAATAAGGCAGTTCTTTAACTTGTACAGATGGATTAATATTCTTTTACTGCAAAATATTTCCCTCAAAATAGAGGAAATGTGAATAATTTAACTTTTGCTCCTTGGTACTGAGATCTGAAGCTTCACAGAGTTGGTCTACACTTTCTGTCATACAATAACACTAAACATTAGCTTTCAGGAATTATAAGAGTCTTACAAAGACTACTTTCTGGGTAAAACATTCATTTGTTCTCAATTGACTTGATTTTCTCAAGAACTGATTATTCAGTCATTCTGATTTGTAAATGTATCCCTGTATATATTACGGGCAGAACAAAATAAAGATTCCAGAAAGATCTGACTTGTGCCTAGTAGGATTATTAATAACTGTTCTTACATTACTATCACCTCAGCTAACAAGGATTTAGCCCTTGTTACGTGCTAGGCACTGTAGTAAGGCTGTAGACGATTTACTTCTCCTTTTGTCCAGAACCCTCATAAGGCAGATTTCATTACCATCATCTGCTTAGAAACTGGGGTCCAGCCTGGTCATATCACCAGCCTAAGGACTTGCATATAGTCACCAAGACTGACAGATCTCAAACACTGGTCTTCTCTGACAGGAAAAATTGAGCTTTCACCTCTCCACTTTGTTGCTCTATTTTCTGCCTTTTTCTGGACACCATGCTATAAACCTTTGTAGTTTTGAAAGATATGGCTAAAACCTTAGGAATTTACCAACAGTTAAAAAAAAAACACCCTAAGAATTAGAATTTGGCTGGTTGATTAGGCTCCTGTACACAAATAGGATTCCAATCCAGAGTGGGGGCTTTAAATATATTTCATTTAACTCTTAATTATAATGAAGGTGTTGTTATGGCCATTTACATTAATATATATCATGTACCTCTCTGGTCACACATGAATTGCTAATGCAAGGGTATTGAATTTGCGTTATGTCAAAGGTCTGCACCACCTTTGTGAGTATGTACTATTGAAGATTGCATTAACATTTTTGGCATGGTATATTATTATCTCATATTACGCTGTGCTGACTAAAACACATCTTCTTCAGATGAACTATTCAGTGGACATTCTAAGATCTGGTACCTCGGTGACTAAGAACCTAAAGGCTGGGTTCTTAAGAGAACAACTTATCAGATCATTACTCTAATGAGAATATTCCCCCTAGGAAAGATTCATACTCAGTCCATACTAATTCACTTCTGGGACCCTAAAGTTACTTGCTTGGCTCTGCTGTCAGTTAAAAGTAGCACCAAGCAACAGGATACAAACATGAAAGCAAAGAAAAGGAAAGGAAGGATTTTCAGTGGTTTGATATTTTCATTGATAGTTGCAGGGTTCATGCCAATAAAAATCATTATTTAGACAACATTAATGTAGTTACTGACTCAAGCAGTTTGTTCATGCATGCAATATTTTATTTCGATATTCTTTTTTAAAAATAATGATAAGGGATGGATGTACTCTGAAAGAAAGACAATAACAGTATAAAAAAAGATTGGGCATATGCAGTTCAATTAAATATATCTAAGGTACAGGTTAAGAGAATGGGAACTTTACATCTATCATATTCATTGGGAGATGGTTATTCTAGATCTTTGAATTAACTTAGTAATATAACCATAAAATCACATGCTTTAAATTAAAAAAATGAAATACATGATGGGAATTACAGCAGCAAATGGATATTTTTTAAACTGAAGGCAAAGTGAAGCATATCTCAAAGGAACCAACAAATGAGAGAAGATAATCAATATGCTCAGATAGAAAAGTATGCTTAGTACACGAAAGTGAGCAGTTTCTGAGGATGCTGGTGTAAGAGAATTACCTCTTTCAATAAAATGAATCAATTGTAACCACATTTCAAAATAATCTTTTACTATTTGATTTTTTTGATACATGAAATTAATTTTACTACAAATTTTTCATATAACAATATGTTACAGGCATAGAGCACTTTCCTAATTTAGTATTTGAAAGCTTGTGTAGAGAAAATGTTTTCCTGTTTTTATATTCTTGAATTAGCCATAACTTATGACACTCTTTTGAGGAAGGTTTTATTTTCCCTTGACAAGTTTTAGTAAATTGAATTTAGTTGAATTTGACACAACTAGATGCATAAGACGAGGTAGATAATTTAACTGTCAAGCAAACTGTAGGTAGGCTACATAACGCTTTGTTTTTTAAACCAGGAAAGCATCAGTTAAATAGCATTCATTCCTTTCAAAATACTTCCTTAGCTCAGGCCTTCAAAAGAATCTCAGTGCTGTTGTTAAAAATATTTTGAGTTACTGGTCATAAAGGAGTTTTAAAACATTCCTGTGAAGTGCTTTAGGGCTTCACCCCGTAGCATCGGGAGTATTCATTCCTGTTCAAACAAGAGAACAGAATACAAGACTGGCCGCAGCAGTTGCCTGCTTCAGAGATTCAAGTCGAGTGGAAATCAGAGAAAAGAACAGGCAGCACAAATGGTTAAAAGTAAGTTAGTGTTTCTGAAATTAGTTGAAATTGTTTTAATAGATATTTGTATTTTAATAGCATCCTTTAATTCATACTTTGAAATGACAATATGTGCCAAATTGAGAAAGCATTTGTGAATTTATAGGAATATTAATTTTCAGAACTGGATTCTTGAGACTGATATGAATTCACCCCAAATGCCAAAATCTAAAAATAACCTCCCAGTCAATTTTTATTATCTTTGTTTTCTGATTTATTAAAAAAGTCTATTTAAACATCTGAATCTTCACTAAGCCATATAGAGGATCGCTATAGTTCTAGGAGAATGTTCTAATTATTCATTTTCATTTATGTAGTATATTATGTTGCCTGAAAAGCTATCAGTGTAGCAGAATACAATGACAGAGAAACAGTCCCAGTAACTGAGAATGCTGTTGCATCAGGATCCATTATATAGTTTTCTTTCTTTTTCAGCTGAGGGTGGGCAGATTTTAGAGATCTGACCTATCCTTTTTTCTTTGTTTAAGTATTTTTAAATTCTGGTCATTTGCAGTGAGAATTTGCAGGTGTTTCTCAGAGAACTTTGTCCCCTCTAGCTGGATGTGGAAAGGACAATGCAATTAATAACAGATGGCACGGGATGACCACGTCCTTGAGAGAACGCCTTATTGGCACCTCCTGCTAATTGTATCACATATAACACAACTAAAAGCATAATAAATCTGAACTGGGGGACATTTTATGCAAGAGCTCTTCTCCTTTTCCAGACGGTAAATTGCTCAGCTCTTGAAATATCTATAACCTTGTGACACCCAACTTGCATTAGCTTAATTGCCTTTTTTCCCCTCTCCCTCCCCCTTCTACCCTCCCTTCCTTTCTCTCTCTCCTTTCTCCCTCCCTCCCTCCCTCTCTCTCTCTCTCTCATTCTTTCATGTTGTTTTCCTTCTTGGGTGTAAAGGAACAGTTGTTTATCTCCCTAGTTTAGTGCTGTGTCTAAAACAGCTGTATTTCCTGGCTTGTATAGAATTTGGTCAGAGTTTGATCTGCTGGTTTAATGGGAAATTATTCTTTTAGAGGGCTTTAAAACACTTTGCTTAACATTAATGTTGGGAAAGAAAATGTGTGTCTAACTGCTGATGCAATTTAATAAACCTGCAGAAGAGAATTTTAATTAAATGGAAAAATGCGTAAGCTTCAGATGGACACACACACGCACAGGGCTTGCTTCTTTTTTGCACAATGGCAACAACTCACAATATCCTGTAGCAGTAAAAAGAACTGAGTTTTCATTCACTTCGTAACTTGGTTTGGTGTTATTAACAATTTGTAAAGTAAAAGTTTTATAGTACGTGAGAATGTAACTTCCTAGCATTTTTTTCTCTTTCTCTAAGAAAATGCTTTAGGGAATAGCCTGAATTTCATATTCATTTCCTACACATCTATTTCCAGTTTTGTAGGTTTGCCTATAACCAAACAGAACAAACAACTAACCAACAAGCAATTTAAATTGTATTTGGAGAGGGTTAAAACAAATACATCAAAATCATGGAATATGTGTTGAAATTGTGTCTTGGCTGGCTAGCTGTGTGTATCTTGTGTGTCCTTTCCTTAGCTATATATAAATGTCTATTCCTCTGTAGTGATTTATCCTCACTGGTGAGAGAGTAACCTTAATGTTTGTGTCAGTTGGGTAAACCAACCCTAAAATAATAAGACAAATAATAGCCCACACAAGAAATGATATAAAGTAAAGGGAAGCAACCCTTCTGAGACCTTTCTGCTATTAATACTATCCCTGGATCCGTTACTGAGTATTTACACTTTGAAGAGACAACTTTTAGGCCAGTTCTGGACCTGAGACACTCTTGGAATTCGATATAAAGGAGAATGGAAGATTTTCATGATTTTGACCATTCTCGTTTGGTCTCTGGCGAGATATAAAGCATTCTGATGTGTTATCTGGTCGGCACATAATCCCCAATAACATGCTAATAATCTCAGCATTATGCTGCTGAAGCTCCTGGTGATGTTGATGATAATGATGAGATGATGACGAAGATAATGAGGATGATGTTCAAGGCAAGTTGACATGTCGTGGTCTGCACATAGCCAATGAATGACCTTGGGTAAGTCCCACCACTTTTCTGAGCATCATGGTGTGTTCCCTTACAAAGTGAGAGGTCAGGACTAACATCAGTGATATTCGAACAGTGTTCCCTTGAAGACCAGGGGTTCTGCAGACCCCCTACTGTGGATGGGGGCAGGATGGAGGGAGGAGAATGTAGAACAGGTGGCCACTGTTCTCAGAGCAATTTTGATATTGTTTTGGTATTTGTTTATGTTTCATGTAGGATTTCCTTTGAGCAGTTCTTTTGAATACGTGTCCACATGGTTAAAATTATTCAAAACATTTAGACTAAGTAATTGCTAAGGTTTCTTTCAGTGAGAAATCCATGATATATGTATTAGCATGCCTCTTATTTAATATGAACTAGTTTTGATGTTCTGAATATATGAAACATGGCATTTAGAAACAATCTGCTTTTTCTCCACTTGTTCTGCAGTTGATTTGAATAATAGACAGTATAGGAATGAGCATCAATAAATTCCTTCGCATTGAAGGGGTATGTGTATGTGTGTGTGTGTGTGTGTGTCTGTGTCTGTGTGTGGGTGTAATGTTTAAAAAGTATGTCATTTTGTGACTCTATATTTTGAAAAAGTAGAATCATTTATAAAGCAGGCAGAGTCTCTAAAGCTCATGTGAGTAATGGGTCTTATGTTTTTCTTTGATTTCATGTTTGCCATCTTCATCCCTGTAAATTTATAATTCACAATCTTCAGGTCAATGCAGATGGATAGTTGCTCAGTGGAAATGTGAAGATAGTTTTATCACACTTAGAAAAAAAGAATAAAATCATAGTGTTAATGATAGTGACATTTGGGCTTTGTCTTATCTGTGTCCCTGTTGATATCAGACATTCTCTAAAGAAGATCCTTATTTCTGGTTCAGTAGTCAAATAAAAATGTTTCCTATATACAGTGGAAATAGAGGCTAATGTGATAGGAAGGCTACTCATTACCATATATCTCTGAACAATAATTCATCCCATTCCTGACTTTCTCACTTTTGCTGTGAGGACTAGAGCAATTATACAGTAAAAGCTTTTGAAAAATACAAAGTCTTGAATGAATACAGTAGCCTCCTTGTGAGTGGGAAATTGTCTTAGTTTTCTTTGTAGTCTGATCACTTAATATGTTTCATAACTCATAGTTAATGCCCAGTTAATCTTTGATGAATACATAAATAAATGAATGAATAGATAATAATATATATAATTCTGTATTTGGACTGATACATAAGATAAGGTGAATGTTGCATAGAGATGATATTCTATACCCTGAATTATTTATAACAAACATAATAAAAAACAATGAACAAATGTGCATATGCTGCTTACCTATATATTATTGCATGTGATTGCAACAACTAAAAAAAAGGCTGTCTCTTAAAAAGGTGGCGGACTTTTTCCTGTATACAAATATCAATCAAATATTGTCATTTATTGGGGATAGGGAAGAGTCAAAGGAAAGAGCAGTCAGAAATCGAATGTTCCTTTCCTTAGTTACAATAACCTTTCTCCTCTGCAACTCATGACAGGTTTTGACACTCATTTTTGAACCTAAATTTATCTGTGGTCCACACACACCAGGTGATATCTCACTTATATTATTGTAAATTATTTACATCACAAATTCCGGGTCATGAAGCTGAGGTGATGGAATATTTTTGCATAAAAATGTTGGGATTGTGTTTTATTTTAAGCCTCTTACACTGATCATTTTATTTGCAGTGTAAGTATGTCCTACATTAGCTTCTGGATTTGGGTATTAGTGCAGTAAATGGGATTGGTTAAATAGCTAGCACTGTATCCCTCCTGATTAATGTTATACCTCATATCTTTGGGTAATTGGTGATATATTCGGATATAATCAGGATGAAGTGTTACACTTCATATATGCCTTTGGATAAGTCATTTAAAATTGTTTAGATCCTTGTGTGTGTGTTTTTTTTTTTTTTTTTTTTTTCAACATGACAGTGACAGTACCAGGTACTGACTTGTCATTTAGAGTTGGAGATCATCATAATGTTTGGTACTAGGGGATTGATAAGCATCAACTATTAAAAAGTAGGCAGTGGAAAAATACTGGCTTTGGAATCTATCTGACCTGGATTCAAGTCTTGGCTTTTCCAGTTGCCATATGATATTGGAACACTGTCTCATACTCTAGATTGCTTAACTATAAAATAGCATAAAAACTTCACATCAAATTGCATAATGGATTAGAGATAATAAGAGCTATTATTACTTCCCTATCCTGTTTATTCAAGACACTGTCTCCTTTATTACTGTTAATATATTTCTTGTTGTTAATATAAGTGAAAATACTGGTTTAGGTAGTGGTTCTCAACCAGGGGGGGATTTTTTTTTTTTTTCCTACACCATCCCCCCTTCAGAGACATTTGTCAGTATGTGGAGATGTTTTTGGTTGTCACAAGTTGGGTGAAGGTGCTATTGGAATTTACGATGTAGAGTCCAGAGATGCTGCTAATATCCTGCAATACACAGGACAGTCCCCCACAGCAAAGAAGTATTTGGCCCAAATTTTCAATAATGCTTAGGTTGAGAAACCCTGACTTAGATTATTATTTTCAAACGACTCTCTTGAAAAAATAAAAGTTGTCATTTAACTGCTTCATATTCCAAGAATTTAAGCTACAACGTATCTCTACCAAATGGCCTCGATAGCCTTTCCATTATATTTACCTTGGTCTTAGGCTAAAAGAAATGACCTCCACCCTTAATATAACATAGTAGAAATATCTCAGAATTTCCAGTTTTTAAGGCATATAGTGTCTGGATGATAATTGCCTCCTGATCAAATTGGCCAAGTAGTTAAGAATTGAAGCTCTTATTGACCTGAATTAGTTATTCTGTGGTCTGTGTGTCACACCACCTTTTGACTTAGCTATTTTCAGGAAATGAGAGGGATTATGGAGAATCAATGCTGCAGTGGATGACTAAAAGCATAATTACTTTAGCTTAGCACAACTTTCTTTGCTAGCATTAGTTTTGAGTTTATTTTATTTATTATATAATCTCATATATTTTAGTCATATCAATTCAATTTGGAATGTAGTCAAGGGCATTATAAATGATTGATTTAGGTTGGGACACAGATGAGACAAGGACCTGATGCCATCTTAATTGACATTAGGGCTTTTTTTTTTTCTTTTAAGGCAGATTAAAAACTGTCTTCATGTTGTCACTGAATATCCACATACTTCGGCAATGCCCCAAAGATTACAGACTTTAAATACAAGAGGACAGAGATAATAGGCATGAAAATCAAAGAAAAACAGATGATTCTGTGAAAATCATTCATTTATTTACCTTTATTCAAAATTCAACACTTCCCAAGATATTCATATATTATAGCAACGTGACTTTTTATCCTCATAAAGAAAAAAATAACAATTTGCGTTTGAAATTTGTCTGCTGTGGGTGTGGGTGGGACATGTAGCAAATAAGGAGAGAGAAGGTCCTGGTTTCCCTGCGAGCTTATGCTCTTTTATTCCCTTCATCCTTAAAATGGACCCAGACAGACATTTCTTGATTTGTGTGTTTTTTATTTTTTCCTAAGTAGGCATTAGTATACTTAGAAACAAAGAGTGGCACAAACTTCCTTCAACCAGCATTCTCCATCCCCCTGAACTCTCAGTGCCTTTACTGTGTACAATCTCCCTTCTCTCACAATCTCATTTCATTATCTTTTGGATCCTTGAATGCTGTGGGTGGAGTAGGAATAATAAGCCCCAACAAAAGACACAGTAGTTGCATCAAATGGGTAAACTCTGAAGGAGGCATGAGGGATAAGCAATGTTATATTGACAAGCTGCACTAGAGGGCAAGAGAGAGAAGAATTCTAGCTTCAGCTACAGTTCTATAGCAAATACAGAAGGTAAGCTTGTACAATCCATTCACCCTTGGGAGGTTCATAAATGAAATTTGTTTGAAAGTGTCTTTCACATATACAGCACTTACTTGGGAATAAAAATGACTCTGCAAAGTAGGTTAAAAAAATCTTTTCATATCTATCCCAGAAGAGAATTTATTGGTTTGTATGAAGAAAGCTTTAATCACACACACATACACAAATACATGCACACACGCACACAGGAACACACGAAGACACACAGACACACACAAACTGGAAAATTAAAAAAAAAAATCCTCTTTTTTGGAACACATGCACAAGGAAAATATTATAAAGCTTTAATAAGGAAAGGAATCTTGCAAAAATCTATAAGCTAGAAAATTCCTTAACCTTCTTCTTTCTGCAATCTGTTAGTCAGTTGGGTGTCTCTCCCTTTTCCTGATGAGATTTTGGGTTGGGAAATCAATGTGGTGACTGTGTCTTTGAACAAAGTACTGTCATGTGCTGGTAACCATATCTTTTATTATAACAAATATGAATTCAATTGGATAGCAAGGAGACATGCCAGTGAAAATGGTAACAGTTGGTTATTTATCTGTCATCAATCCACTGAACCAGCAAGGAGGAGGAGGTGAACCATCACCTGCTAGATCCTTAATTCATCTACTTTTTTGAAACTGCATTTCTACCCCATGTGGCTAGAAATCGACAGGAAAACCTCTTCCTTAAAATGGCATGAACTAAAAGCCAGTTTCTGCTCCTCTCTGTGTTTCTTTTTAACAAGGACTATCTGTAAAGTAGTCTTGTTTTTGTGACTGGATTTGGGAACTGAGTTTTGAACAGGCTCTAATGGGTTACCTAAATTGAAACGCATTGTAAATTCTAAAATCCAGGCATATTGGAGACCCTGAATTGACTTGTAGATGCGAAACCTATTACAATTAAAAATGATTAATTTCAATATAAAATGTGTACAAATAAAGAATATTGAAATTTAGGAATTATTCCTTAGCAATATATATAATTACTATTCCTTAGGAATGCTCCAAAAGAAATAAACTTTTTTGGTAGCATGTAAAACCAGAAATAAATACAATAAGGGGGATTATTAAACATTTGGGAATTCTAGAATTTCCACTTCTGCAGTTGGAACTTTAGAGAAGACACATTAGCTTTCTAAAATATATTCTTAATGTATTGTTACATTTGTTTGTGGAGGAAAACTGATTTAGACAGCTATTTAATATTATTTTGATTTTCTAAGTGTTTTTTTCCTTCCACTTGGTATATATGGGTAAACTATCATCACTCCTTTTGCATAAAATAGGAAAAAAATAGCAAAAAGAATTTGAGACTCAAATTACAGTATTTGAACCAACTGGACATGAAAAGAAGAGTGAAGCATATTGAACACTTTCCTAAACATTGCTAACCTAGGCCTGATGATTCTACAAAACAGAGCTGACTTCTTGAAATGTTGAATGAATAAAACTCCCCATAATAAGGGAGGGGATAGCAGTTGCCCAAGGAAGTGGAAAATCCAAGTTCTCTCTCTCTGTTTAAAAGGAGCCCCCTTTCTCTTCTGTAAATGTCACCCTGTAGTAATGAAAACTTGAGAAAATCCTGAGGGGGACCTAGTGCTTTTAGTAAATGATGCAAGCCCCACTGACTTACAAAGAAAATTAGTTTGTGGGTCTATGTACTGCTCCCTTTGGCAGCTGAACTCCCTCTGTTCTTCAGAAGCAGCAAGAGAAAGGCTGAGAACACAGAGCTTCATATGAGGGCCTTGGCAGAGGAAATGCAAAACGCTGGAATACCCAGCAGTTTTGTGCTTTCCTGAGAATGGGCTCAGCCAGTATGAGAAATGGCCCCCGATGCCTTTGAAGGCAGGGAGACAGATGATCAAACTCAATAAATATCAGATAAAATTGCTTTGGGAAGTTGGTTGGAAATATTTAGTAGACTAGGTATTTTGTATTAAATTGGGCAACTTAGCACTTTAAAATATTGTCAGTGTTGAGTGCTTCCAAACAATCAAAACTTACACATACTTTTTTTTTTTTACATAAATTTTCCTTCTCGTTGTTTCAAACCAAACTCTGTTAACTCTTGATTACCTATTTCAGTCAAATATTTTCCACCTAGCATTTGACAAAGATTAAAAACATAATTTTAAACACTTCTTAATAACAGAGAATAGGAAGTTTTCAGCTGAAAAAAACACAACTGTATGTCTTAAGAGAAGTAATCTTCAACTGATCAAGGCACTGACTTTTCCATAAAGAAATGTGGGAGTCATCTTCTTCTTCACCGGATGATGGGGTATTCAAATTTACTTCACTAACAGAAGATTTCTCCCAAATTCAAGTACCTAGAGCATGTAGGCACAGTTGAGTTTTCAGGAAGGAACCACTTCTGGTGTTTACAGTTCTTCAGATTTCTGAGATAAATGTTTGCCTATGTAAATTGGTTACCACCCATGCAATACAGATGTAACTTTCATACTAAAACACTTAGCATTTTTAAATGTTAAAAATTAAGGAATAAAGTTAAAAATTTTTAATTATTTATGTAAGGCAGCCACATTATTTACAATATTCAATAAACAAATATTAAAACAGAGTTAAGAGGTTGTTCCTTAACCTTGAAAGAGGAATACAGAAGAGGGAAAAGATGAAAGACAGAAAAAAAAATTTCACAAACTATATATATTTACAACACGAAAAGACTTTGCAGCGCTGTTGATTTAGTAGGGCCTCTGCCAGCTCTGCCTGTAGATGGCACTAACAGGTAACTGGTCTATTGGTCAGTAGGCTCACTGGGTACCCTCCTACTTTAATTCAGTCTGTAAAGTGATATAGTGCGCCTCCCTCAGGCCTGAAGACAGAGTTAGATTCCACACACACAAGGAATATCAAACCGGGAGTCAGTCGTATTTCTGGCCAAAAAAGGTTAAGTACTGAACTTAACCAACTGGGTAAAAACAAACCTTTGTCATGTCTGTCCGAGGGACAGAGGGTCAGATTCTTATTTTTGTATCTCCATGGCAGCAGTGTCTTGGATGTGGGATGCCTGCCGGAATAACAGAATTGAAATACTGTAGTTCAAAACTAAGATTTTAAGTACTAAAATGGATTTGGGGAGTGTGTGAGGAATCAGTGAAGTATGAAGAGTATTATTTTCATGTTTTCCTTGAAATATTGAGAGGTATAGTTCATATATATATTTTTTTTGTATAGTAACTAGGTGACTCTCTTCTGCCAAGCATCTACCAAGCTTTCTACATCACCTCATTTAATTCTCACATACACACAAAACATGAAGTTAATTGATCATCTGCAATTTATAACTGAGAAAGCTGAAGCTCAAAAGGCTGATGAATTTGGTTCCGCTCTCATAGCTAGTATATGGTACAGTCAGAAATTAGACCAGTTCTCTCTGGAGTTAAAAAATCATGTTCTTTCCACCAAACCAATATGAACTTCATTGTTTTATGTTTTTAAAGCCAACTGTTCTCTGTTGTTTTGCCCTTAATTATTTAATACGTTTGAATGTTTGGTTTTTCACTAATGTTAATCGGTTAAATATTAATTATGTGAAACTAGACTTTTTTTTACTTTGATCAGAAAAAACAACAACAGACTTTAGTCCAGTTGACACTCTGATACTGTTGGTTTTAAGAATGAAGAAAAAAATTTTTTCTCCTTTATAAAATCAGACAAATACAGTGTTTCCTTTGTAATCAACATTATGGCATAAATGTCATACTTTCAAAGATAAGTTCTTTTTCTTCAAGTTTAGACTTGTAGAATTAATGTTATACTCAAGACACAAATACGATCGCTGTCCTATAAAGAGACTAATAATTAAAGAGTGTGTTGGTTATTAGTTTCATGAAAAAATTGAGAATGGCTTTAAAAAATGTCCAGCACTAAGCAAGAGACTAACTTGATTGTGAGTGGTGTGAAATTAAGAAAGGCTTATGAGATATGTGTTGTCTGATTGTCTTATTCTATGCCCTCTGCTCTTTAATTAATTAAGCGGTCAGGTAGAAATATGAGAAGATTCAGAGAAGGAACATTTTGAGCCTCTGTTCCGTGCCAATGACTGTGCTGGGGTGTTTCTCATTCATTGCCTTGTTTAAGCTCAGGTAAAATTAGTATTACTTCTCCTTAGTACTAAGGAAAACTGAACTTAGAGGTCCACTGATTTGAGAAATGGCACAACAGGTATTTAAACCTACATCTCTGCGGCCATAGAGGCTTGGCATTTTCCCATTACTGCAGAGTCTTTGTGGAGTTGCTAATGGATCACAGACTTCATCGACTTTCCATTTTAGTGCTCACAAAATAGATGTTTCAATAACATGAGGGGGAAACTTAAGAAAAGCTGGGGAAATCTTTGTGATTTACATTTTAGACAGCCTCACTTAATACTTGAAATCAATCACTAACATGCTATACATAGATCGCATACTTGTAAATTGAATTCAATTCTCTTTTTTACATTGACTGCCACTTTAGTATCAGTAGGGTGACATTTTTCCTATTCATTTTTGTTGATCTTCAGTAGACAGTGGTTCTTAATCATTCAAGTTTTACATTTCCCATTTAGTTTTTCAAGTGAGATCTGTAAAAAAATATTTTTTTTTTTTCTTAAAAATTTTTTTTCCCTCATCTATTTCATTTATGCCCTCACCCTCCTCCCCTCTGACAACCACCTGCTTTTTCTCAGTATTTATGACTGTGTTTCTGTTTTATGTGTCTGGTTTATGTTTATGTGTTTTATATGTTTATATTTTTAAGTATACTTATATTTTAAGGGAATATTTCTATAAATTCTTTTTGGATACCAATATTCTTTATTTAAATCCTCCCCCCATGATTTAGGTGAGATTAAATTAAATTAATTTTTCCTTTTGCTTCTAAGGAAGGTAACTTTCTTAGAACTCTAGAAAGAGAAACCCTGTGCAAGCCTTATGAGGCTTACTCTCAGCCTAAGGATAGAAAAGCCAATTTAGGAATAACATGTTACGATGAAGAGATGAAGGCAAAAAATAAAAACTCCATGTCAGAGCCATCATGATATATAATTAGTATGGTCTAAGGCTGTATTTTTCAAAAATTTCAGAAGTATGTTTCATTGAATATTAAGCTTGTGAATCTGCCATCCCCAAACTACACACACACACACACACACACACACACACACACACACACACACACACACACACACACACACACACACACGCTATAGGTGTCCCTGGTGGCACAGTCGTTAAGAATCTGCTTGCCAATGCAGGGGACATGGGTTCGAGCCCTGGTCAGGAAAGATCCCATGTGCCGCGGGGCAATTAAGCACATGTGCCACAACTACTGAGCCTGCGCTCTAGAGCTCGCGAGCCACAACTACTGAAGCCCACGTGCCCTGGAGCTTGTGCGCCGCAACTACTGAGCCCGCGTGCCTAGAGCCCGTGCTCCGCAACAAGAGAAGCCACCGCAATGAGAAGCCCGCGCACCGCAACAAAGAGTAGCCCCTGCTCGCCGCAGCTAGAGGAAGCCCACGCGCAGCAATGAAGACCCAACGCAGCCAAAAATAAATAAATCAAATAAATTAAAATAAAATAAAATAAAAATTACCTGAAAATTCACATCAGCCTGTTAAATGTCATGGCAAACGTAACAGTAGAGAAGCCCCTTTTTAAAATTTAAAATAATATTACTGAAGTATAGTTAATTTACAATGTTGTGTTAGCTTCAAGTGTACAGCAAAGTGATTCAGTTATATATATTTCAGATTCTTTTATATTATAGATTATTACAAGATATTGAATATAGGTCCCTGTGCTATACTGTAGGTCCTTGTTGTTTACCTGTTTTTTATATAGTAGTGTGTATATGTTAATCCCAAACTCCTAATTGATCTCCCCTCCTCGTCCTCCCATCCCCTTTGGTAACCATAAGTTTCTTTTCTACGTCTGAGCCTATTTCTGTTTTTTAAATAAGCTCATTTGTATCATTATTTTTAGATTCCATATATTAGTGATATCATATGATATTTGTCTTTCTCTGACTTCGTTTAGTATGATAACCTCTGGGTCCATCCATGTTGCTGCAAATGGCATTATTTCCTTCTTTTTTTATGGCTGAGTAGCATTCCATTTTCTATATATACCACATCTTCTTTATCCATTCATCTGTCCATGGACATTTAGGTTGCTTCCATGTCTTGGCTGTTGTAAACAGTGCTGCTATGAACATTGGGGTGCATGTATCTTTTCAAATTAGAGTTTTCTCCAGATATATGCCCAGGAGTGGGATTGCAGGATCATATGGTAACTCTAGATTTTTTGAGGAACCTCCATACTGTTTTCCATAGTGGCTGCACCAATTTACATTCCCACCAACAGTGTAGGAGGGTTCCTTTTTCTCCACACCCTCTCCACCATTTTTTAATTGTAGACTTTTTAATGATGGCCATTCTAACTGGTGTGAGGTGATACTTCATTGTAGATTTGAATTGCATTTCTTTAATAATTAGCAATATTGAGCATCTTTTCATGTGCTTGTTGGCTATCTTTGTGTCTTCTTTGGAGAAATGTCTATTTAGGTCTTCTGCCCATTTTTTAATAGGATTGTTTGTTTTTTTTGATATTAAGCTGTATGAGCTATTTGTATATTTTGGAAAGGGTCTCTCTAAATTTATCTGGCCACAAAACTTGCCTTTCATGTGAGACCTATTAGTAACATCTAGAACTAGAACTGAAAATTCACATTGGGAAGCACTGTTCTAAGTATGTATTCAAAGCCACAATAGAGAGATATTTACTGTATCCAATTTGAAACGATGATTAGAAGAAAGATTAAATTAGAGGAACTTGAAATAATTTAGGTAAGAGATATTTAGGTACTGCTCTAAGGCCAAAGAATGGGATAGATTCTGGGTATATTAATAGATACCCATGATAGGATATAGAAATGATATGATACAGTGACTATTAGATGAAGAGGAAAGAATCACACATAGCAGGTCTGACTAGAGTGATTGGTTAAACAGTGGTATTATTACTTGACAAAGAAAAGTCAGAAAGAGGAATTGTTAGGGTAAATGCAAGGAGTTAACTTTTGGACATTTGGCTGGAAATACTTGGAATTCATCCTGGTTGATTTTTTCCATTGGAAGCTGGAAATAGGTTTGGAGCATACCAAAAAAAACAAAAAAGTCTCAGGAAAGATAAAGATGTTAGAGTCACCATGCTGTATGAAGCTTCTGGTAGATGGATGAGACTGTGAATGACTTCATCTTTAACTGGTAGGGATCCAATTACTTCATTAGATGCATTAAGTGAAGCAAGATGCTGAAAATGCAACTACATTTTGCTACCATAAATCCTGTTTTTGAAAAATATAGGAGCTATAAATGAATAAAAAATAAAATTACCTACATATTAAATATTTTAGATACTACATGTGGTAAGGGATACATGATGCTGAAACTGCAGTTGTCTCACAGAGAACCAGGCAAGATGTAGGAAATTTAAGAATGTTAGTGTCTGAAGATGTTTAAACTTCTCTGTGGGCTCATGCCAACAACTGCTGCATTAAACTTATAAATAAATACATTAATCAAGATAAGAGGTGTTGAATAATGATTCATCCAGAACTTAAATAATTCTGTGATCTATTTGAAGCAGACTGACATTATAGGAAATAGTAAATGTATTTCCTGTTAAGCATTGGCTTGGTTCATTTACAGTAATTCCCTGTTCCTGCTCAACTATTCACTAGTGTCTGAAACTTGTATATTTATATTTAATTCAATTATTAGTGATGCCCATGATAAATGGCATGATTGAGAAGAGTTTGGGTGCTTTCAGGTTAAGTGAACCTTGAGTTGCTATCACTTCCTGTTTCAAGAGGTGCTTACTTAGTGTTGTACTTTAGCAAGAGCTTTGCACATATTCTTCAAATCAACTTTGTAAGGTGAGTTTGATTATTGTCCTTTAAATATCTAGAAACTGAAGCTCTTAAGAGTTAATATTCAGTTACAAAATCAGTAAGAGGTAGAGATTAATTCTGATTATTGGGTTGAATGATTCCACAATCTTTTTGCAGTCTTTCCATTGCCTGGTGCTTCCTATACGTGGAAGGTTAAAAAAAAAAAAAAAAAAAAAGGGGGGGTGGTGGGAAGCAAAATGAACCATTTCCACATCAGTTAATTCTCTCCCTTAGAGTGACATTTATTTGCAAACCTTCATACTGTATTTCCTTAATTTTTTAATAGCAATAAATGGAAACTAATACACACGAGCAAGATTTTCAGTTTTTGAGCTTTGCTTTGTTCTAGAAAAACCAGTCAAGCAATGGTGAGCAATGATTTTAAATATTGTGGAAGGTAAGGAATGAATTGATTAAAAAATATATACATGTGTAAGGAGTGCCAGATAATTGTCTCAATTTAGGAACTGATTTGATCTCTATAAAGAAACACTGGCATCGCCTTTTCCAGAAATATCCTATTAAAGCTTTTTTTTTTTTTTTAAAGAAGGAAAGTAGAGAATACATTTAATATTCCACAAAAACTGCTCTGCCTTGCCTTTTAGAAGTAGTCAGAGGAGGAAGATATCAGTCAGCAAACCATTTATTCAAAATCTATTAAACAAATTAACTCACCATTGATTAGTTTCTCAAATAGCGTGGTGAGTTGGTGGACTAAACCGAGGATTCTGACATCAGAGAAATGCAGAACTCTTCTTTGCCCAAGAAAGTTCTTGATTCTAGTTTGTTTAATTTACTGTATTCAATGAAATTCATTATGCCTTCCATATCAGTTATGTATGGGATTAGATTTTTAAACTTTATATTTGAAATTATTGAATATTCTTTTAAAGCCCGGATATTAATAAAACTTTACCTCAGAATTTGTCATTGTAAATATCTTACAGCCACTAACATTGATCTCTTTTTCTTCTTATACATGTTTAAAATGAATTCTCACAGATAAGTAAGGCATGTAGATTTGAAAACAAATTTAGCCAAAGGAAAGAAGAAATGTGGAAATATTTATATAGAATTGCCTTAACTGGTAACAACATGCATTAAGAAATGTGTTACATAAAAGCAACTTATCTCTAGGTGAAATATCTACAGTCACGCTGAATGTTTTTTGATAAGTTTTGA
The DNA here is from genome assembly GCF_028021215.1 of Eschrichtius robustus. Classification (NCBI taxonomy): domain Eukaryota; kingdom Metazoa; phylum Chordata; class Mammalia; order Artiodactyla; family Eschrichtiidae; genus Eschrichtius; species Eschrichtius robustus. Next base: position 73,288,576 of record NC_090833.1, read on the forward strand.
CGTTTTAAAATGAAAGCTATTTTAACAAAACCACATTCAAGAAAAATACAAACATTTTAAACGCCGCCTAATGTGGTAAATATATTTTCTGTTTCTCTTGCAGATAGGGATTTTGTCAAGTGACATTTTTGGTATATTATGAACAAATTAATACTGAGAATAATAATATGAACAAAATGTTTGCATGTTGGAAGTGGAGAAGAATGATGAAACAAATAACATGCAAATACATCCTTCGACAATATAAAACTGTCATCTATAATATATAATATTTTATCATATCAAATGTTTTTCCTTTCACTGTATTTGATCAAACCACAGAGATCACTACTTAAAATCTTTAAGGACAAATCTGAAATGCATGTATCTGTAGAGTGAATTGTTTTCAGGAATGTTCTACTGACCATGATTGCCTTTTAACTCAAAACTCATCTTAAAGGGAAATGGTAACAAAGCCTAGCACTTTTATAATGCTTTTTGCCTCTAAATAACTCACCTAATTAATTCAAATTAATCTTTAAAACACCCTTATGAGGTGGCAAATTGGCTAGAACTGTTTCCCCATACTGATATAATTATAATCATATACATGTATATTGAAAGCACAGTTGTATCTTATTTCTTAAATTTGTTTCTAGCTACCAATAATGTAAATTGCATCACATTCATTTGGTGAAAAAAGGATGTTGTAAAATGAGAACAGATTTGAAATCATATTTGTTGATACTTTAGGAGAAAATCAGACTTGGGCTTTCGTTTTCCCATTTGTGTATGGAAAATATATGAAACAGTAGAGTATGATGGGGAGCGTCCTGGCCCAGGACCTGAGGGACCCTAGATTGTAGCCTTAGTTTTTTCATTAACTACATGTCTGCCCTTGAAACTTATTTTTCTCAGCTATAAGGTAGTGATAATGTTATGTGCCTGGCCTTTATCACAGGGGTGTTTGAGGGTTAAATGTGACAATATATGTGAAAATACTTTATTACTTTAAAGCATTTTTCAAATATCAATTAGATAACTTTATGAAATCAAAGATAACTAATATTATAAAAACATATTCCTACGACACAAATAGTTCAGTGGACTTGCTCTTTAATTAATTTATTTAACATTAAAAATGTATTTATTGAGTGTCTATTACTACAGAGAGCACACATGGTTGACACATGATGAAGGACATGGAAAAAGGGGGCAGGGTACACATGGTGAATCTGCATAAGAAGTAGATATCAGTGATGAGCCCATTGGGCCTGGCGTATTCTACCATTAAATTTCTTAATTAGTACATTGACAGGAGGATGCCTGGGACTGGCAGCCCTTCTGAATGGATGATCTAATTTATGAACAGTGGAGAAATGTGTCTCCTTCCTCATGTTTAATTATAACATCTAAAAGGTTATCAAAACCAAGCATCGTGCTGACTGTAGTCATGCAGTGACCTGTGTGATAATCACTTCAGGACCTCTGTCCTCTGGCCTGAGCCTCATACCTCTTCATCTGCAATGCACAATCTGAGAAACATTGCCGTGGTCAAAAACCTTTTGTACTTTTCAGAATGGAACAACTCCCAGTTTCGGCACTGTCATCCTCATTTATCTTTCTTGGTTTCTCCTCCTAATTTGTAGATTGCTCCTTCTGAGCCTCCTTTGCCTGGTTGCTTCGTATCTCCCAGACCTCTAAAATTGGGCCTTTTCTTTTTTCTTTTTGCATCAACTACTTAGGTCGTCTCATTCATTTTCATGGCTATAATGCCATCAACTCTCAAATAAAATTGTCAGTTTCATATCTCTTGCCTATGCTTGTCCCCTGACCTCTAGAATTGTATCTCCCGTACCTACTCCTCATCTCAACTTGCATGTGACTGTATGTATCTCAAACGTAAGAAGTCCAAACCACATTCCTGACTCTCTCCTGGCTTGGATCCATTCTATCTTCATCTTTTTAGTCTGTAAGTGGCAACTCCACTCTTCCAATTATTGAAACAATAGCCTTACAGTCACCCTTGATTTCTTTCAGTCTCTTGTACTCCACCTATCCTATTGGCTGTACCTTCAAAATATGTCCACCTTTCAACTTCTTCTGATTACATCCACCAGACATCCTGGCTCAGGCTACTATTGTCTCATCCTATCCCAACAGTTCCTAATTGTTCTCCTTGCTTCCACCCTTGCTACCCTATAGTGTATTCATAATCTATCATTTTTAATATATCATTGAATTGTGGCTCTCAAACTTCACTATGAATCAGAATCACCTGAAAGTCTTGTTAAACTATAGATTTAGAGACTCCACTTCTAGAGCTTGTGATTCAGTAAGTGGAGCCACAGAATCTGTACTTCTAACAAGTTCCTGGGTGATGTGTCTGCGGATGGTTTGGGGACCATCCCTTGAGAGCCTGTGATGTAGATCTTTGCTATGCAAGGTATGGTCTACTTACCAGCAATATCAGTATGACTGGGGAGCCTGTCAGAAATGCAGAAGTTCAGGCTCCACTCAGACGCACTGAATCAGAATCAGAATCCTCATATTAACATGATACCAGGGTGGTTCTTCTATATATGATAGTCATAGAAACACTGATGAAGAGTAGTATTCTTTTTACATTTCAAGTCACATATTATTCCTTTACTAAAAATGGATTTCTATCTCAATATGGATAAAACCCTACATCCTAACAAGGTTTAGAAAATTCTGCAGCACCTGACCTCCTGTTAAACCCTCTGACTCTCTCTAGTGCTGCACATCTGCTGTGTCATTTTTCTCCTGCTGCATTGGTCTCCTTACTCCTCCTCGAACCCCAGCTATGCTCTGACTCAGGGCCTTGCCACTTGCTTTTCTCCCAGCCTGGAATGCTCTTTCCTCAGTAACCATGTGGCTTATTCCCTCACTTCCTTTGGCACCCTGCTCAAAGGCCTCCGTATCAGTGAAGACCCTTTCACCAAATATCTGGTAACAGTCCCCCTCCGTAACCTAACACTCCATTTACTTCTTAACCTGCTTTAGTTTTCTACATAGCACTTATCAAGATCTGATGTACTATATATTTATCTATTTACCAGTTAATTTTATTTCTAGAGCATAAGTTCTTTTGCTATAGGTATCTTGACCCTTGATCATTTTTGTATGTCCAATGCGTATAACAGTGCTAGGCACATTTTAAAAGGTGTAAAATTTGTTGAATGACTAAATAAGTTTTCAAAATCTTTTCCCAGGGCTGAATTTTGAGAGGGAAAATATGAGGGCGTGCTAGTACCAGGGTACTGAGGAGAGAGGAAAAACAAGTAATAAAGTTTCGGTTTAAGATTTTACAAATAAGGAGAGGATGACTAGGAGAGAGACTTTTCCCCGTATTTTTTCTTAGGTTTCTATTAATGAGACGATTGATTTGTAATTTATGTATAGTTCTTAAATATAAGACGTATTTTCTCCAGTTTCATACTTCATTGTAGGATGATAGAACAAAATGATGGAAATTTACTAACGCGTTCACTGTGTGCTTAAGTCAATTCACACCAGCGGGCCCAGCTGTGACTACTTTTGGCTAAAGAATTTTAAATTAATGGTGATAATGTACAGCAGTGTGTAGTGTTGGGAGGAGGCCACCAGGGAGAAGATGCAGGGATAGGTGTTAGGGTTGTTTTTATTTAATGCCTTTGTTAATGATCTGGAAGGAAGAGTGAGAAGATCATTAATTAAATTCAGTGGTTTACTAAATTGGGAGGTGCCAGTGACACCAGGGAAGAGAAGAAAAAAAAAAACGCAGAAGGCCTTAGGGGAGTCAGACAGAATAGAGAGACATGAGTTGAGTTTCATCTGTAAGACAAGGAATTCAGATTTAAATAAGTGGGGCATATGTAAACGATTCTCTATGATGTTAATATTTCTTTGATGATGTTAGCATTGATAATGTTGTGGAGAATAATATCTTATGTCTGAATTCTGACTTCTTCATTGAGTGGCTCAACCACTGCCATGATGTGCAATAACCCATCACAGATATCCTATGTGTAGCAAAAGACAAGGCTTTTTCTTTTTTTTATTGGAGTAAAATTGCTTTACAATGTTATGTTAGTTTCTGCTGTACAGTGAAGTGAATCAGCTCTATGTATACCTATATCCCCTCCCTCGTGGACCTCCCTCCCACCCCCACCCCCATCCCACCCATCTAGGTCGTCACAGAGCACCGAGCTGAGCTCCCTGTGCTATACAGCAGGTTCCCACTAGCTATTTTACACATGGTAGTGTATACATGTCAATCCTAATCTCCCAATTCATCCCACCCTCCCCTTCCCCCACTGTGTCTGCTTCTCCGTTCTCTACGTCTGTGTCTCTATTCCTGCCCTACAGATAGGTTCATCTATACCATTTTTCTAGATTCCACATATATGCGTTAGCATACGGTATTTGTTTTTCTCTTTCTGGCTTGCTTCACTCTGTATGACAGACTCTAGGTCCATCCACATCTCTAAAAATGACCCAGTTTCGTTCCTGTCTTATATCTAAACTGTGATTAGATTTGTATTTAAATACGTGCAGGGATATTGCATAGGGGTGGCCCATATGAGGAAGCATGCAGTGTTCTGGGAAAGAATTCTTCCTAAGGGAAGGGACTGAGGGCAGTTTAGACAGTGGGTAAGAATTGGAGGGAGATGTGATTTCTGAGCTCAGGTCTTCATTCAGATTGTATTTTGGCCCAATCTCCATGTACTCATTTCTGAATACCAGAGAGAAATCACAGTAAGGAGCCAGTAAAGCTATTAGGTCGAACTGTAATTGGACATAAATGGTCAGGAATTGCTAATTTCATTTATTTCAACAAATGAACTGTTTGGTATAAGAATCTTGAAGTCATAAGATACCAGCTATCCTGCTTCTTTGGGGTGTGGGCACTTGTACTCACAAGAGACCCTGCTAGCTTCAGTGCAGACTGGTGTTCCTGAACACTAGTTCAGGAACTGCTGGTGGGCAGTGGATGCAACACTTACTTCTGCTGAGTGCTAGCAGTGGAAGTGGAGCTTCTAGTAAAAGTTAGCAGCTGCAGAAAGAGAGAAGGAAAATGAATTTTAAGAAGTGCCCTGGAAGACTAATCCATAGGTGAGACTTAAGGTTTCTCTAAAATATTTGGGGGTTCCCACTTGGGGTCAGAAATACTATTTTGCAGTTCTTACTTTCATGTTTAGATTTTGCCTTAGACTGTTGTGACACAGGGAATAAGTATAGTTATACCTGGTGCAGTAGGGACATAAACAGTGTAAAATTAGGATCTGAAGGACTTCAGGAATTCTGTGTTTTGGTTCGAGACTGCAGTTGCTCTTCTAATGGACCTATGGCAGCAGATTGTATTCTCAGACATTAAGAGCAGCCAGTTTGGAGAGTTCAGAATGAAGGTAGAACCATGGTGCTGTTGGTGTTGTTTACCATGGGTAAATGAGGGAACATTTAGGAAAACACATTGTTGGCGCTTCCTCAAACTAGAGTGCTCAGAAAACCAAGTATTCTCTCTCTGGAGAGCCAGTAAAACTTTCAGACTCTAGCATTCTACAGGCTTAGGTAGAATAAAGCAAAAGAGAAATGTATGCATACTTGCACATTAGCCTTCCATTTAGAGTGTCCTGTTTTGAACTGTTTTGATCTATGTGTGAAGGATGTTAGTCAACACACTAAATCACTCTGATTCTTAGCTGCCTTAGGTATAAAATGACAGAATTGTACCAGATGCTCTTGAATGCTTTTTTCCTAATGTACATTGTATTACACTACTATATTGATGCTTTTAGTGGAATATTAGGTATTGTTTACATATTTTACTTCAGCAGGGAGTGATTTTGTAACTGAAATAATAAAAACATCAGCAAATACAAATTAACAATAGCAATAAGTAACTACCATTTAATGATAATGTATGGTTATTGTGGACCAAACATTGTGCTAAGGGTTTTTCATGAATTATCTGATATAAATCTTAAATAAGGTTAAGAAGGTTCATTTAGTGCCCATAATAGAGCATACAATGACAGGGCCAGGAAGGCTAGAATTGGACACTTTTTAAGTTTTTATCATCACCACCACTACCATCGATTGCACCCAGTGGATTTTTCTGCTATAGAGAAATGTTTTCCTACCTTTATTTTTCAATTGATAAAAGATGCAATGAGTAAAATGGAAATAAAGAAGACACATATAAGTACAGTACACAAATACAGTGTGATTTTTTTTTTTTTTTTTTTTTTTTTTTTAGCAGAAGCATAATTTGGGCAATAAGGTAGGTGGGCTTTCTCATGCAACCAAGAAAGTACCATCACCATAATTCTTTTTAGATACAACCAAAAAAGGAATAGAGTGTAGATGAGATTTATCAAGATCCCTATTGCCACTCTGTCTAGAAACATTTCTCAAAAGGCCAGTTCCCTTGCTATCTCCCTGGCTTTGCATCATGTTTAAATTCATTGATGAACCCCTAAGAGAAGCATGCTAGATTAAAGCGTTTTTCCCAGTCTTCTAAAAAACCAAAACAGTATAGGGGCCACTGATTTTTATCCATGTGTCCTCTCTCTAGTATTTCAGAAACTTTATTCAAAGTAATTGGTAGTTCTAGGCTCCTTATTGTCACAGCTGCCAAGGTTCCCTAATCTGGAGTAGATAGTTAACCATCCTTAATAGATGATTTATAGCAGGGCAAAAAGAGCTCTTGGACACCTGCAGAGGGGCATAAATGTGCTGTATTGAGCAGCTGAGGACGTTTCTTGACAGACTTTGTTTTAGGTAAAAATGCAAGACATTTTCTTCTACAGATTTCTTAAAACATATATTGTAAGGGAAAGAAAATCCATATGGTATTGATTTATTTAAATGTTTTAAAAATTAGATATTGGAAAAGCCTCTTATATTTGTGTTTTTCTTAGAGAACAATTTATTTCACCAAGAATCAAGAGAAGGGGAAAAAAAAGGCCTGAAAATTCATGTTTAGTTCCAAATTTAAAGTCAGATTTGACATGGTTTTTAAAACATGACCAAACAAAAATAAGTCTTTGGTTTCAAAGAATAAAGTAAGCTTTAGGGGGAGGCAGGCAAGCTGTTTCTCTGGAAGAGTCCTTATTCCCTTAGTCAAAACAGAACAGCAAACAAATAAATAGAACCCTGAAGTAGTAGCACCAAATGGTAGCTTGGTACAGAATTTATAGCTTTAGCAAACAGGACTGGGTACCAATTCATGGTTTCTTTTTCTTTTATGCTACAAAACAAAAGGACTCTGTTAAAAGAGTAATGAACTGTGTGGGCTGTAATTGCTGTTCTGTCGGTAACTGTTACTGGCTTACGGTGCTTCAGAGCGAGCTGGAAGTAGGCTGTACTGTGTAGTCTGCTAATCCATACTTGTTAGTAAACATATGGGAAAGGGAGAAATCACTGTCTTCGAGAGTTGTTTTTAAACAGCACCTTTACTGCGAATACATGGACTGAAAGTTTACCTAGTTTTACCCAGTTTTAAGTAATTTTTACAATGACAGAAATATACTTAAATTAAATCCCATGATGTGAGGTATAGGGTGATGTTATGAGGAATAATACAGGGGAACTTTTTCTTCTTCTTTTTTTCCTCCCTCCCTTCCTCCATCTCCTGTGTATCTCTGTATACATCTACTTAGTTAGATGTGTTTTTATTTTTTATATTTATTTAGAGTTTGTTACATCCTAGTTAGATGTGGCCCTGAGAACACAGAAATGCTGATTTCTCTTCCTTAGCCCTTTCCCTCAAAACTTCTTTCTACTCAAAACCTGATTGTTTTATTTCATGCTATACTATAAATACATATATATGTTTACAGATATAAAATTAGCTTGAACTAACATAGGTAAAAATATTGGTTGAGATGAATAGAATGACATCAATATAAGTCTGTTGGTAGACTAGCAATAAATTATTTTTAATTAATGGTACCCACATTTATTATATGTTAAAAATAATACAGATCTTTATTAATTACTTTGAATAATTTTCTATTTTTTTCCAACTAATTGATTGAATAGAAATCACCCTCTTTTTTCATTTCCAGCATAAAATCTTTGAGAGTGGATCAGATGCCTATTATTAAAATACATACTCAAAGAGTCAAATACTGTGGAAAGAATATTAGGCATCTTTAGTATCTCAGCTAATAAATGTTGACTGATGAACAAGGCATAAAAAGAACACTCTTAGAAAGTATTTTATTTTTATAAATATTAATTTACATTCACTTCTTTTATATTTGTTTCTAAACATATGTATGTAGGTGTCAACAGTAGAGTTAAGGCAAGGAGTGAAAGTAGGGATATAATTAACATTTACTGATGAACTATGTGTGAAGGATGTCTGTGCTTTATATTCACTAATTTAATTTTCATGAAACATTAGGGATTAATATCCCCATGCTACATTTGAAGAAGACTTTTACAGATGAAGAACCTTACCCATTATTTAAAAAGGTTATTAAATTTTGAAAATGATCCTAGATCTATTTTGCTCCAAAAAGTCCTTTCCAATACTTTCTTAGCTAAAGAAGAAGAAAAAAAACAGGAAGCCAGAAAGTAGTGGATTATGTGTACACACACACACACGCACGCACACACACACACACACATATATACTTTCTTTCAATGAATAACCTATACTCTTCAGGAGAAAGTATTGATATAATATAATTGCCCCTATGTGTCTGAGGACATACCCAAGTAAAATCTAGAAAAAAATATATATATATAACCTTATACAATGTGATCATCTTCTATCCGGTATCATGCCATGTATGTTCTTGAACAAATCCATCTATCAATTTCCTATTGAAATTTACTTATCTCTTAAAAAAATTCTTTAAGTGTTATAAAACTCTTATTTTCATATTCTAAATAACAAGCACATAAATTTTGTCTTTTAGTCTGGTGAACCCAAATATATTATGAAGAGCAAATATATGTATTCAAGTACATATACAGATATAATAAAGTGAATGAATATGTCATACAATTTTATTATTTGGCTTTAATTTTTATCTCCCCTGGAACAGGTTTTAGAAGAGAGTGGGTATGGGCAAAAAACCAAAAAATTAATAACAGTTTGTAAAGCAAGTACAAAAAAGTAGTTTTAACTCACAAAAGTTTCAAATTCAAATTTAGCTCCAAAATTAATCTGAGATTCCTAGGCTAAAATATCAGTTCATGGCTAATTTTTAAGTTTGGATTATTTTCTTATTATTGAGTTTTGAAAAGTCTTTAGATATTCTAGATATAAGCCTTTTATTCATTTCATCAGATATATGATTTATAAATATTTTCACTCTGTGTCTTTTTATTCTTTCAGTAATGTCCTTGGAAGAGCAGAAATTACTAAATTTTCTGAGGTTTGGTATATAATTTTTTAAGGGAGCATGGTTGAGGAGTCATGTTTAATAAATCTTTGACTAACTCAAGGTTACAAAGATTTTCTCCTATGTTTTCTTCTAGAATTTTTTAGAAATTTAGGATTCACATTTTGGACTGTGATCCACTTTGAGGTAGATTTTCTGTATTTTGTGAGTTATCTATCAAAGCAATTATTTTACAAGATAGATATCCAGTTGTTCCTGTGGCATTTGTTGGAGAAACATTTCAACCTTCGCACTTTACACTTTGGCAAAAAATCAACTGACCATTTGGATCTATTTCTAGACTCTTTTATGTTTCATTGATCTATTTGCCTGTCTTAATGCCAACCACATTATTTGAACTTTGTAACTTTAAAATAAACCTTGAAATCAGTCAGTTTATGCCTTCCACCTTAGTTCTGTTTTCAAAGTTGTTTTGGCTGTTCTAGATCTTTTGCATTTCCATATAAATTTTATAATAAGCTCTCTAGTTTCTACAAAAAATCACTGGTGTTTGGTTGAGATTGTATTGAAGCTATAGATCAGTTTCGGGAGAATTGACATCTATATACTCTAAGTCTTCCAATCTATAAATGCATGATGTTACTACATTTATTCAGCTCTTTTAAAAAAATTTTCTAAGCATTATTTTGTAATTTTCAGGTCTGGCAGATTTATTCCTAAATATTTTATATTTGTATACTATTGTAAATTATATTTTAAAAAATATTAGTTTTAATTTTCATTACTAGCAACAAATATAATTGACTTTGTAACTCATTAATTCTAGTGGCTTTTTTGTAGATTCCATTGAATTTTCTGTATAGACAGTTATGCTGTCTGTGAATAAAGACAGTTTTAATTCTTCCTTTACTATTTGAATGCTTTTTATTTCTTTTTCTTGCCTTATTGTACTGACTAGGATGTTCAGTATGTTGTTGAGGGAGGGGAGAGGGACATCCTTGTTTTTGTTCCTGATCTTAAAGGGAAAGGAATTCAATTTTCTCCATTAATTACAGTGTTAGGTGTGTATTTTCATAGTGTCCTTTCTTTTCTACTCATTTCCTGATTTTTTTCATCAGTAATGGATGTTGGATAATGTCACATTTTGTTTCATTTATTGACACGATTATATGATTTTTCTTTTTTAGATTGACATGATGAATTGCAACTTATGTATTGCTGGTTTCTGTTTGCTAAATTTTATTTAGAATATTTGCATCTTTGTTCATAGATATTGGTCAGTAATTTTCTTCACTGGTAATATCTTTGTTTGCTTTTGGTATCAGGGTAAGTTTTACCTCATAGAATGAGTTGGAAATTACTCCATTCTCTTCATTTTCCAGAAAGAGTTTGTATAGAATTGATGTTATTTTTTAAATGTTTGTTAAAATTTACTAGTGAAGCCACATAGACCTCAAATATTCTTTGTGAAATTTTTAAGTACAAAGTCAAAAGTTTAAAATAGACTTGGGTTATTCAGTTAATCTATTTCTTCTTGAGTAAGCTTTGGTAATTTTAGTATTAAAATTTATTCGCTCATTTCATCTATGGTGTCAAAATTATTGGCATGAAGTTGTTTATAATATTCTCTTATTATCCTTTCAGTAACTATAGAATCTCCAATGGTATCACCTCTTTCATTATAGGTGTTTTTGTAATTTATGTCTTTTTAATTTTCTGATCATTCTGAATGCTAGAGGTTTTTGATTTTTGATATGCTCACACAACTGGCTTTTGATTTAATATCTTTTCTTTGTTATTTTTCTCTTATCTATTTTATTAGTTTTGCATTCTGATCTTTATCATTTCTTTCTTATGGTTACTTTGGATTTAATTTGCTATTCTTTTTATAGTTTTTCCACATCTTCATAAACACTCATTGTTATCAACTATTACCATTTGTTATCATCTTTTTGACTATAGCAACCCTAGCGGGTGTGAAGTGGTTGGTACCTCATGTGGTTTTGTTTTACATTTCAGTTATGGCAAAAGATACACTTTTATAGGGGTCTAATTCCTTCTCAGAATATCTGCAATCAGTGTGTCTATAAGCATTCAAACCCTTCAAATGGTAATAAATACATTATTCTTTCCTAACTGCCTCTATTACTTCTAGGCATCCTAATAATAAAATTGCCATCAGTAATAGCCAGCAATTTTTAAGCACCTACTGGGGCCTAGGCTTTTTATATATCTTACTCAATTCTCACATAGTCCCATAGATGAAGGAAATTATGTTGTGAGCTTCATTCAATGCCATTTTTTTTCTAAATAATACTTGCCAATTGAAACACATGTCCTCTCCTGCTTAGAGATGAAATCTATCCCACTCCCTACTTTCATAATGACTGTGCTAAGAATATTTGTTACATTTTAAAGTATTGTTAAAGGAAACAAAGGAGACTATGAGACATAGACCTATGTGGCTGGAAAGCTTAAAATACTTAATATATGAACCTTTATGAAAAAAGTTTGCTGACCTCTGACTCATAACCGGCTGGTTTTGACCTGGTTCAAAACCAGCTTCACCTATTCTGGAATGTGGGTTTTACAACTGACAATAAAATTGTAGGCATATAAGGCCTCTGGTTTATCTGACCTAGTAAAAGAGAGCAGGGGAAACCACAGAAAACACACAAGCCTATGTTTTTTAAAAAGATAAATTGTGTTGGATATTTTGTGCTTAATATAAAACCTCTGACTTGATGTGGAAGATAGAAAGAAGGTTAGAATATGATTCCTTGAACATACATGAGGAAAGAGAAAACTAACTATAGTTGTACAAGACCTAAGTAGAATGTGTACCATAGGAAGTATTCGGGGGGTTGGTGCATTCCTTTACTCCTCCATGGTGCCTAAGGAGGCTTCATTACTGTAGATTGGATGGCACTCACCCAGAAGGATAAAGGAGAGTCACTAGATTGTACATGATATAGGAAGACAGACTGGCCTAGGGTAAGAATTTATATTAGAAAACAAAATCACCAATCTGGGAGAATGGATTATTTGAGTAGAAAATAGGAGAGTTTGATAAACTGTACAAAGGTTAACACCCGCACCAACATTGCAGACCAGGTGCCAACTCTCAGTATTGACAGAGTACTTTTACATATCAAGCTACTCAATTAGCTTTTGCTTGACTCATTTTATGTGTCATCTATGCCACCCAAAGAACTGAGTTAATTATCATGGGGGTCTTGTTGTAACAGTAAACTTTCTCCTTTGTTGATCAGCATTGGACAGTGCTTTGTATTCCCCACCTTACCTACCCTTCCTGTCTGTCTCTTCTACCCTTTATTAAAGAATCAAGTAATGGTTCTACTATCAAACCCTCAATGATAAATAAGCACATAGGCTTGTACACATGGTTGTCTCTTAATTTTTCTCCCCTGTTATTCAGTGCCAATTTTTTTCTACAAAATGTTTGCCAATTGGAACTCACATCAAAAAATAAAAATTCTGAATTCTCTGAGCAACATTATTTACTTTTTATTGTAAAACAGTCATTTTAAATAACTTACACACGAAACTGAAACCACCACCCATCTTTAAAGAAGGTTTTAGTTTGTTGTAAATTTGTCTGGAGGCTTGACATTTTATCGTTAGTAACTAGAATTTTTTTAATGTCTAAAAGAAATTAAATCAGTTTTTCCATCAGAATGAAATACCCCCAAATATAAACAGTTAAAAAATTCAGGCTATCTTTGATCAGGTTGAAATATGAGTGCTTGCTTAAGAATCACAATCGTCTGTATTGCCTGTCATTTATGACTATGCTAACACAATTACAATATTTTATATTTCAGAATGGCAATGTAACAGGTCCCAAAGGACACATGAAATCTTTTTATCCACCTCCTTTTGTGCACTGCTTGGTCATATCAGTTCCTTTCTAGAATATCCTCTAATTTAATTTTCCTTTGAATAATTGTTTACTAGGTCAAATCTTTTTTTCCCCCTAGAAATCCTTTGACCTTTACAGAGGACTGGAATTATAAATGAACATTATGCTAATGGAAATGATAAGATTTGTTCTAAGACTTCAGAAGTTTGTTTGAAGATAGTAGTGTGTTAGTAAATATTCAAAAGTTCTTTTCTTACACAGAAATATTTTTAGCCAAATGAATAATGTTCTGTAAGCATTATTTGTAAGATTTTTTAAAAGTAAATTATTTTTGTAAACCCTCAATACAATTTCTTCTTTAATTTTTCTCCCTGGCTAGCAAATATATAACAACTTGTTTAATCTTTTTACTACCTTAGGCATTCACTATAATTCCTGGATTGAGATTTAGATAAAATAGTGTATAGTGAATAGTCAAACTTCTGTTATTTTTTTAAGTGAGGACAAATTGTATCAGGTATGATGAATAATTGAATCAGGAATGTTGTCACAATCATGGTTTAAATCACCCATTTCATCTTTGCATATTAAAATTATAAATACCCTTTGGTCATGTTGAAAATATAATAATACTAAAAAAAATTATGTTTGGCTATCCCATGCTTTCTCCATTCTTTTATTCAAGGACTTTTATAATTTGTTGCTTCTTTACTTCTCCAGATTACCTTATATTTTTGCTTTATTTTATTTAAAATTTTTTTATTCCTTTATAAATGGTCTACATATCTTATCTGAAAATGCTTGCCATAATATACCACTTCCTAACTGATATTTATGAATTTATTTCTTTTATTAAAATGCCTTCCCAACTGTTCATTGATGAAAGTCTCATCATCTGCCTAAAGCTTATATTGTATGCCCTATGAAATCAACACAAATTTCCTGATGTGTTTTTTTCCTAAACTATCCTGACACACATATTCTTAAAAATCATTCATGCTTTTACTATTATACACACTCTCATTGTATTGTACTTGTCTTGAGGTTCCAACTAGACTAAGAGACTTCAAGGGCAAGAAAAAGGATTTGTGTCTGTCTAAATGTCTATTACCTATCATAAAGTAGATGTGAATATATGTTACTGCATTTTTAAATCAGTCATTTACTTTTAGTTATAATTAATGTTTGTGTAAAGATTAAACCGTAGGCAGCTGAACATAGGATAAAACTGAAAACATCCCAAGAGAGAAAAGAAAGTAAACTGGTAGAAACAATGTGGGCACTAAAGTAAGATAGGTGCCTCACTTCACCTCTGCTTTGATTAAAATGATGTTTGTGCTACCCCACCTCATACAAGCACAAATGTTGTCAATAGTATCTCTTTTTATCTAGAGTGACTACCCTTGCCCAAGTCTTGCAGCCTGTTCTCAATAAAGTAGATGAGAGTGATCTTGTCTAAAAAAAGTCAGATCATTTCACACCTGTCTTAAAAATTTCCACTAGCTTCCCATTTTACTCAGAGTGAAAGCACAAGTCCTTAGTATGAGCTATGTATGAATCAGGATATTTTATAAACAGTGACAGACAACTGAAAATCTTAATGATTTAAACAACCACAGTTCATTTCTGCCTTCTTCTGTGTTTTCATTGTGGAGGCTGTGAGTTCTGCCCTTCATGGGCATCCAGAGACAAACACTGATGGAGCAGTCACCTCAAGTATGCTTACCACCATGCTGAGCCAATTATATGCTCTTGTCTACAAGAATTGCACCTCACATTTTGATCACAACTCTTTGTCCAGAACTCTTTTAGTGGTTGCACTGAAACATGGAGAGCAGGAAATGGAAGTCTACCTGAAAGACTACTGGAAAGGGGGCAAAATCACAATCCATAACGCCTCATCCAGTCACCTCACTCCCATATCCACATTACCTCTCTGATCTTATCTTCTATTACTTTCCCCCTGCTTGATTTTAATTCTGCCACAGTAGCCTCCTTGCTGCTACCCGAACACCCCAGGTACGTTCTTACTCCAACCCCATCCTAAAATGCCTTTCCCCTAGCTCTCTCCATGGTTAGCTTCCTCACCACTTTCTTCGTCTTTACTCAGATGTAATTGTCTCAGTGAGAACTACCCCTGATATCCTATGTAACATGAATGCTTCCCCAACACACCACTTGTTTTTTTTTCCTTGGTCCTTATCATTATATTACACAGTATGTTGTCAGTATCTCCCTGAAAACTAAATTTAATTAAAAATAGAGATTTTAGTTTATTTTTCTGTGTATCGGCATGCAGGACAGTGTCTAGCCATGGTAAGTGCTTAATAAGTATTTGTAGCATAAATTTTAAGTAAAAATTTATGAAAAACCTCTTATCGCAATTATGAATATAATGACATTCAGAATTACAATTTATAATCATCTATTGATAGCTACTATGTAATATCTATTTTATGCAAACAGTTTATTAGGTATTTTCTGATGTATTAACCCATTTTGTTTTGTGAAAACCTTGGAAAGTAGATTCAGTCATCCTCTTTTTACAAATGTATGAATAAGCAAGAAGAATTAGTGTGCTGAAGACCTAAATAGACATTTTTCCAAAGAAGACGTACAGATTGCCAACAAACACATGAAAAGATGCTAAACATCACTAATCATTAGAGAAATGCAAATCAGAACCACAATGAGGTATCACCTCACACTGGTCAGAATGGTCATCATCAAAAAATCTATAAACAATAAATGCTGGAGAGGGTGTGGAGAAAACTATGGAGAACAATATGGAGGTTACTTAAAAAACTAAAAACAGAACTACCATATGACCCAACAATCCCACTACTGGGCATATACCCTGAGAAAACCATAATTCAAAAAGGTACATGTACCACAATGTTCATTGGAGCACTATTTACACTAGCCAGGACATGGAAGCAACCTAAATGTCCATTGACAGATGAATGGATAAAGAAGATGTGGCACATATATACAATGGAATATTACTCAGCCATAAAAAGGAATGAAATTGAGTTATTTGTAGTGAGGTGGATGGACCTAGAGTCTGTCATACAGAGTGAAGTAAGTCAGAAAGAGAAAAACAAATATCGTATGCTAATGCACATATATGGAACCTAAAAGAACAGTAGTGATGAACCTAGTGGCAGGGCAGGAATAAAGACGCAGATGCAGAGAATGGACTGGAGGACACGGGGAGGGGGAAGGGTAAGCTGGGATGAAGTGAGAGAGTGGCATGGACACATATACACGACCAAATTTAAAATGGATGGCTAGTGGGAAGCAGCTGCATAGCACAGCGAGATCACCTTGATGCTTTGTGATGACCTAGAGGCGTGGGATAGGGAGGGTGGGAGGGAGGCTCAAGAGGGAGGGGATATGGAGATATATGTATACATATAGCTGATTCACTTTGTTGTACAGCAGAAACTAACACAACGTTGTAAAGCAATTATACTCCAATGAAGATATTAAAAGAAAAAAAGTGTGCTTATGGTTACACAGGAATAGAAATTTTCCTTAAAATACCTGAAATTTTTGCTTGATGTTCATTTTAACTAAAGAATTCTCGCCAAGTACCTATGATATAATTATAAGAAGGGCATGGTTTGTACTAGTGATAAAGTAGGGAAACTCAGTTAACATCAATGATTTTCAAGTAATAAAAGTACTGCAAAGAAACTCACATTCACCTTGCAACATCTTTGCATAGGAGCAGTAGTCCTGAATCTTAACTGTTCACTGAATCATGCAGGGACCTTTAAAACATGCTGATGGCGAGTTCCCATCCCCAGAAATTCTGATTCAAGCTCCCATAGGTGACTCTAATATGCAGCCAATGTTGAGAATCACTGAGTTAGAGGACTAACTTAATCACTGAGTTCTGGTGGTGGTGAGGCAAGGATTTGTAAATAGTGTCTGTC
Organism: Eschrichtius robustus; assembly: GCF_028021215.1. Lineage (NCBI taxonomy): Eukaryota > Metazoa > Chordata > Mammalia > Artiodactyla > Eschrichtiidae > Eschrichtius > Eschrichtius robustus. The sequence goes on from NC_090833.1 coordinate 73,305,744, forward strand.
AGAAATGAGGAGTGTTTACTGCTGGGTTCAGATTAGGTTAGATACAATCGCCCATTTGTTGCACTGACCAAAGAAGACAATGATGCTAGCAGTAACTTTATTAAAATATCGCACACATTTTCACACATACGTCTTTCTCATCAGTCTTCTTGGATGTTTATTTTCCTCCACATTTTCTGATTTTGGTAAAAATAAACTAAAAAAGTTGTTGGAGAACAGAGAAGAATTATGTCAACTGCTCTCCAATTTCCTTTTCGTGTTGTCAGATCATCATGGTTGGCAGAGCCCGAAAGTTTCAAAAAGTCATTGTTTTGTCTGGGATTTTTCACATCTCTCTTCACATATGCAGTTTTGGTCCTGTATACTAAAAAAAGTCTAATTATATTCTGGGGAAATGTTCTAAACATATTTTCGTTATTGAATTGATGGAATTCTGGGCATATAGGTACAGATGTTTTTCTCCTGGTGGCGTCTCCACAAAGTTGAGTTGCTTTAACTTTATTCAGACATTAAAATACTCATGATCCTGGTGGTGAAGAATGGCCCATTTTTTCAGTCCAGCTCATGAATTAATTTGATAGCTAGGCTTAGTAACCTGGAAGGTGTTGGCTTCTATTTCAGATAAATTATTGTGAGGAAAGAATACAAAAGATTTATTACAAGTCATATGAATGATACAACACCTTTATGGCATGCAGCTTGTACAGTTAAAAAATAGCAGTTCTCTACCTCAGTTAATGCGATGTATATGCTGCTCAGTGTTTCTAAGGTTGCAAAATGCTTGCAGAACTGTCCCCAAAGAGATTTACTCTTAGGATTCAATTCTAGAATATATGGGGGGGGGAGGGTAATTCTCATTTCCTATTATTTATGAACTGGCCTTGGCTTATCATTCAAGTTCTCAACTTTGCCTCAAACTCCTCACACGTTATGTCCCAAATGCACACCTCAAAACAGTATACATCACACACACCATGCTTTATCAAAACAAATCAGAACTTTTTTGAAGGGCTTGTTTTATTTGAACTCTATTATCTTTCTGGGATTACCATTTCTTTCTCCTAATGCTGTTTTAAAAACATACAGCACAGCTTAATTTAACAGTCCCTACTATTTTGATTCCCATTGATCTGTTAATTTTGCTTTCTTTCTTTAGGCAGTGTAACTTCTTTTGAATCAAAGAGCTCTCTAAACCTTTTAAGAGGTTGTACAAGGAGATAACTAGAATTCTCACTGTGTGTAGACAGAGGCCTTGTTTTCTGGTCCTGTAAATTTCTTCAATTACTTCTCATTAACACAGCAAAATGTGGATTTTAACATTCCACTGCAGCTCCTGTTATTTCTTTGTGGAAGGGCCTCATTAGATTTCTTGCTGTATTCTTTACTCTGTGCTCCAGCTTGGGCTTCGCTAATGGGTCTCTTAAAAGATTGACACAGAACTCCCTGTGCATCTGTATGATTCTTCTTAGGCCACTGAAAAAATGAGCATGACTAGTGAAGATTTATTAGGACTCCATATCTCCATTACATACTCCAGTTATACATTAACATTTTCAAGACCCAGCATGGAAGAAGAGACAGACTTAAGAAGCATCTCTCTGAGCTCTTTAGATTCTCTTACATCTAGATTTCTCCAGGTACCCTGAAAAATACTGGGTATGAAATTAGAAGACAGTTTAATTACTGACTCTACTACCCATATAAATGGAGAGTGTTGAGAAACTCTAAAGATCTTCAATTTTTTAAATCTCTACTTATCTTTCAAAGTGGTTTGAGTTAAATGTGTTTGTGTGAATGGTTGTTGAAAATCTAGAAGCACTATAAATTTGTGCTGTGCATTCTGCTTTTGCCCCTCCAGATTCATAATCTGCTTTTCTGCACCCTGCTTTGTGCTTGAGGACCTGAGCCACATGCCCTGCTTCAACAACGCTCCGTCGCCCTGTGATTTCCAGCCGGCCAGTGGGAAGCACCAGTTAAAGGTAGGAGAGAGGGAGGATGGAGATGTCAGGGAGTCTTTCCCCCTGGCTCCCTCTTTGCCAGTCTGCAGTTGGCCACTTACTCTGTTTTCTTCTCTTTCTCTACAAATATCTAGAACTCCTTTGGATGTTCCTTTTCCTACAGACGTAGGTCCTAATGAGTCCTGGTCTCTGCTCCTCCCTGGCCCCTTCAGGCCCAGGAGTGGCGGTGGCTTCCTGCTGCTGTTAGCCCTGACAAAAAGATCTGTTTTTTTCTCCCCAGATCTTCGTAAATAGTCCCTTTAGCACATCGTTTATTTTGAGTGTGTCATATTTCTTGCTGGAACCTTAACTTAGACAAATAATTGCATTTATTATGGCTAAATTATTGAGATACTCTATACCCCGATATAAATCCACATACAGAAATTTATATTTTCCTAAATTTTCTAAATAAATACATAGGCATGCATGCACACACTTTCCTAAGTCTATGGTTTTCCCCTTTTCCAGAGTGGATTTGAGAGCTAGATTAAATTTCAAGGCCATTTTATGAATTTCTACTCAATTTTCCTTAAAATTGTGATCTTATTTCTGTTACTTTTGATTTTTAAATTTTAACTACTGTTAGATTTACTTCAGTCATCAAATTTATACATACTTGTGTCAACAGTATTTTTGATCTACGGCTTTAATAATTAGTATATATATATTATATCATTTCAAATATAAATCACTTGTTAACCTAAAACAATGAAACAACTAGTTATTTTACCAGTAAAACAGGTGTATTTGGGGGCAGTGAAGAATTGCAATTCAGGATGTGTGACTGTGGTGAATGACATGCAAGTATGGGTAAAGCAAGGGAGAGAAAACTCTTTTATAGAGGAGGATGGGAAATTGGGAGAGGCTGTTGTGAACAAAAGGCCCATTGGAGGAAACTGGGAGTTTGAAGTATAGAGGTTTTTCATTGGCTGAGTTATGATGGTCTTTCGCTGACTGAGCTGTTGCTGAGCAAGGAGAAAATCTTTCTTTCTCATGATGGTGGTAGTAACATAGTGTCACTTCCTGCCAGAGATGCCAAGTCCATCTCTTCCTCTTTGGATCTATATTGACCTCGTGTTATGTGCGTGAGAGCTCCCCCTGGTGGCCTCCCGACTGTTTTAGTGAGGTTTTCCTTTATTAATTTTCACAAGCTAGAGCAGATGTATTCATAATCCAAAAAGTTCCTTGCAGGAGAAACTTCATTGTTATGAAGAAATTCTTTTCCTACTACAATGTGAGAAACTGTGGGGTATTTTAGCTTCTGGGTTATTCTACCTGAGAAAGTTTTAGCTATGAAAGTTTGAGGACATTTGTCCTTGAGGTTATGTGCATTACACTGTCTAATGGGTGCACCATGCCCATATACAACTCAGCTCACCAGTTGCAAATCTACTTTTGTCAGTCAAGAAAGATCTTTGTGGACTTGCATTATTCAAATAACTTGCGTCTAATCATTTTCTAATAATGAGATAGTTTGCACACATCTTTATTGGTAGCCATCATTGAAACAATGATGTCACCCAGCTGAATACTGCTTCTCTTAAATCTCAGCCCGTGGTCATTCAGGCATAGTGCAAGTGGGAGTCACTGTTTTACAGAAATTTGTCCGAGCATCAGAGCTATCCTGAGTTCCATGAGTAAGTTAATTCTTCACTTCATCAATCTCACGTCTATCTCCTCAGCTCCATTCTGAGGTGGGATAAAGACTGACTTCCCCATTGCAGTTTTACATTGATCCAAAGTTGTCCTGTTGTTCATTGTTCTCCCCTTGGTAAACGTTAAAAAACAGCAGTCACTCCAGTCATTCTTCTCCCTGGCCAGTCTTTGACTCAGCTACACTGGGAACATGGTAATAAGATATGTATGTCTTTATCCCTCTCTGATATTTTCTCCCCATTTTATTTCATTGCAAATGTTATCACAGTTGTCTATGTCTGTCTTATCCATAATGTTACATGTACTTATCTTGAGATGAAACCAGTCTTCTCTGAGAAGACTCTTTACTTTTAAACCTATCATCTCAGGTATTGTCAGATACTAAAGTGAAGGTTTGAATCCGTGATGATCTATTTCCCGCTCTTGGTGTGGGATATATTTTTATTAGGATGAACTGAATTAAATTGCTAACCTGGAAAATAAAGGGAGGCTGCTTATATGTCTAAGCTCTTGATAGATTCTAACTTTATGATATTTATAATTAGTGTCAGTAAAATCAGTGCTATTTGATGTTCATTGAATTTTCAACTAGGTATTATGCATTATTTTCTTTTTGGGCACGCACTCAGTATAAGCCTTTGTTGGCCTGATAGAATTGCATTCGGTGTGATATTTCGAAAAGTAGTCTAGCATAAGAAAGAACTCGCTCCTCCCAGAACTGTGTTTATGTATCAGTTCTAACACTTACTAGTTACATAGATTGGACAAGTATTATTAACTTTAAATTTATATCTAAAAATGAGAGGCTAATAGTACTTACCATATTGAGTTGTGAATAGTCAACAAATGTTGATTTAATTTTCCATCTTCTATTCTCCTGTTTCACTTTGCCTTATTTGTTACTCTTCTTTTTTCTTTTTAAGGAAATCTTATTGGCAGGGCATTATTTTATTTTATTTTATTTTATTTTTTTACTTTTGGCTGTGTTGGGTCTTCGTTGCTGCACGCGGGCTTTCTCTAGTTGCGGTGAGCAGGGGCTACTCTTCGTTGCAGTGCGCGGGCTTCTCTCATTGCGGAGGCTTCTCTTGTTGCGGAGCATGGGCTCTAGGCGCACAGGCTTCAGTAGTTGCAGCACGCGGGCTCCGTAGTTGCAGTGCACAGGCTCCAGGGCACGTGGGCTTCAGTAGTTGTGGCTCGCGAGCTCTAGAGCACAGGCTCAGTAGTTGTGGCTCACGGGCTTAGTTGCTCCGTGGCATGTGGGATCTTCCTGGACTAGGGATCGAACCTGTGTTCCCTGCATTGGCAGGCGGATTCTTAACCACTGCGCCATCGGGGAAGTCCCTTATTTATTACTCTTGAAAGTTGGGAGAAGGTAGGTAAAAGGCAACTTTTTTCTTTCATATTTTTTTTTTAATTGTGGTAAAATACACATATAAAATTTACCATCTTAATCAATCTTAAGTGCACAGTTCAGTAGTGTTAAGTGATTCACACTGTTGTGCCACCAATGTCCAGAGCTCTTTTCATCTTGCAAAACTGAAATTCTGTACTCATTAAACAGCACCCACTCCACCCTCTCCCTCCAGATTTCCTTTTATGGTGTTACTTTTAATGATCACAGCAAATTTAGTAAGAACTGAAGGTTTATTCCAAATTATTGTTTCATTAACATGATTTATAATCACGTTGACTATACAATCTGCTTTTTCTGAACTTTTTTGTTTTTAAGAGGTTTTATTCTTTTAAGTACAGTTGATTCCTTAAGTGAATAATTTGATGATATTTACTATTATTCATTAAATATAGAGAAGCTAACAAATCAGAAAAGGAAATTATTTGTCCTACTAGTTTCCTCAACCTTTGGTTTTAGAAAATGGGGTGAATATGTCTGTAAGTTGTAGTCACTAAGAGTAGGATCAGTGGGTTAGGGTCTTCGCTTCCAGATAAGGTCATATTTGATAACTGGTGACTAGGGGAGCACTGGATCTTTCACTTTTTACCAGCCAGCTGTGTCCTGACTCTAGTCTTAGATAAAAGCAATTTTACTTACATTTTAAGCTATATAAAAGTAGTTTAATATTAATTTCTAAAGTTTTAAATGTATATCTAAGTTTATTTTCATATCTACTTTGAATTCCTAATTACTTTCTAGCTTTCAATATATATATGGGCTTTGGGCTGAGAAAATAAGTAGATAATTTGACTCAGGAGTGTGGAAACAATTATTCTTAAATATTATTTATGTGCATTTTTAAACTCCTCAGAAATATTTCTAGATTATTTCGATAGGAAAGAATATGCTTTGCTATTGAATAGTCTGTAATTTAGTTTTAAGTATTTTAAGCATGCTAATAAATGTAAAACACTTAAAACAGTGCTTGACACATAGAAAGTGGTCAAATTTTAGCCATTATTATTATTGCTGTTTTTATTATTATTGTTATTATTTGGGGAATTAAGCTGAATGGACAACAAATATATTAACCAAATTTATAGTATTGAGCTACTATAAATCTCAGAGGTACCCTTCACCCAGGGTACCTACTCTGTAAAATATTTGCCCCAACCCTATCTTACAGAGAGTAATTCTATGGATAATCTAGGTTCTTTAATTCTGTACATGCAAGGTACTTTCACATCTAAAACATTTTCTGTACCTAGTCCTGGATTTCTGGGACTTCTTTCAAAAAACAGCAACCAATCTGTAAGTTTTTCAGATTTGAAAGATCTTTTTTACTTTGTTATGCTTCCTAAAATAAATTATTATATATGCAGCTAAAAGAGTAAACCTCCACTTTGCTTTCTGGAGACTTATTGTCTATATTCATTACTCAAGTAGAAGTACTAGCTAATTTTTTTTTTTTTTTAGTAAAGAAAAGAGGAAATGTTGTGTTCCTTATTACTGTAAAAGTGCATTTGAGTGTAAGAGGAAAGATGCAGAGTATATTTTAAAATTCTCCTACTCTGTTTGGTTTGCTATATCATAGACTGGGTGTCTTAAACAACACACATTTATTTGTCAAAGTTTTCTTGGCTGGGAATTTCAAGATCAACACTCTGGCAGATCCAGTGTCTGCTGGGGTCACTCTTCCTGCTTTGCAGATGGGTTAAAAAAATTTAATGTAACAGGAAAGAAACTAAAATTTTAGGCATTAATATTGGAGATTTATTCTTTTTATCTGATGGCATAAGTGCTTTTTAAAATTTTCTTTTAAAACAAGAACACCAAATACAAACCATACAGGAAACATTTGATAAGTTTGATTACCTTAAAATTAAGGATGTCTCTGCATACAGGAAAATCAGAAAGAAAGAATAAAAAAGTAAGTTAGAATCTAAAAAAAGTATAGCAACTTATAGTTTTAGTATCCAGAATATATGAAGGATTTGTTCAAAACTGTAAGCAAAAGGGAAACTTCATACCAAAATAGTGGCAAAAGTCGGGAGAAGGAAGTTCAAAAAAGAGAGAATATAGGTATTGTATAACCTTATGAGGAAGTGTCTAACCTTATTAATAATCAGGTAAATAGAAATAAAAACTGTACTGGAGAATACTTAATTGACAAAAATTAGAAGATAGAATGACACCAAGTTTGCCAAGGATGGAGAACAAAGGGAACTCTCATACAGTGCTAGGGTAGTGGGGTTCAAATGTGATAAAAATCTCTATAAAAACTTTTATTATGTCATACATTTGAACATGTACATACTCTAGATCCCTGCATTAGAAGGCGTCCTTGTAGGTAATAACAACATTGCAAACAACCCAATCACCTTTCAACAATCAGTTGAATAGATAAATTGTGGTATGTCATACAGTAGACTATATACAATAAACATGAGTAGATCTCAAAACCGTAAAGTTGAATGAAAATAGCAGGTTATGTATATATGTATATGGTTTGATTTTATTGAATAATATGTTGGTTATGTGTGTATTTACAGTTGATAGAAAGAAAATCAGATACATGATTAAATCAGAAATGAGGAGAGTGGTTATTTTCTCTTGGTGGCATAAAGGAGAAACATTACCAGGAAGGGAAATCCAGGCAGCTTCTAAGACACAGATAAAGTTCTTTTAAGTTGTTTGGTAGGTATATACATGGTTTGTTTTTTTATTATTCCTTAAACTTCTGATAAACATTATTGTGTCTTTAATACTTTTGGAACATTTCATTTAAAGAGTATAAAAGAAAAACATAGAAAAGGTTTCAAAAATATATATGTGCCAATGAGCTTTATTGAACTAAAGAAATTAATTTTACATTGAGTTCCCAACATCTAGCTAATACTCTTTTGGGGGGCAGCTGTAATAAGATAGTTAGACGATTACATCTAGGCTTTCTCCCTCACCTTCCAAAATCCTGCTCATCCTGATGGATTGCCTGCTGCACCTCCCTTCTTGTGGAAACTGGAATAATCAGTTAATCTCCTTTGAATAGCAGTTCATCATTTTCATTGATTTTCTTTCTGCGGGTGAAATATTCTTTGATTTCTTATGTCACTTCACTTTTCTCTTCAAGCTATCCATTTCTTTTCAGGCCTTATAACCGCTGGGGGCTCACATTCTCCCTCTGCTTGTCTGACTAAGGGTAGATTTCCTTCTAAAACTGCTGAGGCTTTTTTTTTTATCACCCCAACTATATGTGTGTATTCTACACTGTCAGTATCTGCCATAATCTGATGTAGTTGAAACTCCCTTTCTTTCTTGTTCCCATCTGTCATAGCAAGCAACATATACAGAGGATATATGCAATAAGCAATTTTCTTGCTGGACTGCTGTGGGCAGCGACTAGGACTTTTATAGCATGCACTTACGCTGTTAGTGCCAGGAAGATTTAGGAGAGCATTATTATGAGAACACCAAGCCCTGTATTGCACTTCTATTTCTGAGGGAATAATTGGACAGTAACATGGAAATGTTACTGGTGAAAAGACTACCCTATTTCCCACCAACCAGTTTAAACAATGCTAATGATGCTTATAATTAGTATGTATGACAACTTTCCTGTGTGCCAGCTACTGTGCTGTGCTAATTATCTCAGTTTATCAACGTAGAAGCTTTTATCTGATAATGATCGACAGAAGTCCAAATTCAAGTTGAAGAAAAAAAAAAAGATTAAAGGGAGAAAAAAGATGAGAACAAGAGAAAGATTATGAAAAGAGAGAAATGTGCCCCTTTTGGTATTTATTGTGTTACCTGTGACTTATACAACTCAATTTGGAAATAAAATTAGGGATGAAGACAGTAGAAACAACATTTTAATTTGTTGTTCTCTCTAAGGATAATGCATTTATACATGCTTTGATTTTTTTCTTCTACTCCATCAAGGCTAGGAAATTATCTCACATAAAAAAATGTAGGGATAAACTTACAAATCGATCACTTAGATCAAGAGGTCTAGAACCAAATACGGACGCAAAATTTGTTATCATTTTTTTAAATAAAGTAACTTTATTCCTAATTTTCATTTAAAAAGTCAGGAAATGTATAAAATGTAAAGAAGAACACGTAAACCTGAAATCATACTATAAATGATATTATAATATGTATAAAATATAATTGTTTTCTGTGTTACATTTGGGTTCATAATATAGCCGAATGTGTATCGCCAGTTACTTAAGATATTTATGATATTTAAATTAACATTTAACATTTAAATACACATACATCATGTAACTGTGTAATTCTTGCTACATAATATAAACATATGGATATAACAAAACTTTAATTTTTTTCTATGGAATTCTAATCTATTGTTATTATGAACAATGCTGAGATGAAAAATTGCATATATAATATCTGTACCCTTACTCATAATTCTCTGTACATATTTCTAAAAGAAGAATTGCTAGGATCAATGTGTATATACTTGAAATGTATTTTTCTAAATGGCCCCCTAGAAATTTAGTATCAATTTAAACTCTCCTTGGCAGTTTCTGAATGGCTGTTTTCACATCCTTTACAATACTAACTCATATTAACCTTTTAACCTTGCTAGTCTGATAAATACAAACAATAGTGCTTTTGTATTTTAGTGAATTCATTCAAATAATATCCAAGTTTAACGTCTGTCTTAAGTGGGGTTCTTTGGGAAACAGACTCTGAGATGTAGACTTGCACGTAGGAAGTTTATTGGGGAGTGCCTACAGAAGCAACTGTAAGACGGTGGGTAGATCTGGACAGAGGGAGTTGAATTTGAAGCAGTTGAAAGATGAGGTTATGAGATGATTCCCCAGGATTAGGAACTGGGATGGCCTTTCTGAGTTTTCTTGAATGAAAGTATGCACTCAGTCACTCCAAGCATCTGTGTATTCCCTTTTTGCCATAAAATGTAACTTGTGTATTTAACCAAGTAAATGGTCTTAGGTCCTTTGGGAAAGAAATGGGGGAGTCCCTATCATGTACATCTGCTGAGGTTTTGCAGGGTTGTTCCTTCTGTGGACTTTCTTCAGTCAGTAGTTTCTAGCTTAGGTCTAGAAACTGGTCAAGGACTGTGTTTGTATTGGGATTGCTACCTTACTTCCTTGACTGTCCTTGATTTCTTTTGATTTTGTAGAATGAGCAGTACCCTGTTGGCTGTCCATCTCTCTTGCCCTTAAGGATACTGAGTTCTTTTAATTATTTCCATAGGTAGGTCAGGATCCAATGGATATCATTCAAAACTTGCTGCTCCTTTATAATATCTGAGCCCACCTTGTTCTAAGAGCTCAGCAACACTGCCTGACCTATATTTTCTGGATTCTACCATCCCCATCTGTCAGTGAGCCAAAATTTCTACATTCAAGTTTATTTTATTCATTTAGGAATTTTGCTCAACCAAGTCCTTTAACCTCTCTTAAATGACAGATTTCTACCCGGTAAGATACAAATAAAATGAATTGCTCTCTTCCAACCTCATACGCTTGTTTCCAGGGTAAAATGAAAAAACTAAAATGTGTGAATATATTTTATAAAACTGTAGTTCTAAATAAATGTAATGTAGTGTTTTTATTTTCTCATTACAAAATCATGCAAGCTTTATGTCATAGTGGTAGTATCTCAAAATAGCCTGTCTTAATATGTTGGAAAATCATTACATCTTCTACCATAACTGGATTTTTACAAGAGTTAACTGTTATAATCTTGCATCCATAAAAAACAAGGTTTTCCTTTTAGCCACAGATAAAGAATATAATCCTAAAGACACTGTGGGTCAGGATACCTACCATGTGAGAAGGAATCAAGGGAAACGATAGGACCCAAAATTTTGGATGGAAAAGACAGTTTGAAAGAGCATTTCTGGGACTTTAGGGATGGCTACTTTACTTACAGGACCATGTTGAGAGATGACCATACCCCATGTCTATGTCTAGGGTGGAGTGTACTTCTGTATTTTGTGACTCAGATGTCTAATGGAAAAAGCACTCCTCTCTTCCTTTGCCACAACTATTGCAGACCTTCTCCTATAGAGTAGAACCTAATCTGGCAATTACGTTGCTGCTCTTGAACTTTTGATTAGTTTTAATTGGTAGTTGAATTATCATAAGACCAGATGATTAATATTCCACATACCATAATATAAGAGGAGTTTTATTGAATCAAAGTTAAATTTCCAAAAGCAACACCTTCAGTCTCATCATGATAAATCTTTAAAAAGGCGGAGAGCTGGATAATGAGAATACCTTTTTAGATTCCTATTAATAATTTTCCTTTTCACAAAACAAGGTATTTCTGTTTTTATATTTTATATTATTAAATATTTCAAACTTTAAGCAAAATTTCAGAGAACTATATAATGGATATATAAATATACAAATATATACACATATCACTGAGATTTAATAGATGTAAAATTTTTGCCACACTTTCTGTAGTATTTTACTTGGGGTCTTGCTGTTACGTCTTTTTCTTTAATAAGTGTTATGTTAATTGATAATATGCAATTTATGTAGTTCAAAGTTTTAGCTCTTTCTAATAGAGGCTTGGCTTCTAACTATAGAGAATATTTTGACCATCTTAATTTATTGATATTTATGAATAAACCTTTATAGGAGGTTATAAACATTGTCTAGGAGGTATTTTCTTATGAAATCTGAAGCTTTTTTGATGTCCTCAAAGCTACAACTGTAGCTTGAATTGAGATTTCACTTTTCTGGAGTTAAAATTCGTATTATATTGTAGCCTTTTAAGAAATGAAATGTATATCTGGAAAGCTGACAACAAATCTTTGTCACAGTTTTTTGAAAATAAGTGGTTTATCCCATATTATGTTCTTGATCCAGACGTGCTAATGATTTATTTCAGAGTTATTGAGAATCTGGCAGGAGACATCAAAATAAATGAATGGAAAAACTGTATTAACCAACCCATTAAGACAATTAAAATGAGAGCATATGGATGAATTTTTCTCTTTTCAGTTTGCATACATATCAACTTTAGAAAAACTATGGATAAAATTGAATATTAAATCTGGAGATGTGAACCATCTGGCAATTTGAAAACAACAGCATAAAATTTGGGGTCAAGCTATTGACACTTGGAAACAAATGGAAATATGAATTTTTATTAAAATACTGATATGCAAGAAATTATGATTTCAGGAAGCAAAAAATGAAGAGCTATATTTTAATAATTAGAAGTTATCTGAGTTTCTTTAATGTGTTTACTGCATGGTCAGTCAAACCTGCCATACCTATAGGTAGCTAGGTCTACTTTTCCCCCTGTTGTTTTATATTGAAAAGCCACAATAAAGCCAACTTTTTCCTATTTAAATGTCTTTTAAGAATAACTATTTAAACATAAAATAACAGCAACATATTGTGGATTTATTATATGTACATGTTATGTAATGAATGACAATTAGAGCATAAAGGTTGGGGGAGGATCGAAGTATACTATTGTAAGTTCCACATACTGTATGTGAAGTGGTATAATATTGCTTAAAGATAGTAATAAGTAAAAAATGTACCCCAACAACCACTAAAAACAAAACAAATAGAGCAAGCAGTAAAAAGCAAAGAGTTATAGCTAATTAGCTAACCAAGGTAATACGGTAGAAGCATAAAAATAATCAGAAAGAAGACAGAGGGAAAAGGGAACAAAAAGGGCACAAATATAAAACATGTAAGTAAGGTAATAGAAATAAACCAAAATAGATCAATAGTCACACTAAATGTAAAAGCAAATTAAAGTGAAAGTCAGATTTTGTGAGAGTGGATAAAAAGTGAGACAACTATATGGTGCCTATAAGAAATACTCTTTAAATGAAGACTCAAATGGATTAAAAGTAAAGTGATGGAAAAGGATACACAAGACTAACAGTCATTTTTTGAAAAATGGAGCATGATACAAAGTACATTTTGAAACAAAGAATATTACCAAGGATAAAGAAGGCTATTAAATAGTGACGACAAAGTTATTTCATCAGTTGGACATAATCATAAACATTTATGAACTAAATAACAGGGCTTCAAGTACATGAGTCAAAAACATAAAATTTCAAGGAGAAGTAGACAAATTCAGAATTTCAGTTGAAAATCTTAATGCTCTGTTCTCAGTATTTGAGAAAACAAATAGGAAGAAAATCAGTAATCATACAGAATATTTGAGGAACACTAGCAAACTAACTTGACCTAATTTGACATCTATGGAACACTTCAGCCAAATACGACAGAATACACAGTCTTTTCAAGAGTACATGGAACATTTGCCAAGGCAGAATACATTCTGGGCTATAAAACAAGAATCACGGATTTCAAAAGGATTCAATTCATATGACGTATGATCTTTGACCACAGTGGAATTAAAATAGAAGTCAGTAAGAGAAAGAACACAGGAAAATCTTCCAAATATTTGGGAACAGAATTCTAAATAATATATGGGTCAATGAAGGAAACACTAGGATGCCTTAGGTACTAGAAATACAAAACAAATTTATTTAAGAACAACTGGGCACCTCCGTCACTGAGGATCCTGCACTTAGGATAACAAAACTCCACCCATAATCCTACATTTTCTACTATTGCAGGTAGCAGTATTCAGGTACCCATAGAAGGCTGCTCCACCTCATTTGTTCCATGACCGCAAAACAAAAGACACCTGAACTAGAATACCACGTTAGGTTTGTAGTTTGCTATAGTTTATGTTGGAGAAGAATACTTCAAAGTGCACCTTCCTTAAGACTGCATTATGAAGTATCATTTTCTGGTATTGCTGTGTGTACATTTTCCTGCTCTCTGTATTTCGATTCATGGTTCTGGAGCTACATATGAATTAACACAATATTTGCAGTAGTTTATCTTGAGGGCTAAAGAACATTTTGCAATATTAAAAAGTCCATATTATTAATTTGTATATTTTTAGGGATAGAGGTAATGTGTAAAGTATAATTCTAATTATTTACTTGCACAAAAAAAAGGACTCATGCAATTAATTATAGGATCTGAAGAAAGACTGAATAAATATAAAAAAATAAACAAGAAAATAAAGGCAAGTAAATAATGATAGAGGACTTTGGCGTGACGTTCTTAAAGGAACAATATTGTCTGCTCAATATTTCACCAAACGTGTTTTTATATACATGGTATTAACAGCAAGGTGTTTCAAATTTAAAGATAAAGTAGACATCATTGAGTAATTTGACTTGTAAAGTAAATAGAAATAAGAAAATAATCACTATCAAAGGGGACAAATTCCAAATAAACATTAATTTGTTAGGTAATAAGGTGTGAAAAGAAATTATACATAAAATAAAAAGTAAGTAATTCTTGTTCAACTAGATTATATCAAAGATTCTTTTAACTATGGTGTGCTGGGGATAAAAATCATGTTGAAAAAAAATGTATTACCCTATACTTGAATAAACAGGAAACAAGGACATCAAAATTAACAAATATTTCATTGGTTTTGCACTTGTTTTTTAAAGTACAGGTTTAGACTAATGTGAACAGTGAAAATATTTTTCAGTTTTAAGCATTGATTTTAAACCATTATCAAGGACAAGTCTGTGAAAATGGAGGTGACAAGGCTGGTGAAGAAAAAATTGTATGAGACAGAATTTCGCCCAAAAGGTCATGAGTTTTATGTCTCATATGGAGCATTAATCGACTTTTTACTAAGAGACGTGGTGGTTTCAATTATGGCTGTAGCAATTACATCCTTTGGACAAGTGAAAGATAATATTCAGTAATTCCTAGATCTTCGTGAAGATGAAATTTCTTGATGAAACTTATATCGAATTTGACCTTACAGCTACTCTTGGGTCCTCTACAGGAATTCTAAATGAATACTGGCAAAGCAATTAGATTTATATTGGACTTTATGAAATAAAATAGAAGAATCGAGGAAAACAACAGCAAATTCTCAGAAAAAGAAGCAAGTCATGTTCTTTGACAGAAAATCAGAATTTTTAAATTGCACTATCCATACTTATTTGGTATGAATTGTTACTTATAATTGATGCTGTTAGTAAAACCTTATAACAGTAAAAAATGGTTTTATTTTACTTTTTACAGGATTAAATGATTACACACATAAAAATTTTCAGATTTTGTTAAATCTAAACAAATTTTATATGAAACATAAAATGTGACAATTTATATAAGAAAATCATAACAAGGAAACAAAACTGAATAATTAAGAAGGAGACCATTGAAGTAAAAATACTAAAATAATTCTATAATTCTGTTTTTGTTCATTATAGATTGCAGATATAGTTTACATCGAAAGGACTTTTTAAATTGAGCAATATACTGCTATTTTTTAGTTTTCTTTTTTAAAAATAAATTTATTTATTTATTTTTGGCTGTGTTGGGTCTCCGTTGCTGCACGCGGGCTTTCTCTAGTTGCGGCGATTGGGGGCTACTCTTTGTTGTGGTGCGCGGGCTTCTCATTGCGGTGGCTTCTCTTGTGGCGGAGCACAGGCTCTAGGCGTGTGGGCTTCAGTAGTTGTGGCATGTGGGCTCGGTAGTTGTGGCACGTGGGCTCAGTAGTTGTGGTGCATGGGCTTAGTTGCTCCGCAGCATGTGGGACCTTCCCGGACCAGGGCTCAAACCCGTGTCCCCTACATTGGCAGGCGGATTCTTAACCACTGAGCCACCAGGGAAGTCCCTAGTTTTCTTTATAATATTTCAGCATTGAAAAATGGGAGAGAAAATTAAAACTAAGAAATACTGTTTGCACATGGCAGAACTTTCTTCAAGGGTTAGTAAGCCATAATATAATTGATAGTGATTTTATACTGATAACATTAAAATATTTTATGGAAATGATAATTTATCATATGTGATTCTTCTATAATGCTTGAACATTATGTATAAAATTCTTGATTTATTCTGAAATTGCTTTATATCTTTTAATGTTTCAAGTTGCTTCTGACTCCACTGGGTAAATTTTCTTTAAACTGAAATTAAATAAGAAATAAATTAATACTGACAATTACTCATTTTATTTAATTAGGTAAAAATGTGTCAAATTATATGAAAAGCCTGATTATAATATCAGTATTAGTCATTTTGCTAAAATGTAAGCATTTTTAAGTAGTACATGTATGACTTTATTATATTTATATTTTAT
The DNA here is from genome assembly GCF_028021215.1 of Eschrichtius robustus. Taxonomy (NCBI): domain Eukaryota; kingdom Metazoa; phylum Chordata; class Mammalia; order Artiodactyla; family Eschrichtiidae; genus Eschrichtius; species Eschrichtius robustus. The sequence goes on from NC_090833.1 coordinate 73,321,956, forward strand.
TGTATTATACAAACATCACGGGCCCATCAGCACGTCCCCCAGGGAAGCTTGATGGTAAATTTATTCTTAGGAATTTAGCCCAGCTTCATCAAAAAAACAAAAAACAAAAAATCCATACATTTACCCATACTTCTCAGTTTTCTTGTTATGAAGTTAACTTGGCAAAATAGGAGGAAAGCATAGTCAACTGTTTATTATCTTGATTTATATAGTTGAATATTCACATATAGCATATATGAGCCTTCATTTATACTCTTGCCCTGGGTTCTGCAAATGATAGGAACCGGCTGCTCTAGTGATGCATGTTGGACTTGCTCCATGCAGGAGAAAACAGTAACACAAGAAACTCAGCCTCTGAGATTTGGAGGCTGATTTTACTGTCCATTCTTATTAGAACAGGGACCAATAGTTAGCTGTTCTTTATTTTAATTAATTTCATGAATATCTTTACAAGGTGAGCATGACTGTGCCTACCAGGCACATAATGTCTACCTTCAGCACTTCCTGGAAGGGACTGATTCAAATTTAGGATTTTGGGACACCTTTAAATTCCAACTAGTACTGGGTAGCAACTACCCCTGGTCTGCAGCCCACCTTGTTTTTTTTTTTTTGTTTTTTTTTTTTTGCTATGCCCTGGTTCTCTCACACGTCTAGGGGCACCTTGGACACCACTGGGACCTAGGATTGCCCACACCAACTGTGCAGTTCTCTCTGGAGAGAAGGACCAAGAGATGGGCTCACTTAGCCCTTGGACAGGGTTTCTGTGCCATTTTTGCATGGAATGTGGGGTTCAGGAAACCCTCAGCTACAGCTGGAAGATGTGGGCTCCTAGTCAGTAAGTGCTGTTGATCCCTCTTCCCATGGAGAGAAGGAAGTGCAGCTGGGGAGGTGAGGAAGATCAGAGTCAGTTCCTCTAAGCTGTAGGCTCAGGGTCAGGTCTCCCCTTGCCTGGATCCCAGGGTGGCTCCGGTGCCAGGCACTGTGTTGGAAAAGAGATGCAGAGCTAAAATACACATTTCCGGGTGTCAAGGGAACTGACATTTTAGTATGGTTACTATTTGGAATGTTCACATGATCCCTATGTAATCGTTTATGAACTAATAAATAACCATTAGAAATGAAATCATCAAAATGAAAACATTTTAGTAAAAAAGATGGTCATTATATAAGTGCAAATAATTCCTTTTTTTGCTGTTCTTAGGCAATTGATTTGTGTCATTAATTTTTATCTCTGAAATTATTCCCTGAATGAAAATTTCAGAAAAAATGTGCTTAAAAGAATACCAGGTATGGTATGCTTTAAGCTGCTTGATGGAGCTTAGCGCGTAGAATTTCTTAGATCAAAGCAGATCTTAAATGAAGGTAGGTTTTGGAGTAGATAGAAGTTAGAAATTATCTATTCTGCCATTTAAAATATAAATGTAAGTGGAAAGAATCTGTTCCCTGTAGAACGAAAGACCTCAGCATTTTCCAGATAAACCCTCTACACAAGGAACACTCTCCTTTTCTGCTTTGTTATCTCTTCTCCATTCTTTTATACTTATCTTTCTACCACCTTGCACTCATCTCAGTTTGTTTTTCCATATCCAGCTAATTACTTAGTTTCATAATTCTGCTTATTTACATTAATATGTTCCTTTAGAGTTGTACATTTGCTTGAATATACATTTACTCTTGTATTTAGGACTTTGAGATAACAAGTTTTAGGGAAGCCCAACTGAGATATACAGCCCACTCTGTGTGGTATTTGCATTTTATTTTAGGCATATCTATAATAATCCCTTCAGAAAGTAGAATCTATTCTCCCACATGAGCAGAGAGTACTCAATTTTTAATCACTTCCTTAGGGTTTTGCTTTTTACTGTGATGCTTTCAAAGATTACAGTACAATTTAGGAATGAGAAAATATTAGTGTTTTCACCAATAACTGTTAAACTATCATTACATTCCTTTGTCAGTCTTCCATATTTTGATATCCATATTTAAACACAGGTAAGCTTCTAAAACTACATGAAAGGCAAGATATCGAAACCTTGGTTTCCTCATTTCCATAATAAAGGGTAATGATAGTACTTACATTGCAGTTTTATGGTGAGGATTAAATGGAATTACAACTCTGGTCATGTAGTAGAGTTCCTGGCTCAGAGCAAATATTCAAAAGAATTCAATACATTTTAGTTATGATTATTAGACAGTGACTCTAAGCAGAGACAGTGATCTATATTGTCTGTTAGATTGACTGTTTGGAGGTTGATCACCAATTAGTATGTCAGATCCGCTTCCAAATAAATAGGTCATTACAGCGAAGTATGCCACAAAAGCAGTTGGTTGAGACTGAAATTTAGCAAATAGTACCATTGATAAATTGTTCAGTTATTGGCTCTTCTTATGAATCAAAAATAGACTCTAGCCATTTTATTTTAGTTAATTTAGTCCCTACTACCCATGTGCAAAGCAATTTTATAAAGTGAATAACATAGAAAAACAAAACATCTGACCTTAAAATATTACAACTCAAATATTGCTCATTGTTTACCAATTTTTTTGACTTACTATTTTAATACTTTTTAAAATTTTATACCAATCTTATTTTTACTTATTTTTCTGGTGGATGATTTTCTGTTTGTCTCATTTCTGAGCCAAATCTTTCAAGGCTGCATGTGTTTCAATCTTGGTTTCTATAAGGTCTTAATTATTTCTTGGGTAACATTTTATTATTTCACTTACACAAACATATTAGAATTTCAAAAAAATCTACTCATATAGTACGTATGGAAAGGTTTTATGGGGATCTTGGGATTTCATGAAAATTATTTTTTATTTATTTTGAAAATTAACAAATATACACAAAAGTAAAGGGAATAAAATAATCAACTTTATGTACCCAACACACAGCTATAACAATCAATTGCTATTTTGTTGTTTTTTTCAAGAAATACATTTTAAAAATTGTATATGTCATATAAATATAAATAAATATAAGTATGGCTCAGGAGAGATACTAAAAAAATTTCTCATTAATGTGTCATTCTCATTTCTGTTAAGAGTTCTGTAAAAATTAACTAGTGATGAACTGACCATTGAAGGAAAATAACACAAACTAGTAATTGTCCTATGACCTTGTCCAGCTATGAATTATATAGTGATCTTCTTAAACTGTTGAGCATGTGGTTTGTAGGAGTCTTGAGTTAGAGTCCAGTTTTCAGCCCACTTCCTTCCTTGAGCTTGTAAAGAAAAAAAAAAAAGTTTGTGTGCAATCAAATGAAAAGGAAAAATAAATTTCCCCATCTCTTTATTGAAGTTATACTTTATTTCCCTTCTGAATATAAAGAGTCTTCAATGGGAAAAATACAATTTACTTCCACTAGATCATTAATGGTGTATACCCAATCTAAATACTCATACAAAATAACATAGTTCTCACTCTCTTTCAATTTCCATATCTGATCAGATATCAAAAGAAGTATCTCTCAGATGTGGCTATTCATATCCATTCCAGTGTAGTCTTATAATCAATAGGTATGGGTCAACTTTGGCATAATTCTTCCTGGTGTCTTTCAATGGCTGTTTTGTTTCAGTTACTGGAATCAAACAGTTAATGTTCATGTATGTTAATCAACTTAGATAACTGGCTCTGACCCTTGCTAATTTTGGTCTGCCATAGCAGTAAACAACAGTACAATTTCCACAAGATACCATGTCTTTTCCCTTCTAGCATTTGCCAGGAACTAAAAGTTTTTAACTTGGGTCCACATAATCTCTGGGAGTAATCTTGCTGTCTAATGATAACAGACAGATAAATTCATTCAATTTTCTAAAGAAAGGGGATTCATGTGAAAAGTCAGAGCAATTATCACCCCATAAACAACTTCAAGGTAAATGGAACTACAGAAAACTGGGGGAAGTGAAACGGCTTAAAAGCATATATATGTGAAGTTTTCCCCATAAGATTGGAAATAAGGCAAGAATATCCATTCTCACCACTCCTTTACTGGACGCTTTAGCCAGTGCAATGAGGGAAGAAAAAAAAATATATATTTTTGAAGGCATACATATTGCCTGTTCTCAGGTAACAAAGTGTCTGTAGAAAATCCCAAGGAATCTAAAGGCAAAAACCCAAAACCCCCAAAACTCTAAGAACTAATACAAATGAGTTTAGCAAAGTTATAGGATACAGGTCAGTATACAATCATATTTCTATAGTAGCAGTGAATAACTGAAAAATCAATTAAAAATACAATACCATTACAGTAACACCAACGAAAAAGAAATACTTAAATATAAAATTAATGAAATTTCATGAAATCATTGCTGAAAACTACAAAATGCTGATAAAGGATATAAAAGAAGACCTCAAGAAATGGAAAGACATATTTTCCCAGATTGGAAGACTCAACATAAAAAAGACATTAATTCTCCCCCGATTGATCTATAGATTTAGTGCAATATCAATAAAAAACCCAACAGGTGTTTTTCAGATGTAGACAAACTGATTCTGAAAAGTATATCGAAGGGCAAAGGAATAAGTAAACCAATTTAAGAAAATAATAAAGTTGGGAGAATCACACTACTCAATTTTAAGAATTATCATAAAGTGGTAATAATTAAGAGTGTGGTTTTGATAAAAGAATAGACACATATCAGAACCAAATAGAGAGTCTAGACATACACTCTCACATATATGGCCATTTGATCTTTGACAAATTTGCATAAGCAATCCAGTGGCAGAAGGAGAGATGGTGTTGAAACAATTGGTCATCCATATGTAAAATAAAAATGAAAGGAAAAGGAAAAAGAACCTGAACCTAAACATCTCACCTTATATATAAACTTACTCAAAATGGATTACAGATATAAACGTAAAACATAAATCTATAAAAGATTTAGAAGGAAATATAGGAGGAAATCTGGTATTTTGCAGAGCTTTTAGGCCTGACACCAAAAGCATAATCATAAAAGAAAAAATGATAATTATATATCATCAAAATTAAAAGCTTTTACTCTGTGAAAGACACTATTAAGAGAATGAAAAGACAAGCTACAGACTTGGAGGACATATTTACAGATCAAAAACTCAGCAAAGGACTAGAATTTCAGGATGTATAAACAACTCTCAAATCTGAACAATAAGAAAACACATAATTAAAAGTCTCCCAGACTTCAGACAATACTACAAAGCTACGGTAATTAAAACAGCATGGTATTGGCACAATCACAGACATATGGATCAATGGAACAGAAGAGAGTACCCAGAAATAAACCCACACACCTATAGTCAGTCTTCGACAAAGGAGGCAAGCATAGACAGTGGAAAAAAGACAGTCTTTTCATCAAGTGGTGCTGGGAAAGCTAGACAGCCACATGTAAATCAATGAAGTTAGAACATTCCCTTACACCATACACAAAAATAAACCCGAAGTGGCTTAAAGACTTAAACATAAGACAGGCAACCATAAAACTCCTAGAGGAGAACATAGGCAAAACATTCTCTGACGTAAATAGTACCAGTGTTTTCTTAGTCTTCCAAGACAATAGAAATAAAAGCAAAAAATAAACAAATGGAACCTAATCAAGCTTATAAGCTTTTGCATAGTAAAGGAAACCATAAACAAAATGAAAAGACAACCTCTGGACTGGGAGAAGATATTTGCAAGCAATGCGACTGATAAGGGCTTGATTTCCAAAATATACAAACAGCTCATATAACTCAATAACAAAAAAACAAACCCAGTCAAAAAATGAGCAGAAGACCTCAATAGACATTTCTCCAAAGAAGACATACAGATGGCCAATTGGCATGTGAAAAGATGCTCAACATGGCCAATTATCAGAGAAATGCAAATCAAAACTATTCAATATAATAAGGTACCGCCTCAAACCAGTCAGAATGGCCATCATTAAAAGGTCTACAAATAACTAATGCTGGAGAGGGTGTGGAGAAAAGGGAACCCTCCTACACTGTTGGTGTGAATGTAAGTTGGTGCAGCCACTATGGAAAACAGTATGGAGGCTCCTTAATGAACTAAAAGTAGAGTTACTTTATGACCCAGCAATCCCACTTCTGGGCATATATCCAGAGAAAATTCTAATTTGAAAAGATACATGCACCCTAGTGTTCATAGCAGCACTATTTACAATAGCCAAGACATGGAAGAAACCTAAATGTCCATCAACAGATGAATGGATAAAGAAGATGTGGTGTGTGTGTGTGTGTATATATATATATGTGTGTGTGTGTATATATATATCTGTGTATACATGCACAATGGAATACTACTCAGCCATAAAAAAGAGTTAAATAGTGCCACTTATAGCAACATGGGTGGACCTGAAGATTATCATACCAAGTCAGACAGAGAGAGACAAATATCATATGATACCACTTATATGTGGAATCTAAAAGATGATAGAAATGAACTTATTTATGAAACAAAAAGAGACTCACAGACATAGAAAACAAACTTATGGTTACCAAAGGGGAAAGTGGCAGGGGGGGGAGGGATAAATTAGGAGTTTGGGGTTAGCAGATATAAACAACTATATATAAAATAGATAACAACAAGGTCCTACTGTGTAGCACAGGGAACTATATTCAATATCTTGTAATAACTTATAATGGAAAAGAATATGAAAAAGTATATATATATATAACCGAATCACTTTGCTGTACACCAGAAACTAACGCAACATTGTAAATCAACTATACTTAGATAAAAAATTTTTTTAAATGAATAAAACTTAAATATATACTTTACAAAAGAGTATAAAAGGATGACAGATTCACACAAGAAAAAGTATAACGTCATTAGGCATCAGAAAATGAAAATTAAATCCACAGTGAGATACTACTACACACCTTATAGAATGGATAAAATAAAAATAGTGGCAATACTAAGGGTTGATTAGAGTATGGAGTAAATGTAACTCTTCGTGAGAAAGCAATATGCTTCAGCTACACAGTAGTTTCTCACAAATACCAAATGATCCAATAATCCTACTCCTGTGTGTTTATCCAAGAGAAATGAAAACTGATCACACTAAAACTTATACGTGGATGTTGGTAGCAGAATTGGCCAATAGGAACTTACTTCACCTTCAACAGGTGAATGGGTAAACTGTGGTACATCCATACAGTAAAAAGGAACAAACTATTGATAGACACATGACAATTTAGGTGGCTCTCAAGATCTTTCTCCAGAGTGATAAATGCCAATCTCAAAAGTTTATGGACTTCATGGTTCCATTCTAGAAAATACAAAATTATAGCCAGGGAGAAGAGATGAGCAGTGCCGGGAGTAGAGACTGGGGGAGGATGCGAGCATAAAAGAATAGCAGGAGGAAGTTTATTTTGGGTGATTGAACACTTTTGGATCTTGACTTCACTGGTAGCACCATGAATATCTCCATGTATTAGAATTAATGTAACTGTACAACAAAAAGAAAGGAGTCAATTTCATTGCATGATAATTTTAGAACAATCACACAGACACATACTCTGGCACACACACATAATTATTTTATGGTTTACCTAAGATTTAAAAAGATGTTGAATCCAAATAAAGGAGACATAATGATCCCTGTAAAGTCTGCTTTCAGTTATAACACAGGATTGGTAAGTTTTTAAAAAGAAGTTGTTATGGTACCACAGAATACCAAATAATTGATGGAAAAGAAAAAAAATTGCTCTAGAAATTCTCTCAGAACTCAAAAGAGATGATAAAGAGATGAGTGCAGTAAATAAAAAGATAAAAAGATGAAGATAGCTGTATGTAAACTGACAACAGAGCAGATGGAGGTGGAATAATAAATGAAAAATAAACTACAATTTCCTAAACTGAGAAAGACTTGTCAGATCAAACTGACAATAAAAATATGATGAAAAGAGATGCATATCTAAACTTATACCTGTGACACTTTTGAATTTCAAGAATAATGAACAAATCTTAACAGTTATTCAGTGTTAGAGGAGTGGGTCGCCAACCTATAAGAAAAAAATAAATCCATGTTTATTTATTTATTTATTTATGGCTGTGTTGGGTCTTCTTTTTAGAAATGTTTATTTATTTATTTATTTATTTATTTATGGCTGAATAAATCCATGTTATTATCATTTACTTGTGGTTTTATTATGTGGCAGTAAAATGTATCCCATTTTTTTGGTTGGTCCCAATGTCTAACTGTATTGTGTAGAAGCATAGCCCATCTTTTGTGTCCCTGTGATTTGTTCTGGAAGGAGGACCTAATCTAGCCCAAAGTCATTCACAGAACAGTCCCTAGGAGCAGTGATAGATTCAGGCACGTTAGAATACTCAAAACAATATGAACTTGGGACTTCTGCTTTGAATGTGCTGAGTGCTGTGATGATATGAACCTCAACATTTCTACCGCCATCTTGCCATCGTGGAGTTAATCAGCTGAGGCTGAAGGAGACACAGATTAAACAAAGTCATGAAATGGATACTACTGACAATATTAAACACAGAATTAAAGCACCTCTGAAGCAAGGCTGCTCTTTGACTCTTTGGTTCCATAAGCAAATAAATTTCTTCTTGTATTTAAGACAGTCCAGGCAAAATTTCCTCTTATGTGGAATAAAATGCATCTTGAAGGATAAAACATTTTAATTTTCATATTTTATTTGTATTTTCTTTATTCCTTACAATTAAAAAGAATCAATAACAAAGTAATTTTTACATTTTTTGTTTAATTATTTTCAGTGCCCATGACTAGGATCATATTTGTTCACATAAACATGATTCTCTATACTGTAACTAAAATTCATATTATTTCTTTATCATCAGTATTAACATATCATAATCATTTCTACTTTTTTACTCTGTGTAGCAAACATGCTCTAAACATTCATCAGACCATTTTTTATTCCTTTATGATATTTTGAAAATGAATTGAGGAACCTTTGCTGAGAATGTTTATGCAAGTGTTGGTCTTACATATACATGGATTCAGTTTCCATATGATTTACTGACCATGTATGTATGTCATAAGAAAATGAACCACTAAATCTTTTGATATTCTTCCACCATACGAGAGGTCTAACGTGAATCCTTTAAAAGATTTATGTAATGTCTAAAAGTTTTCCTCATTTTAACTTTTTCCTTACTTTATGATCCCATAGATAAGAATCTATATGCATCTTATGAGAATGTGCAATAAACCATTCAGTAATTTAAAAATTATATATGAGAAGACAGTCTTGTATTACTTATAACCAAATAATTGCTTAAGATAAGTTCATTAATCTATTGCAAGTTAGATCACTATATTCATTAGTGAGCAGATTAAAAATATCAATACTTTTAAAACATCAGTAGTAACTTTAGCTATATGTGTGTTTACAATAAATTAGGAGTAATACAATACAGAACAGACAGAAAATAGAAAACAAATGTAAATTATTAGATTGAATATCTTTACTTACTAAAGCATTCTGATCAGTGGTATAATCACCAACAAGGAGTCACTGTTCAGAAAAGTATCAGGATGCTAAAATCAAGATGAGGGACTTAAGTGTCTAGATTAAACTACATGATCTGATTATCTTGATATGTCTGAGATTGAATTCATGTATATAAACTTCTCCCAGTAGCTAAGTTTTAACAAGCCATCTGGGTCTGTTACTCAGTATCGTAAAGTACATATCTACTTCAGTGTCTTCACTCAATAGACATGATCACTCAAAACTCAAATACCATGCAGTAAAAAAATAGTAGAGTCACCATAAATGAGTGATTGGTGTAATATTGCAAAAATCTTGATTGCTTGTAGGCAAATGATAAAATCATATATTCTAAAGTTAGAAAAAATATTTTAGTGTATATTTGGTTTGGTTTGATCCAGATGCCTCTTTTGGTTAAATAAAGATTTTTCTCTCTCATCTGTAAATAAGTTACAAAATGAAATTTTAGGGTAAAAAATTTCATACTTGTAAAAATGACTGGAAGTGACTACATTAATCTATTTTTTTTTAAAATTTTTTTTTAACATCTTTATTGGAGTATAATTGCTTTACAATGGTGTGTTAGTTTCTGCTTTATAACAAAGTGAAACAGTTATACATATACGTATGTCCCCATATCTCTTCCCTCTTGCATCTCCCTCCCTCCCACCCTCCCTATCCCACCCCTCTAGGTGGTCACAAAGCACCGAGCTGATCTCCCTGTGCTATGCGGCTGCTTCCCACTAGCTATCTATTTTACATTTGGTAGTGTATATATGTCCATGCCACTCTCTCACTTTGTCCCAGCTTACGCTTCCCCCTCCCCGTATCCTCAGGTCCATTCTCTAGTAGGTCTGCGTCTTTATTCCCGTCTTGCCCTTAGGTTCTTCATGACCAATTTTTTTTTTTTTTTTTTAGATTCCATATATATGCGTTACCATACGATATTTGTTTTTCTCTTTCTGACTTACTTCACTCTGTATGACGGACTCTAGGTCCATCCACCTCACTACAAATAACACAATTTCGTTTCTTTCTATGGCTGAGTAATATTCCATTGTATATATGTGCCACATCTTCTTTATCCATTCATTTGTTGATGGACACTTAGGTTGCTTCCATGTCCTGGCTATTGTAAATAGTGCTCCAGTGAACATTTTGGTACATGACTCTTTTTGAATGATGGTTTTCTCAGGGTATATGCCCAGTAGTGGGATTGCTGGGTCTTATGGTAGTTCTATTTTTAGTTTTTTAAGGAACCTCCATACTGTTCTCCATAGTGGCTGTATCAAATTACATTCCCACCAACAGTGCAAGAGGGTTCCCTTTCCTCCACACCCTCTCCAGCATTTATTGTTTGTAGATTTTTTGATCATGGCCATTCTGACCGGTGTGAGATGATATCTCATTGTAGTTTTGATTTGCATTTCTCTAATGATTAATGATGTTGAGCATTCTTTCATGTGTCTGTTGGCCATCTGTATATCTTCTTTGGAGAAATGTCTATTTAGGTCTTCTGCCCATTTTTGGATTGGGTTGTTTGTTTTCTTGATATTGAGCTGCATGAGCTGCTTGTAAATTTTGGAGATTAATCGTTTGTTAGTTGCTTCATTTGCAATTATTTTCTGCCATTCTGAGGGTTGTATTTTCATCTTGTTTATGGTTTCCTTTACTGTGCAAAAGCTTTTAAGTTTCACTAGGTCCCATTTGTTTATTTTTGTTTTTATCTCCATTTCTCTAGGAGGTGGGTCTAAAAGGATCTTGCTGTGATTTATGTCACAGAGTGTTCTGCCTATGTTTTCCCCTAAGAGTTTGATAGTGTCTGGCCTTACAATTCGGTCTTTAATCCATTTTGAGTTTATTTTTGTGTATGGTGTTAGGGAGTGTTCTAATTTCATTCTTTTACATATAGCTGTCCAGTTTTCCCAGCACCACTTATTGAAGAAGGTGTCTTTTCTCCACTGTATAGTCTTGCCTCGTTTACCAAAGTTAAGGTGACCATATGTGCATGGGTTTATCTCTGGGCTTTCTATCCTGTTCCATTGATCTATATTTCTGTTTTTGTGCCAGTACTATACTGTCTTGATTACTGTAGCTCTGTAGTATAGTCTGAAGTCAGGGAGCCTGATTCCTCCAGCTCCATTTTTCTTTCTCAAGATTGCTTTGGCTATTCGGGGTCTTTTGTGTTTCCATACAAATTGTGAAATTTTTTGTTCTAGTTCTGTGAAAAATGCCAGTGGTAGTTTGATAGGGATTGCATTGAATCTGTAGATTGCTTTGGGTAGTAGAGTCATTTTCACAATGTTGATTCTTCCAATCCAAGAACATGGTATATCTCTCCATCTATTTGTATCATCTTTAATCTCTTTCATCAGTGTCTTATAGTTTTCTGCATACAGGTCTTTTGTCTCCTTAGGTAGGTTTATTCCTAGATATTTTATTCTTTTTGTTGCAATGGTAAACGGGAGTGTTTTCTTAATTTCACTTTCAGATTTTTCATCATTAGTGTATAGGAATGCAAGAGATTTCTGTGCATTAATTTTGTATCCTGCTACTTTACCAAAATCATTAATTAGCTCTAGTAGTTTTCTGGGAGCATCTTTAGGATTCTCTATGTATAGTATCATGTCATCTGTAAACAGTGACAGCTTTACTTCTTCTTTTCCGATTTGGATTCCTTTTATTTCTTTTTCTTCTCTGATTGCTGTGGCTAAAACTTCCCAAACTATGTTGAATAATAGTGGTGAGAGTGGGCAGCCTTGTCTTGTTCCTGATCTTAGTGGAAGTGGTTTCAGTTTTTCACCATTGAGGATGATGTTGGCTGTGGGTTTGTCACATACGGCCTTTATTATGTTGAGGAAAGTTCCCTCTGTGCCTACTTTCTGGAGGGTTTTTATTATAAATGGGTGTTGAATTTTTTTGAAAGCTTTCTTTGTATCTATTGAGATGATCATATGGTTTTTCTCCTTCAGTTTATTAATATGGTGTATCACATTGATTGATTTGCATATATTGAAGAATCCTTGCATTCCTGAGATAAACCCCACTTGATCATGGTGTATGATCCTTTTAATGTGCTGCTGGATTCTGTTTGCTAGTATTTTGTTGAGGATTTTTGCATCTATGTTCATCAGTGATATTGGCCTGTAATTTTCTTTCTTTGTGACATCTTTGTCTGATTTTGGTATCAGGGTGATGGTGGCCTCATAGAATGAGTTTGGGAGTATTCCTCCCTCGGCTATATTTTGGAAGAGTTTGAGAAGGATAGGTGTTAGCTCTTCTCTAAATGTTTGATAGAATTTGCCTGTGAAGCCATCTGGTCCTGGGCATTTGTTTGTTGGGAGATTTTAAATCACAATTTCAATTTCAGTGCTTGTGATTGGTCTGTTCATATTTTCTATTTCTTCCTGGTTCAGTCTCTAAAGGTTGTGCATTTCTAAGAATTTGTCCATTTCTTCCAGGTTGTCCATTTTATTGGCACATAGTTGCTTGTAGTAATCTCTCATGATCCTTTGTATTTCTGCAGTGTCAGTTGTTACTTCTCCTTTTTCAGTTTTAGTTCTATCGATTTGAGTCTTCTCCCTTTTTTTCTTGATGAGTCTGGCTAATGGTTTATCAATTTTGTTTATCTTCTCAAAGAATCAGCTTTTAGTTTTATTGATCTTTGCTATCATTTCCTTCATTTCTTTTCCATTTATTTCTGCTCTGATCTTTATGATTTCTTTCCTTCTTCTAACTTTGGGGTTTTTTTGTTCTACTTTCTCTAATTGCTTTAGATGTAAGGTTAGGTTGTTTATTTGAGATGTTTCTTGTTTCTTAAGGTAGGATTGTATTGCTATAAACTTCCCTCTTACAACTGCTTTTGCTGCATCCCATAGGTTTTGGGTCGTCATGTTTTCATTGTCATTTGCTTCTAGGTATTTTTTGATTTCCTCTTTGATTTCTTCAGTGATCTCTTGGTAATTAAGTAGTGTATTGTTTAGCCTCCATGTGTTTGTATTTTTTACAGATTTTTTCCTGTAATTCATATCTAGTCTCATAGTGTTGTGGTCGGAGAAGATACTTGATACGATTTCAATTTTCTTAAAATTACCAAGGCTTGATTTGTGACCCAGGATATGATCAATCCTTGAGAATGTTCCATGAGCACTTGAGAAGAATGTGTATTCTGTCGTTTTTGGATGGAATGTCCTATAAATATCAGTTAAGTCCATCTTGTTTAATGTATCATTTAAAGCTTGTGTTTCCTTATTTATTTTCATTTTGGATGATCTGTCCATTGGTGAACGTGGGGTGTCATATTCCCCTATTATGATTGTGTTACTGTCGATTTCCCCTTTTGTGGATGTTAGTATTTGCCTTATGTATTGAGGTGCTCCTATGTTGGGTGCATAAATACTTATAATTGTTATATCTTCTTCTTGGATTGATCCCTTGATCATTATGTAGTGTCCTTCTTTGTCTCTTGTAATAGTCTTTATGTTAAAGTCTATTTTGTCTGATAGGAGTATTGCTACTCCATCTTTCTTTTGATTTCCATTTGCATGGAATATCTTTTTCCATCCCCTCACTTTCAGTCTGTATGTGTCCCTAGGTCTGAAGTGGGTCTCTTGTAGACAGCATATATATGGGTCTTGTTTTTGTGTCCATTCAGCCAGTCTATGTCTTTTGGTTGGAGCATTTAATCCATTTACATTTAAGGTAATTATCGATATGTATGTTCCTATTACCATTTTCTTAATCGTTTTTGGTTTGTTATTTTAGGTCTTTTCCTTCTCTTGTGTTTCCTGCCTAGAGAAGTTCCTTTAGCATTTGTTGTAAAGCTGGTTTGGTGATACTGAATTCTCTTAGCTTTTGCTTGTCTGTCAAGGTTTTAATTTCTCCATCAAATCTGAATGAGATCCTTGCTGGGTAGAGTAATCTTGGTTGTAGGTTTTTGTCCTTCATCATTTCATATATGTCCTGCCACTCCCTTCTGGCTTGCAGAGTTTCTGCTGAAAGATCAGCTCTTAACCTTATGGGGATTCCCTTGTGTGTTATTTGTTGTTTTTCCCTTGCTGCTTTTAATATTTTTTCTTTATATTTAATTTTTGATAGTCTGATTAATATGTGTCTTGGCGTGTTTCTCCTTGGATTTATCCTGTATGGGACTCTCTGTGCTTCCTGGACTTGATTAACTATTTCTTTTCCCATATTAGGGAAGTTTTCAACTATACTCTCTTCAAATATTTTCTCAGTCCCTTTCTTTTTCTCTTCTTCTTCTGGGACCCCTATAATTCGAATGTTGGTGCGTTTAATGTTGTCCCAGAGGTCTCTGAGTCTGTCCTCAATTCTTTTCATTCTTTTTTTCTTTATTCTGCTCTTCAGCAGTTATTTTCACTATTTTATCTTCCAGGTTCACTTATCCGTTCTTCTGCCTCAGTTATTCTGCTATTGATCCGTTCTAGAGAATTTTTAATTTCATTTATTGTGTTGTTCATCACTGTTTGCTCTTTAGTTCTTCTAGGTCCTTGTTAAATGTTTGTTGTATTTTCTCCATTCTGTTTCCAAGATTTTGGATCATCTTTACTATCATTATTCTGTATTCTTTTTCAGGTAGACTGCCTATTTCCTCTTCATTTCTTAGATCTGGTGGGGTTTTGCCTTGCTCCTTCATCTGCTGTGTGTTTCTCTGTCTTCTCATTTTGCTTAACTTACTGTGTTTGGGGTCCCCCTTTTGCAGGCTGCAGGTTCATAGTTCCTGTTGTTTTTGGTGTCTGCCCCCAGTGGCTAAGGTTGTTTCAGTGTGGTGTGTAGGCTTCCTGGTGGAGGGGACTAGTGCCTGTGTTCTGGTGGATGAGGCTGGATCTTGTCTTTCTGGTGGGCAGGTCCACATCTGGTGGTGTGTTTTGGGTTGTCCGTGGCCTTATTATGATTTTAGGCAGCCTCTCTGCTAATGGATGGGGTTGTGTTCCTGTCTTGCTAGTTGTTTGGCATAGGGTGTACAGCACTGTAGCTTGCTGGTCGTTGAGTGGAGCTGGGTCTTGGCATTGAGACAGAGATCTCTGGGAGATTTTCGCCATTTGATACTATGTGGAGATGGGAGGTCTCTTGTGGACCAGTGTCCTGAACTTGGCTCTCCCACCTCAGAGGCACAGCCCTGACGCCTGGCTGGAGCACCAAGAGCCTGTCATCCACATGGCTCAGAATAAAAGGGAGAAAAGAAAGAAAAAGAAAGAAGAAAATAAAATAAAATAAAGTAAAATAAAATAAAGTTATTAAAATAAAATATAATTATTAAAAAAATTTTTTTAAAGTAATAAAAGAAATGGAGAGCAACCAAACCAAACAACAAATCCACCAATGATAACAAGTGCTAAAAACTATACTAAAACAAACAAACAAACAAAAAAATGGACAGACAGAACCCTAGGACAAATGGTTAATGCAAAGCTCTACAGACAAAATCACACACAGAAGCATACACATACACACTCACAAAAAGAGAAAAAGGGAAAAATATATATATACCGTTGCTCCCAAATTCCACCTCCTCAATTTGGGATGATTCGTTGTCTATTCAGGTATTCCACAGATGCAGGCACATCAGGTTGACTGTGGGGATTTAATCCGCTGCTCCTGAGGCTGCTGGGAGAAATTTCCCTTTCCCTTCTTTGTTTGCACAGCTCCTGGGGTTCAGCTTTGGGTTTGGACCCGCCTCTGCGTGTAGGTCACCTGAGGGCATCTGTTCTTCGCTCAGACAGGACGGCGTTAAAGGAGCAGCTGATTCGGGGGCTCTGGCTCACTCAGGCCTGGGGGAGGGAGGGGTACGGATGCGGGACGAGCATGCGGCAGCAGAGGCCAGCATGACTTTGCACCAGCTTGAGGCGTGCCGTGTGTTCTCCCGGGGAAGTTGTCCCTGGATCACGGAATCCTGGCAGTGGCGAGCTGCACAGGCTCCCGGGAGGGGGGGTGTGGAGACTGACCTGTGCTTGCACACAGGGTTCTTGGTGGTGGCAGCAGCAGCCTTAGCGTCTCATGCCCGTCTCTGGGGTCTGTGATGATAGCCACCGCTCGCGCCCATCTCTGGAGCTCCTTTAAGCGGTGCTCTGAATCCCCTCTCCTCACGCACCAGGAAACAAAAAGGCAAGAAAAAGTCTCTTGTCTCTTCGGCAGCTCCAGACATTTTCCCGGACTCCCTCCCGGCTAGCTGTGGCGCACTAGCCCCCTTCAGGCTGTGTTCATGCTGCCAGCCCCAGTCCTCTCCCTGCGATCCGCCCGAAGCCTGAGCCTCAGCTCCCAGCCCCGCCCACCCCGGCGGGTGAGCAGACAAGCCTCTCGGGATGGTGAGTGCTGGCCGGCACCAATCCTCTGTGACGGAATCTCTCCGCTTTGCCCTCCGCACCCCTGTGGCTGCGCTCTCCTCCGTGGCTCCGAAGCTTCCCCCCTCCGCCACCCGCAGTCTCTGCCCGCGAAGGGCCTTCCTAGTGTGTGGAAACCTTTCCTCCTTCACGGCTCCCTCCCACTGGCGCAGGTCCCGTCCCTATTCTTTTGTCTCTGTTTTTTCTTTTTTCTTTTGCCCTACCCAAGTACGTGGGGAGTTCCTTGCCTTTTGGGAGGTCTGAGGTCTTCTGCCAGCGTTCAGTAGGTGTTCTTTAGGAGCTGTTCCACGTGTAGATGTATTTCTGATGTATTTGTGGGGAGGAAGGTGATCTCCACGTCTTACTCTTCCGCCATCTTGAAGCTCCTCCGCTGATGTTTTTTCTAATCTATTCTTTGGATTCATCTTCATACCTTATTCTCATTATTTATTGTTGATTAAAATTGATATTTGAAATAAGTGAGAAGGCTATGTAGCTATTAGTAAAATTTTACTTAGAATTAATTTAAATACATTATTTTTATAAATGTTCAGAACCTTAAATAAAAGGGCATGTTTATATTCCTAGAAAGATAATTCAAAAAATGAATTCTAAATGAAAATTTTATATAGGTAAGATATAAAGAAGATACCTTATTTGTGATTAGGTGTAAGATTTTTTTTATTGCCAGTATTCCTACCAATTTAATTTATATTTTAGAGAGTAAAATTACCTTTTTTTTTTAAAAGAATAACATGTATATTTTCCTGTTGAAAAGTAACACATAGTATTGTGGACAATTGGTGAAACAAAAAAAGCCATATTAAAGAAAAAAATTAAAAATTGTTCATTCAATTACAGAAAACAGCAGTTCAAATTTTAGCTGATATTCTTATTAGAGTTTTTTAGAAGCAAAATAATTTCTTAATTGGCAATATGCCTGCATGCACAAAAAACAATCACTAGCCAAAAGAGTGGGTTCATCATTTATTTAGAAGCTCAATTCAAAACTATTTGATTTGGTTTAGTCAGAATGGTTGAAATGACATTAATGAAAGCTTAGAGAAAGCAGGAGCCATGTCTTTTAAAACTTGTTCATTAGTAGAATGATCATTCCTTTTAGGAGTACGTATTTTTTATGTCATGTGTGTTCGTATATGTATGCATAATTTACTTAGGGGATATGAGTTTCTATTAATTAATTGTCCAATGGTAATAATGACTAGATTCCTTGAAAATGCACATGGCTGGACTGTTTCCTTTGTGATAGAACCTAAATGCTTTGTATCTTAGCTAGTTAGCTTTTGTGATTTGCCAGCAATCTTGGAAGTTAACAAGGTGGATCCAGAACAAACCATTTGGTTGACTAGTTATATTAATGAGAGAATGATAGCTCATTTTATGTAATTGTGTATATTTGCGAATGTAGAACTGTTAACTTCAAAGGGAGCTCAATTTGCTGGAAGGAAAGCTTTTGGAATAATGCAATTTGTTGTTGACTTTGTGCATGGTTGGGTATTCTTATTACAGTAGCTATTTTTCATATTGGCTTTACAAATCTATTCTCTTAGGAATTTCATTGGACTATTTGGAGTGAGAAATGAGGGTTATAACTTCTGAAGAGAAAGTGTATTTTGGAAAGTTATTTTTATTTTGTTTCATTTTCTTAAAGAGTATATAACCTAAAAAAATTTAGTTTACCACTTCCACCACAATAGGTTGTAAAAACTATACGAATAGGAAGATTTGCACAATGGAGGAAGTTCAGTGGAGTCTTTTGGGATTAAGCTTAATGAATATTAATGCCAAATAATGCATGTGGGAAAGTAAGGGAAGCGATGGATACAATATTAGTCTATAGAAAATGAATAGTAGAGAGAAAATAGTGAATTGCAACATAAGAGACATGATTACAGGAAGGAAAGAAAATCAGATAACACTATTCAAAGCTGCTTTCCTTGGCAAGTTTCTTATTTAAAGGGTGAGAATTAGTTCTATTTTCCACAGTCCATATCGTAGTAAAAACGTGAGGACTGTTTAATTCTAGGTTCTACATACTGTTAAGTATTATTGAAAATCTGTTATATTAAGTTTTGAAGAAAAAATTAACAGACTCCAGGAGCATCTTCTAAAAATCAGTGGGTCTCAACTTTACTTGCCCATTAGAATCACCTGGGGAAATTTTGAAACTCTAATGCCCAAGCCACACTCCAATCTTTTAAAATAAGAACCCCACATTTGGAGCCAGGCTTCACAAACAGCAAATTAGGGCACTAAAGCAGTATATATATATACTTAGGCAAAGAAAATGATGATAAAGCGAACTGGATAAATTCAGTAAATTGAATCTTCTTCTTAAATAAGTTGACTTTTTTTTCCGGAAGAAAATATTACAAACTTTTCTTAGTACAATAAGAAATGTTCTGTTTAGCTAGAACCCTCTCTCCAAAATGTAACTAACATGTATTTACATTATTTTATTTTCACAAAACTTCTGTAAGATAGGCCCAAGCACCAATTAAGTTCAGAGAAATAACTATCATGTACAAAACTGCAGAGCTAGATTGTAGTAGTGGGACCAAGACCTGAATTTGTGTCTTTAAATCTGAATCCTGTGATTTATTCCATCAGGTGATTCTCCCAAGCTTCCCTTTCTGGTCACCATATCTTAGCATCTTCTCTTTTTCATCCCTACAATCTACTTTTACTGTTCTTAGTGCAAATCATTTGCCTTGTCAGCATCCCAGTGCCTTCCTTTCAGTCTTATAACTTACTATCTGTAATAATATTGTCATCCATTTTGTTATCTCTGGTAACCACCTGAATTCAGAGTAGGGGTTAAAGAGAAACAGAACTATGAAAGATCTCAAATATCCTGTTTTCCCAGACACTGAATTTACAGAAATTTAATATCAATGACTTTAATCATCATTTAACTTACAATCATGGTTAAAAGTTAGGCTTTATCATTATTGAAAATTCAGTGTTCATTGTCTTTCCCATCCTCACAGCACACAGTCTTTGAATGAAAAACGATAGTCAGTCTTTTATGTTATTGTTTTATAATAGCTAGAATAATGCCTGTTTTGTAGGACATGAAAATAACTATTGGGCGATGCCCAGATCTGTTTTTTGGTTTTTTTTTTTTTTTAACTTCCATCCCTAAAAGATTTCTTATTCCATTCCTTCTGATTTTAAGTAATTTTCTGTTGTGGTTTCTTGTTACTCTACAATCACATCCCATTCTCTTAGTTCATGATTCTGGTTCTGGCTTCAGTTGATTCCCTAATCTGCCTAGACCTCCTGGTTTCTTTATTCAACATTTTCCACCAGCACTACTTTATTTACTCCTTGATTTGCCATCATTCTTTCAGTAACAACCACTAGCATACGTAAACTCAGCTGCCACATTTCCTCAGTTCTGGTCTAAAGCTCTCAGATATGGTCGGAGTCAGATAGCTTGACAAAATTTTTTCTCAGCTGGGATGCTCAAAAGCCTTTATTTTTTATTGACAATGTAAAATTATTCTCCTTTGAAATCAGCCTTACTTTGTAATTACCATAGTATTTCAGTATCTTTTCAAATCCCCTCAATTCTTCCACGTCTATGAAGTTTTCTATAATGATTCCAACTAATCTTAAACTCTCCTTCTCCTTGTACACTTACTTTTTTGTTTATCTGGAGACACTTCCTCTTTTGTTTTCTTACCTCTTGTATTTGTGTAAGTTCTTGTGTAAGTTCTCCGAAAGTAATGATCATTTCTATTCCTCCTTAGTACTTCTAGCATGCAAATCCCATTGCTTGTTTCCACAGATGATAATTCAAAACAAATTGTTGAATGAATGGGTTAAAGCCAGAAGTTGAAAAGCTGAGAACTCTAAGTCTTTCACATGGACTCTGGTTTCCCATATTCTTCCTTAATTGATCAATATTCAACTTGTTACAAGCCAATTAGGTCAAAACATTTGTATAGACACAGATTCTTTTTTTTTTTTTTTTTTTAATTTTTTATTTATTATTTATTTATTATTGTTATTTTTGGCTGTGTTGGGTCTTTGTTTCTGTGTGAGGGCTTTCTCCAGTTGCGGTGAGTGGGGGCCACTCTTCATCGCGGTGCATGGGCCTCTCACTGTCGCGGCCTCTCTTGTTGCGGAGCAGAGGCTCCAGACGCTCAGGCTCAGTAGTTGTGGCTCATGGGCCCAGTTGCTCTGCGGCATGTGGGATCTTCCCAGACCAGGGCTCGAACCCGTGTCCCCTGCATTGGCAGGCAGATTCTCAACCACTGCGCCACCAGGGAAGCCCGACACAGATTCTTGAATGCCAACCTGAGGAGCTTTATGGACTCTCTCCCCATAACAACCATACTAGTGAAAATTATTAAAACAATAACGATGTAAAGTCTCTAGAAATTGTCTGAAGCTCATACAGTAAATAAGAAACATTCATTTAAGAAAAAATTAATAAATATTGATAAGAATGCTCAGAAGTGCTTTTGAGCCAAGACCCACTCCCCTAGTCACCCCTGATTTCTCTCCTGCCCAACTCAGCATGAAAGTAGCTCATCCTGGGTGGATGCAGCCAAGAAAACAGTGCTCCCTCTTTTCCCAATTCCAAGTTGAGGGCTATGGTATCTCTCCATGAAAGGTAGATTTCTTATTTCTCCCAGTTCCATGTTGCAGAGGCTCTATTCCAGAGAGAAACTGGTGAGAAATCTGGGACTCTTCCTTCACTCAGCTTCTGCTTGTGGGGTGAAAGTTCTACCTCAGGGGCCACATTCCCAAAACACTAGAGCCCCAGTTATCCACTCCCAGGCTCATTTGTAGGGAGTAAGTTCCATGACTGGAGAGTCAAGCTGAGAGGACAAAGGCTACTGCTCCCATTCAGTGCCATGCTCATAAAAAAGAGGTGTTGCTCCAATAGAAGTGGACCGCTCTTCCTGCCCCTAGATCAGAAACAGTGGCAGAGCTTTTGCCAGAGGGGGAGAGACAGCCTTAAGAACAGAGATCTTTGAAGCTTTTCCTATTGGAGCTAAATTTATTTGGAACAGAGAGTGAGGAAATTCAAGTTTAAGAGTTTTCACGAAAAAAATGGAGATTTTGGTGTTAAGCAAGGAAGCGGAAAGTGGTAAGCAATTAAGAGGAGAGTTTTTTCCATGAGAGCAATAAGTTAGTCATTAGTTGAGCTAGAAGTTTACCTGCGGGAGCCAGAGGGAGAAGAGTCCTCCTGGCATGAGTACAAACCTCTAAGACTGGTCTCAAACAAATTTAATTAGGGATACAAATTTAATAGGATCAGATTGTAGAACAATTTGTGCCCCCCAAAATAGAGGGATCAGCCTGCACTTAGCGGAGGCTAAGAGCTCCCCGTGATAACAACAGAGGCAGATAGCTTAATAAAGAAATCAGGGAGAGAGGTAGTAAAAGAGACACTTACTAAAACCACTGTTATCAAGGTATTGGACATAATCCTAGAGTTCAAAAAAAATTGATTTTTATAATTTTTGCAGTGCTTTTTTAGAAGGATAGAGTTTTGGAGCTTTCACTCCACCATTTTTTTTTCTGTCAGAGCCTTTCAGTCAATTAATTTTTGACAAGGATATCAAAACATTTCAATGGAGCAAACAATAGTCTTTTCAAGAAATGATACTGAGACAACTGAATATCTACATGCCAAACAGTGAAGTTGGATCCCTTCCTCACACCATACGAAAAGTAAATAAAAATGGGCCATAAACCTTAATGTAAACTATAAAATCATATAAAACTATATAAACTAAAGGTATAAAACTCTCAGAGGAAAATATAAAGTAAATTCTAGCGACCTTGGATTAAGCAAAGCCTTCTTAGGCTTAGAAAAAGATCAATAAATAGAATGTCATCAAATTTAAAACATTTATGCATCATAGTATACCATAAAGAAAGTGAAAAGACAACCCACAGAATGGGAGAAAATATTTGCAAGTCATATATCTGATAAAGGACCTGTATCCAGAATAATCAAGAACACTTCCAGTTCAATAACAAAAAGACAACTCGTCTATGTAACAGACAAATGTTCTGAATAGACTTTTCATATCTATAGAAGATATACAAATGTCCAATAAGCTCATGAAAAGAGGCTCACTGTCATTAACTATCAGGGAAATGCAAATCAAAACCACAGTGATATATAAGTTCACATGTTAAAGTAGCTATAATCGAAAAGATAAATAGTAACAAGTGTTGGCAAGAGTGTGATAATGTTGGAAGCCTCATACATTTCTCATTTCTGATGGGCATGCAAAATGATTCAGCCGCTGGAAAAACAGTCCAGCTGTTCCTCAAAGAGTTAAACACTGAATTACTGTTAGACACAGAAATTCCATTCCTAGGTATATACCCAGAAGAAATGAAACATATATCCACACAAAAACTTGTACGTGAATGTTCATTGCAGCATTACTGATGGTAGCCAAAACTTGCCTTCTCAGTGACTCTGTGCTGTATTTTGGAGTTTGGAAAAAATATTAACACTGGTGCCTTGGCTCTTATAGGTGTAAAAAGAGCAAATGAGTTTTTGTTTTTTAATTTCTTCTTTTCCTTTTCTCCTTCTCTTGCTCCCTCTTCTTCTCAGAATTCATTAAGAACCCCAAATATGTAGTTAATGAAGAATTATTGTAAATATTATTAAAGTGAAATGACTTAGGGATCAATTACAAGGCAACCTATAGACAAAGGCATGGTAGTAAATTCTTTTCCTTTACAGAGCAGTGCTGAGAAAGCAAAGTAGATCAGAGTGAGATGCAATTGGTCATTGCGTGCTTCCTCTAAAATATATTAATCCATCTTTTTAAAAGCATAAAAGAAGTAATATAGGTTAATAGTGAGAGAATATAATAGTGTATAAGGTTAGAAGCATGGGGCAAGTCATGATATGTAGAATTTTGCCAAGAATATTCTGGGGGAATCATAAAGAGAGTAGCATGATTAGAACTGAATTGCTGAATTGGGGATTACCTAATGACAAATTGGGAAGATTTTAAAAGACCATTTGAAGAGATTCTTTGAACATCTGATTTAAAAATATAAGGATTGATTTGATAGGCTTTGTACATGTATGTTTGGGAAATTGTTGCATATTCCTAGTAAAAGATAACATTGTGATTTTCACTTTATTGGGAATTTGTGAAAATCCTATCATGTTAAGAAGTCTGTATTTAACAGCAATTATACTCTGTGGAAAAACAGCCTTTGTGTGCTGGAGGGAGAATAAAGCAAGTGTCATATTAGCAAGTGTTTTAGCCAATATTAGTCTGCCTCAACATCCGGTGGATAATAAAAATGATCCTGGTTTACAGTTCTTTCCTATATTATGTTTTTCAAATTTAAGATGAGAGATTGATGTAGGGAGAGTGTATCATGCATATCCACTGGAAATTCAAATTACTCTGTGAAAATAAAAGGATACAGGGAACATGAGTTGGCATTTAAAGCACTCAACAATCAACACATGCAGTTTTTCATGCACTATCAACATGATTAGACTTTGATTAGCAGTTTATCAGGTTTCCAGTTTCTGATTTCCTTCCACTACTACTTAGGAGGCTTAGTGATGCTGGGGTCTTGGCTAGTTTTAGATTCGGCAGTAACAACCACAAGCACTAATGGCCCTCAGGCAACAGCCTATGCAGCGTTTACGGCCCAGCCTCGCTGGCTTGCTCTGCATTTTTGTTCTCTCACTATAAATCCTCAGGCCCAGTCATTTCAACTGTATAGGCCAGAGAGAGCTTCTGAGAAGATGCATACAGCTCTTACATCCCTAGACACTACCGAACATTGGGAAAAATCAAAATTTGGCCGTAGTCATAGAGACACTTGACTATGATCCATACCATTAAAAAAAATATTGGATTAGCCACTTCCTTGTGGGCCAGCATCTTCCATTTGTCCACTTTTATACTCACATTTCCATTTAGAATGTTTGGAGGGAGGAAGATAACCACTTTTCTCTGGTTCCTGGGTATCAAAACTGCTGGTTTTGCTGTTACTTTCTCTCACTCCTGGTACACTAATGTTACGCGTATTACTACTAACGTTATGCTAATGCTACCTGTTTGATGTAACGGTAATGAACCCTGTTTCGATCCGCAGTGGTCACAAGATCACTGACTGTGCACCACCTCCTCCACAGGGGGCCACGGTTCTCTCTGCTCCCAAAGAAAAGGAAACGATTTCCTCCAGCGCTTTCTGCCATTCTAGACAGTCTTACCTCTGATGACACACTTTTGATCCACTTTCTCATAAGCTTCCCAAATTATATTCTTTTCAGTGGTTTCTTTTTTGAGAAAATTGCTTCTGATTTTTCACAGCCTGAGATGTGGGGGAATTTGGTGGAAACTTGTCCTGTAACAGGGCTTATTCTTTGATAACCATCCCAGTCTCAATGTAAGATTACCCTGCTTTGGTTCTTCTTTACCTCAGAGGAGGTTTTCTGTTTTCTTGGTGGCACCTTTGCCTACAATTGACTAATCTTTTTGGAATAGTATTGTACTCACCAATTTAGATTAAGAGCATTATTCCCAGTTTGCAGGAAATGTAATACCTCTGCACTTCATTTCCTAAGGGCTCAAGGTGTCCAAATACAAAGAGGATTTCTTAGACTTTGTCCATTTGGCCTGCACTGTACTCCATCCACTGTCACTGTAGCAGTCACATGGCATCAAAAAACAGAGCAGGCACACTCAAAACCACCATCTGTGCTTTTATTGTAGATCCTTATAGAAGATTTTTGCATATTTCTCAGGCAGTTATTTAAATCATGCCCTATTACTCTTTTAATTACAGAGAAAAAGGGAACAAAGTTGGAGACAGTAACCTAGAGACACATGCTGGTAACAAATAGGTGTATGATCTATGGAAGATAAAGCTCAAATACTTCTGTGTGAGAGAGGAATTTTGGTTCTGGTATAAAGTACAGTTTTTCTTATCTGAAAAATTTTAATGTTTCACTTAAATTCATGAGAAATAATACTTGAGGCTCTCAGGATAAATTGTGGAGGACTTGGAAACGGGCAAAGGAGACAACAGGACATTCTGATTCTTTGAATGACTTTCTATTGTCCAGTTCATTTTAAGCTATTTAGGAGTAGAGGGTAAGTTGTGGGAGACTGAAGGCAATGCAAATGATTCCTGAACATAACAAGGAAAATGAATTTTGTCCAGTACAGAATATTAATCCCTGCGAGTCAAATTCTCATTTGAGCCAGTGTTAATAGCCTGTTAGTTCTCTTATTAATTAATTCATTGAAGAAAATCTTTGACATGGTTCATTTTATATTTGTATGAGAGTCATGATTTTACTTTTTCAGAATCATAGATTGCTAGACCTGTACATGAAGGTTGATTCTTACATGTTTTGGCCCTTTAGACTGCTTTGAAACCACTGTACTTCATTAAAAAGGACTGTGACGACTCACAGTGATGAACAACCATATGAAAACTAAAGAAAAAATCAGTCACTGGAAAAATTAATTTAAAAGTGCAGATAGTTTGTTCTTGAAGCATTAAATGTTAACTCTTTATAAAACTTATAGACAGCACAGGTAGATGAGATGCACCTAAGGCTAAGGAGATTTTAAGTAGGTCTCCAAAACTGTCTACATTTTTCAAACCATTTTGCTAGTTATGGCACTCACAGTCTGCATAATTGATCACTTTTCAAAAAGGCCTTTGGAAACTTTAATAAATATTTGATTTAATGACATGTGATCAGTAAAGTGTTGTACACTCTAATCAACTCACATGATGTTTATTTTTAATATGTTTTTTTGATTACAAAGAAGCATATGTTCATTATGACATACAACATACTAAAATCTTTAAAGAAGAGAATAAAAGTTTCTCAACCAGCTATAAACAAAGTAACTATTTTAGAAATAGTGGTTTCCATACTGCTCCCATAAGATACATATATGTTTGTATCTGACTTTTTCATTTAAAAATTTTAGTGTATATATTTCTTTATATGCAATTAAAACTTTGAAAACAATTTTTTAAAATAAACTTATTTATTTTATTTATTTATTTTTGGCTGCATTGGGTCTTCGTTGCTGCGCCCGAGCTTTCTCTAGTTGCAGCAAGTGGGGGACACCCTCCGTTGCGGTGCGCGGGCTTCTCATTGCGGTGGCTTCTCTTGTTGCGGAGCACCGGCTCTAGGTGCACAGGCTTCAGTAGTTGTGGCTCGCGGGCTGTAGAGTGTAGCCTCAGTAGTTGTGGCGCACGGGCTTAGTTGCTCCGCAGCATGTGGGATCTACCCCGACCAGGGCTCGAACCCGTGTCCCCTGAATTGGCAGGTGGATTCTTAACCACTGCGCCGCCAGGGAAGCCTGAAAATATAACTTTTAATGATAACATGATACTCTATTCTATGAACGTATCAAAATTTAATCATTCCTCCTTTGTTAAATATTTTGAATATTCCCATTATTATTCTAATTATACATTAGTCTGTGATGAGCATCTTACTCTAAAGATCGTTGAAGATTTTTTCAGGATATTTTCTTGGACTTTGTAGAATTGCCATTTCAAAGAATGTTTGCATCTTTAAGGCTCTTCATATGTACTTTCAAATTATTTTGAGAAAGAGTGTACCAATTTACAATCCTAGCAGAGACTGTCTGTCTCATAAGCATAAACCAGATTTTTAAGGATAATTAGTGTTTTCTGTATACACAGAAACCCACATGCATGGATACACATTAACAGTTACCTTGGTGATCAGGTTACTATTTGGAATAAAATTCTAATAAATATTCTTATATTGTGTTGATTTATGTGTGTTCCCTGACATTGTACTGTTTTTAAAAACCTTTAAGCACGGAAGAAATTGGCAAAGCTAGGCTAGTATAAAACAAAATTTGCAAAATGCACATAACTGACACTAACTTTAAATAATTCTTAGTTATTATCTTCTTAACTCATCTTAAGTAAACACTTCTAAGTTCTGGGTAAAGCCTTGTCTTTCCCGTAAATGTCACTTAATACATAAAAGGTTTTTAGTCTTGGCCAGATTTAAGATGAAATATGCTACATATAATTCTTAAAGTGCTGGCTGTTTCATATCTACATGCCTAAATCATTTTATTATCCGCTTAATAGCAGAACAAATTAGTCATCCTCTCTGATCCTGGTGCACATTATGCCGAGACATGCCCACCCTAATATGCTTTCTGATAAAGTAAATGCTCACTCTGTCAGAGCACAAATCTTATTTGGGCACCAGCAAAGTCAAGGGAGAGAGAGCTGAGTCTGCAGTAGGATTGCTTATTCGAGGAGAACTGAGATTTATTAGCCGACTTCATTAAATATATGGAAGACCCCAGCACTCAAGGTTAGGAAATTAGAATGCAAACATGAAACCTCTGTATGAAATGAAACAGGTAGCAAAAACAAGAAAGATAGATCTTTGCACTTTGCAAAGTGAGGGAGGTAGGCTTAAAGTAAATGTCTAGCTAGCTAAATGAAAAGGTATGCTTTTCAGTTACTTGCTTGGTTCAGTAATCTGTGACTATAAGATAAATAACACTAATTAAATATCAGAGAGATAAATGATTGACGATAAACATAAATGAAGTCTCAGCCCAAGTTGCATATTGCTTTATTTATAAATAAATGTAATTATTTAGAGGTTGTATTTTGAAGTAAAATTTAACATCCCTGATTTTTCTATGTAAAGCATTTATCTACCAATGCTAAATAAGTTTCAATTTGGAATAAAGTTACGCATGCTACATTTCAGTGTAATGTTAATGAAACAGACACTTACAGAAATTGTGTTTTGATATTTTGGAAAGAGAGTTTCAGTCAAGAATTTAAATAGTAATGATGTAAGTAGGTAGCTAAAATGGTCTGTTTTATGTTTTGTTCTGTTTTTTGCTTGTTTCCCAAGTCTACTATCTTACAGTGTTTATAACCATGAGTTAATTTTTCATAGTTTTGGAGAAAACAGACTGTATTCTGTCATCTTAAAAACATTACGATTTTCTGCCCCCTTCTCCATCTTTTAATACTGTAATTTGGGTATATAAGAATAATTGTGTTGGTAGCCTGTAGTATTCATTTGCTTTTGACTTGAAAAAATGACTGAAATGGAGTTAGTGAACAGGACAACTGGAATCAATAGAGAGAATATCAGCATTGTAGGTTTTAATAGATGGGGTTCCTGAAACTAAGGGAAGTAACGTGATGTTTCCAAAGGAAGTATGATATCACCAAATCCTTGAATTCTGAATCTATTTTCTTTCCGTTATTGTTTGTTCCAAATCAAGAAAGCAGGTGGGGAAACAGGATTCATGTTAAAGAAAATTCAGCAGAGATTAGAAGAGGTCAAAAACATGGGTCAAGTGATAAAGTCTGAAAAGAAAAAAAAAAGTCCATTAGGAGTAAGCATTAAGATAAGCGTTTATAGACAGCGCTAAATCCATGAAATATAGCTAGTGATCATGATTGCACTCTTTACATCTTCCTTATTTATAGTTTGCTTCTTCTAAACCTCGTCCATGATGTACAAAATACACAGTCTCTGCCCTGTGGCAACCTAGCATTCATCTATTACACATAGGGATAACTGAAGGCCATATAAGAAGGAGGCTGAAGAAGCTAGTTGAGAAGAGTCTTCAGTCTTTTGTGCTATGTTTATTTTGTGTTCTTACAATGATTTGGGTAGAAGAGGTTGCTTCCACCTCCCTATTCTAATTACATTACTTTTTATGAAGCAGTAATGTGCATAACATATCTTTTGTCCATCCATAGCCATCTCATCTAACCCTTAGCTCAACTTTTATTCAATTATTAACTTTCTAGCATCCCTTAACATCCCAAATTCCTAATGCGTACACCGTCCCTCATCTCTTATCTATTTTGAACATTAGTAGGTAAGAAAACAAGTTGAAAGTTCAGTTTTTTTGACATATTAGCATATATGTGGTAACAAAATGGCTGAGCCAAAATGTTGGTCTTAAAACGTGGCATAAAGGCAGCCATGCCAAAATGCAACGTTCATCTTAACTACTTTGCGGTACCTGACTTTCCCTGATTGTTCTAGCCAGATGGCCTTAGTCAATTGCTTTGTGGACTGAGCCACCAAAATTTCCCTATTAAGGGAAATTTTTTTTTACCAGTTTTTCTTACCACAGAGACTCAGTCTGTGGTCAAATGATTTGTTTGACTTTTGACTCCCTGCTCTAAGCTGTGTTTGTTCAGTCAAAAATATCACAGAAGCTATCACAGACTTTATTCAGAATTTGTCTTCAAACCAGAGGAAGAAAAATATAGTAAATCTTGAGAAATATGTCAAGGGAAAAGAGTACTTCAAAGAAAAGTAATCCCTGATTAAGGAATCTGGCAAAAATAAAGGATATTCCTCAAACTCTCTGTAATGTGTGACATATCTTTTTCAGTTTTTTCTACTCAAGTAGAGGGCTACCAATATACCAGCTTGTGTGCTCTTGATCACAGTAGAGTGATCTTATAAAAACAGTTTTGTTTCCATCACATAAATATGTTTTACCTTCTTCTCAGAAAATCTGACAAATATTGTTCTAGTTAAAAAAAAAAAAAAAAAGTTCCTTGAGCTTAAGCTTAGCTGAGGACTGGCTTAGTGTTCTCTTATCATTTGTTTTAGTGATAGTCTGAGCACCTGCACTAATCTAGCACCAGTGCATTCCTGTTCCCTCCTCTTTGAGATTCCCATCAGTTGCAGACTCCCACACATTCCTTTACTATAAATGGGCTTCATTCTAAAACAAAACTGCCCTTAGGAAGTACAAAGGATGGTACACTTTTGGATATATCAAAACATTTTGCTTTAGAAAACTAAAATACTTTCTTAAAATGATTGCTAGCTATTCAAGGTGAAATCTTATGGCTACGCTATTGATAATAATGTTGAAACTCCCAAATTCCCTGATTCTACCCCCCTTCTTCTTCTTGCTGTTCCAACTGGGAAAAAAACATAGCATCATAAATACTAGATGCAGGGTCAATAACACAAAGGCAGAGCTCTAGCAGAAGATATGCAGACAGTAGCAGAGAAGCGGTTTGCTCACTGGAGGATTTTGTCTCTTGCTGGATTCTACTCTTCTGACTTCAGCTGGAGCCAAGTTAAGTTGAAGGAAATTCACACAGAAAAGACGTGGTTCATTAACCCTAGGTTCTGTGCTTTCTTTAGAAACTGTATTGTAGAGACATTAAAAGTCTCTAAATAGTTTCTAATACTGACCCTGTTACTTAGCAGTATTTATAAGTCCCTCTGGGACTTAGATTGTTCATCAGTAAAAATGGAGATAATAGTTCATGTTTCATAGGGTTGTTATATTACAAAGTGTCTGACACATAATCTTTGCTTCATAAATGCTAGCAATTATTATTGCCTTATTCTTGTTACCAACATGATAGCTCAAATATGTGTCCTTGAGTGACTACATGCTTGCTTACCAGTCATACTTAGAAAATGATGTAGGCTGGGTAAATAAATGAACTACAAATGGGCTTCATTCTAAAATAAACAAAGTATGTGAATACTCAATACCCTCTTTACCTTTAACTTCATCAAACTTAAGGCGTTCCTGAAGATGAGAGGCAAAAGTGTCTGGGTGCACTAGAACAGGTTATGTTGTGTTACAGAGGCCTCTCCTTTCACCTGTGGGAGGATCAGAATCTACGGCACAAGCCAACGTTTTGCTCAGTTAAGAATGTCACAGTATCAGTTTTTAGGTGGGATTTAAAATTATAATGTCATGGAATATTAGAACTGAAAAGGGCCTTGGTGATCACCTCACCAATGTCTGAATTTTATAGATGAAAGAACTGAGACCAGGGTCATAGTATGATTTGTTCAGGGTCAATCAACTGGCCAGTGGCAGAGATAAAAGAGAATTCTGGTAGTTTCATTGCCAGTGTAGGTATGAAAGTTTTATATCTGCAGACCTTACAAACAGAGTTTCAATAAGCAGCTGGAGGCACGAGTGCATTTTATTATATTCTGAAAGAAAAGTGAATCTACAGATAGTTTTATTCCAAGAGAACAATATTCCACCCAAATTAGGTTCAAAAGCTGTCAACAATAAAATAATTCTATCAGCTATTTAAAGTACAATCATTACTGTGAAGTACTTGGTAGTCTAAGGATTTTTATATATCACACCAAAACATCTGGACACTTCAATCAACCGGACGTATTTACATTTTATAGACAAGAGCCCAAGTGATATAGCAAATATAGAAATTTTGTTTTTTTAACCACAAGATTAAGTGCCATAAATGTCTGAAAGCAGCCTAGTTTTAACATAGAGAGTACTCAGTTAATAATGGATTTGCTTATCACTATTCTGGCCTATTATATATTTCCCTCATCTGGAAGTTCTATACTGGGAGGGATAAGGAAGAATGGAATATATAGATGTAATCTTTATATTTTGTCAGTAAAGATAACTTACTTAAATTTGCCAGAGAAGCATAACTTGTTATTGTTCTACTAATATTGTGCTTGGTTTTAGGATGTATTTCTAGAGAAATAGCCCTCTTCTAAAGAAACAGTCATCTTTCAAGAAATGAAGCCAGAAACTCCTTCCTTTATTTTCTCTTCCAGTTCAATTCTCACACATTCTTTAGCAGATAAAGGTGACCTCCTCTAATAGGCAACTTTTCTTAATTTCACCATTCAGTAACTTTAATTTATTCAGTAAATATTTGTTACGCTTGAACTGTTTACCGGGCAGCATGCTAGTTGTTGGGTATATAACAGTGCACAAGTTAGATGGTCCTTAGCTTCAGAGATCTTGGCAATTGACATGGGATACAGAGAGGTACTTACACCAAATGTGATAAGTGCCGTGACAGAAGAGCATACAGGATGCTGGGGGACAAGAGAAGCGGCATCTCACACAGCTTTGGGTGTCTTGGATAAAGTCATGTCAAAAGAGAAGGAGGGGAAAGAAGAGAAGAAGGAAAGGGAGAGAGAGAGAGAGAGAGAGGGAAGGAGGAAAGATGGAAGCTGAAAAATCATTTTTGAAAGCCCAAAGGCAACGTTGAGGTGCCAAATGGAGTTGATAATATTAGGATTAAAATAGTAAGGCAGTATACTGCAGAAATAAAAGTTGAAAAGTTAAGTATAGTAGGTGTGGCTGAAAAGTTGCACCTTTTTCCTAATGACACTGGAAAGGGGCTGCAAGGTTTTAGGCAGCAGAATGGCCATCTCATTTCACAATAGACTAGATATTCACACTAACTCATTTCCTCAGTGTCATATTCTTCCTTTCATTATTAATTGTTTTTTCAAATATATATCTCACTTACCCAAGAATAATTCAGGATACCATAGGCCAAGAACTATGCCTTATATTTCTTATTATTTAGATGTGGTATATAATACCTTTAAAATCATGATGGAATGTATTTTTATAATTTTCAGTATTTAAAATTCACCACACATTATATTCTTTACACATATTAAATAGATGATAAAGTTATAAAAATCACCTTTAAAATGTGTAAGGGGCCCATGGTTATTTGGAAAATTCTTTTATCATTTACCCAAGCAAAATGTTCAGAGACCACTATTGTGCCTGACGTTTGGTTTAGTTTTACTGGATATGTGAGAATCCAATTGTAATGCTGAAATAAGTAGAAAGATAAAAAGAAGTTCAAATAGAAACAGAAACTCAAGGAGGGATAAACAATGGGCAGAATGAGAGAGCTAAGTAAAAATTATTTTCAGAGCAGTGGGCATTGAGAGAGAGGCAAGATATGAATGGCTGGGAAGTTGGCAAGCTCTCATATGCAGGTAGTTCTAGACTGCATGGTCTCAGAATATAAAAATACCCCTTTGCTACTTAGAGTGTACACTGTGCTACAGCGTCCACGTATCCCTTTGAGGGTGGAGACATTCATTCCTTCACCTGGAGTTGTCCTGCCTGAAGTCATACCCTCCCTCTTCCCTGAGTTGACCTGCACCTGAGGACTGATGGATGCAATGATACAAATCATGGACTCCCCTTTCCTTAATTTAACCATGTCCAGGGGGTCTTTCCAGCTTCAGAACTCCCACTGGGATCAGTTGAGGCCTCTGTTGCGTCTACATGGCAAATTCTCTCTTTGCCCAATCCTGCTTGTTTAACTCTTTCGCAGATGTTCTAATTAAGGGCCCTCCCTGATAAAATCTGTGCGTGCATATCTCAATTTCAGAGTCTGTTTCCTGGGAAACCCAGCCTAAAACATTGTGTTGGAAATTTGGTCCCAGAGGCAACTACATCTAATTCTCATGATCCTAAATTAGTATTAAATACTAATTGATAAATAAGAATTTGAAATAAAATCCTGCATTTAAGCATGCTAATTGTGATTTCATTTTGACAGATAACACTACCATCTTCATGGGAACCATTTGTCCAGTAAGTGTTACACTATGGAAAAAAATGATAAAAATAAAATTACTGCTAGCCTTAAAATGCTGGGACAATTTCAAATGTTTATTGGTAGTGTGACTTTGAAGACATTTTTTTATCTTAAAAAAAGGGATGCTTGTTGGAATGGGATATTCAAAGCAAAAGTTTTCTCAAGACAACCTTCTTCCTTGATATTCCTTAGAAAATTCCAGTCTACATGAATTTGCTTAGTACTTTACTGGAGACTAGAGACTTAAAAATTGACATCAAGTACTTTAAAAATGCAATAGAAAAAGTAGAGTAAAATCAATAATAGTGTGAGGAATGACTTGAACAGCTTGTATTTTCACAGTGGTCATCAAAAAGTAATTTTATATCCAATAATTTGTATTGATTGTTTGTGAAACTGTAATGCATTATGCCGTAAGCCTGCTTGTGCAGTTATAAATATATGTATCATTTTGTTGGTCTTGGTTTTCTTTTTTTATTGAGTTTCATTTTCTCTAAAAAGTATCATATTTTGTAGTATTTACACGTGGAGGCAAGATTCAGCACCGTGACTGTTAATGCAAAATAGCTTCAGCCACACAATGGACATTCTCCTCTTTGGGTAGTGAAAAACAAGGGCAAAATATGTGTAATATTATACTATTCAAGAGAAAGTACTTTTAAAATCGTCTACAGTGTAATCACCAGTTACTGTGACTTTTCCAGGGGCCCATGCGGAAAGATTTCATTAAAAGTCTGTGCCATTTAAGCCAAAGAGATGCATACCCTAGGGCATATTCAGTATAAAATCCCACAGTGTATCTAGAGTTTTTATCCTGGATAGAGAGAAGATATTACCTCACCAAACTTTGTATTGCCCTTGGCTTCTATATTATGGGCCATGGACTTGACCTGGGAGAAGTCCTAATTCTATGAGGGCTCTTTCCTGATTGCTACAGTTGATATTTGTATTAATTTGGAGGGAGAAGTTGAAAAGGCCAGAATTACTGTGAAGAAGAAAAGAAGAAGGAGAATAAGGGAGAGGGGAGGGCTGAGAGAAGAAGGAGTAGGGGAGGAGGGGGGAGAGGAGAGGGGAGAGAGAGGGAGGAGGAAAAAAGAAGGGGCAGAAGAGGAAGAAGGAGAAATTGCATCAAATGAAGAAGGGAGACAGTAGTCTATGATGATTTTCTTTTTATTGGAGTATAATTGCTTCACAGTGTTGGGTTAGTTTCTGCTGGACAATGAAGTGAATCAGCTTATATGGATACATATATCCCCTCCCTCTTGGACCTCCCTCCCACCCCACCCCCATCCCACTCTTTTAATTAGCTTGCTACAGGATGAGTGAGAGAAAGTCTCTCCTCTATTTATCCTTCAATTGAGTACATTCCTCAGTACTGATAAGAGACGAAAATAGATTCTTTCTGGAGAACAGGAAAAGAAGCTGAGTTCTGATTTACAGAAGGAGGGACAATTTTGAAATCATAGAAGTTAACTCTACAACCTCTAGAGTTTAATCGGATGTGGCTTTTAATTACAGCTCTAGCATTTTCTGTTTATGGGGCCTTGAGCAACTTACTTAACATCTTTGAACCTAATTTTCCTCATCTAAAAATAAAGAATATTAATACCTGTTTGAAGGTTGTTGTTAGGATTTAATAAAAACGCTTATTCATTTATTCAACAAATATGTGTTAGGAATTGTCCTATGTCCCAGTTACATAGCAGTGCACAAAACAGAAGTTCTCTGACCTTAAGAAGAAAGTTAATCAATAGGTCAACAAATACATAAATAAGATAATTACAGAATGAAATGATGAAGATATGATGAGTGATAGACCAAAGGTGATATGATAATTTTTCGTTGCTTTAGAGAATTGCTTGAGAAGATGGGTTCATCCTCAAATGAGCCTTTTCTGAGGAGATGACATTTCAGTTGAAAAGTGACTAGTGGGAACCAGCCACTGAACAGCCTGGAGAAAAGCATCTGAGGCAGAATGAATAACAAATACAAAGGCCCTAGAATGCAAATAAGCTGGATAAAGAGGAATAAAATGGCTAGAGCGTATTGAGAGAGGCCAAAATTGGTCTGAGATGAAGCTTTTAGTCAGCACACGGTAACAGTAACTACTGAAATGTTGTACTACTCATTGAAGTTCTTAAACTGTTTCTATTACAACTGTACTGGAGAATTGAACTAATGTTGGCAGGATATTATTGTATCTAGTAGTGTGTGGTTTAATGAATAAATTGCTAAACTAGCAGACAGTATATCCAGTTTTAATTCACAGAATTACTACTGGCTTGGGCAACACAACCAATTTGTTGGGTGAACATTATTGATAAATTTAACTTCAGCCTCTTGGTCAAATAAGTACGTTGAGAGAGGACAGTAATTAAGAAATGGATCTTCTGACTAACAGGAGTTTACAACTTTGAAGATGGAGCCCTGGCATATATATATATATATTCTATTAGATAAAGTTATTACTGATAAGTTTCAAGGATTTCAAGGAGTCAGTTGAAATTCATAAGACTTCTTTCCTTGCCCCGCCCCTCCAAGCATAGTTTTCCCAGAAATAGATTAAATATATTGATTCACTCCTTCTCCTGAGCATGTTCTATACTTATTTTATACACAAGGACTTTTTAAAATCAAATAATACACCTTCCCTTATATTTAATTTTGAAATGCTTCTGATCAAAAGTCAAATCTATTATATAAAATGATTTTTAAAAATCCTAAATAAATGGCAAAAGGCTTTAATATCACACTTTCTAGGGTTCTAAGATACTTCACCCTTAAATGCATTGTTACTCTGAGTCTCCCAGTGAGCTTTATCGTTGTGGTAATTCTGAGATCCTGCTTTCAGGAAAGGTCTGGGCCATAGTTTTAACTTTGCAAATAACATTTGTTCCCTTCAGAAGTCTGCAGCAGATTTGTGCTGTCTCACTGAAGAAGCATGGTAATCTCAGGACCATTCATGTCAACATTAAATAGGAGACAGAACTGGGCTATATCCTTCAATATCCTCACACCACTATAATGTTTATTTAAGCAACAAATCTATTAACAATCAAACTTCACATTTAAGTGTAAAGCACAAAATATTCCAGCAAGAACAGAGAAGAAAAGCCCCTTCTAAGTACATTTTGGCACCTTGCTTCTAACTTAACTTTTATTTGTACTTAAAATCTCTCTCTTTTTTCCCCCTTACTTCCCCTTAGATTTAGCCACAAATCACTTTCAGCTCTCATGAAATTCATTCTTTAGGCTAAGATAAAAATTTAACTTACGCTATTATTGTCCACTAATTCTTTGGATGTTCTTAGTCTAAGTATCGTGAGGCCTCAGACTTCCCTGGGATTCTATTATTTTCTCTGAGAAAGATCTTAGGT
Source organism: Eschrichtius robustus (assembly GCF_028021215.1). Lineage (NCBI taxonomy): Eukaryota > Metazoa > Chordata > Mammalia > Artiodactyla > Eschrichtiidae > Eschrichtius > Eschrichtius robustus. The sequence continues at coordinate 73,359,560 of NC_090833.1, forward strand.
ATTATTTATTAAGCTCTTTCTAATACTACTTGTGCCTATTTCAATTCATCAGTCTAGTAATCAAATATTATCTTAAAACAGTGAGTATCATCTGAACAGGTTAAATATCAAACAGATAAAGGCCAACTTTAACCAAAGAGAAAAACTTCCTTTAGAGTCATTAATACTCTATCACTTCAGAAAGAACAGGTATTAAGGAAATCATCCTTAGTAATTAACATAACATGACAGTTATATTTAGAGCTAGCTACATGGGTGTGCAAGCTGTGTAATCACACAGTGTCCTGCACTTAGAGGGGTCCCATGGTTGGTTTAATATTTGGCTGTTGCCATCTTGAAATTTGTAATTTTTGAATAGGAGGCTTCATGTTTTAATTTTGTACTGGACCTTTCAAATTATGCAGGCAGCCCTGGTTATATTTTATGATGTATTTATGATTTTGTTTTCATTTTAATTTGTCTTTCAAGTAGCTAGCATGTCCCAGATTACACAGCCTCAGGTGCAGGCATGTGAAGTTTTTTTGGTTTAGTTTTTTTTTTTTTTTTTTAGTGTAGATGATAAGGGTATTCTTTCATATTCTCCATGTTTATATTCAAATATCTAGAGTGGGAACTGAATCGTTATTTGGATTAAAGGTCACAAATGAATTTTTTAAATTAATCATGGAAAAAATTATAAAATTCTGAACTGGATTGTTAAGATGTGTACAGCACCATTGTAAAGCAATTATATTCCAATAAAGATGTTAAAAAAAAAAAGATGTGTACAGCAAAGATAGGATTTGTGTAATTCTTCTTATAAATAAGAATTGCAACATATAATAGAGAAAAAGCTAAGTAAAATGAATGTATATCCTAAAATGCCTAAAATGCATTGTCACAGTTTGATACAAACTCACATAAATCAGAAAAATCAATTAGAAGTAAATATCCAGGAAATGCAGATAAAGACTAGACAGGGAAATGACCTTAAAATGCAATATGAGATTTTGATTAGGCATGCAGCTGATGTCTGTACACTGATGGTATTTGAAAGAGGATATTGTATTTATTTCTCTTGTGCTCTCGCTCTGTTTTTTAAATGTGGGAACTAGAATACTCTTGTAGACAGTGGCTTTCCTAGTAGGCCTGCAGCATGCTGCTCTTCCCAAGGTGAAGGGTGGTTGCTGAACTGCCAAGCTCCTATCACAACATTTCACGTTTCTTTATACTGTCTGTACATCTCTAAATCAGCTCAACCCGTCGCTTTAGCATTCTGCCACACTCAGCATCCCCCCAAAAATCAAACTGAAAGGAACTGAAGTAAAGAGTTAGAGATGATTGAAGTTTAACATCTACTGCTTAATTGTCATTAGTACTGTCCTGAATTTATTAAGGCATCAGCACATGGGCCAGTACTTGTTTATATAACGGTTAAGATATTCTCCTATTTGAAAATTCAAGAATAGATCAAGAAGAGCCCCCAAGGCTCCTTCGAGGCCTACTGTAGTATTTGCTATTGAATTCCTAAAACGGTCCCCTTCAAGGTAAAAATCACCTCCTAGCAGAGAGAGAAGATGAAACATTTTTTTAAGATGTGTAAGATGGCACAATGTCAGGTAGCAGCATACATTAAAATATGTGGAATTTTTAGATGTGTCAGAAGGATACTCCCCTCTTCTTTAAGGGTAGTAGTAGATCATAGGAAAGAAGATTGCAAAGATAAGAAAACCTTCAGACATTTAGGACTTTAATGAATAAAAATCTTCTTTTGCATTGGATAAAAATTAGACAGTATTAAAAGTATCTTTACCACTAGCCTGTATGCACACTTCAAGGCAGAATGTTGCTTACACCTCATTTTATTATCAACAATATCGACATTTGGGAGGTATGTTACTTGGAGCACTCCTTAAAAGTGAAGTCCTTTTGAATAATTGAGGGTATTATGCACATAGTGTTTACGACAAGAATTAATAAATCCTTTCATAGTAAAATCTTAAATTCTTAAATCACAAACTTGTATCAATGCATAGGACAATGTGCACAGAATCTTTGCCACTAGCCATTTGTATAAACTTTCTAGGCCTCAGTTTCCCAACATGTAAAATTATAGGTTGGCCAAGAGGTATCACTTTCACATGAGCTGTTATGTTAATCTATCTCTATAAGATCTGTAGAAAGACTTAATTGTTCATTATCTATCTTTGAGGTTCACAGTTTCATTGCTTTACTTATTCATTCATTTGTTCATTTGTCCAACAAATTTTGCCTGACTGCTGTTAAGCACTGTCCTTATTTCTGGAGACTCAGTGGCAAGGGAGGGTGAGGTAGGAGGAGGTGAGGGAGGTGTTTTCTGACTCTCATTCACCTCACTGTCTAGTGAGTGAGGCAAACAATAAAAAAAGAGTGACAGAAGTAAACTTCACTTTGGAACTGTGGTGAATATCATCATGAATGATTACGTGGATCTAGGAGTTGCATGCTATTTAGTCAAGAAGAACAAGGGAAGCTCCACTGGAGCTTCTCAAGATTAGAGTTGAGATCTGAGATAAAAGGCAGAGTTAATGACGTGAGGAGGTTAGAGTCAGGCCTGGGATAGGGAAGAGCAAAATCTTGAATTATAATAATATGACTTAATAAAAGACAAAATTAGCTAATGTATTCTTTGAACAATGGAATACTTGTCATCTTACTGGCTCAAACATAATTTATGGAATATTTCAATGTGCCTGTAAGTTAAAAAGTAGTTCTCACATTTGTTTCCTTTCATCTCATTATTATTTTTTAGCATTTTGAAGGGTTGATACTCACTGAAACACCACTTATTTTAGCACTAGACAAGGATGAACTAATGCTACTCTTTTAAATTGATGATCATGCCATAAATCATATAACATGTTGCACGGTGCTTGTGTTTCATGCAAAGGAAAAAGAAGACAAGCTGATCCACTGATCTCCCTGTTTGTAGACATACTGACAGAACAGGCTTATACCTGATATGGTAGTCAACACTATGAATATGTAGTTGGAGGTACATTAATTGGAACTCTTCTTAAAGAATGAAATTTCTAAGTGATTGAAGGTATACGTGTATGTAGTATTTATCATATGAATCAATGAATGCTTTCATAGTAAATGCTCACTTTCTAATAGCATCATAGAGAGAGAGAGCTTGTTATGAATTTGCCTATCCCATTTTCATTTGGAGGCTGACCTAATGATTTAGAGTCAGAGCTCTGTCCTTATAAAAGTTAGCAGATTTTGCATGTATTCTTAAATAAGTTTTAGGAACAGCAGATTTCCAGTTTCAGTATTTAAATTCAGAGTTGAATGGTAATCATAGTACTTAATAACTTCAGTGAAAAATAAATACACAGGAAACTTTTCTTTATGAAAATTAAGACCACATATCAAGCTTTATGTATTTAAAAAAAAAAACATTTATAAAACAAACTCTGGGAGATTCTGATTGTGTGGGGAGATAATGATGGTGCAATAATGCATTTCCCAGAATGACAGCTAGTGATATCTGTAAATGGCCTTCGGTAGAAGAAAGAAAACACACGGCTCCAATCAATACACAGATAGTCTGTAATGTAAAGATTAGGATCAGAATATTTAAAAATTTAATACTTTGCCACTCCGTATACCACTTTGGAAGTCAATATCTTTGGAAACCTGGTCCATTTCCCTTCTTTGAAAGCATTATATATTTAAGGTTTTTAAATTACTTATCTAGTCCATGTGATTAAAAATGAAAAAAGTTAGTCCATCCATTATCTTCTGCAGCTGCTGTCTGGATATTAATCCCCCCACCTCCTTTAAATCCTTGATTTTTTTTCTTCCTACCTTGTAAAGAAAACTCAGTAGATAGATTAAGAGAGCAAAATAAAACCTCAACCACTCACTAACATCAGAGCATGTTGCCGCTTAAACAGTGTGCAAAGGTGCCTGTGTATGAACAATATACTCAAATATTTTTACTGAGATGTATTACTTTCAGATCTGATAGTCAAAAATATGGTGAGTTAAATGGCAGGAAAGCATATTGTGTCTTCTGACCAATTATAGTTGGGGGCTTTATTTAAAAAAAATATTCTCAAAGTTACTTCCAAGTTTACTTTTGAGAATGAGAACATTTTAAGTTAAATTATTTTAGTCTTTCCAAGAATTGCTGTCATAAAAGGGAAGGCTCATATTTAAATAAAGTGGGGAATTGTTTTAAAAATAGTCATCAAATTTAATGTAATTTCTTAACAGCTTAATTTTATGGTTATCAATTTTCTTTTGAAGGTTTTTATTTTCTTATGTATTTTCTTTAGATTTTACTGATACCAGAATTGTTGGTTTTCCAAATGTGCTATTTATTTTGGATTACAAAATAGATAACTTTTATTATTTCCTTTGACAGTTTCTACTACTAAGAGTGAAATAAGTGTTTTACTATTTTAGCACATCTTTTTTTCCACTGTACCTCAATAAGGTGAAACTTATTTGGAATTAATTCTTTTTATTCCCATTTTAACATAGAAATATTTAAAACATCTGAGAAGAGAATACTGTAAAATATGATGTGTTTAAAATATCAAGGAAACCGAGCAATATTCAAAGATGAGAAAGAGGGGAACACTATGTATTTCTCTATTTAATACTAAAAGACTTCAGAAAGAAATACCTTAGATCATTCATAGAAATTCTTTCATTCTATGGAGATCCCATTATGCCACTTGTCTTTCAGGAACATTGATTATTATATATTCAATGCATTGGCCACAATGCATAGCTGTACTTCTTTCTTTAAGGCCCAAATGACATCAACATTAACATGTTTTGTTCTACTTTATCTGAAGAAAAATAAGCAAGAGATTGGAAAGAGGATTCAAGCTAAGATTCTTGGTGTTTCCATTGGTTATGAACACAGTATTGAAGAGTGACAGTGAGTTATGTTTTTTACTTCTTTGGATCATTGTGCTCAAATATGTATATTTTGTGGAGCTAAATTTTTGGCACAATGTAATGACAAAATCCTAATGATGTCAGGCCAATAGGAAGAATTTTCAGAAAATTTTACTATTTTATCCTAAATTTCATTGAGTTAGAAGTGAACAGTTGATCTCCTTCTGTTGTTCTTGAGATCAGATTTTGGCTGAGATTAGAGGGATAAACGGGTGCTTCCAACATTGCTATTTTATGATTTATAAAAAGATGGAATATATGGTGAGAACAGAAATTTATATTCTGCAGTATTTACTACTTCTCACGCCTTTCTGTAATGGGTTCTTTTCACTAGTCTGTCTACTGTGATAGCTGGTTATGTTCAGAGTGGTATTTTTTGAATATCAAGAATTAGAAATAAATGACTGAACTTATAGTGGCATGATAGGATGAAATATATTCTCTCTATATGGTGAACATAAGCACAGTTGTAGGCTAAAATTTTAAAATAATAATTAGAAGGATTTAGATATAGGCTTATAATTTATTAGGGGTAGAATAAATATCCTTAGTCAACCTGAATGCTTCACTTCTAGCCTTGTTCAGTTTTACTTCTTTTTTGCTTGGCTAGATTTTTCTCGATCTGTTCTAATATGTCTCATCCTATTCTTGTCTAATCTGGATTGCATTATAATATTGCAATCTTGTATCTGGATCATAATTACTCTTTGCTACTTTGCCTCTTACTCAGGGCAGACTTAGCACCCAGCGTCTGTATCTGTCTTAGCTTCAGTGCGACCTAGTTATCCCCAGAATTCACCAGCCTCTTCAGGCAATAAGATCATAATATTAATATTCTGAGTCTGATGGCTTCTTATCTTCAATGCACTGCAGATTCTGTATCACCTTTCAAAATCTTCCCAAGTCATTAAAAGTAATAAGGGCTAGCATTTATCAAGTTACTTTAGTATGTGTGTGACACTGTGCTAAGTGCTTTATGTACATTTTCAAATTTAATATTCATCTCAGGTAATGTCATTATTCTCTGTTTGGAAATAAGAACGCACAGGCACAGAGCATTTAAGTAACTAGCCTACATTTTGTTAAAAAAATCTGGTAAATGAGACAATAGGATTTGAACCCAATTCTCTATAATCTGGGAGCCTGTGCTCTTAAATTCTTAATATGCTATTTTCTGGAAAGGTTTCACATTTACTTACAAATAGTCCTTTCATGTTACTCTTTTGTGCTCTTTTTTATGTCTTTTTTTGAAGCCTCACTTGAGGGTAGATAGTAAGCCACCTTGCTGCTGTTTATCAATGTCCTCCATGAGAAGCTTGCCTTGCTCACCTCTTTGGTGCCGTGGAATTCTGACTCTTGTATTGCCCTAAGACGCTGGATTTCCTTATTTCCTCTTTGTTTAATTCTGTAGCTTTTTTACTTGCTGTCTAATCTGACTATTTTCTATTTGCCTGCCAGCTTATTCTGTGTTTCTGTGATCAGCCTTTTATTCCTACTGTCATCACTGGAGGGCTATTTTATTAGTTGAAGACTTTTGTTAGAGTGCTAAAGTATAATTTTCAAGAAGTTAAAAATATGACTCTCATAACAATATAAGATGAACATGTCAAAGTTTTTATTAACTCTAATGAAAGAACCAGTAAGATATTAAACCTGGTTGGAAGAATATGAGGAAGTGGGCTTTTCCTAGTTTGTCAGTTAAAAAATGCAGAAATAAATTTGCTAACGGATACATGACTGGTTAACGGGTAATGCCTGCTAAACAAGGAAGTCATTTTTGGGTTACTTTTTTTCCTGACCAGAAATCATTTGAATTGCTGTTGTTGAAGAATCATTTGCAGCACTCTTAGACAAGGATTATTTGCAATGCTTTTAGACAAGAATTGTATGCATGGCTATCAGTTTTCTAAAAATTAATCTCTAATATTACAGAATTGAAAAATATCCCAATAAATAATACATTTGCCATCAAACCATGGTGCACACTCTAGAAAACCAGATAATCCTCAAGAAGGATGGGCTACTCCCAACACTATATTGAAAATATCCTCAGTAGTCTCTTTGCCTGTTTGCCAAAAAATGTTTTGGAGAAATTTTCATGGCAAATTTAATTGGCAGAGTGAAATGTGGCTGAAAATGGATCCTTTATTGTGTAGAAACACGGATGTCATATCAAATCCTTTGTAAATTTAAATCTAGTAAGTATTCTCCTGTCTAACACAGGTCAGGCTTTGTTTGTTTGTTTGTTTTGCCATTTCATGCTCACTGGTGCTCTTGTATAAAATGTAAACAAAGTGTTAACTAAGATAAGAACATTTTTCCACCATTTGGGGTGGCAGGGGACCTTCCTTTGACCAAACTTCATAAGCAAATGACTAAGATGGATAACACCTGGATTGAATTCTGAGTCCTTTATTTAAGAATTTTTTCTTTACCTAAGCTCTCCAGAACTAAAAGGAGTCAACTTTGGGGAAAAATGAAGTCCAAATGACCCTCAACATCAAACCAATTGAAAAAATATATTCAGAATAAAGGATAATAAACTGAGATTCTTAAATGAACAAAGCTTTTGATTATAGTGTATGTTGAACCAAAGAAAAGGTCATATTTTATTTAATGCCAGTTTTCTAGCCAAGAATTACATGCACATTTTCCTAAGTAGAAATATTTGACTAATTTTAATGCTAGTAAATGCCAAAAACTTATTAGGAGATACCATTCTTTATTTTCAATCAAAACTGTCTCAACTGTATTGTTTTTTTACAGAAGTTATGTTTAAATGTTATGTCAAATGATTGCCTAGTATTATATTTGCTTTTGCTGTTTTTTCCCCTTCTTCCATTGAGTGCTACCATATTGGAATATAATACCCTTAAGATCCTATTGAATTTGACCAAAAGTTCTGAGCTACAAGATAAGCAAATTTAACAATGAGAAAAGCAAAAAACAGTTAAATATTATGGACTTGATTAATAGATATTTATGTAGCCAAAGTATCACATATAAGTTGTAAAAAATTAAAAGTTTTCCAACTTCTTTATTGGTGTGTGCTATCCAATACCAATGTTGGAAATAATAATCAAGATTTCTATCTTCATTGCTGTTAACAAATTTCTTCCTGGTACCACCTGGAGAAAATTCGCATATTTTGTTTTCTTCTACACATATAAACTATCGTGGATTTTATTTGAGATGCCTATTTAGATGTTTTTTCCTTCAGATCATCTTCTGGGGTGTGGAGGAAGAAACTGGAAAACTTGGACATTATCAACTTTAAGTGAGCCACATAATTTATTTTCTCTCTAGTGGCGTGCACACTATGGGGTCATTCTACTTGGCCAATGACACATACATTTTTTTTTTCTCTCAAACCTCTTGAGGGACCCTGTTATCCTAACAGGGTCTGATGAATACATTCATCAAAAAAGAAAAGGTGTGTATGACAGGATTTTAGTATTTTCAGCTGGCTGAGGAAAATAAGTAAGAAAGGAAAAGCTTTCCTTTTCCAATCAGTGGTTGAGAGGGTAACAGAAAGTGGCATGTGGAGAAATGTTGAAGAAATCAAAATGTAACCCAGCTCTAGACTAGAACTTGGGGGAACCAGCAAGATGGCAGAGTATGGGGAGGTGAGTTTTGCTATCACATATTCTAATGTAATTAATAAGCCCTAAATTTCTGTAAAACTACTGAGATTCCAAAGGAGGAATAGTCCCCATGATGAGAAGTGATATATTTGAGAGATATTCTATTTTTCAGTAATTTCTCATATTTCCTCATTTTTTACATGTGGAACACTGTGGTTTCTGTGGCTTGCATTCTAAGGTTAGTCAAATAGAGGGAACAGTGAAGAATTGAAAACAAATGTTTTAAATATTTTGATATCTTGAATATGGCTGTGATAGAAGTTTCTGAATAGAAGATAGGATTTTCTCACAAATACACACACCTGGTGTCCCCCCCTTCCCTCTGCACATTTGGCATCTTCCTGATGACTTGACGATAGAAGCATTTTATGAAATATTTGATGTGAAAGATTTATTGTAAACTTTGGTAAATGACTATGAACAGAAATATGTATTAATAGTTAAAACTAATAAGACAATATTAAGCTGAAAGTTTGACACACACCCAGTAGTTTCTTCTCCTACAGTTCAAGTGTGAAGAGTAGAGCACACTGGAGGCAACTGCATTTTCAGAATGAAAGGAATTATAATTCTTGATCCTTGGGCTCGTTCACGTTAAGTCTTGCTCAATGCAAAATGTAACCAGAGATTTAATAAGTTATTGTTACCCTGAGAGGATGCTTTAGGGATGAATTTAGATTAAAAAATATATATTCACATCCTCTGCATGACTGGCAGATTTCTCTTTCTCGCTCAGGAGAGGACTGACAACTTACTCACCTTTCTGTACTCCATGGGCACTTGCACATTTGCATCTTAGAACTTTCAGTCATGATCTAAAATAGCTCTTCTCCAGACCACCTTTTTTTTTTTTACGAGCTATTACTGAGTTATCTTGATGTCAGGGATTTGATAAATGCATGTGTAGAAAACTCAGAAATGGGTGTACAAGACACAGAGGACTCAGAACCTGATTTCAGAGGAGGGAAATTAAAAGTGATATTTAATTTGAAAATATATGGATGTTCCCAAAGTTAAGTACGAAGAGATGAGACTAAAGATATGTTTTGAATTTAGTGTGAACTTTATGAAGGCACTGTTTATCAATATATCAGTAAAATTATATAAATAGTATTTAATTTAGTTCTGATCCCCAAGTCATCACCATCATCTTTTTCTTCTCCTCCTTCTCCTCTTCCTCCTCCTTCTTCTTGTTCTTTTTTTTAGTATAGATTAAATTTAACTCCTTTCCAGGCTTGGAAATGAGCTGAACCCACTCAGTGCAAGCAACCTGAAATCCTCCCTTCCCATCACACTCCTGAGAGACTGGTGACGTGTTTTTGCCTAATGAACGTGAATCCATAGTTTAGCATTGGTACTACTACTTCTTCTCTGCCACTTTGTTCTTATACTGGAATTTTCTTTAAAACTCTTTTGCATTATTAGATATTATTTGCAATTATAAATGCAAAAAGAAACATTTCAAGTATTACCAATGAGACTAAATAGTTGATAACATTTTGCCATATTTGTTTTCAGATCTCTTTTTTGTTGCAGATGTAAAATATTACAGATTGACCTCTTTGAAATTACCGCATCTTCTTCCTCAAAATTCTTTGGGATCCACAGCAACATTTCATATTGTTTCTACCCCATCCTGGTTGGCTGTTCCTTTTCAGTCTCACTTATGAAGTCCTCTGGCTCTGCTTCTGCTTTACTCATTTTAAAAATAAATATTTGTTTTTGGAATAGATAATATTTCCATATACTATTAAAAAAAAAGGATCAAAAGAATAAATGGGTGAAATAAGTCTCCATCCTTTGCCACTAGTAATCTAACTTTTTTTTGCAATTCATTATAGAGAGCCTCTTTACATTTGAAAGAATTTGAATATCATTTTTTTCTACTAATAGTAGCATATTCTATATATTATTCTGCTCCTTGATTTTTTTTATTTAAAATATATATTTTGGATATTATTGCCTACCAGTTCCATTAGAACTATCTCATCCTTTGTAGTGACTTCACAGCATAATTTATTTAATATATGTTCTATGGATTCATATTTAATCTGTTTCCATTTTTTCTACAAAAGTGCTGCATTAAATATCTTTCTGCAAACTTCATTCTGTACTGTGTAATTATGTTCACAGAATAAATTCTTAGAAGTAGAACTTCTGACCCAAAGAATATATACATTTTTAATTTCAATAGATAAAAAATTTCCAAATTGCCCCCCCAGAGGCTATAGTAACAGCAACTTCCACCAACAATAAATGAGTTTGCTGTATTAATCTATAGTTTTTGATAATATTGATTAACTTTTTCTATATCTACAACTTTCTCCTTCCCGTCACTTACTTCTACCACCATATTATATTTTATTATCTTTTCTACAGTCACATCTATATCTTCCAATATACTTATGCTTCTATTACTCGATTAACTTTAAATTTTAAGTCTATCCCTTGTACTGAAAATACAGATAAATTTACACAAATAAACTATCTCTTCTCTTCTCCTTCTGACTTTGTTTATTCTATTATTGCCAGAATTCAAAATATTCACTTTCTGTTCAGTAGCCTAAACCTTAGCCAAGTTTTTGCTTATATCAGTTTCAATTAAACAACAAAAAAGAATTTATTGGCTAGTTGTAGCTTCAAGTCCAGGTGCTTCTAGATGCAGGCATTACTAGCAGGCACCAGCTTTCTCCTTCTATGGGCTTAACGTTCCTTTGTGGTGGCTTCATTTTCCGATTGCTTCTCTGCTTGTAGTGGCAGAATTTCCAGGCTTATGTTGTAGGAGTTTAGCGGTTCTATGGATTCATATTTGAATCTTGTGGGATCCATTGGATTAGGTCCCTATCCCTGAACCGAATATTGTATTGTGGGGAATGGAATGCCCTCGTTTGTCATGGCTGCGTCACATGTATTACCTTATGTGAGGGGAGAGAATCAGCCACACCAAAACCACGTGGACTAAGAGTAGGGGAGGAATGGTATTTTTAAAGCAAAATTAGAATTACTACCTGATAAAGGAGAGGATGGTTGGTACATACTCAGCAAATGTCTAGAACACTGCTTTTCTCAGACTTAAATTTTTTCTTTAGCTCCCTGTTGTCTGTTCATTTTGCTTCAAATCTGTATCCTGATACCTAAGTTCCTTTACTTGTTGACCATAATCAAGTCTAATCATGCATCTTCTCCTGATTCTCTTCTCTCTCTTTACACAGAAAACTTGTGTTCCTGGCATACTAACTGTATAGTGTTTCCCAAACACATTGTTTCTTGCATTCATCTGTGTCTTATTTTTAATATAAAACACAATATTTTGAAACATTGAAAATATATAAAAAAAGACATAATACACACCTATATACCCACCAATGAGACTAAATAGTTGATAACATTTTGCCATATTTGTTTTCAGATCTTTTTTGTTGCAGATGTAAAATATTACAGATTGAGCTGAATGTTGTATATATCTATTCCATTCATGTGTCTTGGACTCTGTTTACATATTTAAATATTTGTGAACAATGCTATCTGTACTTTATGGAGAAGCCCAAATACCAATGTATATTTTAAGGGGGCTTCTCAGTTTTCCCAAAAAGGAATTGTGGTGGCCGCCAGAATTTACCACTCATATCTCCTGCCACAGAGAACATAATTGACTGATGGCCACAGCTGCTTCCCTCTGGATCCACCTCTGATTTGAGGCCATTCTTTCCAAGACCGCCCCGGCCAGTAACTGACCACTGCAGTCCTCATTCATGTACTAATACAGCTGTTTCATGTACAATCTGGAATGTCTTTAATGGACCACTTTGGTTCAAGGACTCCCCACTGGCCTGGGCAAAACTTTCTTAGAACTACAGTGCAGTCTGAGACTTTTCCTCACCAATCCTGCTTTCCCCTTCTCCTTCATCTACATGCGGGCTGAAGGCTCCCCTGCTTACTCCTCCTTTCTCCCCTCTAGTCCGTATCATGCTTTCCCCGTTAAATCACCTGCACATCTCATCCTGTCTTGACCTTTACTTCTCTGAGGACCTGAACACAGCAATATTCCAATTACCCACCTGGATAGCATGAACCTGACAACCTTACTCTAGGAAAGGTGCTGGCAGTTTCGTAGACGTTCATTTTATCCCCCTTCTCGTTTCTTCTCACATCTACCCTTACCATCACTCTCAGTACTGCCTTGTGTCTGTAAAGGTGGACTTCTTTGGTTCTACTGTTCAGAGAATAAAACCTCCAGTTTTCCACGGGAGTGGGGGAAGGACAGTGGCTTCCCTGTGTAAGTCAAGGAGGGGACCAGGAGCCTACGAGTGTCTAATTCGGAGATTCTACTGATTTCTCTACCCCACATACTGGCTTATGTATTGAGATTCAGCTTGGTTCTTATTACTCATCTCCATCCCCATTCTACCACATGTCCTTAACTCATAAACATACACGAACACTTATGTGTATGTGTGCGTGCACACCCCCCCCACACACACACACACACTTACGGGGTCAGTTAGGTTTTAGCATGTTCATTCTACTAAATCTATTGCCACCAATCCACTCAGTCTCTCTATGAAAATTTTATTTATTTCATTTTCCTTTTAGTAATCTATACAATTTTTTATCCAACGAACATTTCCTGATCATCCACTGTGAACTAAGATTTGAGCTTAGTGCTGAGGATACATAAGCAAAGGCAAAACCAATCTGTCTTCCCTGTGGAGTTTATAATCTAAATGGATAGACAGATGGTTATTGAGTAAATGTAAAATCACAATGGCTTATGTGTTTTACAAGTTGTGGATGCAGAGATCAATGGTGTTTTGAGACTATATAACATGAAATTTGACCTAGGAGGTCAGGCAAACAGTGAATGCTTTGTTATTTGAAGGAAGACTAGGAATTAAGAGTGTATTCCAATAGGAAAAGGTAGGTGCCAAAGTCCTTTAGCAGTGATCTGCTGATTGCGGCTCCAGGGAGGAGGTGAGAAGTAAGGAGGAGATGAGACGTGAGGAGGAGGGATAGGGTTGAACATGGGACACCTACCATAATATCAGAAAAGATGAAGCATTTACGTGATGACTGGTGTTGAAGGCATCCAGACCATCCTCATAGCCTTTCAAAGGAAAGATTATTGGCGCTTACAAGTGTCCCTTTCATTTCAGTGCTGTATGTCCTTAAACCGTATCTGCAATTCTGGCTAATTTTGAATATGGACACTTTTTTGTAAAGTCAACTGAGTATGTTCTATCCGAAGTGTTTTGGAGTCGTTTAGCATTTATATGTAGGATGTTCGGTATAATAAAAGTTTTGGGACTTAAAGAAATGCTTGCCATTTTTAAATAATTGAAAGATTATGTGTAGAGTAGTCTGTTGGCTACAGGGCTCAGAAGCAGAGTTTACTGAGTAGAAGCTTCATGGAGTATGGTTTAGTCATAATTAAAAACAACAACAACAATAGCAAAACAAATAAACAAAAACACCTTGCCATTAACTTTAAGACTCTTAAAATGGAATTGACTGACTCAGGATAAAGTTCCCATCAATGGTGGGAAATACCAGGGTAGACAGTCATTTCCTGGGATACATTTTATGTGTTTTTGTATGTGGTCATGAAGGGGGAAATATTCATACAACAGATGAAAGTTGAACCAGATAAACTTGAAGGATACCTGCTTTTTTGATTCTGTGAATCTAACCTCTTGTGCTGCCCTAGTACAGCTCTTGACCACTTAAACATCACCACTTTTCTTTGCTGGAAGCCTAGGCAATTCTTTCGCCTGAGGCTTGAGATCTGAATGAACTGGATGTTGTTCTTTTGCTTTTTTTTTTTAATGTAAAATATGTTTTTGGTTTGTAAATGCACTCAGAGGCACAGCAATGGGCACTGAAATTATTATTTTTTAAGTGAAATCAAAATAGAGATGACAGCTAAAGAACTTTCACAGCAGTTATTATTATGTGTTATTATTAGCAGCAGCATGTGGTGACATTTTAAGCTCTAAATCCACAGAAATATATCCTAGATCATGGATATTCCAGATGCTAAGGGGAAGAAAACAGAAATGCTGCTGTCTGGCTTCACATGAGAGTATTTAAAAACAAAATGAAATAAGAAGTCTGATAATTTTGTACTAGATAGTAGAGACTGATTTATCTCTATCTCTAGGGATTGAAGGGTTAGTCCTGGGACTTTTCTATAGATGTAGATATCTGCCACCAAAAATACTGCTCAGAATATGCTGAGGAATATATTTGGCTCTTTAAGCTGTGTGAAATCTGTCATATTATTAGTGACTTAACAGCAGACTATGTCATATTTTATGGATTTAGTCAGCATGGGCTCTCTAAAACACAGCTGAGTAGAGTGAAAAATCTAATGTGACGTGGCCTCATCTCCAACCAGAAGAGGCTTCTGTATGCCTTTAAACTTCTAGACTTTCTTGAAGAGGGTTTCTGCTTTTAGTACTCAAATTTCTCATAGCAGAAATTGGACACTGACATTCTGTACGTGGAATCAAGACAGCATAGTGTAGTCATCAGAAGTATGGATTTGGAGTCAAATTGAGCTGCATACGTGGCTCTGCTCCTCACTAGGTGTGTGCTCCTAGGAAGCTGATTCATCTCTTTAAGCCTTGATTTCCTCATAGCTAATATGTAATAATAGTAGTCCCTACCTCTTGGGAATGTTGTAAGGATTTGATTATGTAATGTCAAATCAAGCCCTTCGATCTATGTCTGGCAATGTCACACAGCTGGCAAATTATGAAACCAAAACTCATACTATACTGGACCCTAAATCACGGGGAAGAGCTCATAGTCTTGGTCTGATGGTGTACATCCTGAATTTGAACTCTGCCTCCATCAGTAGCTAATTTTGTTCCTTAAGCATGTTCTTATTCTTAGTATAGTAGCTGACCCAGAACGCTTCACCATGTTGTTTATTTTTATTTTAGAAATGTTAATCTAGCAGTGCTATTCAGGATGGATTACAAAACCCTTTAAAGAAACTGAATAGAAGGAAATTAGTTCTATCAGATGGGAATTTTGTTTGGCTCTTACAGAAATTCTTCCAAACAGTGACTTAAACAATTGGGATCTTTACTTTTTGTCACAAAACGAAGATTTGAATATAGCGGGTTGAGGGGTAATGCAGTGGCTTCATGATGTAATTAGGAGCTTAAGATTTTTCTATCATGTCTGTTCAACCTGTAGTTGTGCCCTCTTGTGGTGACCAGTTGGCTGCTTCACCTTCCTTTAGGTACCAGGCAAGATGTGGAAAGGCGAAGGAAAAAAAGGCACATGCTGTTTCTGACGTCCATTTAAATCCTGCAAAACAACTTGCTTTTACCTCTCATTCGTCAAAACAGTATCGATTATCCCCTATTTATCAGGAGTCTGGGAAACAGAGTTTTAGTGAATATGGTGTCACCACTATCAAATCAGATTTTTGTTGTTGATATGGGTAATATAGAAGAGACAAATGGACATTGGAAAGGTAACTAGTAATCTCAGACAAGGAATAGAAGAGTGGATTTGATGCTAAACTGCCTACTTGCACACACATTGTCATGTTTAATTCTTAAAACAAAACAACCCTTTAGTAGCCATAAATAATAGCCCTGTTTTCAGATGTGGCCATGAAGTTTAGTATGTCCCAGGGCTGGGAATAGATAGAGTCTTTATTTGTCTGGCCCCGAGATCTATGATCTTTGCAGTATACCACATCGTTTTCCTTGCAGCGCTATCTCTGATTTGGTAGCAGATCATTATATTACTGGGCTTAATCCTCATCGTTTTCTGTCTTAGAAATGGTAGATAAATGGTTAAATGTGGTTCTGCTGCTGAACTTAAATATAAGTACGTGTACATCATAAAAGTTGGTTATGTCATGGGGCAGGGGTATCCAGTGAACAGAGCAATTAACTCAGATGTAGGAAAGCTAGGGTCTTATACTTTGTTCCATCTCTGCCGACAATGCTAGTTAACTTTTCTGGTCCTGAACTATCCTCATTTGTGAAACGAAAAAGGTGATCTGACCCTCATATCTGACCCTGTTCTTATAAAGATAAAATTAGACAACAGATGGGAAAGGACTTTGTGGAAGTGTAAGTGCTTGCTATACAAATACAAGGAATTATTATTATCGATCCAGTAGCCCAAAGTGGCAATCTACTTGATACTCTCTCAGAGACTTAATTGAGCAGTTTCAGTGCAACCCTATAAGCTGACAGCAGCTGAGGACTGATTCTTCTCTTTGACAGAGCCCAACATCTAGACAGACGCATTCTCTCCTCTCTGGTGCATGCCTCTGAGGGTGGGTTTTCAGCATCCTCTAGAAAATAAATGTAAAAATCAGTCTTAAAGAGGAAATGAGATGTTAACTCTTCACAGACCTTACTCATTGAAGATTACTTGTGTGAAGAGTGTTTGGGGCATATTTCACCTAAATAAAATAAAGCATCATTTAATTTATTGTGTCAACAATTAAGTGGTTACTACATCTCAGACATTGTACTTGTGTCTGGGGACACAGCAGGAAACAAGAAAAATATGGTTCCTACAGTCGTGGATTTTCTAATCTATCGTGGAAGAATAATATTAAACAGTTAATTAAACATGTCATATTTCATTAGGTAACTCAGTTTGTCACAAATCAGTGCAAAATGATGTAAGGAGGTAGAATAAAGAAACACAGAGGAAACTTTCTTTGTGGAATGAATACATACATACACATACACACACATGACTTTTCACAATTGGAGGAATGTGCCCTAAGAATTCTTAAATTTATAAATCTATAAATTCAATTTTGACACATGTAATTTTACCCCAAATTCAGAAAAGTATGCATGAAAAACTTAACCGACCAATTCAGAACCTTACTGATTTTAGAAAAACAGTACTAAAAAAATTCATAAAACTGTTACAATACAGTAAAATAACCTCTGTTATGTTGTATCATTATATTTTTACTTATTACCATTAATCAAACCTTCATGATATCTGAAGATCTAAAGGTATTACCCAAGTATGATACATGCTTAAGTATTTAGGCATGTATCACACTTAGGTAATATATGGAGAAAGGGAATGTAAAGTTAGCTCATCAGAGAGAAACAGGAACCTTCTGGCCTTCTTCTTGAGGTTGGCTCCCTTTGACTTGAACACTTACTTTGGCTGGTTACTCTTTGCATCTACAGAATATTTCAGCTCTGAAGGTGAAGCTTCTGAACCAGTATCATCAAATGAAGCTGCCTCTCTTATTTGACAAAAATAATCACTAAAATTCTCAAATTAATTTTTTAATACAGTTAATATTATTTTAGTAGCCATACATGATGTGTCTTGTAAAGGTCAATCCATATATGTATTATGCATCTCTTTCTTTCTTAGCACAGACCTAATGTAATCATGATACTTATTATTCTACTTTGATATTTTAAAATACAGAAGTTTTATTTCAAGATATCATACTATAGTATGTAAGAAAACATGGCTGTACTAATATAGAGAAGGCCTTGTAATGATTCCCAGACTGCCCTCAGATATACTGAGGGTCGCTTATGTCCACTGACCCCATCCATGCCAAGAGTGTGGGTTTCTGACTTGTTTGAGGACTAATTCTACAAATGGCATTGAGGACTTCATGCTGACCACTCATATTGGTCATGTTTATATGATTTTATGAATGAAACTCGTATGTGATTTATGTATGTGATGTTCTGGGTGAAAGCTTATATAATGTTCTGGATGAAAACTCTATTGTATGAAATAAGTTTTGCTTGATTGTTTATCAAGCTGAGCATTTCATGAAATGATATGAGAAAAGGTTCATAAAACTATATCCCATAGGCCAAATCTGGCTCATTGCTCATTTTTGTAAATAAAGTTTTATGGGAACACAGCCATGTTCATTTGTTTATGGCTGCTTTCATGCTGTAACAGCAGTTTTAATAGTTGTAACAGAGACCATCTGTACCACAAAGCTGAAGATATTTACCCTACATCCCTTTACAGAGAAGAGTTTGTTTACTCACAATGTAAGGCATATACCTTGGGCCCAGTAAAACAGGTGAGTTGCATTGTTGTCTTTGATCTCTAGTAGATACAGCATGGGACCTTGGAGTCATACAGTTCCGTGTTTGGATTCAGGCCGTGCTGTTTACAATTTGTAGGATATTTATTAAGTTATTTAACATCTCTGAGCTTTTATTTCCTCCTGTGGTAAGTGAGCTAATGATACCTATCTCACAGGGATGTTGTGAGGATTATATAAAACCATGTAAGCACAGAGCTTGGCATACGCAAGAACATAATTTTTCACATTATTTTGCAGTGTAAAGGGAACAAATATCATCAGGGTATTGAGAACATGAGTATGAAAACAGAGCTTAAAACTGAGGTCAGAATTAGGTGAGTGTTTAGGTGGGTCACCAGAATTTAGGATGGGTGGAGAGAAAACAAAGCTGCTGGGCCACTGACATCATGGTTTAGTCTCAGCATCTCTGAGAATGGCTCACCTTGCTTCAGATGAGAACTAGAGAAATTTATAATTAATAAATTTCTTGATAAAATAGAGGAATATGTATTCTTCTCTTTGAAAGACTGAATGATAAATGCTGTGTCCAGAGTAGTGGGGATATGAGGAGTCTTCCCTCTCTTGTTAGGGTGCATAATCAATCTGATTATGTTTGCTCTATTAACAACAAGTATAGAAACATTCAAAACTGATTAGGCTGTGGTCTCAGTATTGATTTAAAAACATGGATATAAGAGCAATAAAGCCCAGTTTACTGATACATAGATACTGCTTCTATCAGCTCTCCCATTTATATGTCCATATTCCATGGTGGATTTTGGTCACTTTTATATACAACAATTCCTGTTTTTCTCAAATAAAAGAAAACTTCAGGTTTCCCTGAAATCTTCCTTCATTTAAATAATCTTGGAGAAATTTCTTGATGATGTATCAGATCTTCTAGAATAGGCAATAATGGTACCAATTCTTTCTTCCTTTGCCAGTTATAGTATATGGAATTTATATCTACAATCCTACCGTCTGAGTCTAATGCCATGAAATGTGTTTTGATAATGATGAATTCCATGGCTTGCTCTTTAGACATCACTGTTTGACCTTGCAGTCAGTAACATAGCAATCCTTCTGAATTGTGTCAAGGTTTTGTTGGCTGATCCTATAAACAGGGGAACATTTGTTTCATAATAATATTGCCGAAATATGTTAACAGTCATCTGTTACCTCATGGTAAATGAATTAATTTATATCACCTCTGATAAATATGTATGAAAGGAGATTAAGATCAATACGGACGCTGGTATTAACATTCACTGAATTTTTTTGTTCACAAGGCATTTGATGTCTGTTTTCACCATCTCCTATTTTTCTAGACTCAAGGACACCTAGAACATTCTCATAACCTCACCATGATCCTTTGTAGCAGATGCCTAGTGCTAATAAACACGATCACTGTTGCCTTTGCCATTTATAAATGGGGAAGATGATGAATATGCAGGGCCATTTGCACTGAGCTTTGGATCTGCTTCAGTCTATCCATGATGCAAAGAAGCATCTGCTTCCCTTAGTCACCCAGACAAATTCCAAAAATGAAAGGTGAAAAATCCAAAAGCTGTTGGATTTTACTTTTCTAAAATTTACTAGTGTCGCACGTCAAGGAGATTTAACAGCAATTGCTTGTGAGGGAAATGGTAGAAGAAAACTGAAAACAATGGCCAAAAATTACTTACGTAGAGATCTGCTTATCTGAAAATAACTTGTTTTTCCTCTTCTTAAGAGAGGCAAACAATTTCTTGTACCTGGTTTCTGTGTAGCTATTTAACTAATTTCTCAAGGAAAATTTCTGAATCCTTAATTTTATAGGCCATAATGTTTTTTAACTGTGGTGATTAAAACAAATAATACCCCAGACTGTTTTCTTCACACATAGGTATTTTAACCCTCTCATTCAAAAAGTATCTAACTCTCTTGTTTCAGCCCCCGCTGCCCTCACCTCTCCTTCTTCTTCTTTTTCCAGAGCAACTAGATTTTTTTATATGCAATATGAAGACACATATTTGAGAGAGTGAAAGCGATGGTGTTTTGGAAACCTCAGTATGTGTGTGTGTGTCTGCACGTGTGTGTGTGTGTGTGTGTGTGTGTGTGTGTGTATGTATGTATACTGAATGAATGGACTATCATAAGAAGAATGAAACTTGGGCAATACAGCCTTTAATGAATAGAACTAATTTAAAACTATTGTGAGAGAAATTTTGACTTGATATATAATTGATATTTCTATTTCAGAAATATCTAATATTGGAATGAATTGTCATAGTGAGGTATTGAACTTTCAGTGATTAGAGATACGAAAGCATAAATGCACAACCACTTAGAAGGCATCTTTTTGAGACTTAAGAATAGATCTGAGTGTCTTTTGAGATCCCTTTCAGCTTTGAAATTCTATGATATCTATAATATATATTCACAGCACACATGCACTTGTAAAGGGAGTGTACCTGTGCAGTAGGTGACTGGATACTCATGACTTACCCAATTGTGTGAAATGTTCTAATGTTGTACTGTTTAGTGATTACCTTGTTAAAACCAAATGACGAGGCTTACTTTGCAGTAGTCTCCACTGAAAGAAATGATCATTACTGTTCTGAATTGTCTTGGAAAGAAGTTAATTCCAGGCAGGAAGAAACAAGGAGAAGTGACTATAAAAACAAATATCTCCATCCTTCTAATAAAGAAGGAGAATTGAGCCTACAATCTGAAGCATGAATAAACCTTGATTGGTTCTGGGTTTAGGGTTGAGCTGCCCCTGGAAGACTTATATAGAAATATGGTCTACTATAAATGTATATAAAAGGGATATCTATGTGAAGATGGAAAGATGGGTCAAAAAATCTTCCCAGAGGAAATGATATCTAAACTGGTATATAACTGTTTTAAAGCTGGTGTGTGTAAAGGAAATTCCAGGAAGAAGGATAATCATACGTAAGTGGAGAATAAAATATAGTCTTTTTTTTCCCATGGAAAACAATGAGATATAAGACTAGAAAGATATACTGGAGTCAGATAGTAAGTGGTTAGAATATGTAAGTCATGTTAAAGAGTTTGGAGTTTATCTAAGAGAAATAGGAAGTCTTTTTAGGATTTCAGGCAGGGCAGTGAAATAATCAGACATTTTAAAAGCTCCTTCAGGCTATGTTTTAGAGAATGGATTAGAACAGGGCAAAACTTGAAGTAGACAATTTAGAAGGCTGTGTTAGTAATCTGTGCAGTCCATGTAAGACCTCCTTGTCACCAGTTTTTCAATCATGTTCATTCACAATTCCTGAGCATCCAGCCTAGCCTTAGCCACCAGCTATAAGTCACTGCAGATCTGTGCCTTTTGTCGTCTTTGTTTTCAGGTTAAAAGTGAACAACAGTGTACCCTGCTTAAAGTTCTGTCCTTTGGGAGCAGTTCCTTTTTCTGTTGTCCTCTTGGGTCACCCAAGACTGAGGCTGTTGTGCTGCAGTTGTGCAGAATTCCAGCATATCATGCAGTTTCATCTGTAAACCTGAGTCCCAGATGTTTCTCCCCTAAGTCAACTGGACATAAAAAAACTCCCCATGAGGCCATAGGTGGAAGTTGAGGGAGAAGAGGCAGTGCAGCAGGGATAGGTACTATGAAATCTGATTCATCGATTCCTGCAATTTGCTTGTGTCTTCAGGACTCGGTTGAGCCTGATCTCTTACATACCCTTCCCACTTGATATTGGAGTGATCCTTTACTCACCTCAATTCATGGCTCAGGGTGGGGGGATGTTCAGAAGGCACTCTTTCAGCCTCTACCCATTACCCGTGCTAAAGCCACATCCACATTTTTAGGTATTGGATACAGCAGCGTCTCTACTTCTTGGTATCATTTGTTGTCTTGGTGATCTCAGGCTGCTATAACAATATACCATATCCTAGGTGGCTTAAACAACAGACATTTATTTCTAACAGCGTGGGAAACTAGGAAGTCCAATATCAAGGGCCAGCAGATTTGGTTACTGGTAAGAGCCCTCTTCCTGGCTGGAAGACGGCCACCTTCTCTCTATGTCCCCACAAGGTAGAGAGAGGGGAAGCTTTGGTGTTTCTTCCTCTTCTTTTAAGGGCACTATCTTATCTTGGGGGCTCTTCCCTTGTGACTTCACCTAAACCTAATTACCTCCCGAAGGACCTACCTCTTAATTCTATCACATTGGGGGTTAGGACTTCAACATATGAATTTGAGGGAGACACAAACATCAAGTCCATAATAATGTTACTATTGAGGAGTTTGGATATTATCTGAGGGAAATGTGGACATATTTTACCATTTCAAGCAGGCCAGTGATATAGTCATATTTGTATTTTTAAAAACTCACAACGGCTGTATTTTATAAAAATAATTAAAATGGACAGAACTGGGGAAAGGAAGACCTCTTAGTGGTTAAGATAATATTTTAACTAAGAAATGCAGTTGATGTAGACTAGGATAATGGCCATGAAGAGAAAAATTGTATCGGTTTTAGAGATACCAAGAGGTCAACCCAACAGCACTTTGTTACAGTTCCCGTTTGGAGAAGTTGAGAGCTATTAATATCTTTTATTGAAATTTGGATCACATGGATGGGAGCTGTATTGTCCCCCCACCTGCCCCCCGAAGTGAAATCTATATGTTCTTTTTGGTTCATATTGTGGTTGAAGTTCTTCAGGGTATCTGCATGGAGGTGCTGAGTATGTAGTTGGATATTTAGTTAGGAGAATCTAGAGAGAAACTAATTCATCACTCAATTTTCATAATGTCCGTGCTTGAAACACAGAAATAAACAATAGGGTTTTTAAATTTATAGGGTAGTCAGTTGCTTATTTAAGACAAATTATATTAAAATGACACAAAGGAATAGACTATTTAATATTTGTTAGCCTCACAGTTTTTCTTCATTTTTCATCATTTTATAAGTGAAGGAAAACTGAAGCTGATAGATATAATATAGCCTACCAACATCTAACAGAATTTAGTGGAGACAGAACTTAAACTCACTTCTCCACATTGTGCTAACAAAGTCCTAGCAGAAGTACCTTGTTGTTTTAGGACCTCAGGTTTATCATATATCAAAGGAAGGTAGTCTCTCCCTTCTAATTCAAGAGTCTATAAATTGATGGCTAGATAACCACTGTTCCTGTACAGCCTAAACTTCATAAAACCATGGCAGCAATATGTATAGGCCATTTAGTTTCAACTCTAGGCCCAGCCTACAGGACAAATTTGAAATTGTTTTTATTTGTTTTACTTAGGAATGTTTGAAGGAGAGAGAGGACCAATATTTCTTCAGTCTCAGGACAATACCAGACTACTTGAGGGAAGTGAAGGCCACTACACAATTAGGATAAGATCCCCTCATTTTACTCTCCATAGTAAACAAAGAAATGTTTACACTTAAAAATGGAAGTCTGAACTTTTTAAAAGGATCATAGATTTTCCTTGAAAGGATGAACATTTATTTATACACATTATATTCAGCAACACAAATGACAAGTGCTTATTAAGGACTATTATTTGGTTCTCTAATGGTTGTCTCCTCCCTTAGGAAATCCAGGCTTACATAATGCGAGGAAGTAAATTGACCTGAAAATGAAGATTCTAAAAACAAAATAACCACCAACATATGTGTTTTGGTCTTTGGTGTCTACCTCTCATTCCCAAAGGATGCTTTAGCAGTATCTAATATTCCTAAAATTTAATACTTTTATGCCCAATTTAGGATGAATCTGCCTTTATGACCTTGTTTTGAATGGCTTGGTGATTTTGACTGGCCTGTGCTTTGGCTCAGTAGTCAGTGGGGGTAGAATGTATATTTCACTCTATTAAATGAAGGAGCAAACTACCTCTCGCATCACAGCTTGATGTTTGCACTAATGAGTTCATCTGCCCAGTCAGATCAGTGGAAGTGATTTTATAAAATATTTATCTTTTGGAGACAGGACCTTAAGAAATTTATTGCCCCTTTGTGGAAGAAATTTCCCCACCAGTCTAATAGAGGCAGTGTTAAACATAATGCTGGAAAGGGGTCTGAATTTGCCCCACTCTTTTTGGAACAATACACAGATTATTTCATTTGTTTATTATTTCCATGTGACCTCAACTTGAAAACTTCAGCTGAATCTAAACTAGCATTAGATTATAGAATATCAGTGGATAGGTCCAGCAGTGTTCTGGACTGTTTGTGGTAGATGATATGTGGAGATGGGCAGAAGGACCTCTTCACAAATTGACCCGAGGTAATTCACTGAGAGGATCAGAACATTATGGAAAATGTATTGGAGAGTTGATGATTTTCAATAGCATGTAGGAATGGAATGAAATGAGCAAAAATCTTTGCTAGTGTTATCATGACTTTATCTCCATAGAGGTGAGGTTACCTAATGCACAAGACTCACAAACTACCAACTCAGTTTTTACATATTATACAAAGGCTGTTTAAAATAGTACTTTACTCTTAGAAATAAGTAAAAAATACAAAGTAATAATAAACACTAAAAATCTTCTACTGAAAAAGATCATTTTAAGTTGCTGATCTAGTTCTAGTTCTGGGAATATATATCATTAAGATAAAACAAAATATGAGTGAACAGCTAGAAGAATGAGATGAACTCCATGTGGAAGGAAATAAAAAAACGTTTAATTGAATGTCTAACTCTTTTAAAAACATCCACAGAGGAATAAGCTGAAATAAAGCCAGAAATACCAGGAGAACAATAAGAGAATGCAAAACAACTAAACAGAGACTTGGCAGGATGGGAAACGAAGAAGAACTCATAACTACACACAGTGGACTTCATCATTCTCTGGACCTCAGATTGCTTTTGACACTCCTGTAGAATAGCAAATATAAAGCCAGGCAGTTGGGGCACTTTCAATGGATACTAATAGAAAAATCCTATAATGGGAAATTCTTCCAGGTGGCTAAAAGGAAATGGTACAATAATTTGATCAAATGAAGAAGCAGTACAGAAATATTTAGCAACAGATTTTATAATGGGAATGACTCCTAAACAAACACATGCCCATTGCTTTCACTGGTCCAAAATATTCTGGATAAGTTGGAAGAGTTTGCTAGTGGTCCTCATACTTTCTAAAAGTGTATACAATATTATGGGGAAAATGAAATATTATCTCAAAATCAGTAAATGCCACTCTCTAACAAAAATACCCTGTGATAAACACTAAGATATAATTTAAATAGCCAAGTCTCAACATCATAGCTCTCTTTTTGAATGACACTTTTGAACAAAATGCAGCTTTTTGCCTAAACTGTCTTATTAAATATTTGTTCAACGGAAATCTCCCATGTGAAAAACAAAATTTGGCTTGCAGTGTTTTATGCTTCATCTCACATGGATGATAAAGTAATTGGCTATAGTAGGAAACATAAAAAAGTGATGTAGTTCTTTTCTGATCTATATCTGTGTCTATTAAAATGCATCCATGTCCTCGACTTTCTCTATTAGCTCTGACACATTGTCCAGAAGTGAAGCTTTATGCTATTAAAATATTTACAACTATTCCTTTTGTCTGAAGTCACCAAAAATATTTATGCTCATTGTTTTGACTGGGCATACATATAATTTTATACTGAAGAACTATCATAAGATTGATCACAGGGCTTCCCTGGTGGCGCAGTGGTTGAGAGTCTGCCTGCTAATGCAGGGGACACGGGTTCGAGCCCTGGTCTGGGAAGATCCCACATGCCGCGGAGCAGCTAGGCCCGTGAGCCACAACTACTGAGCCTGCGCGTCTGGAGCCTGTGCTCCGCAACAAGAGAGGCCGTGACAGTGAGAGGCCCGCGCACTGCGATGAAGAGTGGCCCCCGCTTGCCGCAACTAGAGAAAGCCCTCGCACAGAAACGAAGACCCAACATAGCAATCAATCAATCAATCAATCAATCTAAAAAAAAAAAAAAAAAAAGTCAGCATTTGAACCTGGGTCTGAGTCCAAGCCTTTAAAAAAAAAAAAAAAAAATTGATCACAGTTTTAGGAAAAGTCAATATTAATAAGTAAAATAAAAGAACTGTGAGTCCAATTATTAGTCCAGTGTCAGACCTGAATGGAGGTTAAGAAGACTAAACACTCTTAGTTTGAGTCAGGAAGAGGGACATCTCATGTTCACATTTGAAGATCAACGACAAGTGTGATCAGAAAAAAGAGATACTGAGGTCAAATTCACTGTTCAGAAATTAGTCAGTTATTACCCTTAGAGGATAATTTCTGTGGAGGTTTAGTAATTATTTTTTTCTTCTACTGCTGCCTAACAAACTCGGCTAATACATGGTTTAATCTCTTAATATTTATTTTAACTATTTAAACATGGTACTATGAAAGTTTGGAGGAATGTTTACAGTGGACCTTTGGATACATTCCCTGAAATGATTTGGAAGGAATCTTGGTATCATTCATCCGGATTAATGAGATAAATGACTTGGTTGGAAAGTTATGACTTTTTTTTTTAACATCTTTATTGGAGTATAATTGCTTTACAATGTTGTGTTAGTTTCTGCTGTATAACAGAGTGAATCAGTTATACATATACATATATCCCCATATCCCCTCCCTCTCGCGTCTCCCTCCCACCCTCCCTATCCCACCCCTCTAGGTGGTCACACAGCACCAAGCTGATCTCCCTGTGCTATGCATCTGCTTCCCACTAGCTATCTATTTTACATTTGGTAGTGCATATTAATGTCAGCACATTCTAAGTTTTGAATTTTTACTCATGCTTTCCTACATACACAATAGAAACATTACAAGATGGCATGTAAAGAGGAGAGATGATTGGAATCCAGCTTCTCACTTGTGGCTCTTCCCATCTCTTCTTTGAGTTTGATCTCAACTCTAGTATATCTTACTGGCTTCCCATTTCCTTTTTTTTCAAGTAATGCCTTCACTTTCCTGTTTCTCCATACTCTATAATCCAGTTCATCTTCAGCTTATTGATGTACTCTTAAGTGTGTTCAGTTCTGTAACAACGAACTATTAATTAAAGCTTCTTATTTTACTC
Organism: Eschrichtius robustus; assembly: GCF_028021215.1. Taxonomy (NCBI): domain Eukaryota; kingdom Metazoa; phylum Chordata; class Mammalia; order Artiodactyla; family Eschrichtiidae; genus Eschrichtius; species Eschrichtius robustus. Next base: position 73,387,222 of record NC_090833.1, read on the forward strand.
GCAGATTGCTTCTCATGAATTCTATTGGAGGTGGCCTGGTATTTCTGGAAACAAGGATTACCTCCCTGGCACCTTGGGAAGTCAGATGTTGATAAATTTCTAGAATTCTTTGGAGATGATTTCACTCTTGTGTCAGAGATGAATTTTCTATGCAATCCATTGAATGTATGATAGAGAAAACCTGATTATGGGTTGGAAAATGGTGGAAAGGGAGAAGCAAAAGATGACAGTGGATAGAGGAACTTGGTAGGTCACGGAGAACTTTCAAAATGAAATAAAAATGAAAGAGAGAGAGATTTTGTGGGCAGGAAATTAGATTTCTACATATAGTTATCAAAACACCTTTGGTTCAGTGAGTAATAATTACAGCTAGTTGGCCTCTCTGAGATAATGTAAGCATGCCAAAAAAGCAGTCTTGATAGCAAAGAGTCTCTAATAAAGGACCTCCAATCTCTTTCACTTGTAGGTAAAAGTTTTAATGATAAAAATGTTCAAAAGAAAAGTAATTCACATTTCTTTTTGGGAGAGTGTGACCATTATTGCCACATTCTTATCCCAAATTTGGTTTTTACAGTGTATTTCCACCGTGGATTCTGAAGACAGGATATTAAGATAAATGGCCTTCATAGGAGTTCATTTAGCTCTCTCTACTGTGGACCTAACATAAATGCTTTTAAATGACTCTGTGTGTGTGTGTAGCAAAAATGTTATGAAATGTTATGGATTCTAAGAGAGTTACCACCTGAAAACTGTAGTTGGGTATCTCTATGAATGTATTTTTTAAATATTCAGCTCTACCATGGCCTGGCACTCTTCAATAAATAAGTATGGGGAAAAAAATCTCTTCAAACAGCACCTCTCATAAGGGCGATGAAATACCTGACAAGACAACTGTTTGGACTTCCATGCTGTGTTCAGTCTATTCATTATTCTATAGTGCTTTCTGCTAATCACTTATTATTGTGCAAGGTGAGCACGGTTAACCTCTTTAAAGAACTCTGATCCAATATTGAATCACTTTCATAAAGATTCTTGGAGCACAGGATCAGTTTGGCTCAATCACACAAAACCCTGGTACAGTTATTGTCAAAATAGTCACTACTTTTAATCAGATAAATTGATTAGGACTCAGTTTAGGTATGTAAAAAGGCAGTTAGGATCTGGGAAATCTCTGCAGATGAGTTAGATTTTGCCTGAAAGGGGACTTAGGGCTCAATTTCTTGGTGGAAAGGGCTTTGGGGAGCTTCAGTAATAGAAAGCCAAAGCTTGCAAACAGTTTATTAAGACTACACTCAAGCATAAGGGAACAAAGTAGAAATCCATTTACTGGAAATGAAGTGAAAAGGTAGAGCCTTAGTCACAGCATCGTGGCAGAAAATATTCTGCCTTCAGATCTGAAACACCTGTTTCCTGTGGTATTATCAGAAAATGATGTAGTTTCCAAATCTCCTGTGCATTGAATTGAGGGCCTTGGATTCCTCCCAACTAAAAGCAAATGGGTTCCATGTTGTAGGGTAATGCTTAGGCCAAAGGTCAGAGTCTGGAATTCCAACTCAGGGAAAGGAAGGCTTTGGGGAAAAGGTCCCCGGCAGATTTTGAGAACTTTGTTATCTGACCCGCTGGACAAGATTTCTTAACTTAAAAAGTCAAGGTTGTATAATTTGTTTCCGTTCTGTTTTGATGTCTATTAAATTCTATTAATGAATGCCAAACCTGAATAATTAATGACAGAAAATACTTTTTTTGACTATTTCTATTTTCTAATAGTTTTCTAGATAATTATCCTGTTTTTAAAAGGCTGGGCTAGATTTTGAAATATGAGCCACATTTTAAAATATATAACAGGAGTAGAAATAGGTACACTAGAATTATTATACAACATGTTGAAAGTTAGGCCTCTTTATATGTAGTTTTCAGTAAAGATAAAAACCCTAATTAAACCAGTGTATGAATTGACTATTGATATTTCTTGAGGGACCAGAAATGGAAGACAACCATTGTATTAGAAATTTTTTCAAATGCTTCCTGTCTATGCAATCTGAAAGAAAAATACGTGAAGTAGATAAATCAAATTTACTTCAGATCTAGTCACACATTGTTTCAACTGTTTCAACATCCACTCCTTAAATTGGTAAGTTCATTTCTATGCTGAAAAATTTTTACTACAATTACATCCTGCTGGTGTGTTTCACAGGTCATTATTTTAACACTATAGAATACTTTTCAGATGTCCTTCTTAACAAAACCATGAAAAAAACCCCCATGAATTAGTCATTTGTAGGCTCGTAGCAAGTGGATTAATGTAAAGGCATCCTGCTTTGACTTACAACCTCTTCTCAGTACAGTGGTTATAACTGTTTAGCACAGTGAGACAGGACAAAGAGCAATTCTAATTGAGAGTAGGCAACAGGATACACATTTTTGTCTTTTTAAAAATAGTGTCTATTTTTAATTATATCTAGCTGCAACTGCCTCCTGTAATAGAGATGTTGGATAGCCAATTTGATATATACATTTAGAGTTCAGAGGAGAGGTTTGGGATACAAGTAAACATGTGCGGGTTACCAGAATTTAGACAACATTTAAAGACCTTGGGTTGGATGAACTCTCCTGTGGAGTTAAAGTAATGTAAACAGATGTTAGAGTATATCAGAAGACTAAACCCTGAGACTTTCAATTAACTCAGAATTCAGGATGGTGGGGAGTAACCACAAAAAGAACCCAAGAAGGGGGAGCCAGGGAGGTAAGACGAGAACCAAGAGAACAGTTGTCCCAAAATCAAGAAAAAGGAAAGTTTAACAAGTATCACCGAAAGGTCAAATAAATGACTAAGAATTTACATTCTAAAGAGCAATTTTGGTTGGAGTGGTAATAACAAATCCTGATTGGAGTGGGTTCAAGAGAGGATGGTCAAGAGGGGAGGAGACATGGAGTACAGACAACTCTATTTAAGGCTTTATCTGTAAAGAAGAGAGAGACGTGAGGTAGACCAGTGGGGTCAAGGGAAAGCTATATTTCTTACAGAAAAGATTGCTTGCAGTGTGTTTGTCATTCAAAGCCTTTTTTACATGAGTTATATATTAAACTGAATTAGGACTAATAAAAACCAGGAGTATTATATGTGCTCTTTCCTTTGAAGTAAAAAAGATGACCACTAGACCTCTCTCTAGGAAAGGAACGCACTGTATAGGTTGTTAATTGTTAACGTTTTCAATAGAGTTTTTAATGTTTTATTTTTATTTATTTATTTTATTTTTTAAACATCTTTATTGGAGTATAATTGCTTTACAATGGTGTGTTAGTTTCTGCTTTATAACAAAGTGAGTCAGCTATACATATACATGTGTCCCCATATCTCCTCCCTCTTGCGTCTCCTTCCCACCCTCCCTATCCCACCCCTCTAGGTGGTCACAAAGCACCGAGCTGATCTCCCTGTGCTATGCAGCTGCTTCCCACTAGCTATCAATTTTACATTTGGTAGTGTATATATGTCCATGCCACTCTCTCACTTCGTCCCAGCTTACCCTTCCCCCTCCCCGTGTCCTCACATCCATTCTCCATTCTCTATGACTGCGTCTTTATTCCTTTATTCCTGTCCTGCCCCTATGTTCTTCAGAACCATTTCTTTTTTTTTTTAGATTCCATATATATGTGTTAGCGTACGGTATTTGCTTTTCTCTTTCTGACTTACTTCACTCTGTATCACAGACTTTAGGTCCCTCCACCTTACTACAAATATTATTGCAGCAAAAGTAAGGATTTTGGAGTTAGGCAGACCCAAGCTCAAATCTATACACCGCTTTGGTGTGTGTTCAAGGTTTACACTTTTGAGTTGTTTCTATACAGTGCTGGTTACAAGTACAGACATGGAGTCGTCGCTTACAACCTGTGAGGGGGTGGTAATTGATGGGGTCTTTTTCCCTTCATTGTTTGATGTTTATTCTTAAGGAAGTAATATTTTTAAAAGTTCTAAGCTTTAACAGTTCATTCAAAAAAGTTCTATGTGTCTGATAAGCACTCAGCAAATGTTAATTACCATCATGCTGAGAGCCACTTAACCACTTCCAACCAAACAAATGAACTCAGGCTAGCCAGGATAGTTTCTCGGAAGCTGCTTACTGTCATAGAACCCAGTCTAAGGATATTCAAGAAATTCATTACAACAGGGAAACAGCCTTAAAGATAATTTTATATGAATATGTTAGTATTCAGTGTATGCAAGAAAGAACAATCCTCCTGTAGACATTATATTCTAGAGATGTAGTGAATATTAGTCGGTTTTTGGCCAACCAGCATGAACAGTTCCTGCTTATGTCTGAGGGATTTTTGGCAGTCTGAGTCTTGGTGAGAGGTGATTCTGCCTCTACCCATGAAAATTGTCAAAGACCAGATATTTATTCTCTCAGATTCATAGAAGCTGGGGCACGTCACAGAAAAATTGCATCAGAGAAGTTCAACAGACCAGGAAGATTTTATTCAAGACTATAGAAATAGGGGAGAGAGATTAAACTCAAGTCCCCTGAAACAAAAGGTGGGGACATTTTTGAATGCTGGGGTGAGCTAGTGGAAACTTACTAGAGAATGTTATGGGGGAGTGGGCCGATTAGCAAACATAATTAGACCATTTGTGTTTGCTAATTGGCACTTATCAAAATTAGACTTCTACCTTTCCACAAAGACCAGGAGATAGGGGTGCTATCTTCTGTGATGATTATATTTCAAAGGGATGGCTCTCAAGTCCTTGAAAAAGACATTTCTGAGTTGTAAAACTGGCAGGAGGCTGAGAGAAGATTTACCTCTCAAAGAGGCAGAGAAAGAATTTGCAGTTGTAATTTTTATAGTAAATTCTTTAAGCAAAGGGATGTCAGGAAGAAACCAGTCGAAAGTTTAGTCAAGCTGAAGGAAATGTTAAGGCTATGTTTCTTGGTCTGAAGAAGGCAGGTAATAAATGCTTGGTCAATTGGCTGCTACCCTTGGGACCTTTAGAATTTATCCTGGTCTTAGCATCCAGAGTCTAGTGCCCACTGGGAAGCGCGGAGGGAGTGCTGGAGTTGAAGCTCCTGCAGACCCATTAGACAATGATGTCTGATGGTGGCAGCACCCATAACCTCTTTCCCATAACTAAACTCTCCCCATGACTATATTCATGGCTTCTTAGACTTAGTTCCCGTCTGAATTATGAGCCTGGTTTACCAGCGTATTTTTGATTTACTGGACACTCCAATAGCTTGACAAAAATAGTCTTGTTGCTCAGTTAACCAGAATTTATTTTTTCTTTTGTTTTCAGTGAAGCACACTGATTGCTCTTTAATGTTTTTCTGGATACATTTTGCACATTTTTACACTGGATCATATTTCTTTTATGCCACTAGGAAGAGTTTTATTTACTCCTGTTTGGCACTCCACTGTCACCATCATCACCAGGCATTCATTCTTACATTGCCTGCAAAAGTAGCAACAGTTCCACATACCATAGCTTTCCCTCAAAAGAGTATCCTTTTCCAGAACAAAAGATGAAAACTAATTAAAACTCTAGTTGTTACTAAACAACTGGGAGCACCTCATTCAGCATAACTAAGGATGTAGGCTATCTGCCAAAAATGTGAATTCAATTTTTTTATTGATTCATGTATAGATGTAAAAATGTGAAGGGTACAAATGTACTTGTTCAGTACATTATCCTCTTAGTTCTTTATGTGATTGTTTATTATGCATTATTATAATATTCTGCAGTATTCTATTTTTCCTCTTTCCTTCCTCCTCCTGTCTTTCCTTTGAAACAAATATTTCTTCAGCATCATTCAGGTTACCAGTATAGTGTGAGATACTCTGAGGAATATTTGAAATGTAGAAAAAATTAGTTCCTAACTAGCCTATGGTGAGGAGTCCTTTGTGGTCATTACAGCAGTGAAAACTTACAGGAGCGTAGGGGATCTACTCCGTGGTATAAACTAAGGAATGTCCTGAGTACAAGGAGATTCAACTGCCCGTATACATGGAGTATTATGGTAGAATGAAAATGGGCTAGTCTAGAAATTAGAGGATCTGTTATTTGTTATCTTCATGAAGTGAATCACTCTCCTTGAGTCTTGAGTCTCGTTGAGTCATTTGGAAAATAGGGGTAATAATAATAAGTGGCTACTTTACAAATTGTGATGGAAGTCAAATAGTGTAATAATATATGTGCAACCTATGAATCAATAATGAAGGCCTGTGTACATGTAGATCATTATTAATTTTAATTAATTGTGATATAATGTATATAAATAAGTTAGCATAGGAACTAACTCATTTTAAGTAGTCAACAAATATTATTTATATTACTATTATTATTATTACATATATTTCTACCCTTCCTTGCTTCACAGCTTGATAACATTACGCAACAACATTATCCCTCTAAAGAGTTCTTTACTCTTGAGGCATATCAAAAGAGCAACATTGTTCGTTTGTGGTCTCCAAACTTTTCAATAGCTGCTCCTCTTCTCCAGTTGCTCCAATCAAAAACCTTGGCATTATCCTTCACTCCTCTTCCTCTCATACATCATATCCCATCCCTCAGCAAGTCCTATAGGTTATATCTTTAAAATGCATGATAAATTTGCACACTTCTCACACTATGACAGTTATCATTTGTGGAGGATATCCAACCCCCATCATCTCTTTAACTGAACTACTGCAGTAGCTTTGCAGTGGCCTTCCTGCTTCCACACTTGGTGCTCAACACGGAAGATGTAGCGATTCTTTAACATGTAAAACTGATCATGTCATTCCTCTGCTTAAGATCTTTCCTTGGGTTTCTGTCATCACACAAGGCCCAACATGCATGTCTCTGCTATCTCTCTCCCTTCATCTCTTTTATTAGTCACCATTTTCAGTGGCCTGTTTCTTTTACTCTGGAAAGCCAAAACTATTCTTGCCTCGGTTACTTTGTAGTCGCCAATCCCTCTGCTTGCCACTTTCTTTCAAATACCGCTCTGTTCAAATACCCCTCTGTTCAAATACCGCTCTTCACAGAATCCTTCACTGACCATCCTATCCAAATCACAATCTGTGTTCCTCTCTAGCACTTGTCCTGCTTATTTTTTCCTCATAGCACTTAAACCTACTTTACATTATATACAGTGTTTTGTATTTGTTTATCACAAGTTCCATGAAAGCACAGATTTTGTCTCCACTGCTTTGTTGTCAGAGACCAGACCAGTGCATAACATATGGATGGAACTCAATACATTTTTGTGGAAAGAATGAATGAATGAGTTAAAAATGAGATATCTATTATTTCTCTAGAGATCAAATTTTCTGGATTTTTCTTCTGTAAGCTTGGTTATGGTGGAAGATAGATGTTTCACATCTAAAACAATGAAAAGATTAAGGCAAGATTGCTTCCAACTTTTATTAATCAAAGAAATATGAAAATAAAGACACAAGAAAGTCTTAGCAAGTCCCATTATTATTTTTGATCACCATGAGTGCAACAGTATTGTTATATGTGTTGATCAAACTGCCACTGAATATAAAATTTGGCATATTTGTCTATGAAACTTTAATTTGGATAAAAGTGTACTTTGAGGCTTTGCAAAATATAGAGAATTTCTTCCAAAGCCCAGTGCACATTAGTGGACCTTTACAGGTGTGAATCCTTAGGTTGGACCTATGCTTTTTACGGGCCATGGTAATGGAGGTAGCACCTTGATAATTTGACCTGATGGAGGAATAGGTTTTATATATATATGTGTGTGTGTGTGTGTGTGTGTGTGTGTGTGTGTGTGTGTGTGTGTGTGTGTGTGTGTGTGTATATATGTGTGTGTGTGTGTGTGTGTGTGTGTGTGTGTGTGTGTATATATATATGCCTGCAGATGTTTCTGGACCATACTTCTAAAAATGTCAAGTAAGTGAGGATAGTATAGCAAAGTTGAAGAACTGAGCTTTTGAATTCAGACTTAAATTCATCCTGGTTCTGCTATTTATTAGTTATATGAGCTATGACAAGTTATTGAACCTATTTCCTTAACTATCAAAAGAAGATAATAGTATATACTAATTGAATAATATCATAAGTGAATAGTTGAAAGAATTGAAGAACTTAGCACAGTGTCCCTGGTATAAATTTATAAATGATGGTAGTGACAGTATGATGTTGATGATGTCACCAGGATTTCCACCTTCGCCTCTTATGTCTTTCTGTTACACTGTAGCACTGGAATACCTCCCCATCACCAGCAGGTGCCATAAAAGACATAAAGAGTTCTTTCCATAATTGACAAAAATGCATTCTCATATTTTTTTCACTCTTGTGTTTCTAGTAGTGACATGCAACTTCCAGACCTGACTGGTCATCTAGATTCAGGGCTCTCCTTTCCACCTGAACACTATTTGCTCCATGAACCCTGACCCTTAATCTTCTTTTATATCTGTTGTGAAGTAATATCATTTGACTTGCTAGACTTTTCATTCTAGCCTATACTTCATTTTCCCTTCCCTGCTTCCATGTTGACTTGAAAAAAAATCAAGAAACAAGTAAAGATTCTAATATTTTTGCTTACAGTGTTTCAAAGGATTTCTTTTGTCCATTTGTATTTTTACTCATTCTCTAATTTGTATGTGTTAAGGATGAGAGAAAAGAGAAAAAAATTGGGAAGCAATGATATATAATCCCAGAGGTCATTTTTGAAAAATTAAATTGTCATTCGAATAACTACAGCTTTTTTCCACCTATTAGGGAAGGTTTTTCACTTTGTTATTTATTTTTTCTTGAAAAAAAACCAAATTAAGTAATTTTCACAAAGAAACAAGAATATTAATATTTGGGTAGAATACTTGCAACCTGAATGACTTATTTCACAGCTCTGTGATGACTAGAACAAAATATAATTTTGGAACAGGGAAGATGCTGTATTTCTCTGCATGTTCCCCTAATTAATATGTCAGCTATAATGTTCAGTAATCATATGCTTGGGATATAATAAGTGCAGAAGATAAATTTGTTGACTGGAAGCTAAAGTAGTTAATTTCTAACTTTGGGCAACTAAATGACTGATGTTCAATTCTAAATAAATCAGAAGAAATGAATAAAGGTGCAGTTACTTATTTTACCCATTGTTATTTGATTCTTAACTCTAAATGTACATATCTTTAAAAAGAGAAATGGGCCTTTAATTTGTCTTGGATTGAAATTTATAGGGTATTTTGGCAGATTTCTCAATTTAGTAGTAGCCATGACCGTCTCTGAACTTGTTCATTTCACATGCACATACATACATTTATGTTCATATATATCTCTGCAAACAGTCATGTATATATGCTAAATGCATGAATAAAAATTTACGGTTGTGAATTTAAAACGTGAATTCATACCCGCACAAGCAAACAATCTTGTTATCCATTAGAGACATTAATTTTGAGCCACCTAACACATGTGGCAGAATTTTTTTCAGCTGGTTCGATACTCTTCCACAAGAATTGTACTTGTGACTCACTGAACATTCTGCCACACAGAAGAGGATCTGTTCTAGCACACAGAAGGTACCCATTAAATAACTGCTGAATAGAGAAATTATTTCTTTCAGCAACTTTATATTTGGACAAATATTTTCATGTTGCAGTTTTTAAAAACCACTTTATTGAGGTATGATTGACGTACAAAAGGATGCACGTGTTTAATGTATACAACTTTATCAGTTTAAAGATAAGTAAATACTCATGAAACCATCACAATCTGCTTTAAACTTTAAGTGTTCCATAGTCAATCTAATTATTGGCATAGACTTGAATGCGAGGGGTTGGTGGCACAATTAACATAAAATGGTATGATGTCTTCTCTAGGGAACATTTTGGAAGTAGATATATTTATTTATGACTCTTCTATAAATCTATGGACTTAAATTTGGTATTTACTAGTAATGTGGAATAAACCTGGGAAAAATTCTCACTTACGTCTGTGCTTTGGAGTCAGTTTTATAGACTGTATTTCTGTTAGCATATTTATACTTGTCATCTTTCTTAAAATCATACAGAAGGTATCATTTCCCTTGTTTTAACCAGGCCCTAACTTCCCTCAGAGATTTTTTACATACGTACATTATTTATATATCAAGGTCAAAGAGCAAAGAGAATAAGATGAATTGACTTGATTTCAGTATTCGTCTGCTTCTTATTGTTTGAGAAGTTCTTTAAAGTCTTCCCTCTCTTCCCATACCTGCAGATTTTGGTTATCTTAAATCCAGCTCTAACTCTAAAATGTCAAAAGAAATGTGAGTCTCATATTTCTAATGTTAAATTTGATGAGTATGGTCAGGTAGCCAAATAAATTAATAGATAAATAACACTTTACTGAGGTTATAGTTATTCTATATATATGAAATTTGAAAGTAGTTTCTCAAATCAAAGAAAATACAAAGGTAATTATAACTTTTCTTGCCTTGGAAAAGACTTGGCTAAAATAAGAGTTTTTTGGGAAAACTACTACTGATCATTAATTATAGCAATGAGGAGAGATTCCAGGAGTCACTGAAGGGATGACTAAGCAAGGTTGTGCAGACTTGAATCCTAGTTGACCTTTCTCAGTTGTTTTTTTTTTTTCTGTCTCTATCAAAATATATTGACTTCATTAACTTTTCTAGTCCATTTCTACACTGGGATCCTAGATCTCCAGAGTTACTTTGGAAACATGTGGGTAGAGATTGAATTAAATGTATTAAATTCAGAAAACATACTTTTGTTTTATGTTACAAAACATGTTTTGTGTGTTTGTTAGGAAGTTGGTACTTAGGATAGAAACTCTTTTGGTGCCAGAAGACTTGCCTATGTTTCTTGGATTTTGTATCTATGCAACTGATTCTGTGATATTTTTATAAATCCTAGTGACCACTGGAAAGTTAGAAGGAAGAATGAGGAACCCATGAAAGGACTTAATAATCACCAGGTAGAGGATCCAGCTTTCAGTGTTGAACCTGCAATAGCACATCTAGTGGAGATGACTCAGGCTATACCTGCTCTCAAGGGGATCCAAACTCAAAGTAGGCTCTTGATTGAGTCTATGAAAGACAAAATGCCCCCAATAATTAAGAAGATGCTTTTATTCAGGCTATTGCCATAAGGTTGTGTTCATTCATGACGAATGTGTCAAAGAAGAGAGAGAAAACCTGAGGTTTTATAGAGGCAGGTAAATGAGAGAGTCATTACGAAAGGTGGACAGAGGATCTCCATTAGAAGGGTAGGGGGTTTATTTGGGGATATACAAGGGCAGAGTGGTCTATTATAGTTAGCTATTTCTTGGAACACAAAAATGTATGTGGAGGTAGGGGTAGATTTCTTAACCTTTGCTACTTTCTGGGAACTCAGGGCTTAGATAAAGTTCAGCATTGTCAGTTGCTTTCAAAATTACACCAGAAAAGAAGGGATTCAGTTTTAGAGAGGGGAATATTTGGTTTTTAATTTCTCATTTTGAGAAGATTTTTATTGGCTTTATGTTTTCCCGGTATCTTGGGAGGAAGTGCTACCCAAAAACTGGGTTTGCCTCTTGGTGGGTGTCGAGCCAAAAGACATAAGCAAGCCAAAGTTTGGAAGAGGGAAGGATTTATTACTTGCTGCAAGTATGGAAGACACCAGGGATCTCTTCCAAAGCAGTGTCTCCCCAAGAGCAAAACTGGGGAAGTTTGAAGCTAAGGGTATGTGCATATTCATGAAGGGGTTGGGCAGAGTCTAAGCTTTAATTGATTGAAGTCACAAGGGTCGGAAAAGGTCAACATCATCATCTCTTAAGTTCCAGTTGATCTTGTGTCTGAGTGCCCAGGGTGGAGGGTAGGGGGGGGTTAAATTCTGCACAACAGGTCAAGAAAGTGTTTCAGGCTAGTCCTTACCATTGAAACAGAACTAGGAGTTCTTACAACTGATTTGTTATCTTTGCTATTGTTACTTCTCTTGCTTGATAACAGTTTGTTCTTTTGTTTCCTTAAGATTATTACTGAGACCTGTTTTATGGCAAGCATTGTGGCCAGGCTTAGATCTCAAAATGGCTTAGGCCAAAAAATGGCTTCTCTTCTGTCGAGAAAGCCATGCCTGCTTCTCTTTCTTTGGGGACCCCCTACTCTATCTGCTTACAAAATGTGAAAGGAAATTGTATCTGAGGACTTCGTATTTCTGTTTTGGGTTAAGAGGTGAATTTGATAATAACAGAATATCATAGTTATTATTTTTTTAGTTTGGAGATTTGGATATGGGTGGTTTTGTTCTCTGGGCTGTGTTTTTACTTGAGACTAACTGTCCTCCTTTCTTCATGACTCCTTTGTTTACTTGCCTCTATAAAATCCCAGCTTTTCTCCCAGTTTTTCATACATTCCTCCTTAATAAGCATTCTTCCTATTTCAGGAGCCTGAATAAAATTGTTTCCTAAATTGTCTGGGACATTTTGCCTTTCACAAAATCAATTAAAAGTCTATGATGAGTTTGGATCACATTAACAGCAGTTGGGCATAATTTGTTATGGGAGCTAAATAGGGGTGATTTTTTGACAATGCGTTTTAAAATTCAGTTAAATAATGCATTGTCATAACCAAGTTTTAAAGAATTTAGGAACAACATTATAGATGTTCTCCTCAAAAGGCTATCATTTGGGGAAAGGTAGGCACTATGGAAAATAGTGAACATGGTCAAATGAAAGCAAGGTTGGGATGGTCCTAATATTCCTAGTTTCTCCCCTTGGGGTATTCAATCTGGTTATGTTACCAGAACCTTTCTAGACTCTTGGGCAACAATATCATAGAAATGAATATCGCTTCCATAAGACTCTTAGGCAATCAAAACTTTTTATTAAGAGAGATAGCTTGTGTACAAGGTGATGCAGAAATTTGGCCTCTGTGCACTGGTACTGAATTGAATTTCAGAGACAGAGTTTTGGGTGAAGTAGAAAAGAATAGCTTTATAGCTTCGCCAGGCAAAGGGGGCCACAGCGGCCTAATGCCCTCAAAACTGTATGTCCTGACCTGGAGGGGATAGTGAGGAGTTTTATCGTAACGGTTCAAAGAGGAGGGCGTGATCAGCTTGTGGACATTCTTCTGATAGGTTGGTGGTGAGGTAATTGAGAATCAGCACCATCAACCTTTGGATCCACCTGGTCTGGGGTCTACGTGCTTGTGGGCAGCATACTGTTAACTTCTTTCACCTGGTGGTGGTTTCAGTATCTGCAAAACAGCTCAAAGATATTGTTATGTGTATCCCTTGAGGAACCAGGACTCTGCCCCAAGGCTGCACTATTGTTTCTTGACTGCTTTTCCCTTGTCTCTGCATCCCCTCCCTTCCCTGATTAGCAACTGTTTGAACCTGCCCTTTGGAACTCAGGGAAGGTCATGGAGGCTGAATGAAGCCTATTTCCTACAAACAAGAAACTGGGGACACAGAGAGGCTTTTGTGTCCAGGAGCCCCCCAGGGTCCTGCTCGATTTCAGAGGGAGAAGGTGGAAAAAAAGTGCCAGCTTCTTGAGTGGAAGGGGCAAGTTGCTTTTGTAACAAAAGGGAGGGTGCGTCTCATGATCACTGATAATTTCCAGAAATAGTCAAACTTCTTTGATCAGCAGCAGGTGGCTCCATAGGGGCTCTCAGGAATAGGACACGCTTCTGTGAGGGGAAAGGAGTGTGTGAGAATTTTCTGCAAGAAAGCACTTGTTTTCTCCAGATACACGCCCAGGAGTGGGATTGCTGGATCATACTGCGGCTCTATTTTCAGTTTTTTAAGGAACCTTCGTACTGTGGCTGTACCAATTTACATGCACCCCAGTGTTCATTGCAGCACTATGTACAATAGCCAGGACATGGAAGCAACCTAAATGTCCATCAACAGAGGAATGGATAAAGAAGATGTGGCACATATATACAGTGGAATATTACTCAGCCATAAGAAAGAACAAAATAATGCCATTTGCAGCAACATGGATGGACCTAGAGATTGTCATACTGAGTGAAGCAAGTCAGAGAAAGACAAATATCATATGATATTGCTTATATGTGCAATCTATAAAAAGGGTACAAATTAACTTATCTATAAAACAGAAATAGAGTTACAGATGTAGAAAATAAACTTATGGTTACCAGGGGATAAGGGGCAGGGGAGGGATAAATTGGAAGATTGGGATTGACACCTACACACTACTGTATATAAAATAGATAACTAATAAGGACCTACTGTATAGCACAGTACTACTCAGAACCCCGTAATGGCCTATATGGGAAAAGATATATGTATATGTATAACAGATTCACTTTGCTGTACACCTGAAACCAACACAACATTGTAAATCAACTATACTCCAATAAAAACTGAAAGAAAAAAAAAACCACTGGAACAGAGGAACAGATAAGGTTAAAATTTATAGTTGAGCTTCTTGTCCTGTGGCAGCTAGGTACACTTGTTAGTATAACAGAGGTAAAGTTAATTTTTTTATTCCTGTGAGCCTGGTTTTTATCCTTGGGACTCAGGTCCCCAGGGCCTTTGTTCTTTAGCTTTCAAGGCCTGCTTTGCCCAAGGCCGTTCCCTGGGCCTTTTCCAAAATGGCTGTACTCTTGTCTTCTGGTCTCAGTTATGCTATGGTGAACCAAAGGTTTGAATAGTAAGCTCAAAGTCTCCATCAAAGAAAACAAAATGGAAAACAATCATCTTTTGATGGAAAGGGACTGTCCAAGGAAATATTTGTCCTTTCTTTCTTTCCCATCTCTTTGGAGAAATTAATAATTAAACCAGTTAAATTTCAGAACTCTGGTTGGTATAATTTACTTGTAAATAGTTTCAATGTGCATTTGAAGTCTGAAAGTGGATGTGGCTTTTCTTCTCTTTTCTTATACTCAAATAAACAGACCCAGAATCTGCTTCTTAGGCCAGTCCAGGCCACTTTTTTCCTAGACGCTGCTTTTTTTCTTTAGCTCTTCCTTCCAGGTAGATTTCTGGGCTGTGGAAGGTATTAAGATTCAGATTCGGGCAGGGAAGGGAATGTGGGTAGGTGTGTTCATGAGGGTGACAAAACGAGAAGGCTCTTTAGATTACAATCTGAGGCTGCAGACTTCATTCATACTTCTCTGGGTTTACCTGGTATTTTTGTATCCTAGGGCTGCCATAAAGAAAAGTATCACAAACTGAGTGGCTTAAAAGAAAAGAAACTTATTTTCTCAGTTCTGGAGGCTACAAGTCCAAAATCAAGGTATTGGCAGGCTCATGTTCCCTTTAAAGGCTGTAAGCAAGAATGCTACCTTGCCTCTTTCTAACTTCCTCACTTCCGGTGGCTCCTTGGAATTCTTGGTGTTCCTTGGCTGTAGCTTCATTACCCCAATCTTTGCCTCCCTTGTTTCACGGCTTTTTTTCCTGCGTGTCTTCAGGTGTGTGTCTTTTTTACAAAGCCACCAGTCATTGGATTTAGGTCCAGCATGACCTCATCTTAACTAATTACATCTGCAAAGAAACTTCTTCCCAAAGGTCATATTCTGAGGTTCCAGGTAGACATGGATTTGGAGGGAACACTATTCAATACAGTACACTGGCTAATAACTAATTGCTACTTTGCTTTTTTCTTCACTTTCTCCTGTGCATATATCTTGTTCAAGAATATCATTATCAAGGAATACTTCCAGATACATTGTTTCCCTGGCATTTCTGGCTTGCCTCGCTATTAGGCCTCCTATGAGCTGGTGGCAAAAAGTCTTCAAGCAGAGAGTTTTAGACGTTCACGGTAAGTGGCCTTTGTAGGGTAGAGGTGAATGCAGAAGAAATGTGGGTAGGTCATGGGTAATGACTGCTGCAGGAATCTTCTTTTAAATTCTGTTTTTCTGAATGACATGATACTATATTTTAAAAAGAAGATGTGTTCCTTCTTCCCTTTTAGTTTGGAAAACATATTATTTATATGCATATTACATATTTTTATAATCTGAGTAGTCAACAGATTATACAAAGTAATTAAAGCCTCAAAGAAGAACTAAAGCTAAACCATTCCAAAGTTGGTGTTGTGATTTTTGGTAGACTTACCACCTCCCTCTGTTACTGAATGATATTTAAAGTAATGAGTTTTTAAAAACATGATACCTCACCTAATAACATGGTTTTTCTCTTAATAAATAATATATATCTTACAGTACAGCTGGAAGTAACATGCCTCAGAGCTGTGCAATGCTATGAGTACTTTATTAAAATTTTAATCTAGTCAAAGTATGTGTATAATTATATTTGCCTCATTTTTTTTCCCCAAACTTTAACTCGGTCAGCCATTCTATATAGCACAGAATTTTAGTGTGTTGATTATGCATTTATCTGTGCTCGAAGCAGATCCAAAACAATCATCAGAAGAGAATCCTGTTCCCTCCAGGCACAACTCAGGGAGAGGTGGAATGGCATTGTAATTGGTTAAAACTCTTCATTAGGCTCTTCTGCTTTCAAAAAAAGATACCAACTTTACCTACAGTGCATTTGCTTGTTAGGATGTATGGCTTTTTTAGGGTAAGCTGGGACGAAGTGAGAGAGTAGCATTGACATATATATACTACCAAATGTAAAATAGATAGCTAGTGGGAAGCAGCCGCATAGCACAGTGAGATTAGCTCTGCGCCTTGTGTCCACCTAGAGGAGTGGGATAGGGAAGGTGGGAGGGAGACGCAAGAAGGAGGGGATATGGGGATATATGTATATGTATAGCTGATTCATTTTGTTATACAGCAGAAACTAACACAACAATGTAAAGCAATTATACTCCAATAAAGATGTTAAAAAAATAAAATAAAATAAAAATAAAAATTTTAAAAAGCAGAATATAGTCATAATTCAGAGACAAAAATCTTGAATGCACAGTTACTCAATATTTATTGAAAGCTTAGTTGAGATAGTATCAATCAAGGAAGTCTGCTTAAAGGATGTGGAGTCTATCCCTCTTTTTCCTGATATTCAAAACTAATTCTCTGTATTAATTCAGATCACTAAAGAACTGGATTCTTAGAGTACCTTGTATTTCTCTGACACACCTCTTCAAACAATTGTCTTTACCGTGGTTTCCTTTTTTATGATTTTATTAAAGAAAATTATGAAACTTATCAATGCATCCACTGTAGCAATAGGGAAAATTGTACAGTCCCTTTTATCATATACTATTGTCTTAATGTATACCCACCTGAAAAATTCCTCTCTGAAAATCATCATTTATACGTGCTAATCTCAGCAACAAATATAGTTTTCTATTTGAATTGTCAGTGGAACAAGAGTATACCCAGTGTAGAATTGATCGGTGTGATTTTGATGAAACTAAGAGTTTACATTGCTGTTTTCAAAATAGGGTTATTATCAAAGGGATTTTGTTATGAATGCATTTTTATTTATTCAAAGGCTGTTGTTAAACCAAGTTCTGTTTTTTTCTTCTGAAAACACTGTAATTCATTTTATACCTTCTTGAATTAAAGCATACCTTCCCTAATGCCCAAAAGTGGCATTGCATTGGGTGAATTTCCCTCTGAGAAGTCCATAGTCTGTGAAAGTCAGATATGAATTGAATTATCTGCCCTAAACAGAATTACACAATACATTTCTGCCTCCACTGCAGAAAGGTTCTTATTCAAATTAGATAGGGTTCCTTTTTTTTTTTTTTACCCTGGGGTATCTACTGCATTCACGTGCATTAAAAACATCAAGAACATGTTCATAAACATTACATTCCCACTTGCAAAATGTATTTCTTTTTCAACTTGTAGATTGGGACATATGCACTACCTAAGGAGACGTCTTTTTCAAAGATTTTGATTAAAAATCATGATATATTATAATGACAAATTCTTTTTAGGTCATTCAAAATGGCATATATATGAGAGTATCAGAAATGGTAGCTGCTTTTGTCCAGTCTCCATTTCTTACAAACTCTATTTATGTTTAATTAGATTCTGATTAAAGTAATGAATATACACCAAGGTAACTCAGGAAAGGGTAATTTATTATAATATAGATATGTCTTAATATGTCTTTGCCTTTTAATTTCTTTATTAATTTTTAAAAAACATTTTCTTCTCAGATCTGGGGGTGGTGTACACAAAGCCTACTGAGCCATTGTGAACTCAATATCAGTCTTTCAAGGGCCAATCATTTGCTAATAGTTTTTTGTACAGTTACTCATTAGAATAAAACTTTGCAAATTCATAGCAAATAATAATCACTTGTAAACTTAAATAAAGATGTCTGGGGGGGGAGGAGAGAAGGTGGCGGAAGAGTAAGACGCGGAGATCACCTTCCTTCCCACAGATACAGTAGAAATACATCTACACGTGGAACTGCTCCTACAGAACACCCACTGAACGCTGGCAGAAAACGTCCGACCTCCAAAAAGCCGTGTGGATGAAAGGCTCTTGGTGCTCCAGCCAGGCATCAGGGCCGTGCCTCTGAGGTGGGAGAGCCAACTTCAGGACACTGGTCCACAAGAGACCTCCCAGCTCCACGTAATACCAAACGGTAAAAATCTCTCAGAGATCTCCATCTCAACATCAAGACCCAGCATCACTCAATGACCAGCAAGCTACAGTGCTGAACACCCTATGCCAAACAACTAGCAAGACAGGAACACAGCCCCGTCCATTAGCAGAGAGGCTGCCTAAAATCATAATAAGGCCACAGACACCCCAAAATACACCACCAGACGTGGATGTGCCCACCAGAAAGACAAGATCCAGCCTCATCCACCAGAGCTCAGGCACTAGTTCCCTACACCAGGAAGCCTACACAACCCACTGAACCAACCTTAGCCACTGGGGACAGATACCAAAAACAACGGGAACTACAAACCTGCAGTCTGTGAAAAGGAGACCCCAAACACAGTAAGATAAGCAAAATGAGACGACAGAAAAACACACAGCAGATGAAGGAGCAGGGTCAAAACACACCAGACTTAACAAATGAAGAGGAAATAGGTAGTCTACCTGAAAAAGAATTCAGAATAATGATAGTAAGGATGATCCAAAATCTTGGAAATAGAATAGACAAAATGCAAGAAACATTTAACAAGGACGTAGAAGAACTAAAGAGGAACCAAGCAATGATGAAAAACACAATAAATGAAATTAAAAATACTCTAGATGGGATCAATAGCAGAATAACTGAGGCAGAAGAAAGGATAAGTGACCTGGAAGATAAAATGGTGGAAATAACTACTACAGAGCAGGATAAAGAAAAAAGAATGAAAAGAACTGAGGACAGTCTCAGAGACCTCTGGGACAACATTAAACGCACCAACATTCGAATTATAGGGGTCCCAGAAGAAGAAGAGAAAAAGAAAGGGACTGAGAAAATATTTGAAGAGATTATAGTTGAAAACTTCCCTAATATGGGAAAGGAAATAGTTAATCAAGTCCTGGAAGCACAGAGAGTCCCATACAGGATAAACCCAAGGAGAAACACGCCAAGACACATATTAATCAAACTGTCAAAAATTAAATATAAGGAAAACATATTAAAGGCAGCAAGGGAAAAAAAACAAATAACACACAAGGGAATCCCCATAAGGTTAACATCTGATCTTTCAGCAGAAACTCTGCAAGCCAGAAGGGACTGGCAGGATATACTTAAAGTGATGAAGGAGAAAAACCTACAACCAAGATTACTCTACCCAGCAAGGATCTCATTCAGATTCGATGGAGAAATTAAAACGTTTACAGACAAGCAAAAGCTGAGAGAGTTCAGCACCACCAAACCAGCTTTACAACAAATGCTAAAGGAACTTCTCTAGGCAAGAAACACAAGAGAAGGAAAACACCTACAATAACAAACCCAAAACATTTAAGAAAATGGGAATAGGAACATACATATCGATAATTACCTTGAATGTAAATGGATTAAATGCTCCCACCAAAAGACACAGGCTGGCTGAATGGATACAAAAACAAGACCCATATATATGCTGTCTACAAGAGACCCACTTCAGACCTAGAGACACATACAGACTGAAAGTGAGGGGATGGAAAAAGATATTCCATGCAAATGGAAATCAAAAGAAAGCTGGAGTAGCAATTCTCATATCAGACAAAATAGACTTTAAAATAAAGACTATTACAAGAGACAAAGAAGGACACTATATAATGATCAAGGGATCGATCCAAGAGGAAGCTATAACAATTGTAAATATTTATGCACCCAACATAGGAGCACCTCAATACATAAGGCAAATACTAACAGCCATAAAAGGGGAAATCGACAGCAACACAATCATAGTAGGGGACTTTAACACCCCACTTTCACCAATGGACAGATCATCCAAAATGAAAATAAATAAGGAAACACAAGCTTTAAATGATACATTAAACAAGATGGACTTAATTGATATTTATAGGACATTCTACCCAAAAACAACAGAATACACATTTTTCTCAAGTGCTCATGGAACATTCTCCAGGATAGATCATATCTTGGGTCATAAATCAAGCCTTGGTAAATTTAAGAAAATTGAAATCGTATCAAGTATCTTTTCCGACCACAACGCTATGAGACTAGATATCAATTACAGGAAAAGATCTGTAAAAAATACAAACACATGGAGGCTACACAATACACTACTTAATAACGAAGTGATTACTGAAGAAATCAAAGGGGAAATCAAAAAATACCTAGAAACAAACGACAATGGAGATACGACGACCCAAAACCTATGGGACGCAGCAAAAGCAGTGCTAAGAGGGAAGTTTATAGCAATACAAGCCTACCTCAAGAAACAGGAAACATCTCGAATAAACAACCTAACCTTGCACCTGAAGCAATTAGAGAAAGAAGAACAAAAAAACCCCAAAGCCAGCAGAAGGAAAGAAATTATAAAGATCAGGTCAGAAATAAATGAAAAAGAAATGAAGGAAACAATAGCAAAAATCAATGAAACTAAAAGCTGGTTCTTTGAGAAGATAAACAAAATTGATAAACCATTAGCCAGACTCATCAAGAGAAAAAGGGAGAAGACTCAGATCAATAGAATTAGAAATGAAAAAGGAGAAGTAACCACTGACACTGCAGAAATACAAAAGATCATGAGAGATTACTACAAGCAACTCTATGCCAATAAAATGGACAACCTGGAAGAAATGGACAGATTCTTAGAAATGCACAAACTGCCGAGACTGAACCAGGAAGAAATAGAAAATATGAACAGACCAATCACAAGCACTGAAATTGAAACTGTGATTAAAAACCTTCCAACAAACAAAAGCCCAGGACCAGATGGCTTCACAGGTGAATTCTATCAAACATTTAGAGAAGAGCTAACACCTATCCTTCTCAAACTCTTCCAAAATATTGCAGAGGGAGGAACACTCCCAAACTCATTCTACGAGGCCACCATCACCCTGATACCAAAACCAGACAAAGATGTCACAAAGAAAGAAAACTACAGGCCAATATCACTGATGAATATAGATGCAAAAATCCTCAACAAAATACTAGCAAACAGAATCCAACAGCACATTAAAAGGATCATACACCATGATCAAGTGGGGTTTATCCCAGGAATGCAAGGATTCTTCAATATACGCAAATCAATCAATGTGATACACCATATTAACAAATTGAAGGAGAAAAACCATATGATCATCTCAATAGATGCAGAGAAAGCTTTCGACAAAATTCAACACCCATTTATGATAAAAGCCCTGCAGAAAGTAGGCATAGAGGGAACTTTCCTGAACATAATAAAGGCCATATATGACAAACCCACAGCCAACATTGTCCTCAATGGTGAAAAACTGAAACCATTTCCACTAAGATCAGGAACAAGACAAGGTTGCGCACTCTCACCACTGTTATTCAACATAGTTTTGGAAGTGTTAGCCACAGCAATCAGAGAAGACAAAGAAATAAAAGGAATCCAAATCGGAAAAGAAGAAGTAAAGCTGTCACTATTTGCAGATGACATGATACTATACATAGAGAATCCTAAAGATGCTACCAGAAAACTCCTAGAGCTAATCAATGAATTTGGTAAAGTAGCAGGATACAAAATTAACGCACAGAAATCTCTTGCATTTCTATACACTAATGACGAAAAATCTGAAAGTGAAATTAAGAAAACACTCCCGTTTACCATTGCAACAAAAAGAATAAAATATCTAGGAATAAACCTACCTAAGGAGACAAAAGACCTGTATGCAGAAAATTATAAGACACTGATGAAAGAAATTAAAGATGATACAAATAGATGGAGAGATATACCATGTTCCTGGATTGGAAGAATCAACATTGTGAAAATGACTCTACTACCCAAAGCAATCTACAGATTCAATGCAATCCCTATCAAACTACCACTGGCATTTTTCACAGAACTAGAACAAAAAATTTCACAATTTGTATGGAAACACAAAAGACCCCGAATAGCCAAAGCAATCTTGAGAACGAAAAATGGAGCTGGGGGAATCAGGCTTCCTGACTTCAGACTATATTACAAAGCTTCAGTAATCAAGACAGTTTGGTACTGGCACAAAAACAGAAATATAGATCAATGGAACAGGATAGAAAGCCCAGAGATAAACCCACACACATATGGTCACCTTATCTTTGATAAAGGAGGCAAGAATATACAGTGGAGAAAAGACAGCCTCTTCAATAAGTGGTGCTGGGAAAATTGGACAGGTACATGTAAAAGTATGAAATTAGAACACTGCCTGACACCATGCACAAAAATAAACTCAAAATGGATTAAAGACCTAAGTGTAAGGGGAGACACTATCAAACTCTTAAAGGAAAACATAGGCAGTAGGCAGAACACTCTATGACATACATCACAGCAAGATTCTTTTTGACCCAGCTCCCAGAGAAATGGAAATAAGAACACAAATAAACAAATGGGACCTAATGAAACTTAAAAGCTTTTGCACAGCAAAGGAAACCATAAACAAGACCAAAAGACAACCCTCAGAATGGGAGAAAATATTTGCAAATGAAGCAACTGACAAAGGATTTATCTCCAAGATTTACAAGCAGCTCATGCAGCTCAATAACAAAAAAACCAACAACCCAATTCAAAAATGGGCAGAAGACCTAAATAGACATTTCTCCAAAGAAGATATACAGATGGCCTACAGACACATGAAAGAATGCTCAACATCATTAATCATTAGAGAAATGCAAATCAAAACTACAATGAGATATCATCTCACACCGGTCAGAATGGCCATCATCAAAAAATCTAGAAACAATAAATGCTGGAGAGGGTGTGGAGGAAAGGGAACACTCTTGCACTGTTGGTGGGAATGTAAATTGATACAGCCACTATGGAGAACAGTATGGAGGTTCCTGAAAAAACTACAAATAGAACTACCATACGACCCAGCAATCCCAATACTGGGCATATACCCTGAGAAAACCATAGGTCAAAAAGAGTCATGTACCAAAATGTTCATTGCAGCTCTATTTACAATAGCCAGGACATGGAAGCAACCTAAATGTCCATCGACAGATGAATGGATAAAGAAGATGTGGCACATATATACAATGGAATATTACTCAGCCATAAAAAGAAATGAAATGGAGGTATTTGTAATGAGGTGGATGGAGTTAGAGTCTGTCATACAGAGTGAAGTAAGTCAGAAAGAGAAAAACAAATACAGTATGCTAACACATATATACGGAATATAAGGAAAAAAAAAAAAAGGCCATGAAGAACCTAGTGGCAAGACGGGAATAAAGACACAGACCTACTAGAGAATGGACTTGAGGATATGGGGAGGGGGTGGGGTGAGAAGTGACAGGGTAAGAGAGTGTCATGGACATATATACACTACCAAATGTAAAATAGATAACTAGTGGGAAGCAGCCGCATAGCACAGGGAGATCAGCTCGGTGCTTTGTGACCACCTAGAGGGGTGGGATGGGGAGGGTGGGAGGGAGGGAGATGCAAGAGGGAAGAGAAATGGGAACATATTGTATATGTATAACTGATTCACTTTGTTATAAAGCAGAAGCTAACACACCATTGTAAGGCAATTATACTTCAATAAAGATGTTTAAAAAAAAAAAAGAAAAAAAAAAAGATGTCTGCCTTATTGATAAACTCAATTTATGAAAATATTGCCTGCTTTGGATCCTTTCTTCATAAAATGTAACATTAGCTAATATCTGACATTTCATATTTTAGAAATATAAGCATAAGACTTCTTGCTGAGAGGAATAATAACTGACTATAATAACTAAGAAGAACTTATTTAAAATAAATGATTGTATTTGACAATAAAACAGGGGTCATAATTACTATTTAATAGCTATTTCCCAGTTGTAGATATAAGTTCACGTCTGTTTTTTCCTCAGGGACAAATACATTAGTTAAGTAAGTCTTGGCTTGTAAGTGTGAAAAAAAAAAAACATATAGAGAAAATAACTATCACTAGTCTTCAGTTTTCTGTAGTGGGAACTCTTCTTTTGAAAGAACTTCACATTGCTGACTTTGATTTTAATGGTTTGCTCTACTCAAATATATATTTCAGATAAAGTGAAATTAGTGAGAATACACACCCATAATATCTGTAGTCTACTTAAAAGAGGCAGAAGGGCACCTTCTCTGACATAGTTACATTTTTTTAATTCACCAAATTCCTATTTTATTGAAATCTCTCTGATCATAGAATATGTAGTTTTAATGAGCTTTGTTTTTTTAAAAAATAATAGGCTATGATTATAATATGAAACTCTATGACTTTAGATACTCAAGTCAAATATTTTTAGAAGAGTTGTTGTATTATGCGGTAAAAGTTGGCATTTGACTTTCCATGATTTTCATGTTAGATGGTCTAATACCATTTGGAACCTATTTCTTTTTCCACCCCCCTCTCCTTGCTATAACTACATTTTTGCCCAAATGATCCTTCAATGATTGTGTCCAAAATGTATTGTCCAGGAAACTATGATAAGTCTAGGTGTTCTTATGAAATAAATATTGCATGGTCCAATGCAAAAAGAAGTCACAGAAAACCTGAGTTCACATTCAGATCCATCATTTACTAATTATACAATCCTGGGCAAGAATATTTAACCTTTTTGGATCTGCTGTCTTATCTTTAAAATAGAAAAATAGTACTTAACTTGTTATTAAATAAATACTACTTAACTTTAAGTATTATTATTTAATACTTAAATAATACTTAACTCATTCATCTTTTGCTGAACATTAACTAAGACAGTGTAAGCAAAGGTCTAGATATACTACCTTGTCCAACCCAATCATTCTGTAAAGTTCAGTGTATTGGTCAGGGTTCTCCAGAGAAACAGCACAAATAGGAGATATATAGATATATTATAGATATAGTTAAATAGATCTCCATATATATATTATTTCTTTCTTTCTTTCTTTCAATTAATTAATTAATTTATTTTTGGCTGTGTTGGGTCTTCGTTTCTGTGCGAGGGCTTTCTCTAGTTGTGGCAAGCGGGGGCCACTCTTCATCGCGGTGCGCGGGCCTCTCACTATCGCGGCCTCTCTTGTTGCAGAGCACAGGCTTCAGACGTGCAGGCTCAGTAGTTGTGGCTCACAGGCCCAGTTGCTCTGCGGCATGTGGGATCTTCCCAGACCAGGGCTCAAACCCGTGTCCCCTGCATTGGCAGGCGGATTCTCAACCACTGTACCACCAGGGAAGCCCTATATTATTTATTTATTATAAGAATTGGTTAATGCCACTATGGAATCTGTGAAGTCCTACGATCTGTTATCTGTGAGCTGGAAAATCAGGAAAGCCCATGGTGTGATTCAGTCCTAAGGCCTGGGAACCAGGAGAGCTGATTGTATCTGAGTTCTAGTCCAAAGACCTAGAAATCAGGGCCAGAAAGGGTGATGGTGTAGGTTCAGGTCTGAATCCAAAGGCTTAAGAACCAAGAACACTGATGTACAAAGGAAGGAGAATATGGAAGTCCCGGGTCAAGAAAAGAGTAAATTCTCCCTTCCTCTACCTTTTTGTTTTATCCAGGCCTTTAAGGGATTGGATGAAGACCACTCTTGTTCGTGAGGGAGATCTTTTTTACTCAGTCTACCATTCAAACGCTAATCTCTTCCAGAAACATCATCACAGACACTCAGAAATCATGTTTCATCAGCTATCTGGGCATCGTTTAGCCCAGTCAAGTTGACTGACACATAAAAGTAACCATATGAACCATCACGTTTGGTTTCTTCTCTTCTTCCACGTTTACCTTGTGTCACAGCACAGGTGTTTTTTGTTTGTTTTGTTTTATGTTTTGTTTTTGTTTTATATGGGGTTTTTTGTTTGTTTTGTTTCTGTTTTATGTTCTTCATAGCTTGTAATAAAACCCTTAGATTATTTCCCAAAGATATGTTTATTCAGGGTCAAATATGTTTGAAACTGTTCAACAATATTTCAAGGACAGATGAAAATCTTAGTTGGACATAAAGAAGAGTGACTAAAGAAAAGTTAGCAGGAAGAAAAGAATAATACGTAGACCAGGTGTTGTAAACTAAAAATAAAACTAGGCTGGACTCTGGTAGCTGAGGTGACAACCATTAAACTTGAAAAGCAGTCTGCAATTTAAGAGGGAGTGAAGTCAGAATCCAATGTGACGTTTTAGGATATAGTTTACAGAAGAAATCAAGCAAAGAATATAGGAGAGTTAGATCTGTAAATGAAGCCAGGAGAGACATTAGTAGCAAGGTGATGGAAAATGATGGAAGTGGGTACATTCTGATGCAAGTTTCATAACAAGCCTCATTGCCTTCAGGACTCTTTTTTAAAAGATAAAGTGAATGTCCTTTCTTTTATTATGAGCTCATCTGTCCTCTACAAGAAGAAGCCTCTGAAAGAGAAGACCGTGATTGAAAGGGACCTCTCCTTGTGCCCCGGACGAGAGCAAGATAACCCAGCATTTTTACCGTCTGTATCATGCACTACTTAGTTCAGGCTTTGGTAGCCCCATCAGTGTCTTGAGATTAGGTTCGGAGGGCAAGCTGCAGTTTCACTCATGCCTGACATTGATGGCATAGGTTATGGTTCCTTGCTGGATTCAATTCTATCTACCCTATTGAAAACATTATCCAGTGATGTCTGGGTAATACCTCTTTTTTTCTCATCATAGTTGACACGGTAGCACTGGATTTCATTCTCAACAGTTGCTACAACCTTCACGTACCGTTCTACGTTTGGGTCCGGTGCCTCAAAAACTAACAGTGCCTCCTTAAATAAAGAAAATCCCCTTGCCATTTCCTGCGTCATGAATCTCTTCGGTTCTTCAGTTACTTCTTCTTCCTCTTCTCTTTCATCCTTTCTCTGGGCCTTCAGTTCCATCAGGTTTTCATTAGTAAGCTACAAAAAGTAAGTACACAAAAGCATAACCACTTGTAGAGGGTGCACACACGTGACAGTGTACACCAGACACATGAACTAACTTACGTGACTGGACATGCGAATGCACGTTCACATCTTTGAAAGTTCACAACTTGAAGGTTCGTATGTAGGGGACTTACTGTATATATGACAATTAAATGAGAAGTTCCAACATAGGTTGAACAGAATTTTCACTAGAGAATATTTAGATTTGAGGAGAAGCAATATTTGAAGAGTTTGTGGTTAATAATATATCATAATAAAAGAAATGCATGTACATTCACATTGAAGAAGCAAAATGAGATGTGTGTTAGATTTATAATAGATACACATCTAGACACAAGTAGTGCAACTGAACAGAGAAGGTCTAGGGAAAATAGAAAAACAGAATGAAATGAGTTATGACCCACGAAGGTAAATGACTTTTCAGTGGCAACAATGGAGGCTGGAAGAATTCAGAATAAAAGCTGCAAAGTGATGATGGAAAAGAATTGTCAACTTAGATACCTACATTCAACAAAATTACCTTTCACAGACTCACATTTAAAGGAAGAAGAAAAACCTAGAGGAAGATAGGGGAATGCATGAAGCAATTGGTAGACACGTGGCTAATCCAAAGAAGACTTGATTTTATTAAGTAATAAATGTAACAAAGGCTAATTTGAGGATTGTAACAATTGACTAGAACAAAAATATGGGTTGACAATTATATTTTAGATGAAGGTGTCATTGAAATTCAAATTGTAATGATCTTGTATAATAAGGATAGGGAAAGAGAGTAGCATAGTGAAAGAAAAAGATTTGGTGTCAGAAACATACACATTATTACCCCTGATCTGTCACAAATTAACTTACCTCATCTCTGTTTTAATGCCTTCTGTAGATTCTAAAACTGGTAAGGAGTCAATAGGTTTTAATAAGTGTGGACTTCAATTTACTTAACATTTGCATTTCAATAACATTTCAATCTGTTAAAGGAGGAAAACAACCAAAAGAAAGAAACAGCAAGGACAACAACGAAGAAACATAACTATGGCCTTCATTACCAGGGTCCCTCAGTTTCCAGGAGAATTCCTCTGCGTTCTATTGTTTAGGCAGTAGAGTAGACTGGAAAATCCAAACTGTGATCAAGAAAGGGTTATAACTGGAATGGCAGGACTAAGCATCAAGGCTTTGGCAACATTGATAAGAACAACATTAGTAATGAGATAAAATACTTAGAGGATTGGAGCTCATCAGCATGAGGACCATAATAAGGATAAGGACAAACAATCCAAGAGAGTATGTTGGGATCCCGTTTTAGATAGTGCTGGCTGTATATTGGAGGGGCTAAGCATAGAGTCTGAGGAACACTTAGACACCCTGATCTCAGTACCTCTGAAGTGTCGAGATATGCCTCATCGTCTGCTTCCAGTCACCCTTTCCAAGTACCTGGGCCTAATTACTGCCCAAACATAAATGAATTCTTTCCCTATCCTTCCTCCTTTAACTTCTGGAATGTCTCACCTTAACCCAAACAAGGTTTCCAATCATAACTTTTTCTCAAGTTTAGAAGTGAGTAAAAGATTCTTTTAACATGCCTCTCATAGCCCATTGTTCATCGTTGAAAGGTTTTCATCTGGTGAGGTTCTGCTGGTCTAAATTATACTCACCTCCTACCCAGAATTTGTTGATTTTTAGGGACTTATATCTGATCTTTTGTTTAAAAACGCCAATCCTCAGAACACACAGTCTGTAGCCCCTTAGTTAGTGATTTTGGGGACACCATCTCCAAGGGGACAATGTACTTCTCCAGGAACCTTTCCTGAAATTCTTGCTAAATTTCTGGGTGTTTAATTCTTCAGACTAGGGAGGGAAGTTTGAGGAATGAAGAGAGCTGAGTATGGATGAGTGGAGTCAACACAAACTGGCTGTATAAAACAGCACACAAGAGGCAGAGGAAAGTTTTCTTTCTTTTTTTGGTGCAGATATTATCTCTCTCACTTAAAGAGCAGACAATTGCTGAAGGATATAAAGACTTTTAATCTGATAGCCAGACTGCTAAGACTTCATTAAGAGTGGGCTTTTTAAACATACTTTCCTTGCAAGTTCCATTAATTTCTCAAGAGGTTCGGAGTCCAGTTAGGAAAATAATAAGCAGTTATACTATTCCAGCTTAGCAAGAGACGTTTTCTCAAATGGTATTTAAGAATATTATCGGAAGCTAGAAGCCAGTGTGAGGTCAAGAGAGGGCTTCACGGAGGTGGTGACAGCCAAGATGAGAAAGCATGCTGAGAATTGATTGCAATTGTCCAGGATAAGAAAGATAATAAGGAAATCCAGGCAAGTCTGTAAGTAAACACACAAGAGAAAGACATGCATAAAAGTAAAGGGACAAGATAAATGAGATAGTATTGAAAGCAATTAAAAAGGCAGGTAGGTAGGGTAAGAGATTTTATTAAAAATATAAACCACAGAGAGGTAAAGAGAAAAGAAGACGAAAGATTTAATGGTTGTTTTTTTTGTTTGTTTTGGGACTTTTTTTTTTGCAAAGTTACTTGAACTGCTGGCTTTAAAATTAGGATCTAACCAATTGCTTTATTAAATTGACAGAAGTGGCTGTTTGGTATCTGTATTAGCACAATCCAAATCTTTTGGACAGTTATGATTCTGCTGCAGTTGAACGTGGGCTAATTAAAACCAATAGCTGCCAGCAAATTTGTTAATCCTGATCCTGTTTGTAGATCTGTTGTGAGGAATGATCATTTATTATCTTAAGACCCTGTACCTTCTTGATAACTATTATTATGTAAAAATATGGACAGAGCGTGCCCATTGGCAAGAACTGTTAATCTTACCTGTTCACACTTAGAGTACTTGTAAAACCCAGACACATTATCCCTCATTGAGAGGCAGTAGTGACAAGTTGGCTTAAACCAAGGAGACCTCTGTATAAATTAACAGATGTTTTAGTTGAAAATAGAAGTGTCAACATGACCTTAATTAATGAATTTACTAATACTTGTTCCCAGAATGAGAGAATATGCCAAGTTTTAACCTAGGTATAGTGGAATAAATAGAGGCTTTAAAATTAGACTATGAATGTAATCTTAGCTTGGACCTTATCTACATCTCATTTTCATCTCATCTTCAGCTTGGATGAAGATGTTCTTCATCATCTTGAGTAATTATCAGGTTAATCAAAAGTGAGAATCATACCCCATATAAAGTGCAGTTAACTAGTATTTGGTTATCTAGCAGGTGCTCAAGGAAAATTTGCCTTTATGCTCTTCCGTGGAAGGTAAATCTGGAATATTGAGATTATTCTCTGAAATCTCTATTTTTGATCAAGCTGTCATTCTACTTACAAATGTTAAATCTGTTTTAACCAACATCTTCGTGTGTGTCAAGTGCATTCTCTTGAATTAAGGGTGGTGTCTGTGTGTGTGTGTCTGTGTGTGTGTGTGTTTAATGCTTGTGTGTACATACATGCTTGGATTTGTGAAAAGAGTGCCAGATGTGTTATTTATTGACTTATTAGGTGAATCTCATTTGTGTTGATTATTGAGGTGTTTCTGTTCATGCTCTCTAACTATTGCCAGAAAGAAAGATTTTAAATCTATTCTCAAATTAAAATCAATCACTTGGGGTATACATCCCACAACTTTTAAATGAACTATATCTAATAAACCCATCCAATGAGGTCCTCATTTAGTTATCTTGGCACAGATTTTGTAACTAGTTTATTTTCACAACCATTCCAGGAGTTCCATCGCTATGCTTTATTGAGACTTCTCTATTCAACACTTTTTATAGATAAGGTGGACTTTTATTATCACCTATGTAAAAAACAAAACAAAACAAAACAGGCTAAAAGTATTGCAGCCATACAATTTGGCTTAGAACTTTGAGGCCTTTATTATTCTATTATTGTTATCCTCAAGTTTATGAAGAAAATATCAGACCTCATGGACACTTTTTCGTCTCCCGTGACTTCGTTTCTCCTTAAGTTTTTACAGGAAGATTTTAGTCCTAGTCCCTAGTTGTTTACAAGTCTTCTTGGGAAATAGAATCTCACTCACAGCTGTTCTCAACATCTTCTAGACCTTGTAGACATCACTTATGGGGTATGGTCATCATTAGTATTGTTTGCCAACATTTTTGGTTTTCTTCTTCAGGATAGGACTGATTTTGTCCATTCCCTTGAAGTTAGTTATAGTCACGTTACTTGCTTTGGTCAGAGAATTGTATGACATGCATTCTCTCAAGACAGCAGCATTTAAGAGCCAATATATGAAAAAAAAAAAAAAGAGCCAATATATGAATTGCTGTGTTCCCTTCTTTCTGCCGTGGTAATCACCCAGGTGGTAGAGTATATCACACTGAGCATGCCTGATATGTAGTGTGGGTAAATGAATCATTATTGTTCTAAGCTATTAAATTGTGGCGACTATGTGTTACTACATCGTAACCTGGCCTATCCTGACTAAAACGTAGATGATTGGCTGAAGGTTATGCCAACCATCAATTTCATGATTGACATGCATTGGTTAAAATAGAGCATTAGAAAAGTATGCACAGACACCACATTCTTTTTGTACCAGGAAAGGCTTGCTTCTATTGAAATGTGTTCTGGTATGATGCCTTTGACCTAAACCAGGTACATTTATACCTTTATAAGCAAAAGACTCTGAAATTCATCAGGCTAACGGTGTGCTCCAGTAGTAAACAGGTGCTTCCCCAGCACAGTACTTTTCTAAACTGAGCTGAAATTTGTTTTTTGACATTCCTAGTTGGAATAAAAATCTAGCGAGTGAAGAATTTTTTGTTTTGCTCACTTTTTAAAATACCTACCACCCTGTAGGTTGCCCAGCACAGAATAATTAATAAATATTTAATTAATTCAAGTGTGTCATATTCACTGCAGGTATTGTTCATTGTTTGACAGTGCCCTGTGATAACCCATAGGAGGAACTTTTCTGTACTAAGTATCATATATATTATTACTTCTTCTAAAAATCTGATATAATTTTTGGCACATTTTTGAATCACGTGATGTGATTTTCCTTTTCTTATTGGCTAAGAAATCAAATCCATTTTGATGTCCTCTTCTAACAACTGATGTACATATTATGTGGTTTAATCATAGGTCAAATTTATGTTCCTTTATTGTGAACATTTTCCCTTTGCCTAATTTTTATTACCTATTTTAATTGTATTTTATTCTGCTTTATTGTATTATATTTATAGATTTTAAATGTACACCACATATACATCTTCATTTATATACACAGAACCATATTTTGGTATTTTTCTTTATAGGTATATGTCTTTTTATAATGACTGGTTATATCACTGTACTTTAAAGCTTTATTCAGATACTTTAAAATATACAAAAACCTGCGTAGTTCAATTGTAAAAGTGTTAGGGTTGTTAGACCATATCATCTGGCTGTAAGGCTTTAAGTAGCAAGGACAATTTAGTCTTAGTGAAATCGCTCACTGCTTCAAGGCACCTAATTAGAAATTAAAATACCTAGGTGTTTTTTTTTTTTAATTTCTCTCCAGCTCCATTTCAACATATTTTAATCTGAACTGTATTTCTCTGTTAAATATGATTACTGAGCAATGACAGAACTCATGGTCATTCATTACCAGTTTTCATTTACAGTTGAAATGAGTATTTTCTTCAATTATATTTTTTAATCATTCCCAATCATCCTTTCTCTTTTATATAAGAGATATTAAGCCTTGAGAAAATTTCTGCAGAGTAATAAAATCTGTTAGATTAGATTAATATACATGGGTTGCTCAACTATTATTAATTTAGACAGACTTTCATTTTTCCTTTTTTGATTACACAGGACATTGATTTATGGTACATGAAATAACCAAATTGCACTTTTGAAATTTAAAGTTCTGGAGTCCTTCTGACATTATTGGCCTTGAACTCAGCTATTTTGTCCTTTAAATTATAAAATATATGCCCTTTTTAATTGAAGGATATATATTGCATAGTGTAGCAAGTATATTAGCTAAATATCTGAGATTAATGCATCATTTTTTATGTCATTACTCTGCTATTGAGTCACCACAGAACACAGCAAGTCATAACAACTTTTATAATTTCTTTATTAGCTTCATTGTAGTATGCTTACGATGCCTAGAATACCATTTTCTTAATTAGTTTTGTTGTTTATGTCTTTTTAATTTGAGTGAGAAAAAAGTTTTTGTTCCAAGACTAAAAAGAAAAGATATTGGTAAGGCCACTACTCCCTCCCACTCTGATAGATGCCAAGAATATTAGTAGAAATAGTTGGTTATATATCTTTAGGAACCTAAGCTCAGAGCTATTCATCCGTGTCCATTTGTATGAATGACCCTGGGCCCCACAGTGAACATGAAAGGAAGAATTTTGGCAAGTCTTCTGTATGCCTAAATGTGAGTACTGCTAGAAAGTGTATAGGCTTGCAGTTTACATTGCCTTGGTGGAGCGTGAACCCTCAGCTTATTCAAGAAGGAGAGATTATTAGGAAGAACCCGTTCCGTAAAAGTGCCTGAATGGAGATAACACATGGGGAAATGGCAGGACAACACCAGGCAGACTGATATTCATTCACCTTTTCTCCCAGGTAGATGAGGACAACCTGAAGTCTGAAGATAGAAATCTTCTGGGCTTACTCAATCAGGAGAACATTTCTCTTTCCTTCCTCAGACAAAAAAAGACAAAATAAAAGAGAGATGTTAGTCTCTCCAGAAATATGATGTGGGACTGATAGTCCATCAGAGGTCACATATATTGGCTTCTATAACCCTGTCAGATTAATGCGCAAATTCCTTAGTTGGCATATGCAAAGGACTTGGCAGTGCCATCCCCAAATTTATCAACCAATGTATACTGAGTGCCTTTGTGGAGCTATTGTCTAGTCACTGGCAAAAGTGTAAAGAACTGTAGAGGCATATAGCCTCTAATTTCATGAAACCTGCATGTCAGTGGGTTGGGACAGAGATCAACGGTATTAAGCATTAATCGGATAATTAAATAAATATAACTGTGAAAAGTGCTGCAAAGGAAAAGTACAAGATGCTATAATAACTAGTAAATGAGGAATGGAGGGTAGCAGAGACTTCCTTGTGTCAGAATGTAAATCACAGATAAGATGAAGAAGAAAGATCCTAAGTCAGAAGAAAAGTCTGATGAGTTTGAAGAACTGTGGTGGAGCTCCTGTGGGCATGTTTCCATTAAAAGGGAAGAGGGTGAAAAGCATAAAAAGTTGCTCTTGAACTAGGCAGAGCCCAGATCCTACAAGATTTTAGAGGCCATGTTATAGATGTTGATTTTATCTTAGTTTTGATGAAACCCAACATCTGTAGATTGCTTAGGTCCCACTCAACATGATGAATGGCAGGTAAGGCATAAAGGGATACTGGTTCTTACCTATTAGGCTTTGTTGTGAAGGTTATAAGTACTCTGAGACTTCTTTATGACTAGTAGATTATTTGAGTCCAGATCACCCAAGGTCAAACTCAAAGTACAAACAAGTCTCTTTAAGAGACTCTTTAATCCACCATTATAGTCGACCCTTATCACCATAAACATTAGTCTGAATTCATTGTATAAAAATCTAATTTTGGAGCAATGTACAAACTAGGGAAAAGTGCTTTGGAAATATCAGCATGCAGTGTCCTGGGTTGCAAGTTTCTCTATTTCTTTGTAGCATCAATAAAGCAGTCTGGCTTGTAAAGCTTCCTTTGGCTTTTCGCTGTCTTGCTATTGCTCTAATGTGGAAGGGCATAATGGTCACAAGTATAAAAGCCTCTTTTACATTAAATTACACAGAATAAATTTCCCTGCTCAGAAGATGATAGCAGCTGATTTCTTCAATTTAGAAGCAGAAGATTCTAACATTAAATCTGAAGCTACCACAGAGTGATCCAACTTTGAAGATTACAGTGATGATAATGGGGCTTCTAGTGAACTGAATTAATGTTTATGGCTTTTTCTTTCCTGCTTTCATTGTTGTTGACGCTGCTACTCCTGCTGATGCTTGGTTTTGGTGTGTGTGGTTTTCTCAGCAGAGTTGGCTCTTGAGATTGACTTAAAAACAGAAATAGAATAATGTACATGCAAATGAAAAAATTCCACGAAGCCTTATTATTCAATAGGACTGACAATGATGTTAAATAGACTTACTTTTATATTTGTACTTCTTCCACCTAAGTTTTAGTTTTTCTACCATGCATAAACTTCAATTTAGAATTCCTTGAATTTGAGATACTAGTCATAGGTACTTAGATTCTCTTTAAAAAGACTCTGTATCTCCTTAATTGGTACGCATATTTTGTATAATATTAATTTTTATTATTCTCACTGTTTTTTTCTGTCGAGTTTAATTCTATATTTTTAATGTTTTGTTCCTTCTTTAGAAGCAAATTCATTATGATTTCTGCAAAATTTAAATGTATACCATATTCCCATATCTATCATATTTTATAAGCTATTTTAAAAGATACAATTCCGAATTATTTTCCTTGTCAAAATTTAAATACTCAGTAAGAAACATTTCGAATGGTTTTATAGTTTTCCACCAAATGGATATAACTTCACTTATTTAAACTATTACCCGATGGGAGATTGATTCTGATTTTACCCTTATTAAACAGTATTCACCAAATATCCTCTTGCAGAGCAATAAGAAGTATTGTAGGGTGACTGGCCCCAGAATATCAAGTTGCCTTTTAATGGAGTGAACAGGAGAGAGGGCTCCCTCTTCCTGAATGAACTTAATTTCCTAGAGGACCAAATTGTGCCTTCTTCTCAGAAGCTTGAATCTGAATTTAATAAAGATCTGGAATGCTAACTTTAGAATTCAAGAAAATTCCCCTTGAACTGTGTGACATTATGGTATTTGCCTTCATTCACCTCACTACAGTCCTGGTACATAAATTTTTGCAAGCATGTCTGATTGCTTCTTTAAACAAATAAAATAAATAACAAAATATTCACCGCATTTTAGAATACTTGAAATGCTGGGAAATTTGCTAAGCATTCATGTGTATTATTTAATTTGATGGAGGTTTAATAACCCCATTTTACAAATGAGAAGACTGAAAATTTAAGAACCTAAATATCTTGCCTGGGGTCACATAAAGTAATTAAGATAGAGCTGATATCCGGGTCCAGATCTGAGAAGGATAAAAACACATTTATTTCTTTTCTGAAACTGGGGGAAAGGGGGTGATAAAGATCACATTGAAGGGGTAGGAAGCGTGTGTGCTAGGATTAAGGAAGTAAGGCAGAGGGAAGAATGAGAAGCTCTGCATAGAGATTAGAGCTTTAAGATTTTGTACTTGAAAAGTCCATTTTGTCGATTTCAGGTCCACTTCAAGTCCATTTTGGACTTGAAAGCTGATAGCTGAGGAAGAGAGGAGGTGAAGCTTATTTTCATACAATAGGAGGGGAAGCTTTCTAACTAGGGCATTGTTTGAGTTGTTCAGAAACATGTCTTAATTTCAGAATGAAGGCTAAAAGTGGGAAGTGTAACTATTCCTATTAGGTAGGTAGTCAGACACTAGCAGCAAGGAGGTGACAATGGCAAAAAAGACAAGAGGGGAATAATCAAGTCACACCCCAACCATCTAGGGGGACCCCTCCCCTGACCCCACCCAGGACGGGTGAATCTATGGTCGTGTGGTGGGCAGTTTATCCTGATAAAGAGGGAACACAGTAACACGAGGGAACGTCCCCGGGGCTGCGCATGCCCAGACCAGACAGGTGTATAACCTATAGTAAACCCGAACTCATTATACCATTATTATAATAAAATCTACATGTGGTTTGCCCCCCACCCACCCCGAGTGGGCCCTTCTTAGCGAATCAAAGGTAAGGGCATGCGCAGTAATGAACTTGTTACATAGCTCAGGACTGTCAATCAAATAATGATCCCCTGTCCCTCACCCATGATTGCACCCCGTCTCCTCACAGAACACTCCTTATAAACACCCTTAAGACTGTACAGGAGGGCTGGTTTTATTTCGCAGAAGCAGCCCGCTCTCCCTCTGAGAGTGTAACTATGCTTTAAATAAACTTTGCTTTGCACTTAAGCCCAAAGTGGTAGTCAGCACTTCTTTGCTTGCTATCACAAGGACCGAGATAGGTGCGGGTCTTCCGTTGACCTCCTCGGTTGAAGTCATTTGAGACAACGCACACCAACCTGGTAATATTCCCACTTACCAATATACTCCGTGAATTGAGAAACTTGGCTAAGGTATCGATATAAGAAGTTACGAACAGAAATACAAGTTAAGGTGGTTGCTATGAAATTTAAAATGAGGCATAAGGGCACATTGGTGCCAAAATAATGACCTGAAATTGGCAATGAGGAGACAAGTGAATATTCACATGACATCTGGGCCCTGAGATAAAGGGAGGATGGAAGAATTTAAAGATTGCCTAAAAGATAGAAACTGTGAATGAGAGCCAGGACTCAGTTATGCCACGAGCTAAGAAAAACTTTATGTGAAAAGATGGAGGAAGTACATGTTCTTAACAGTATGATGGAAAGAGTATTCCGATTAGAAGTAAGAGAGAGACTCGGGGAAGAAAAGCCAAGTCCCAGGGAGGATATTGAGAGGACAGAAAATATCTTGATGCTAAATCTAAAGAGGACAGTTATGAGTGAAATTGTCACTGGCAAAACAGCGATTTCCTCAGTCCTTGTGCCCCAAAGGAAAGAATTCAAATGAGAAACACAGAGCAGTTTTAAGTAGCAAGAGTTTTATTAAGCAAAGCAAAAGGGTGTGTGGGCTTGGGTGGGGGGAAGGGGAGCGGGCTGTCTGGAAACCAGAAGCAGCCCTGCAATGAAGGTAGAGTTGGTTTTTCCAAGTGGTTGACAGTCCCTCCCTGTGTCCTGCGTCATTTGACTGATAAGCTGAATGACCGCTTTAGGTTGTATAACTTTTCTCCTTGTGTGCAGGCGCTTAAGCACAAGCACCCAAGCGAAACCCATGGCGGGGAGGGGGGCAAAAGCCGTAATGGTAATTTATTACAAACACGGCATAATAAACCCCAGGTTACTTTGAGTCACGTTGTAGGTCTTGGTGTGCCTGCACCAAACTGTGCTGGCGGGTTTTATCTTGTTTGGTTGCGATAGGACTGGAAACTTAGTGGTCCTTGACCACCAAAAGGGAGCGTCTCTGGGTGTGTTCTGATTACCAGGGTCCAGGTTGGGGAGGAGACAGCTTGAGGAACACCACCCCACCCCACCCCTGTCTAGGATGGGGCGGGACCCACTCATGTCTGACTAGCTACCTCACAAAATTCATAGGTTCTGTATAGCTGAGAGTCCCTGCCTAACTTTCTAATATTTCCTTAGAACAGATTTCTAAAGTCACTATCAAACTCAGTTCTACGGTAAATAAATATTAAAAACCATCACAAGTAATTTTTTTGATCCTGAATCAAAATATAATCTTCTTGGCTATGATACATCAAAAAAGTACCAGATTATAATCAACCAAATCAGCGTTAACCACAATGGACTAATCTTTTGTTTTCATTCAGAATTCTGTTACTTATTGAAAGAATTTCCATGCTATGTTACCTATATTTTAGGTCATGTAGTTTTCATGCCTAGGAAGGTATTTTTTTGAATTCAACTACATCTCAAAAAGTCACAGTAGGAATTGTGACTAGCTGTATATTGAGTGCACTAATTTTGCTTGCTTTTGTTGTGATATCTGAATTGACTGTAAAACATAAAGAATTAATGCGGCTGGGCAACAGAAGCTCTCTGGAATGATGGTGTTGGAGGACCACATGTATCTTACGTGCATGGGTTTATTGCAGTCTATGATAGCATTCTTTTTTGAGGTTCATTTTAACCAAAAGGGGGGACCTATAGTAACATCCAATAAAAACAAACAAACAAAAAGCAATATTGTTAAAAAGAAAAAAAAAAAGCCAGTTCAAAAGGTAGCAGTGATTGTACCCAGACCATTAACAGACTAATA
Source organism: Eschrichtius robustus (assembly GCF_028021215.1). NCBI lineage: Eukaryota > Metazoa > Chordata > Mammalia > Artiodactyla > Eschrichtiidae > Eschrichtius > Eschrichtius robustus. The sequence continues at coordinate 73,426,514 of NC_090833.1, forward strand.
CAAAGAGTGATGACCTTGTGGAGTTTGTTGGTGATGAGGTCATAAAATGTGACAAAAAGAGATTGCAGTTTTTATTGTTCCATTGATTTCACCTTTTCCCTTTTCAGTATGAAGTTGGCTAAAAGACTTTATTTTGTTACTCACTGAGTCTAGGGAGTGTGCAGAGAATGATGTTACCTTCTATTAGGTGCTAACTATGTTTAAAGGTGGTCAAGCAAGTTTATGTCAAGTGAGAACTAAGCTGGAACTTGCATTTTGCAATAAATCCAGAGTGTGTGATGAAAATTACAATGGTCAGTTCATTAGAGGATATATAAACATCAAGAGCAGATGGGCTTTCAGAAATCAAAGATCCTATTTTCAGGAAAGTATCTTGACTATATAAACAAAGAAGAAAGCAAATACAGAACATTATTAGTGTCATAGAAGTGATATATTGTTTTGCGATTTTTTTCTTTTACTTATTTCCATTTTGTTACATCTGCTCAAGTTTTCTGATCTTAATCTGTGCTCGACTCATGACACGGACTTGGTATAATAAACACTAAGATAAAAAGGTAACTAGAGATCATTTTAGGCTTAATTTTTTACTTTTACAAACTTTCTACCAAATGATGAATATTTTGTATGATACAGTATGACCTTTGAGCTTCAAGAGTCCATCATTTGGGAGAGAGTCCAAATCTTCAAATATTTTGTGTGTGTGTGTGTGTATGTTTTCCTTATAGTTAACTTGCAATCAATCAGTAAGACTGATTTGAGTAAAATTGTAGAAACTGAGTTAAAATGCAATGGCTGTATAGAGTACTTTATATACTCTCCTGGGATGGAATCACTGAGGAAATATTACAACTATTTAATCTTGAGCAAGTCATTTAAGTTTTCTGTTTACTCACATGTAAAATGAAAGAAATAGACTGGCTTTCCAGATCAAACATACTGTTTCTATGATATGTGATTCACTGATGAGATAAATTCTTTCTCAAAAATAGCAAAACCCATCTAAATAGGTGAAGTTAAGTAAACTATAATACAAAGGAAAATATGATCCGCCAGCCTTATCTTCAGCTTCTGACAAAAAGAAAAAAAAAAAAGGGAAATGGCAAAGCCAGTAAAGATTGAGGACAATGCTTCAAAAGCAAATAGGCATAGAGAATGTATGTATTTATTATTAGCTACATTATGTGGAGAAAAGAAATGAGGCTCATCAAGTTTAAGTAACATATTCAAGGTCACAAGAGTGTTAAGATTGAGGATGAAATTCTGGTACCTGATATAAAAAGCAAATCCTTTCCACATTATTCCTGTAGTCTGTCCTTTCTCAACAGTTCAGACTGGAAATTGTTTAAATGATAAGGGTAATTGGTTTTGTTATTAGAAGCTTCACAGTAAATTGATTTACCTTCTCAATGTGTTGTCTAGACATGGCTATATTGTATTAATATTAACCTGCACATGAAAAATTTTCCTTAAGCTAAAATTTTAGAATTTAAAGTATTCCATTTGGAAGTGACCTCAGAGGATATCTAATCCAAACTGTCCAATTTATAAGTGTACAAAATAAACTTTAACTGAGAGCTTAAGCAGTAATTTTAAGGTCACACTGCTAATTATAAAAATTATAGTGTAAAGCAGACTGTAGCCATAATTCTAGCTTTAAGCTAAAAGCTCTTAACTTGAAAAGCTTAAACATAGAAAAAAATGCTTTGATATTTTATTATAGAAAGTTTTAATAACATTATTACAAATTCTCTTGGCCATATTCATTAAAATTTGATTTCTTTGTCCATTATATTGGTTGTCCTAAAAACTCAGTATGGGATATGATCTAATCAAGTGTGGCATGATTGCCTAAAAGAAATAATAAATACAAGAAAATGAACTAGTAATGCAAGGTGAGTACTTCATTGCTTGGAAGCAAAATTTTAAAATCATAAAAATCTGAGTTTTGAATTCCCTATAATTTGGCCACAAACTTCCTTTCCTCACATAGTTTATTACCTCTTCCTGTCTCTGAGCTCTCTAATGTAGCTAAAGTCAGGCATCTTTCCCTGCTATGTTCATGCCCCATGTTTCACCAACTAGGATCACTAGTCATTCCATTCCATTGGAATGCCTTTTCTGTTACCATTTCTTTAAGCCTTACCTCTCCTTCAAACATCTTTTCATAAGCATGTTCAACCTCCTCTGTGAAGTTTTACTGATCACTCCTTCTAGTTGTGATTTCTGTATCCTCTGAGCCCTTAGGCAGTCTTCACCGTTTATACCACTCTTTTGATTTTTATCAACCAATGCCCATGGTATTTGTTCTGAGCTCAATTGTTAGCAGTCACCCAATATTTCAAGTACTTCCTCATCCAGCTTCAATTGCGCTGAAGTCCCAGTAGTTCTGACTTCCTTTATGGTCAGGTCAGTTAATTCCCTTGAGATAAAATTTCATCCTAGATAGAAAGGAAATAAATAAGACAATAAATAAATTTAACTTGATACAAAAGTGACATGTCCATAACAACTGCAAGTCACAAAGCTAGCATTTGCATTAAGTTTTTTCTTATGTCTAATCCTGTGTCCTTTCTCACACACTTCATTGGAAATCCATACCACGCTCCTACATGATTTTATGCTATTGATTACCAATTCTAATTTTGTAGCACCTTGATTGCTTCCAGTTGATAGCATATGATTCTTGGAAATCTCAAAAAAAAGACAAAAAACACAAAACTTGAATTCTTTTCAGTTTCAAGATAAAGACTGTCAAATCTCTAGAAAAGTAGACACTTTTGTGAAATTGAACCAACAGTAACAGTTACAAATGCTCAAAAACATGGAAAGATAACAGGCAGAAGAATAATACACCTTCTAATTTTATGTAAATGGAAAATGAGGTCCTTTGGATCACACATAGAGTTAGTGGCAATTATTGTTCCAAGAAGCCACCCATTTGCTCACTGGTTGATCATTTATCACCATCATGATTAGCATTGTTTGTAGTAGGATCAGTGATACTAATAAGATACAGAAGGTTTTATAGCTTGATGGTGTATTGGATTACTCTTTTTTTTTTTTTTTTTTTTATACTGCAGGTTCTTATTAGGCATCAATTTTATACACATCGCTGTATACATGTCAATCCCAATCGCCCAATTCAGCACACCACCATCCCCACCTCACCGCAGTTTTCCCCCCTTGGTGTCCATATGTCCATTCTCTACATCTGTGTCTCAACTTCTGCCCTGCAAACTGGCTCATCTGTACCATTTTTCTAGGTTCCACATACATGCATTAATATACGATATTTGTTTTTCTCTTTCTGACTTACTTCACTCTGTATGACAGTCTCTAGATCCATCCACGTCTCAACAAATGACTCAATTTCGTTCCTTTTTATGGCTGAGTAACATTCCATCGTATATATGTACCACAACTTCTTTATCCATTCGTCTGTTGATGGGCATTTAGGTTGCTTCCATGACCTGGCTATTGTAAATAGTGCTGCAATGAACATTCGGGTGCATGTGTCTTTTTGAATTACGGTTTTCTCTGGGTATATGCCCAGTAGTGGGATTGCTGGGTCATATGGTAAATCTATTTTTAGTTTTTTAAGGAACCTCCATATTGTTCTCCATAGTGGCTGTATCAATTTACATTCCCACCAACAGTGCAAGAGGGTTCCCTTTTCTCCACACCCTCTCCAGCATTTGTTGTTTGTAGATTTTCTGATGATGCCCATTCTAACAGGAGTGAGGTGATACCTCATTGTAGTTTTGATTTGCATTTCTCTAATAATTAGTGATGTTGAGCATCTTTTCATGTGCTTCGTGGCCGTCTGTATGTCTTCTTTGGAGAAATGTCTATTTAGGTCTTCTGCCCATTTTTGGATTGGGGTGTTTGTTTCTTTGATATTGAGCTGAATGAGCTGTTTATATATTTTGGACATTAATCCTTTGTCCGTTGATTCATTTGCAAATATTTTCTCCCATTCTGAGGGTTGTCTTTTCGTCTTGTTTATGGTTTCCTTTGCTGTGCAAAAGCTTTGAAGTTTCATTAGGTCCCACTTGTTTATTTTTGTTTTTATTTCCATTACTGTAGGAGGTGGATCAAAAAAGATCTTGCTGTGATTTATGTCAAAGAGTGTTCTTCCTATGTTTTCCTCTAAGAGTTTTATAGTGTCCAGTCTTATATTTAGGTCTCTAATCCATTTTGAGTTTATTTTTGTGTATGGTGTTAGGGAGTATTCTAATTTCATTCTTTTACATGTAGCTGTCCAGTTTTCCCAGCACCATTTATTGAAGAGACTGTCTTTTCTCCATTGTATATCTTTGCCTCCTTTGTCATAGATTAGTTGACCATAGGTGCATGGGTTAATCTCTGGGCTTTCTATCTTGTTCCATTGATCTATGTTTCTGTTTTTGTGCCAGTACCATATTGTCTTGATTACTGTAGCTTTGTAGTATAGTCTGAAGTCAGGGAGTCTGATTCCTCCAGCTCCATTTTTTTGCCTCAAGACTGCTTTGGCTATTCGGGGTCTTTTGTGTCTTCATACAAATTTTAAGATGATTTGTTCTAGCTCCATAAAAAATGCCATTGGTAATTTGATAGGGATTGCATTGAATCTGTAGATTGCTTTGGGTAGTATACTCATTTTCACAATGTTGATTCTTCCAATCCAAGAACATGGTATATCTCTCCATCTGTTGGTATCATCTTTAATTTCTTTCATCAGTGTCTTATAGTTTTCTGCATACAGGTCTTTTGTCTCCCTAGGTAGGTTTATTCCTAGGTATTTTATTCTTTGTGTTGCAATGGTAAATGGGAGTGTTTCCATAATTTCTCTTTCAGATTTTTCATCATTAGTGTATAGGAATGCAAGAGATTTCTGTGCATTAATTTTGTATCCTGCAACGTTACCATATTCATTAATTAGCTCTAGCAGTTTTCTGGTGGCAGTTTTAGGATTCTCTATGTATAGTATCATGTCATCCGCAAACAGTGACAGTTTTACTTCTTCTTTTCCAATTTGTATTCCTTTTATTTCTTTTTCTTCTCTGATTGCCGTGGCTAGGACTTCCAGAACTATGTTGAATAATAGTGGTGAGAGTGGACATCCTTGTCTCATTCCTGATCTTAGAGGAAATGCTTTCAGTTTTTCACCATTGAGAATGATGTTTGCTGTGGGTTTGTCATATATGGCCTTTATTATGTTGAGGTAGGTTCCCTCTATGCCCACTTTCTGGAGAGTTTTTATCATAAATGGGTGTTGAATTTTGTCAAAAGCTTTTTCTGCATCTATTGAGATGATCACATGGTTTTTATTCTTCAATTTGTTAATATGGTGTATCACATTGATTGATTTGCGTATATTGAAGAATCCTTGCATCCCTGGGATAAATCCCACTTGATCGTGGTGTATGATCCTTTTAATGTGTTGTTGGATTCTGTTTGCTAGTATTTTGTTGAGGATTTTTGCATCTATATTCATCAGTGATATTGGTCTGTAATTTTCTTTTTTTGTAGTGTCTTTGTCTGGTTTTGGTATCAGGGTGATGGTGGCCTCATAGAATGAGTTTGGGAGTGTTCCTTCCTCTGCAATTTTTTGGAAGAGTTTGAGAAGGATGGGTGTTAGCTCTTCTCTAAATGTTTGATAGAATTCACCTGTGAAGCCATCTGGTCCTGGACTTTTGTTTGTTGGAAGATTTTTAATCACAGTTTCAATTTCATTACTTGTGATTGGTCTGTTCATATTTTCTGTTTCTTCCTGGTTCAGTCTTGGAAGGTTATACCTTTCTAAGAATTTGTCCATTTCTTCCAGGTTGTCCATTTTGTTGGCATAAAGTTGCTTGTAGTAGTCTCTTAGGATGCTTTGTATTTCTGCGGTGTCTGTTGTAACTTCTCCTTTTTCATTTCTGATTTTATTGATTTGAGTCCTCTCCCTCTTTTTCTTGATGAGTCTGGCTAATGGCTTATCAATTTTGTTTATCTTCTCAAAGAACCAACTTTTAGTTTTATTGATCTTTGCTATTGTTTTCTTTGTTTCTATTTCATTTATTTCTGCTCTGATCTTTATGATTTCTTTCCTTCTGCTAACTTTGGGTTTTGTTTGTTCTTCTTTCTCTAGTTTCTTTAGGTGTAAGGTTAGACTGTTTACTTGAGATTTTTCTTGTTTCTTTAGGTAGGCTTGTATAGCTATAAACTTCCCTCTTAGAACCGCTTTTGCTGCATCCCATAGGTTTTGGGTCGTCGTGTTTTCGTTGTCATTTGTCTCTAGGTATTTTTTGATTTCCTCTTTGATTTCTTCAGTGATCTCTTGGTTATTTAGTAACGTATTGTTTAGCCTCCATGTGTTTGTCTTTCTTACGTTTTTTTCCCTGTAATTCATTTCCAATCTCATAGCGTTGTGGTCAGAAAAGATGCTTGATATGATTTCAATTTTCTTAAATTTACTGAGGCTTGATTTGTGACCCAAGATGTGATCTATCCTGGAGAATGTTCCGTGCGCACTTGAGAAGAACGTGTAATCTGCTGTTTTTGGATGGAATGTCCTATATATATCAATTAAATCTATCTGGTCTATTGTGTCATTTAAAGCTTCTGTTTCCTTATTTATTTTCATTTTGGATGATCTGTCCATTGGTGTAAGTGAAGTGTTAAAGTCCCCCACTATTATTGTGTTACTGTCGATTTCCTCTTTTATAGCTGTTAGCAGTTGCCTTATGTATTGAGGTGCTCCTATGTTGGGTGCATATATATTTATAATTGTTATATCTTCTTCTTGGATTGATCCCTGGATCATTATGTAGTGTCCTTCCTTGTCTCTTGTAACATTCTTTATTTTAAAGTCTATTTTATCTGATATGAGTATAGCTACTCCAGCTTTCTTTTGATTTCCATTTGCATGGAATATCTTTTTCCATCCCCTCACTTTCAGTCTGTATGTGTCCCTAGGTCTAAAGTGGGTCTCTTGTAGACAGCATATATATGGGTCTTGTTTTTGTATCCATTTAGCCAGTCTATGTCTTTTGGTTGGGGCATTTAATCCATTCACGTTTAAGGTAATTATCGATATGTATGTTCCTATGACCATTTTCTTAATTGTTTTGGGTTTGTTTTTGTAGGTCCTTTTCTTCTCTTGTGTTTCCCTCTTAGAGAAGTTCCTTTAGCATTTGTTGTAGAGCTGGTTTGGTGGTGCTGAATTCTCGTAGCTTTTGCTTGTCTGTAAAGCTTTTGATTTCTCCATCAAATCTAAATGAGATCCTTGCCGGGTAGAGTAATCTTGGTTGTAGGTTCTTCCCTTTCATCACTTTAAGTATATCATGCCACTCCCTTCTGGCTTGCAGAGTTTCTGCTGAGAAATCAGTTGTTAACCTTATGGGAGTTCCCTTGTATGTTATTTGTCGTTTTTCCCTTGCTGCTCTCAATAATTTTTCTTTGTCTTTAATCTTTGCCACTTTGATTACTATGTGTCTCGGCGTGTTTCTCCTTGGGTTTATCCTGTATGGGACTCTCTGTGCTTCCTGGACTTGGGTGGCTATTTCCTTTCCCATGTTAGGGAAGTTTTCGACTATAATCTCTTCAAATATTTTCTCTGGTCCTTTCTCTCTCTCTTCTCCTTCTGGGACCCCTATAATGCGAATGTTGTTGCGTTTAATGTTGTCCCAGAGGTCTCTTAGGCTGTCTTCATTTGTTTTCATTCTTTTTTCTTTAGTCTGTTCCGCAGCAGTGAATTCCACCATTCTGTCTTCCAGGTCACTTATCCGTTCTTCTGCCTCAGTTATTCTGCTATTGATTCCTTCTAGTGTAGTTTTCATTTCAGTTATTGTATTGGTCATCTCTGTTTGTTTGTTCTTTAATTCTTCTAGGTCTTTGTTAATCATTTCTTGCATCTTCTCAATCTTTGCCTCCATTCTTATTCCGAGGTCCTGGATCATCTTCACTATCATTATTCTGAATTCTTTTTCTGGAAGGTTGCCTATCTCCACTTCATTTAGTTGTTTTTCTGGGGTTTTTTCTTGTTCCTTCATCTGGTACATAGCCCTCTGCCTTTTCATCTTCTCTATCTTTCTGTAACTGTCTGGATTACTCTTCATTGTAACTTTTCCCCCGTGTTTTCCTATTGTTTCATTACAATTCCCCCAGTAGAGGATAGACTCTTTTAATGCATCTGTACCATTCTTATATTGCAGGTGACCCACAGAGAATCTAACACCTAACATACATTGAATATATCTTTGTTGGTTTTCATAATAAATGAGTAAATTGATAATTTGGTTATTGAAAACTCTTATTTTAAAAGAAAAATTAGTCTACAAACTAAATAAATCAAAAAAAATAAAATGCATGATACTTACCAGGCTGAAGAATATCTCTCACTATGGTGATATAATTTACCTACACTCATTGTCAAACTAAATACCAATAAGGATCCCAGAAACAAATCACTATTGAGGAATTTTGCCAAAATGACAGATCATGTCACTCTTCTGTTATAACCCCTCCAATGGCTTCCCAGTTCTCTCAGAGGATAAAAGCATTTCCTTTTTACAGTGGCTTTCAAGGCACCATCTTATAGGGCAATCTTCCCTTTCCTCCCTTTCCTGTGGTCAGCCTCAGTCATGTGGCCTCTGTGCAGTTTCTCCCTGACACCAGGCATCTTCCAGCCTTAGAGACTTTTCATTTACCTCCGCCTAGAATACGCTTTCCCCAGATGACTGCAGAGCAAGGTTTTTTACCTCTTTCAGCTTCTTATCAATGAGAGCTTTCCTAGCTACCTTACATAAAATTGCAACTGCCATGTCCCATATAACACACACACATACACATACACACAGAGAGAGAATTGCTCAGTATCTTCCTTTCCTGCTTGCTTATTTTTCAGAGTACTTAATACAAAACACTTAATAGCACTCATTACCCTTTAATGCACCATATTGTTTATTGCCTATATCCTCCATCAAAATGTATGTTTTAAAATGGCGGGGATGTTCGTTTGTTTGTTTCATTGATATATCCTGTGGACCTAGTGTCTGGCACATAGTAAGTGCACAATAAATGCTACTTTAATAAGTGGATAACCAAGTTATTATTAGCTTTGGTGTATCTAGAAATGAATACTTCAGTCTCAGTGTTTCTGCCATTTACCAGGACATATTTTGGTTTTGAACAGCAAAGAAAACTTTTCTGGCATATTTTTCTCCATACGTTTTTTCACTAATTTCCCTGTCATGAATTTTTCCCACGGAGGTTTGTGCATTTCCTGTCTTAGGATTTGTTGGGTGATGGTAGTATGATACAATTGAGGCTCGCTCCATAGGACATAATTTTATTCTAAGGCATAATAAGAGGACTGATAGATGCAATTCCCAGGTCATTCCTCATTTTAGCTAAGACTAACTACTTTTTTTTTTTTTTTTTTTTACCATAATAGCTGGAAATGGGCTGAATTGTTTTACTTCTTTTTCCCAATTTTAATCTTCTAGTTCAGGAGTGGGCAACAGTGGCTGGTGGCCCTGACTTCCTTCACCTTCTATTTTTTGTTTTGCTTTGTTTTTGTATTTTTACTAGCCAATGAGCTAAAAATAGATTTTACTTTTTAAAAATGGTTATATTTTAAATGATTAAGTAAATATCTTCATAATATCATTGAATTTTTATCTTAACCTACAAAACCTAAAATATTTACTTGCTCTTTAAGAAAATTTTGCCAACCCCTGTTCTAGTTATTTGATATTAAATAAGCATCTAAAACTTATTAATAAGATAGTAATATGAGTAGCTCCCATTAATTGAGAACCTACTATGCACTTAACACTGTGATAAGCACCTTTTATATATTTCAAGTCCTTAATACTCATTCAAGTAAGATATTTTTAACAATAGTTTTACATGTGAGCAAATAAAGGCTCATAAAGATAAATCATGTGGCGAATATCATATTAGCAGTTTCCCCAACAGATTAGCAAAGAACTATTTTGGGATTAAAACCTTGGCCTGCTAAACCTCCCCAAATCTATCTCCCCTCAGCCTTGCTACCAAACAACAACAAAAATAGCAGCAGCAATAATAACAATAAAATGAGACCACTTAAGGGTAAAAATTAAGACTCAATTAATAAAATATCGGGGGGGAGGAGAGAAGATGGCGGAAGAGTAAGACGCGGAGATCACCTTCCTTCCCACAGATACAGTAGAAATACATCTACACGTGGAACTGCTCCTACAGAACACCCACTGAACGCTGGCAGAAAACGTCCGACCTCCAAAAAGGCAAGAAACTCCCCCCGTACTTGGGTAGGGCAAAAGAGAAAAAAGAAATAACAGAGACAAAAGAATAGGGACGGCACCTGCGCCAGTGGGAGGGAGCTGTGAAGGAGGAAAGATTTCCACGCACTAGGAAGCCCCTTCGCGGGCAGAGACTGCGGGTGGCAGAAGGGGGAAGCTTCGGAGCCACGGAGGAGAGCGCAGCCACAGGGGTGCGGAGGGCAAAGCGGAGAGGCTCCCGCACGGAGGAGCGGTGCCGACCAGCACTCACCAGCCCGAGAGGCTTGTCTGCTCCCCCGCCGGGGCGGGCGGGGGCTGGGAGCTGAGGCTCGGGCTTCGGTCGGATCGCAGGGAGAGGACTGGGATTGGCGGCGTGAACACAGCCTGAAGAGGTTAGCGCACCACAGCTAGCCGGGAGGGAGTCCGAGAAAAAGTCTGCAGCTGCCGAAGAGGCAAGAGACTTTTTCTTCCCTCTTTGTTTCCTGGTGCGCGAGGAGAGGGGATTCAGAGCGCCGCCTAAACGAACTTCAGAGACGGGCGCGAGCCGCAGCTAACAGCGCGGATCCCACAGAAACAGGGGCGCAGAGGAAAAAGCGGAGAGACTCCCGCACAGAGGCTCGGCGCCGAGCAGCGCTCACCAGCCCGAGAGGCTTGTCTGCTCACCCGCCGGGGCGGGCGGGGCTGGGAGCTGAGGCTCGGGCTTCGGTCGGATCTCGGATCGCAGGGAGAGGACTGGGGTTGGCGGCGTGAACACAGCCTGAAGGGTTTAGCGCACCACAGCTGGCTGGGAGGGAGACCGGGAAAAAGTCTGCAGCTGCCGAAGAGGCAAGAGGCTTTTTCTTGCCTCTTTGTTTCGCTGCGCGCAAGGAGAGGGGATTCAGAGCGCCGCCTAAACGAACTCCAGAGAAAGGCGCGAGCCGCGGCGATCAGCGCGGACCCCAGAGACAGGCGTGAGACGCTGGGGCTGCTGCTGCCGCCTCCAAAAAGCCTGTGTGTGAGCACAGGTCACTCTCCACACCGCCCCTCCCGGGAGCCGGTGCAGCCCGCCACTGCCAGGGTCCCGTGATCCCCGGACAAATTCCCCGGGAGAACGCACTGCGCGCCTCAGGCTGGTGCAACGTCACGCCGGCCTCTGACGCCGCAGTCTCGCCCCGCCTCCTCCGTACCCCTCCCTCCCCGCGGCCTGAGTGAGCCAGCGCCCCCGAAGCAGCTGCTCCTTTAACCCCGTTCTGTCTGGGCGGGGAATAGACGCCCTCAGGTGACCTACACGCAGAGGCGGGTCCAAATCCAAAGCTGAACCCCAGGAGCTGTGTGAACAGGGAAGAGAAGGGGAAATCTCTCCCAGCAGCCTCAGAAGTAGCGGATTAAAACTCCACAAACAACTTGATGTGCCTGCATCTGCTGAATACCTGAATAGACAACGAATCATCCCAAATTCAGGAGGTGGACTTTGGGAGCAGGATATATTAATTTTTCCCCTGTTCCTTTTTTTTTTGTGTGTGAGTGTATATGTATATGCTTCTGGGTGAGATTTTGTCTGTATAGCTTTGCTTTACAATAGCTTTATTTTGCTTCACTATATTATAGCCTCTTTCTTTCTTTCTTTCTTTCTTTCTTTCTTTCTTTCTTTCTTTCTTTCTTTCTTTCTATCCTCCCTCCCTCCCTCCCTCCCTCCCTCCCTCCCTCCCTCCCTCCCTCCTTTCTTTCTTTCTTTCTTTCTTTCTTTCTTTCTTTCTTTCTTTCTTTCTTTCTTTCTTTCTTTCTTTCTTTCTTTCTTTCTTTCTTTCTTTCTATTTTTTCTCCCTTTTACTCTGAGCCGTGTGGACGAAAGGCTCTTGGTGCTCCAGCCAGGCATCAGGGCCGTGCCTCTGAGGTGGGAGAGCCAACTTCAGGACACTGGTCCACAAGAGACCTCCCAGCTCCACGTAATACCAAACGGTAAAAATCTCTCAGAGATCTCCATCTCAATATCAAGACCCAGCATCACTCAATGACCAGCAAGCTACAGTGCTGAACACCCTATGCCAAACAACTAGCAAGACAGGAACACAGCCCCATCCATTAGCAGAGAGGCTGCCTAAAATCATAATAAGGCCACAGACACCCCCAAAATACACCACCAGACGTGGATGTGCCCACCAGAAAGACAAGATCCAGCCTCATCCACCAGAGCTCAGGCACTAGTTCCCTACACCAGGAAGCCTACACAACCCACTGAACCAAACTTAGCCACTGGGGACAGATACCAAAAACAACGGGAACTACAAACCTGCAGTCTGTGAAAAGGAGACCCCAAACACAGTAAGATAAGCAAAATGAGACGACAAAAAAACACACAGCAGATGAAGGAGCAGGGTCAAAGCACACTAGACTTAACAAATGAAGAGGAAATAGGTAGTCTACCTGAAAAAGAATTCAGAATAATGATAGTAAGGATGATCCAAAATCTTGGCAATAGAATAGACAAAATGCAAGAAACATTTAACAAGGACATAGAAGAACTAAAGAGGAACCAAGCAATGATGAAAAACACAATAAATGAAATTAAAAATACTCTAGATGGGATCAATAGCAGAATAACTGAGGCAGAAGAAAGGATAAGTGACCTGGAAGATAAAATGGTGGAAATAACTACTACAGAGCAGGATAAAGAAAAAAGAATGAAAAGAACTGAGGACAGTCTCAGAGACCTCTGGGACAACATTAAACGCACCAACATTCGAATTATAGGGGTCCCAGAAGAAGAAGAGAAAAAGAAAGGGACTGAGAAAATATTTGAAGAGATTATAGTTGAAAACTTCCCTAATATGGGAAAGGAAATAGTTAATCAAGTCCTGGAAGCACAGAGAGTCCCATACAGGATAAACCCAAGGAGAAACACGCCAAGACACATATTAATCAAACTGTCAAAAATTAAATATAAGGAAAACATATTAAAGGCAGCAAGGGAAAAAAAACAAATAACACACAAGAGAATCCCCATAAGGTTAACATCTGATCTTTCAGCAGAAACTCTGCAAGCCAGAAGGGACTGGCAGGATATACTTAAAGTGATGAAGGAGAAAAACCTACAACCAAGATTACTCTACCCAGCAAGGATCTCATTCAGATTCGATGGAGAAATTAAAACGTTTACAGACAAGCAAAAGCTGAGAGAGTTCAGCACCACCAAACCAGCTTTACAACAAATGCTAAAGGAACTTCTCTAGGCAAGAAACACAAGAGAAGGAAAACACCTACAATAACAAACCCAAAACATTTAAGAAAATGGGAATAGGAACATACATATCGATAATTACCTTGAATGTAAATGGATTAAATGCTCCCACCAAAAGACACAGGCTGGCTGAATGGATACAAAAACAAAACCCATATATATGCTGTCTACAAGAGACCCACTTCAGACCTAGAGACACATACAGACTGAAAGTGAGGGGATGGAAAAAGATATTCCATGCAAATGGAAATCAAAAGAAAGCTGGAGTAGCAATTCTCATATCAGACAAAATAGACTTTAAAATAAAGACTATTACAAGAGACAAAGAAGGACACTATATAATGATCAAGGGATTGATCCAAGAGGAAGCTATAACAATTGTAAATATTTATGCACCCAACATAGGAGCACCTCAATACATAAGGCAAATACTAACAGCCATAAAAGGGGAAATCGACAGCAACACAATCATAGTAGGGGACTTTAACACCCCACTTTCACCAATGGACAGATCATCCAAAATGAAAATAAATAAGGAAACACAAGCTTTAAATGATACATTAAACAAGATGGACTTAATTGATATTTATAGGACATTCTACCCAAAAACAACAGAATACACATTTTTCTCAAGTGCTCATGGAACATTCTCCAGGATAGATCATATCTTGGGTCACAAATCAAGCCTTGGTAAATTTAAGAAAATTGAAATTGTATCAAGTATCTTTTCCGACCACAACGCTATGAGACTAGATATCAATTACAGGAAAAGATCTGTAAAAAATACAAACACATGGAGGCTACACAATACACTACTTAATAACGAAGTGATCACTGAAGTAATCAAAGGGGAAATCAAAAAATACCTAGAAACAAATGACAATGGAGATACGACGACCCAAAACCTATGGGACGCAGCAAAAGCAGTGCTAAGAGGGAAGTTTATAGCAATACAAGCCTACCTCAAGAAACAGGAAACATCTCGAATAAACAACCTAACCTTGCACCTGAAGCAATTAGAGAAAGAAGAACAAAAAAACCCCAAAGCCAGCAGAAGGAAAGAAATTATAAAGATCAGGTCAGAAATAAATGAAAAAGAAATGAAGGAAACAATAGCAAAAATCAATGAAACTAAAAGCTGGTTCTTTGAGAAGATAAACAAAATTGATAAACCATTAGCCAGACTCATCAAGAGAAAAAGGGAGAAGACTCAAATCAATAGAATTAGAAATGAAAAAGGAGAAGTAACCACTGACACTGCAGAAATACAAAAGATCATGAGAGATTACTACAAGCAACTCTATGCCAATAAAATGGACAACCTGGAAGAAATGGACAGATTCTTAGAAATGCACAATCTGCCGAGACTGAACCAGGAAGAAATAGAAAATATGAACAGACCAATCACAAGCACTGAAATTGAAACTGTGATTAAAAACCTTCCAACAAACAAAAGCCCAGGACCAGATGGCTTCACAGGTGAATTCTATCAAACATTTAGAGACGAGCTAACACCTATCCTTCTCAAACTCTTCCAAAATATTGCAGAGGGAGGAACACTCCCAAACTCATTCTACGAGGCCACCATCACCCTGATACCAAAACCAGACAAAGATGTCACAAAGAAAGAAAACTACAGGCCAATATCACTGATGAACATAGATGCAAAAATCCTCAACAAAATACTAGCAAACAGAATCCAACAGCACATTAAAAGGATCATACACCATGATCAAGTGGGGTTTATCCCAGGAATGCAAGGATTCTTCAATATACGCAAATCAATCAATGTGATACACCATATTAACAAATTGAAGGAGAAAAACCATATGATCATCTCAATAGATGCAGAGAAAGCTTTCGACAAAATTCAACATCCATTTATGATAAAAGCCCTGCAGAAAGCAGGCATAGAGGGAACTTTCCTCAACATAATAAAGGCCATATATGACAAACCCACAGCCAACATTGTCCTCAATGGTGAAAAACTGAAACCATTTCCACTAAGATCAGGAACAAGACAAGGTTGCCCACTCTCACCACTATTATTCAACATAGTTTTGGAAGTGCTAGCCACAGCAATCAGAGAAGACAAAGAAATAAAAGGAATCCAAATCGGAAAAGAAGAAGTAAAGCTGTCACTATTTGCAGATGACATGATACTATACATAGAGAATCCTAAAGATGCTACCAGAAAACTCCTAGAGCTAATCAATGAATTTGGTAAAGTAGCAGGATACAAAATAAATGCACAGAAATCTCTTGCATTTCTATACACTAATGACGAAAAATCTGAAAGTGAAATTAAGAAAACACTCCCATTTACCATTGCAACAAAAAGAATAAAATATCTAGGAATAAACCTACCTAAGGAGACAAAAGACCTGTATGCAGAAAATTATAAGACACTGATGAAAGAAATTAAAGATGATACAAATAGATGGAGAGATATACCATGTTCCTGGATTGGAAGAATCAACATTGTGAAAATGACTCTACTACCCAAAGCAATCTACAGATTCAATGCAGTCCCTATCAAACTACCACTGGCATTTTTCACAGAACTAGAACAAAAAATTTCACAATTTGTATGGAAACACAAAAGACCCCGAATAGCCAAAGCAATCTTGAGAACGAAAAATGGAGCTGGGGGAATCAGGCTCCCTGACTTCAGACTATATTACAAAGCTTCAGTAATCAAGACAGTTTGGTACTGGCACAAAAACAGAAATATAGATCAATGGAACAGGATAGAAAGCCCAGAGATAAACCCACACACATATGGTCACCTTATCTTTGATAAAGGTGGCAAGAATATACAGTGGAGAAAAGACAGCCTCTTCAATAAGTGGTGCTGGGAAAATTGGACAGGTACATGTAAAAGTATGAAATTAGAACACTCCCTGACACCATGCACAAAAATAAACTCAAAATGGATTAAAGACCTAAGTGTAAGGGCAGACACTATCAATCTCTTAGAGGAAAACATAGGCAGAACACTCTATGACATACATCACAGCAAGATTCTTTTTGACCCAGCTCCCAGAGAAATGGAAATAAGAACACAAATAAACAAATGGGACCTAATGAAACTTAAAAGCTTTTGCACAGCAAAGGAAACCATAAACAAGACCAAAAGACAACCCTCAGAATGGGAGAAAATATTTGCAAATGAAGCAACTGACAAAGGATTAATCTCCAAGATTTACAAGCAGCTCATGCAGCTCAATAACAAAAAAACCAACAACCCAATCCAAAAATGGGCAGAAGACCTAAATAGACATTTCTCCAAAGAAGATATACAGATGGCCTACAGACACATGAAAGAATGCTCAACATCATTAATCATTAGAGAAATGCAAATCAAAACTACAATGAGATATCATCTCACACCGGTCAGAATGGCCATCATCAAAAAATCTAGAAACAATAAATGCTGGAGAGGGTGTGGAGGAAAGGGAACACTCTTGCACTGTTGGTGGGAATGTAAATTGATACAGCCACTATGGAGAACAGTATGGAGGTTCCTGAAAAAACTACAAATAGAACTACCATACGACCCAGCAATCCCAATACTGGGCATATACCCTGAGAAAACCATAGGTCAAAAAGAGTCATGTACCAAAATGTTCATTGCAGCTCTATTTACAATAGCCAGGACATGGAAGCAACCTAAATGTCCATCGACAGATGAATGGATAAAGAAGATGTGGCACATATATACAATGGAATATTACTCAGCCATAAAAAGAAATGAAATGGAGGTATTTGTAATGAGGTGGATGGAGTTAGAGTCTGTCATACAGAGTGAAGTAAGTCAGAAAGAGAAAAACAAATACAGTATGCTAACACATATATACGGAATCTAAGGAAAAAAAAAAAAAAAAAAAAGGCCATGAAGAACCTAGTGGCAAGACGGGAATAAAGACACAGACCTACTAGAGAATGGACTTGAGGATATGGGGAGGGGGTGGGGTGAGATGTGACAGGGTAAGAGAGTGTCATGGACATATATACTCTACCAAATGTAAAATAGATAACTAGTGGGAAGCAGCCGCATAGCACAGGGAGATCAGCTCGGTGCTTTTTGACCACCTAGAGGGGTGGGATGGGGAGGGTGGGAGGGAGGGAGATGCAAGAGGGAAGAGAAATGGGAACATATTGTATATGTATAACTGATTCACTTTGTTATAAAGCAGAAGCTAACACACCATTGTAAGGCAATTATACTTCAATAAAGATGTTTTAAAAAAAAAAAAAAATAAAAAATAAAATATCAATTCCTTAGAGTCTGAGACTTCCTGTGGGCAGTCTACTGTCTTAGTTTTCAGGACTGTCTTATATTTTCTGCTCTGTTTCGGTAATGTATGAAGAAAGATGGAGTTTGTCAGCTTGTGGCCAGGAAAATAAAGAATCCTTGCCGATACCCAAATACCCCACTTGGTGGTTGGTCATGACTTTGTGCTTCCCACATGTTACCACAACTGGGGGTGCATCTTGATCTCTGAATGGTAGGCTGTGAGCAGAAGCCATGCTTACTAAAACAAAATAAAAAGTTCCCAAGGTAGAGCCAACAAGAGTTGAATGTCACACCATAAATATTTTGCGATATACTGATCATATAAATAGTATTTCTTGAAAACTGCACTGAAATTTTTGAATATTTATGTTCTTGAGAGATACTATCTTGAAAGAATAGATTATATGCTTATTTCTTTTACGGATAAAGATTGAATGAAGTAGCTCTCAGGTGTGAATTATCACTGAATGGTTTCATAGAAAAGCATGTCCATAAGATTTTTTATTTGACCTATATGAAATTGGAAGTACATGGTGAGTGACATGGTGTACTTGAAAGAGAGAGTCAATGAGAAAAGGGTCCAATCCATGCTTTCCACATTACCTCTTGTGAAATCTACAGTTAAGTTTTAAAGCAAGCTAATCCTCAGTTAATTTTCCATGCATAAATTTCTAAAGATATATGACAATCTCCTTTGTTGCAAAATCATATGTATGTATATATATACACACAAAAATATACATTTATACAACATATATATGTGTTTATTCACACACATGCAAGCATATGCATATACATATACGCACATATCTTTACCTTTCTATAACATATAGACAAAATACTGTTTTTTCAAGTTTTAGACAGCCATTAAGTTCATTTCCCAGGGAACTATAGCATAGCCAGTTTTTAGTATATTGTGTTTGTCATTCCTGCTAATTTCCTGATGGCATTGCTTGCTGTTATTTAGCGCTTGCTTCGATGAATAGGCAGGGAGTCAGCTCAGGACATAACATTACATATGAGTCAATGTCTAATGATACAGACAGTGCTAGTCTGGTGTACAATCTAAAACAAAGTGGAAAAACCTGGAAAAAAAATCAGAGACCATTTGAATGTAAGGGATATTGGTAAGATGGCAGTTGAAAATCCTGATAAGTGATTCCTGTAGTATTTCCACAATTAAATAATGCAAAATGATGAAAACATAGTTTCACCTATTTATCTTGCCATTTTATGTTGCATTTACACAAATATTGCAAAGGGAATTACCAGCCTATATCTTACTGGTGGATAGAATTTCTCTCTACGTCCTAGTTTAAGTGCCGTATAGGTATTGAATTTGTAGGAAAGTAAATATTAGTTGAATTAATATTGAATTAATAAAGTGAAATGAGCTGAATTAATATTGAATTAGTAAGGGAATTAATAATAAAAATGGTAATGTTTTGGAGAATTCCTGGCAAAGATGGTAGAAAGCCAGGACTTCCATGACAGAAAGAAAGTTAAGGAAATATTTCACCAAATCCAGTCAAATAGCTCTTTCACTGAAAGTCACATTATCAGCTTTAAACTATATTTAACAAGTATCCCTATTTAAGGGTAGTCCTAAAGGTATTTTGTTTTAGAATTGGCAGTTGAATATCTATTTGACCTTTTATGACCTTTAGCCGTAAAAGGTCCAGCAAAAGGAGGGTAAGCAACCACCTATACACCAAAAACTGTGCTCTGACATTTACAGTGTTCCGCTAGACTGCATAAGCCCCAGGAAACCCTGAAAGTCACTTTATCCTCCTTTAAGATTAAAGACACATTTTGGTAGTGAATTCCCTACTTTTTTCCTTAGGCCCATTGCAAGCTGGCAGCAAGGGCAATTTTCACATTAGACTTTGTAGTGTGGGGAGGAGGGAGTCTGGGTTATTTTTTGTAGTACATATCATTAAAACTTTGTTGATTGTATGACTTCAACAACCTGCCATACTGTTTAAAAGTATTGTAGTAGCTACCAAGGCAGCGATTTTGCTTCCTTCTTACATGCATGATTGAAAAGGAGGGGAAAATTTTGTCTAGCTTCCAATTAGAATTAGGGCCCTAATGTTGTTGGTAACTTTGGAGACCATCTTATGTATTAAGGTTTACTCCTTTTTATATAATGAGAAAATCGAGATTCAAGTATAGGAGATGACAAGTGTTCTACAGTAGAGCACAAACTAGAATCTGAGTAATTTGACTCCTGCTTATTTCTGTTTCTATGTCAATCACTCAGCCACTGGGTTGTGATCTGTGGGATGTTTGGGAGAATAAGGAATGATTAAATTCCATGTTCTTAGATCCAGGATTGTTTGTGAAAAGGTGGTTTCCCTTGTTTTGCTGGCATGCAGTGTACCTGAAAAATATTTTTCCTTCATTGTTAGCAAATAAAATTTGCATTTTATTATACCTATTCTGTCGTCTTATTATTGGAATGCATGCATTGCTTAGATATTGAGTGCTAAAAAGATGATAAACACAAGATTACTTCTCAGTGTTACTACTAATATGAGGAAACAGTAATGTAGATAATATAAAGATAATACAAATCATAAATATGTAATATATCTTAAGATTTTGGTTGCTCAAAAATCTGTCTTCTCAATTATGTATTACTTAGGGTAACAGTGGCATCGACTTTTTTTTTTTTTTGGTCTACATATAAACTGATGAATAGGAAGATATCCCAGAAGGGTATTCTGGGCCACTAAGAAGTTATTCTGCAATTCAATCTATGATACCACAGTCCACTGAGTGTATAGGCCACCCAGAGATAATGTGGAGCTTATTGCTTTTTAAAGTATATGGCCATTTACTTTGACCCTTGGCAAACTCTATTCTTCAAGGTTTTTCCTCTGCCTTTCTTTTCCCCTCTTGACAGGTAATGATTTCGAAAGATCTATTAGATATTATATGCATAATGAAAGTGCAAAGCTTGCTGTCAGGTATAATAGACTGCAGTTTTTATTTGAGGCCTCAAAGTTATACTGTGTCATAGGTACCTGGAAGGTTAGCGAAGACTGTGCCTGTTTCCCATCTCATTTCTTTGGCAGATATTAGCAAAGTTACTTGGTTAATGCATAACAGTTTGCTTTTCTTTTCCCCCCCTTTATCTTGAAGGTCATTTTATTCTTCCGTAAGCAGAAGGTCAATGATATTCTCTATTCTAATGGCTTCTATCCTATTCATCATTATGTCCTTTGTAAGTTTGCAGTGATATAGAATAATAAAAATTTGTTCATTAATTTTCTTCTTATAAATAGGCATTTTAGTATTAAAGACAAATTCTCAAAGAATAACAACTTTAAAACATCAGCCATAATTCTATCACTGTTTTTATTTGTGTATATTCTCTTTCACATGCATAAATACTTTTTTTACATAATCACAATCGTAGTATGATACTGTTATATATTTCTTTTCGTACTTAAAATTTTACTCTTAATAATTATGAATGGTGGTCTTAATTAGTCTTCTACTGGGTATGGCTTAATTTTTTTTTTTTTAATAAATTTATTTATTTATTTATTTTTGGCTGTGTTGGGTCTTTGTTGCTGTGCGCGGGCTCTCTCTAGTTGCGGTGAGTGGGGGCTACTCTTCGTTGCAGTGCATGGGCTTGTCATTGTCGTGGCTTCTCTTGTTGCGGAGCACGGGCTCTAGGCGCGCAGGCTTCAGTAGTTGTGGCACGTGGGCTCAGTAGTTGTGGCTCACGGGCTCTAGAGCTCAGGCTCAGTAGTTGTGGCTCACGGGCTTAGTTGCTCTGCGGCATGTGGGATCTTCCCGGGCCAGGGCTCGAACCCGTGTCCCCTGCATTGGCAGGTGGATTCTTAACCACTGCGCCACCAGGGAAGCCCGAGTATGGATTAATTTTACCATTTTGACACACCAGGCTTTCTTTAAGTGTCCTCAAAGTTTGGACATTTTTTTAGTATTACCAATAATGATGCAACCAGTGTTTTCATGCATACCTGTTTGGAATCCTATTGAATTATTTCCTTAGGGTAAAATCCTAGAATCGGAGTGATTTAGAAAAGGAATGTATAATTATAAGACATTTGTCATAACTTCTTATCGTAATTTCTAAAAGGTATGCATAAAATTCAATGCCATCAGCTCTGAATAAAGTAGCCAATTTCATGGTGACTATGTCCATTCACTATGATCATTTGTATTTTGTCTGTTATAAAAATTTTGCTGTTTATTCCAGGTCCTTTTATTGGCGATTCTTCTATACTTTGCAAGAAGGAATATTGACATAAGTTATACTCTAGTAATTGTATTTATTTTTGGAAAAATTCCTCATAACCTTTCATATACTTGTATTGGAACCCTCATTTTATCCTGATAAATGTTTGAACTGCTATATCTGAATTATTATCAGTTTTTACTTTCATAACAGTTTAAGTTTATATGTTTAAATTTCTCAGTGTTGTTTTCTGTGATCTCTTCAGTGATTTCGAAGTTAAGAAATTTATTTTTCCTCCACATGGCTGACAAATATTCCTTATATTTTAAGAATGTTTTTAAGTAGATCTAACAAGTGTTTGAATTTAAGTGGAGTTCATCTTGGTGAATTATGTTATGGTATGGAATCCACCTTGTCCGTTTCACTTTTCCTAAGATCATTTTCCACTATTTAAGTAATGCTTTTGAACATGTGGTTTTAGAATTCTCATTATATCTTAATAAAAATTTGTCACATCCCAACTTTTAACCTTGTTTTTTAGTTTCGACTGACTTATAATCTGAATGTTACCAAAAAAGTAGTCTTTTCTTTATGTTTGACTTATTTCATCAGTAAAAGGTTTGAGAGGACCATCCATGCTATTGCATGTAGCTATAATTCAATAAAATTAACTTAATTATGTCCTTATTTACTGATTGTTCTGCTGATGAACATTTGAGTTGTTGATATTATGAATAAAATATACATGAACGTTCTCAGACATGTCACTTGGTGTATGAATTTCTGTTGTATAAATACTTAGGAATAGAATTGCTAGGTCAGAATGTCAGCATATAATTCCACTTAGTAGATAATAACAAAGAATTTTACAAAATTATTTAACCAACCTATACTCCAGCAGCAGTGTTTGTGAAATCCAGTTGCTCCACAACCTTTGAAAAACATGGCATTTTAAGTCATTTTAATTTTAGCCATATCGGTGGGAGAATTCACATGTATTGATTCCTAGAATTTGGCTCCTTTTTCAAAGTTTTATGAGGCATTTGGTTAGTTTCTCCTATTTATTTTATTGTACCTTTTTTCTATTCAATTTTTAGTATCCTTCCTATCAGTTCATAAGAGTTCTTTTATATTATTCTGCATATGAGCACTTTGTTGCATGTATTGCAAATATCTTATTCCACTGGGTGGCTTGCCATTTCAGTGTCACAGCTGTGATTCTGATCAATTTATCACTCTTGCTCTTATGGTCAGTGCTTCTGTATCTAAGTTAAGAAATCTTTTCCTTACCCAGAGTCACAAAAGTAGTCTCTGTATGGATTTCTAGAATCTTTGTTGAAATAGTGTTCATAATTAGATCTAGAGTTAAAAAGGTATTGATTTATGTGTGAAATCTGAAGCTAAGGATTGGTATCCTTTCTCTATATTGATATTGAATTGACCAAATACCCACCTTTTATTGTTATTAACAATTTTAATTTATTTTAAATTTATCTATTATTAACGACTGTCCTTTACCCATTTATAATAAAGCAAGTCTCCATGTTTACGTGGATCTATTTTTGGTCCTTTGGTCTTGTAGTTCAATTCTGGGCCAATACTATACTGTATTAGTTACTGTAGCTTTACATAAGTTTGATATTCTGTGGAGCAAACTTCCTACTTTGTTCTTAGTGAGTCTTAGTTATTCTTGGCTGGTTGCACTGCCATATCAATTTTAGAATCACATAATCAATTTCTGCACTCCCATCCCACAAAAAACAAAACACAACAAAAAACTTGGTAATTTAAAAATGTTATTGTGAGTTAATTGAAGCTATATCACAGTTTTGGAAAATTTACATATTTACAATATTGAACCTTTTAATTAAATGGCATTTAAAATTCTTATTTTCTTATTCTTGACATTTAGGAATAAAATTGATTTTTATATAGTGTCTAGTGACTTTACTTAAATTACTTATGGATTCTAAAATTAACAAATGTTTGTAGTCAATTATGTAATATAAATATAATGAGAATTTTTTTCTTCGTTTTTCAATCACCATATATCTTATTTCTCTATCTTTATTTTATTTTCTAGAAGCTCCCATACAGCATTTCATTGGAGTGATGTTATCAGGCATCTTTATCTAGTAACCAATATCAGAAGGAAAACATTTAATATTCCATCATTAACTGTGATTGGGAGGTGTTTTCTTTCTCTACTCTGCAAAAAGTCGGGTTTCTGGGGTGTTGGTATTATTTATTCCTTAAATAATATTTGTAAGATTAAACCCCTAAATCTGAAATTTTCTTTGTGGGAGTGTTTTTGATTATAGATTTAAATTATTTAGTAAATATAAATTATTTTGAATTTTGTTTTTTCTCATATCAGTTTTGGTGTGCTTTCCTAGGAATTTGTATGTTTTATTTACACTTTCAAATTTACTGGTGTAAAGTCACTTATGATATGGCGTGATCACATTCAGTGTCTACTGACTTTGTAGTGAAGTCCTTTTGTTATATTCACAAAATTATCCATTTGGATTTCTCCTCTCTCTCCCCTCCCTTTTTTTTATTTCTCGCTCTTTGTTTCTCTCTCTAATTTTTCGAGATCAATCTTGACAGAATTTATCTATTTTATTATGTTTTAGAAACCTTTTGA
This sequence comes from Eschrichtius robustus, assembly GCF_028021215.1. Taxonomy (NCBI): domain Eukaryota; kingdom Metazoa; phylum Chordata; class Mammalia; order Artiodactyla; family Eschrichtiidae; genus Eschrichtius; species Eschrichtius robustus. The sequence continues at coordinate 73,451,144 of NC_090833.1, forward strand.
TTTTGTCAAGCCCTTTTTATTATTTGTTTAATTTAATTTATTTAATTGCTCACTTTGTATGTGCTTTCTTATACTTTATTTGGATTACATTTGCTGTGTTTCTTTTAGTTTCATGGGATGATTTCTAGATAACTTTTCAACGTGTTCAGTTCTCCAGTTCTAAGATATGAATTTAAGGCTATAAATTTCCCTCTACACATGTCTTAAGCTACATTCTACACATTTTATATATCGTATTTTTATTATGTTCAATTCAAATATTTTCTCATTTCCTTAGTGATTTCTTCCTTGATGTATGAGATATTTAGATATTTATTGTTTACTTTCCAAAAGTCAGGGATTTCTGCTTGCTATCTTTTACTCTTTATCTATCTTAATTCCACTTTTGTCAGAAAACATGTGTTCAAGCTTTTGAAATTTGGGGGGATTTTTTTAAAAGCCCACAGAAGCTGAAAGGCAGTAAATGTTCCATGTGCATTTCAAAAGAATGTGTATGCTGAATTTGTGTAGTGCATTGATTCATATATTTTAATTAGGTCAATTCTATTAATCTTACTGTTTAAATAGTTTTTGTCCTTCCTGATTTTTTTGGTCTCTTTGTTCTATTATTTACTGAGAAATTTTGTTTCAGGATAACTTTATGATTTGTCTTTTTTTACTTTTAGTCAGTTTTTGCTTCATCATTTTTGAACTATGTTATTAGGTATATACATATTTAAAAATGTATGTCTTTCTGATGTTGTCAATCCTAATGATGGACTTTGTGTTACTGTAAAATAACTCTTTACCTCTAGTAATGCTTTTTGCTGTAGTCCATTTTTGTTTGATAGTAATTGTGTTAGAAAGTCTGAGTCTTTCCTCCTGTGTCTACTTTCCTCTCACGCTATTGCCACACTCACATTACTTTGGACACCAGGTACGTAGGGTTCCCTTCACCCCCACCAGGCAGTTCTGTGACACCAGCTGGGTGTCCTACCATTTAACTCAATTCTGACACTACCTACCTGGGGCTAGCATCAAGTCCCACGTGTTAAGGGCTCAGTCACACCTTGAAGCTGAAGTGGGCTAAGTCCCACTTCAGATGCCAATCACAAGTCCAGGTTGTCACCTGTGCTTCTGACCAATTGGCTATAATTCTGAAGTGCCCATTACCCCCTCCTTGGATTCAATGAATTTGCTAGAGCGGGTCACGGAACTCAGGAAAACAGTTTTACATACTGTTTACCAGTTTATTATTAAAGGATATGGATGAACATCCAGATGCAAGAGATGTGTTAAAAAAAAAAAAAAAAGAAGTATGTGGAAAGGGACACAGAAATTCCATGCCCTCTCCAGGCGCACCCCTCTCCTAGCGCCAACCCAGAAGTTTCATCAGGTAGGTATGATGATGGATCATTAACACCACCCTGAGCCTTTCTCCCCTCTCAAGAGATGGGGGGCAGGCTGCAGACTCCAAGCTTTTAATCATGGCTTGGTCTTTCAGATGCCTAGCCTCATCCAGGAGCCCAACCAGAGTTGCCTCATTAAGAGCAAAGAATCCTCCTATTCCGCAGGAAAATAGAAGTGTTTCAGGAGCCCTGTATGAGGAACGAGGGTCAAGGAGCAAATATTAGGGAAAAAAAGATGCTCCTAATGCTCTTATCATTTAGGAAATTGCACGGATTTCAGGAGCTCTGTGCCAGGAACCAGGGGCAGATCACAATACATTTTGTTCTATTGTCTCACAATAATACAGCTGTATAAGCTTTGTTTTAGTTAGGACACTCATGAAAAATGTTTTTCCACTTTTTTTCTTTCAAGTGTTCTATATGCCTGTTTCATTAGTCGTTGCAAGCAGCATGTAACTGGGTTTTATCCAGTCTTATAATTATTGTCTTTTAGTTCGAGCACTTACTCTAATATCATTTAATATAATTACTGACATGCTTCAGTTTAAATCTACTATACTATCGCTTACTTTTCCATTTGTTCCTTCTAGTCTATATCCGTGTTTCTCTTCTTTCTTACCTCCTTTTTGCTTATTTTATTATTCCACTTTATCCATGTATTCGCTTGGGCATTATAGACTATTTTACTCATCCTTTCAGTTATCCTAGAAACTAGAACCTGCCAACCTGACTTCTCAAGCCTTTCTATAATATATTTTAATCTTTTTTCCCAACAATGCAAAGGTCTTAGACACTTTTGCACCATTTAGCCTCTTTCTATCTAGGTGCTATTGTTTACAATTATTTCAATTCTATGTATATTTTAGACCTACAGGAAACATTGTTTATTTTTTACAATCCATATTTATTTAGATTTAGCCACATTTTAAACAACACCGTTGCTCTCATTCTTTCCTCATTCTCTGACCTTGTTCTGCGATCCTTTCTCTTCTGCCTGAGTAACTAACATTCCCGTGCTATCTCCTTCAGTGAAAATCTGTTGGAGGCAAAATCTCAATTTTTTTCTTGTATTTTTTTCTGGGTTATTACATTTCCTTCTAACAACCAATGTTTCCAAAATCAGCTATAGGTTTAAATTTGCTCCCTCTTAGATACTCAGTCTTTTTTCTAGCTGATTTTAAAATTTGCTTGGTCCTTCACTTTTCTGCTCTATTAAGTATTGTTTCCATGTGTGGTGGTCTTTACAGTCACAGTTGCAAAAAATTCTCAGTCATTATCTCCTCAAAATTGCTTCTTCCCTATTATCTTACTTGTTTCTCTCTGGGTCCAAACATAAGTTTGGTTGGCTTTATTTTTCTATTCTACATGTCAGTAAACGTTTTCTGAAAATGGCCGGAGAATATATTTTCGACCCTATGAGCCACATATAGTGTCTGTCCCAAAAACAAGCTGCAGGTCAGATTTGGGTTGTGGGCTATAATTTGCCAAATTTCCACTTTCTGCTGCAGGCTGTTGTTTCTCACTCTCAATTGATAATTTACATTTCATCATCTCTCCATGTTTCACTCTGTATATTTTCTTTTTATATTGCTTTCACTTCACTAAGTCTTTATTCAGCTATTCCAGTCTGAACATATGCCACCTATTAATTTTCAATTTAAAATTTTGTATATATTTTTTTGTTGTAGAATTTTTATGTGGCTCTTTTTTTGGTGGTACTCAGTTTTTTTTCTCCTGGAGAATTCTAAGTGTAGTCATGTGAAAGGTTGTAGCTGATGACACCATTATCAGGAGCCTCAATGGGTCTGTTTCTACTCTCTGCTTTTGTTCCTAGTTTTTATTTATGTGGTCTTATTTATTCATGTGCTTGGCAGTTGGGGGGTTAAGGGACAGACATCATTTATGGAAAAAAAATCTGTGAACTAAGATAATAATATATTCCTATAGAGAGAATATGTTTGTTTTTGGTAGGATGCTAGGGGCATTAGCAATATGTCAATCCAATTTTAGAGATTAAGATTCAAAATTGGGCTTTTGTTCCTACAAGGTGTACTTGTAATTTATCATATTCAAACCAAAATATGCTTCCCCGATAATGGGCTGTCAACAATGCTGCCCAGCTTCTCATTTTCTCTTTAGAAGAAAATTGACCTAAAAGTTTTGCTTCTCACACTAATTCCTTTTGCTCTGCACTCTTGACTTCATAACTGTTGACTATAGTATCAAATCTACAAAGCTTTAACACAGAAAAAAAAAAAATGTTTAATGCTTTTGTTTTGGCTTTTTTAGTTGACCTCTGTTTGGAAGTTAATTCAGATTATCTAGCCTATTGTTATCAGTAGTGGAAGTCTCCAGTTTTTAAAAAATGTTTTCATATTTCTTTATTTAAAAAAAAATACACTTTACTTTTCAGATCAGTTTTAGGTTCACAGGAAAATTGAGCAGAAAGTACAGAGATTTCCCGTATACCACTTGCCCCATATATGCACAGCGTCTCACACTGTCAAAATTCTGCACTAGAATCAATGAACCTACATTGAGGTATCATAATCACCCAAAGTCCATAGTTTACATTAGGGTTTGCTCTTGGTGTTGTACATTCTATGGGTTTTGACAAATGCATAATGACATAATACCACCATTATAGTGTCATACAAAATGGTTTCACTGCCCTAAGAATCCTCTCTGCTCCACCTATTCCTCCTTCCCTCCCCTCAACCATGGCGACCACTAATCTTTTTACTGTCTCCATAGTTTTGCCTTTTCCAGAATGTCATATAGTTAGAATCATACAGTGCAAAACCTTTTCAGATTAGTTTCTTTCACTTAGTAATATGCACTTACCTTTCTTTCATGCGTTTTCATGATTTGATAGCTAATTTTTTTTAGCACTGAAAAATATTCCATTGTCTGGATATATCAGTTTATCTATCCACTTACCTACTGAAAGGTATCTTGGTTGCTTCCAAGTTTTAGCTATTATGGATAAAGCTGCTATAAACATCCTTTTTGCAGGTTTTCATATAGATACAGGTTTTTAACTCATTTGGATAAATACCAAGGAGTATGATTGCTGGGTTGTATGGCCAGAGTGTATTTCACTTTGTAAGAAACTGCCAGACTATCTTCCAAACTGACTATACCATTTTGCATACCTACCAATAGTGAATGAGAGTTTCCATTGCTCCACATCATCACCAGCATTTGGTGTTGTTAGTTTTCCAGATTTTGACCATTCTAATAGGTGTGTAATTGTATTTTGTTATTTCAATTTGCAATTTCCTGAAGACATATAAGGCTGAAATTTTTTTCATATGCTAGTTTTCCACCTGTATTTTTTTTTTGTGAGTTATCTCTTCAGATATTTTGCCCATTTTTAAATCAGGTTGTATGTTTATTTGTTGTTGAGTTTTAAGAGTTCTTTTTATATTTTGGATCATATTCCTTTATCAAATGTCTTTTGCAAATATTTTCTCTAAGTCTCTGGCTTGTCTTCTCATTCTCTTAACATTGCCTTTCATGGAACAGATTTTTACAAAAATTTTAATGAAATCCAGCTTATTATTTCTTTTATAGACTGTGCCTTTGGATTGCATCTAAAAAGTAATTGCCATACTCAAGGTCATCTAGGTTTACTCCTGTGTTATTTTTCAGGAGTTTTAGAGTTTTGTGTTTTACAATGAGGTCTTTGATTCATTTGAGTTAATTTTTGTAAAAAGTGTAAGGTCTGTGCCTAGATTCATGTTGTTTTTTTGTTGTTGTTTGTTTGATTGGCATATGGATGTCCAGTTGTTCCAGCACCGTTTGTTGAAAGGATGTTCTGTGCGCCATTGCACTGTCTTTACTCCTTTGTCAAAGATTAGTTGTCACTAGATCATGTACGTGTATCTATTTTGGGGCTCTCTGTTCTATTCCATTGATCTATTTGTCTAGTTTTTTAAAAATACCACACTGTTTTGATGACTGTAGTTTTATAGTGAGTCTTGAAATCAGGTAGTATTGGTCCTTCAGTTTTGTTCTTCTCCTTCAATATTGTGTTGGCTCAGTTTTTAAAATGTATGTAATAAAAATGTTTATCAAGAGTTCAAGCTCTTCATTTTCCAGGAAGTCTCAAATCGACTTTACCTTATTTAATTGTTATAAAGCTTTTATGAGGTAGATGTTAAAACTTCTCAAATAAAGACTATGGAATTCATATTCATAATTCATAGGGGTCAAGAAAACTTATAGTATGCAAGACAGCTGAAGTTTTTAAACTTTGTAATCTGATTCCAGATCCCATACTTCAAGGTTTTTCTTTTCTTTTTTCATTTCTTTCCCTCCCACCCTCCCACCCTTCCTTCCTTCCTTCCTTCCTTCCTTCCTTCCTTCCTTCCTTCCTTCCTTCCTTCCTTCCTTCCTTCCTTCCTTCCTTCTTTCCTTCCTTCCCTCTTTCCTCACTCAGTTAGCTATAAGCCAGACATTATTATAGGCACTAGAGGGAAGCTGTGAGAAAACAAAAAAATCAATTCAGCCTTTTTACAGCTTATGGTCAAGTGTGTGGTGGTAGTTGGGAAGCTGGGAGAGAACAAGTAATAAAGAGAATAAATCAGAAAACAATATAGTATATTAGATTGTAATAATTCCTCTGGAGAAAAATTAAGCAAGTAGAGAGGATAATAAACACAGGAATGTCATTGCAGTTTTAAATATGGTCATGAGAGAATGCTTCTGCTAAGAAGGTGTCATTTGAGCAGAGACTTAAGGAAGGAAAAGGCTGAGAAGGCATAGTCATAACCAAGGGGAAAAGATTTTTGGCAGAGCAAGAGTCCATGAAAATGTCCTAAGACAGTAGCACACTTAGGTTGTTTGAGAAATAGGGGAAAATGCTGGTGTGGCAGCGACAAAATGAATGAAGACAAGAACAGTAGGAATAATCAGGTGGTAGACTTTGTACAATATTTTTCAGGGCTAGATCTGCAAGATGGTTCTTAATGGATGAGTTTCCTCTACTAGGAGTTGTTCAAGCTTCTTATGAGACTCAATCTCAATTTCAGCAATATTACATAGAGTTTTTGTTTATTCTCTCACAGATTGTTTTAAAAGCACATACTACTTTTCTTAATATAACTTTGAAAAGTCTTCTCATACTGCTAAGACCAGTTTGACTCTGATTATACTGTAGTCTCTACTTATGCAGTTTAACTATGAATATATTAACATATTAATACAGATTTGTCAGTTTATTGAATTATTGGAAGAAAAAATATTGACCAATCTTTAATATTGACATTTAAATCTAATACTTCCATTCCCAATAGAACTGAATCTATGGAAGGGATACTTTTAAGTTTACCTTTATAAAACATTAAATTTAGAGACCAGGCTAGATACCAAATTGTCAGGGGGTGATATACATATGTACATTCCCAAGCATAGAGCTGTTCACTGAACATCTCTATCATCAATGGTGAGCAAAAATCCATGAAGGCAGACTTTAGCTTCTAATGAGAATGTGGAAAGTTGCAAGAGATATCACTCTTGCCTGAACAAAACCGTCTGGATGACTATGGATATTTTAGTTGTTGTTATTGTTGTTCTATGAAAATGTTTTGGCTTTAACCCATCTGAGAAAAGATGATGAAAACAAAAGGTGATGAATGGAATTCCAGAAAGTAATGAGCCCTTTCTTGGAGCACAGAGAGCTTTGATTACTTCTTATACCTGGCGAAGTGGTAGGAAGAGGAGAAATATACCACAGCCTGGGGTAATGAGAAACTAGTTGAACCTTTAAGAAACTTAGTCTGAAGAGCCCAGTCACAGCATAGGTCTGCATCCACCTGTTTACTCTTTCCCATGAGTTGACATCTAGTATAATGCAGTATTATGCTAAAATCTGAAGGAGAAAGGGAAATTTGGGTGATATTTCTGCTGAATACATGGGCCCTTCTACGAGAGCAAGGCAGGGCCCTCCAAATATGAGACATGACAGGAGAGATGTAAGAAGTCCTCTGTGACATTCCAGGCCTTTGCAGACAGTAAGATAGCTATTTTCTAAAGGCTCAGAAAGCTGGGGCAAGCCTGGAGAGCAGAGTGACCTCCTCAGGTTCCTCCCTAAAAGCTAATACTTAGGCATTAAAGCAGTTTGAAATGCTGGGGAGTTGACTATAAAACAAAAGTGATGTCAGTTCTATTTTCTATTGGCTTAAAACAAATCCCCACGCAGGACCCAATTAAATGGTCGGGGAAGGGAACTCCTCCTCTTGATGAGAGTTGCTGCAGAATGACATTGCAGTGTGGTATGGAGAGTGATTTGTTGGCAGGAGGACCAGGATATTTTGATAACCCAGAAAAAGAAAAAGAGTTCTGAACTAAGGAAGTGACGCTGTTTAGTGAAGAAAGAAGACAGATGTCAGATGGGAGAGACATTTTAAAAACTTAACCAACAGGACTTTGTGACCAATTGTTAGAGTTGTGGGAAACATATAAATGTAAGTTTATTAACTTGTATTAGTAGAGCTATACATTTGAATTCTGCGTTTCACTTGGCATTACTTTTTGATTATGTTTTCATATAATCTTCATAATTATCTCTTTTGAAGGCTGTATAAGGCTTCATAAACTTCATACCAACATTATCATTCTTCCTTTCTCTATCATTGAACATTTAGGTATCAAACATCATTACCCTTTATATGTTGAATACCTGTGGAACACATGTACATGCAACGTGTTTTTTTTAAAATTAATTTTATTGGAGTATAATTGCTTTACAATATTGTGTTAGTTTCTGCTGTGCAGCAAAGTGAATCAGCTATACGTATACATATCTCCCCTCTTTTTTGAATTTTCTTCCCATTTCGTTCACCACAGAGCATTGAGTAGAGTTCCCTGAGCTATACAGTAGGTTCTCATTAGTTATCTATTTTATACATAGTATCAATAGTGTATATATGTCAATCCCAATCTCCCAATTCATCCCACACCCCCCTTCCCCCTTGGTGTCCATATGTTTTTTCTCCACGTCTCTTTAACTGCTCCCATATTGATTCCTTTTAAAAATTGCTAAAATCATATAATACATGGCTGCTACTAATGAATTATGTTTAGAAATATGTTCTCTGGTTAAGCATCACTAGACATTCAATAGGAAGAATTTACTCTCCTAGTATTTGGGGTTAGTTTTCAGCAGTACAAAACTTTATGAATTTTTCTCAGAACCCAACGCCATTAGTAAACAAAAAGAAAGCTTCTACCCTCACAAGCTAAATGTTCTTTGTTACAGTGTAATCTGTGGTGTTCTGTCTTTATTTTGATATTATATAGCTCAAAAAATTAAAATATTTTCTGAAAGGTTTCACTACTGTAGGAGATTATTTGATTACACTTGAAGCAATCATTTTCTCTATCCATATGCATATTATAGATGATAGATATATTGACATTTTTAGCATTTTATTTCTTATATTTCTGCTAGAATTTCTGTATATTTGAGTGAAATGTAAATCAATTAGAAATTTGATTTTATATAAAAAAGTCAGCAAGTAACACAGGAACTCCAGAATCTGGTTTTAGTGATGATATAACAGTAAAGCAAAGTACATTTTAGAACATAAAGCAGTACCAGTGCTAAAATTGCCCAAATGCGACTGAGAGAACTGCCACCTGAATTTCTCTCAGAAGTCATGATGTGATAAATGAAATTCCTTGTCATCAATAGGTGAATCAGGTAAGCTTGTTCTGAAGCAAAATCTTGTATTTCTTCTTCTCTTAACAGGCAACCTTAGGAAATATTGAATCTTGAAAATATTCAATATTGAATGTTGAATCTTAAAATAAGCATGTAATTTCTCACTGTTTTGAATTGAGACTGTCATTTTAATGTGACTCTGACACTTTAATGGCCTTATGTCATTTCTATTGCTCCTTTGAAAAGAGTATTTATCTAAAATGATTTCATGTCGATGAATAAAATATTTTAAAAATAATGCAGCACACACATTTAAATGGGGGATTGACATTACTATGAACTGAATGTTTATGTCCCCATATAATTCATAAGTTGAAGCCCTCATCTCCAGGGTTATGGTATTTGGAGGTGGAGACTGGGAAGTAATTAGGTCATGAGAGTGGAACCCTCATGAATGGAATTAGTGCCCTTATAAGAGACACGAGAGAGATATTCTCTCTCTCTGCTGTGTGGGGATAAAGCAAGAAGGTGACCATCTGCAAAACCAGGAAAAGGGTCCTCACCATTGAATGTGTTGGCATAAGGCATTAATATAAATATTACACCTTGATCTTGTACTTCCTAACCTCCCCAAATTGGAGAAATTAATGTTTGTTGTTTAAGCCAACTAGTCTATGGTATTTTGTTATAGCAGCCCAAACTGACTAAGGCAGACATGTAATTAAAAGTGTATCTCAAAGGATTTCCCTCTCATTTCTTTTCTGAATGTTGCCCCTTTGATAGAGGACTCATTAATTTCCTGTCACTTGGAATGAATAGGTGATTAGAAAGGGCTAGTAGCAAGAAGAAATATTTTTCTATTTTTTTTTCATTTTTCAAAATTCTAACAAGCTTGGGCTGAGATCGATGAGAACTGCCCACTGCTAAGGTCAGTGTGGCCTAATTAGTTTTGCTACATTGCCACTGTAATTTTGCTTGACATGACATTGAGGGGAGGCTCAGAAGGCAATCAGCATCTAACAGCCACGATGAGCATTAGTTACACCTAGTGACAAAGTAATTAGCAGCTGTATGTGCCGCTTGATATGAAAGAGAAGACAAACCGTGATGCCCAGTCCCCTTGTAAAAATATCAATGACTGACCCCTCCCTACTAACAACTTTTAATTCATGAAAACCTCTCAATAAAAAAAAATAAAACCTACATGCCATACTGATTATATACATTCTGGGTTGACTGCAACTTTGAGAGATGATGTGATTTAGTAATTTATCAAATTCTCTGGTATTAAGCTTTTTTCTGGTTCTGTACCACAGATCCATCTTATTTTGGAGATTTGTTAAAAGCTACTTGCATGATGAAGTGATATTTAACATCTCTTTAGTGACCATATTTTCTTCCAGAGGTTTATTTAGAGAAGTAATCTGGGACATTGAATTTTCTTTGAGCATATATTGGAAAGACTTTAGTCATATCTTTTTCTCAAAGCTGAAGTGAAGACAAACTGTTCTAGTTTCTTAGGGATCTATTTTTTCTTGAAGATATCAGAAATAATTTACCTAAATTCCAAGATTTGTTCTTATTTTTCACAAAGTCTTTTATTGATTTATTCACCTCATTAGGTTGACCTGTTGAAGTTTGTGATTCATAATATTTTAATTTCTTGAATATTTACTTGCTCTTGAAGATAAGAGAACAGGATTTATTCAAATTCTGAAATGTTTCCTATTTTTTTCACAAACTCTTCTACTGTGATTTTTTTTTTTAAATTGAGTGATTCCTTCTGTTGAAGTTTAAATTATTTCTCTTGATTCATTGCTCAGACTTTATAGTCTTTTCACTCTCCTTTGTGATAATCCTTTGTACATTTGACAGCAGTCTTGTCTCTGGCCATTTTTTTTCTCCATAGGAATAACAAAAAATTTCCACTCGTTGGTTTTCCTCAAGGCATCCATATCCTCATTTGTGCAAAGCTTAGTCATAGAACTGTAAAGTTGAAATCTTCCCTTTGAATATGTCAAATACCTGCAGACTCATAATGATGGGAAATAAAATAATAATTATTAAATAAGTCCATTTATGTTACTGCATGGAAATGTAAAAGGCTTTCCCTGACTTCATTAAACATGGTCACTTTGTGATACTCTGTAGGAAAACTTGATTTCTTCCATGAGCTGAGACTACAGAGATGACCAAAGCCACTGACTGATTAACATTCTCCTAAAATTAGTAATTGTGATTAACTACTATTGTGATTGACTGCCAAGCATCTATTTACTATGCTGTAGAATGCTGCCTTTTTAGTCTCTAATACCACTTGGGAAAAATTTGAGATTCAGTCATACTGTTATGTGATTCTGTAGTTTATTCCTGCATAGCATTCCATGGTGTCTGGATACACCACAATTTATTTTCAGCCTATAAGGAGATTTAGAGTGTTTCCAGTTTGGGGCTATTACAAATAAAGCTGTTATGAACACTTACCTGTTAAGTCTTTTTCTGGACACATATCTTAAGTTCTCTTGTGTGAATACCTAGGAGTGAAATTGACTAGTCTTAGATAAGTAAACATGAACTTTTTAATAATCTGTCAATATGTCATCCAAAGTTGTTATACAATAGATTTTATATTCTATTGGTAGATTTTATATTCTCATCATTGGACTTATATATATAAGTCCAGCTGCTCTTTATCAATACTTGTTCCTGACATTATTTATAAGTTTAGTCATTGTATGGATATGTAATAATATGTCACTTTGGTTTTAATTTGCACTTGCATGATAATTAATGATGATAAGTACATTTTAAGTGTTTATCGGCCTTTTGTATATCTGCTTTTAAAAAGTTTTCAAATTATTTACTCATTTTAAAGTTGTCTTATTTTTGAGTTGTAGCAGTTTGCTTTATAATATAGTCTATATATTTTATATATATGTAATATATTAACACATACATATATAATTTTTGAAGTCTCTGTTTGCTATTCATTTTCTTCAGAGAATCTCTTTAAAAATGGAACGCTTTAATTTTGATGAAGTCCAATTTACAATTTTTTCTTTATGAATTTTTTCAATCCTAACCATGGAATCTTGGCCACTGAAAGGTCACAGACATTTTCTTCTGTCTGTGATCCATTTTGAGTTAATTTTTTTTTTGCAAGTAAAAATAATGAGTAATTTTTTAAAATGTATATCTGGGTGTTCCAGCCCCATTTCTCCATTGAAATACCCTGTTACCTTGTCAAAATCAATTTTCCACATCTGTGTGAATTTATTTCTGTGCTCTCTTTTCTGTTTCATTGATCTGCATGTCTATCCTTACTCCAAGTCATGTTGTCTGAATTAATGTAGTTCTGTGGTAAATCTGAAATCTGGTAGTTAGAGTCCTTTAATTTTATTTTTTTCCCTAGAATTACTTTGGCTATTTCACATCCCTGGCACTTCCATATTCATTTTAGCATCAGCTTATCAAATTCTGTGAAATGACTTTGCGGATTTGTTTAGAATTACCTTAATTCTATAGCAAATTTTGAGAGAAAATAACATCTTAACAATAGTGAGTCTTCTAATTCAAGTACGTGGTACATCTCCCTATTTATTTAGACTGTCTTTCATTTCTCTTGGAACTATCTTGTAGCTGTCAATGTATGCTCATACATATTTTGTCATCTATCCTCAAGACCTTCAGATATTTTATGATATTTTAGAATAAAATAATTATTTTCCATTTTTTGCCAGTATATACAAGTGAAATTGAATTTTCTATATGACTTTGGTGCTATTTTTCAATAAATATGATTAAATAAGCCCTGGGTACTCTCTTTTCTTCTTGTGGCTTCATCAACCTTTAAAAAAGATTATTTGTAAGTCAGTATCTGAATTATTGATGTTACCTTTCATGAGGCTCTTTATACTAATGCAGAAAAATTTCTGATATTTTTTTTTGGAATTTTCCTTATTGTGTTCTGATATAATCTTTTTCTAATTTGTCCACTCTTACATTTCAATGCTCAGGATATATTTCATCAGTTAGATTAGTTTATATCATGGATTCTAATCCCTGTGTCAGAATGAGGCATATTTTTGTGCATTTGTTTGTTTGTTTGCGTCCTTTGTTTCACTGATCTTAGCTTCTTTCTCCTGAGGCACACAACCACTTTGACCTTACAAAGTGATTTGGCCACTCTGCACCTCGATTTCTCCATCTGTTTGTGGGATAAAATGAGGTGATAAGTCCACAGGTGTTTATTTAACCATGTTAGAAGGGGAATAAAAATGGAAATATGTTCATTAAGTGAAGGAAACAGGAAGAACCACATTCCAGAATTAGTATTTTTTGCAATAGTTTATTCCATTCTCTGCATACAAGGAGTAATATAAAAATAAGTTTGTGGATAAAATAATACAAAACTATTTGTAAGTTTAGCTTTTCCAGGAATATATTTATATGTATATTTAAAGCATTAAATAACTAATATAATGTGAATGCACATATGGTTCTTACATATCTTTCAATCTAGGCAGACCCTACAAGTTATAAAGTTTCAAGAGTGGGAGTGGGAACATGAGTCTAGGTGAGGATATTCAGCTTATGAGGCATTTAAAACACTATAGAAAGCAAATCAACATGCTGATGTGTGTGAAATATGGGCCACACTCATATCGAAAGAGGTTTGATCAGCCTTGGTTATGTAAGGGGTATGTTTTGTCAAGCCTATCTACTGTGGGTGTTAGATTTTTCACTGAAATTGCCAACTAAGGTTAACCCGGCCTAATTCTATCCACGGTAATAAGAAAAAATGATGTCACTCAGCCAGCACTAATTATACCAAAAAGGTAAGCTGGCTTGGCTGTAACCACATAGTCCAAAGAACTATATAAAATTCACCATGCGGGTAAAAAGCAGAAAAAAATCTATAGCGAAATACATCGTGCAACTGATGTGTGTCGCCAGCCCCTTTTTCCTAAGGAATTGGGAAATCCTTACCCAGTTGAGGTTAAACAAAAATGTGCTCTACTTATGCTTCTCTGAAACTTTTCATTTCTTGCCCTCATTGTTGTTAGAAATTAAGCTCGTTTGCAACAGAGATCCTGGCTCTCTTGCTTACAACCAAACTGCCAGCCCCTCACAGAATGCTTTATCCAGTATCCAGACCATTTTGAGTACTTAACAAATGCTTGTTAAATCAATACATATGTTTTCCTTGGTCTCTGTCACTTGGAGATTTACTCCAGTATCTTTCCACTAAACTCTGTTTTATTCTTTCCTATATTTTCTTTATTTGTATGTGAAATAAAGATTTATCGAATATTCATAGATAACAGGATCTGTGCTAGGTTCCAAGAAAACGAAGATGCAAGACAAATCAAACCAAATAGAACAGATGTTGTCCTAACTGCAGAAACTCTTCATTCTGTAATGGTTAACAATAACTCTTTAACTAAAGACTTCACCTGCCTTCCTTTTTCTATAGTTAACTGCTATAGCAGCTATTGCTACAGCAGCAGATCCAGAAACTTCCAGTCCTAAACATGCAGTTTCTTATCTCCAAGGCTTTGGTTATATTAATCTCTTCCCTGTCTGTTGTCGTACTTCCATTACTTTGTCTAATAATTCCTACTTTTGGTACATTTCAAATTTGACTTCTCTTTGAAACACATTTCTCAGATCCTGGACCATGCTTCTCTGTGCTACAATAATTCCTGTCATCTGATTTCTTTCCTTTGGGTGATTAGCATTTTGACTCTGTCTTTAGAGTATAAACTCTTGGAGTACATGACTGTATCTCATCAGTCTATATTATATAATATGGTAGAGCTCACTATCACACTGAAAATTGAGATTTCTTTCCATTTGCTGCACAGTGTTCATTGCCTATTTACCGTAGAGTGATTTTTCTGTATGCTACTCTATTAAGTTTCTCCAGAGAAGAAGAACCACTAGGACATCTGTCTGTTTAATTATCTATCTATCTATCTATCTATCTATCTATCTATCTATCTATCTATCTAGAGAGATTTATTTTAAGGAATTGGCTCACGCAGTTTTGGGGACTGGTGAGTCCAGAATCTGTAGAGCAGGCTGGTAGGCTGGAAATTCAGGGAAGAGTTGTTGTTACAGACTTGAGTCTAAAATCTGCAGGCTGGAAACTCAGGCAGAGTTTTAATTTTGCAGTTTTGAGGCCTAACTAGTGCTTTGAGAAACCTTTGGGCTTGCTCTTAAGGCTTTCAACTATTTGGATAAGGCCCACCCACATTATGAAGGGACATCTACTTTACTCAAAGTCTACTGATTTAAATGTGAATCATATCTAAAACTACCTTCACAGCAACATCTAGACTGATGCTTGACCAAACAACTGAGCACCATAGGCTATCAAAGTTGACACATATAATTACAACACAGCTGCTGTACCCTGTGTTTTTCTGTTCTTCCAGCTATATGATTTTTACTGATTCATGTAATAAGGGCATCTTACAAATAACCCTAGAAATTGATGGGACCAAAAAACCTTTCACATTGTGTACACCCCTGTGCAGAAGCTTCTAATCTTAAACTACTTACTGTCCCTTCCTTTCAAACATTACCCCTGGTGGAGCTACATGTTTGAAAGTCATTCTGTTTACATACATACCTAAAACACATGTCAATAACATGTTTGTTAAGTTGAGGGCTATTCCCTTGTGGACCCAATCAGAGATCTATTCTCTAACTAGAAAATATCCAAATTGGAGGAACACAAACTTCCTGTGCTAAATGATTTTTCAGAGAATAGAGACACAGGCACTAAATGATGGAATCACATAAAAATATAGGAATTGGGGTCTATTCACAACAACAAAACAATAAGAGGTGACATTTTCGTAGTGCTTCCTTCGTGCCAGCATGTATAAAGCATCCTAAGTGCTTTAGAAATATTGACTCATGAATTCTCACAAAAATCCCACAAAAATAATATTAACATCTCTGAACAGAAGAATAATTAAAGATTATAAAGTTTAGGTTATTTTTTTTTTAATAAATTTATTTATTTTATTTTTGGCTGTGTTGGGTCTTTGTTGCTGTATGCGGGCTTTTTTCTAGTTGCGACGAGCGGGGGCTACTCTTTGTTGCGGTGCACAGGCTTCTCATTGCGGTGGCTTCTCTTGTTGTGGAGCATGGGCTGTAGGCGCGAGGGCTTCAGTAGTTGTGGCACGTGGGCTCAGTAGTTGTGGCTCATGGACCCTAGAGCACAGGATCAGTAGTTGTGGCGCACGGGCTTAGTTGCTCCGCGGCATGTGGGATCTTCCCGGACCAAGGCTTGAACCCGTGTCCCCTGCATTGGCAGGCGGATTCTTAACCACTGCGCCACCAGGGAAGCCCTAGGTTATTTTTAAGGCTACAT
This sequence comes from Eschrichtius robustus, assembly GCF_028021215.1. Taxonomy (NCBI): domain Eukaryota; kingdom Metazoa; phylum Chordata; class Mammalia; order Artiodactyla; family Eschrichtiidae; genus Eschrichtius; species Eschrichtius robustus. The sequence goes on from NC_090833.1 coordinate 73,467,588, forward strand.
AGGCAACACTTTGAAGCTGTAGTATCAATTAGCTATTGCCATATCCTTGCTGCATAACACAGAATCCCAATTTATAGTGGATTAACTCAAGAGCTGACAACAATGATTTCTTCTCCACTGTACTCCAGTGTGGTTTGACTAGGTGGATCTGCTTCAGGCTATAGCTCCTCACTGAAGGTAGGGCTTAGGTCTGCTCCACATGTGGAGCCCAGTCTGAGAGGGCAGTGGTGGCTCTTCTCACGGAGATGGCAAGCTCAGCTGCATATGCGTATTTTATACCTCTGATTCAGCCCTATATGGTAACATCCCATAGGCTGAAGCAAGTGACATGGTCAAGCTCAAAGTCAAAGGCAGACCTGTCTCTTTTCACCCTAACTTGAGTGGAAGACAAAGGTTGTTCCAGTTACCATTACTGTGTTACAAACCAACTTAAAACTTACTGGTGTAAGACGGATATTTTATTTTGTTTATGGATAGTGTGGGTTCCAAATTCGAACAAGGCACAGTGGGGCTGACTTGCCTCTGTTCTAGGTTGTCTAGGGTCTTAGCTAGGAATACTTGAAGGCCGAGGGTGACTTCACTAATGGCTAGAGGCTGAAATCACTGTGGCTTTTCACTCATAGGTATAGTACCTGGGCTGAGATGACCGAAATTCTGGGCTTAGCTGGGGCACAGCCTGGAAAACTTTTTACACTCCCACTCTCCATGTCTCTTGGGCTTCTTAAAGCTTTTTACTGTGTTGTGAGTGTAGTGTTCCAGGAGACAGGTGGAGAATGAGCGTTCCAAGAGAAGCAGGCGGAAAATACATGGCTTCTGCGTGTCACAGTTCTTTATTGGTTGCAGTCATGATTCCTTTCAGAGGAGTGTCAAAGAATTTGAAGATATGTTTTAAAAATGTCTTGAAATGGAATTACTGTATTTCTGGGATATGAAAGAGAAGTGGAGGAGAGAGTCGAGTTGAAAAGAGAGCCCAAGGAAGAGAGGGCAAAAATAAGAGGGAAAGAGGAAAGAGTGTCTTGCATAGTTGATTGTTCCTGGCAAATGCGTCACCATCTAAAGTGCTTATTGCTTAAACTTTGGTTAGTTTTGAGTTTTACCTTCCCTCTCAGTTGATTATTAAAACTGACTTCACTACAAACCCTTCAAAACGAATTCTGCAAGGACTGGTTTCTATTGATATTCACAGTGTTCATAATCATCTCTGTCTCTATCTCTTCCTTGTGCCCGGGGCCAGCTTCCTGGGACTGTGGCAGTCGCATAAGGCCCTGTGCTGAGAAGGGCCCCGTATTTGGTTTAATTTTCTGCTCTCCTCATCTAGATATTCTTAATTTTATTTTGAACTTACGTTTTTTTAAAAATTTTATTTATTTATTTATTTTTGGGTGTGTTGGGTCTTCGTTTCTGTGCGAGGGCTTTCTCTAGTTGCGGCCAGCGGGGGCCACTCTTCATCGCGGTGCGCGGGCCTCTCACTATCACGGCCTCTCCTGTTGCGGAGCACAGGCTCCAGACGCGCAGGCTCAGTAATTGTGGCACACGGGCCTAGTTGCTCCGCGGCATGTGGGATCTTCCCAGACCAGGGCTCGAACGCGTGTCCCCTGCACTGGCAGGCGGATTCTTAACCACTGCACCACCAGGGAAGCCCTGAACTTACATTTTGTAAGTGAAGCCTGGTGGGACAACGAGCAGGTACATGAACAGAGTTGATAGCCAGGCAGCAGGTCACTGTTCTGGCCCAATAGCAGCTGTGGGCACAGAGGGTGGTGCAAATAGCAGTTGTCCTGGATGGCACACTTTTTCCTCGGGGAAGTCTTTGGGTCCTGAGGTCCTGAGAGGGAGGTTCGGTGGAACTTGGCCCAGATTGGAGGTGATGCTGCTGACAGCAGCAGTGGAAGTGACCGTGCTGTGGGAGAGAGAAGAGGGTCCACGTGGGGGCAGCGCCAGGCCCCGCGGGGGGAGGCCGATTTGTCTCTCTGTCTTGGAGCCTGTCCCTGTAGTGTCTGTGCAAATATTAATTCTCCAGCTGGAGTGCTGGGACAGGAACTACTAGTATTCAGGAATTAAACTCTCAATGAATATTACAAAATACATGTGTACACATGGACATTGAAATAAAGCATATCAAGGAGTTATTAGAATTCTTCAAGAATTTGGAATCTCTGGTTTTGAGCAGTGGTGTGACATTACAAAGCAAGTATCCACAGGCTTTGAAGTAGAAATTAAATTTAAAGATCATCACATTCAGTGGAAAAGAAAGTATTTACAGTAAAACTTCAAAGAACCAATTATTAAGAAGGGACAATTTTAAAACTGTTCTCTGTATAATTGAAAGTGTAGTGATAAAATCCATTAACAGGTGTTTTGAATTATATCCATTTTCAGTTTTTTGAATGGCCTCAAGTTACAGAAATAGAGGAAATATTAAAATGCTAGTGTATAATTTTACATTTAAAAATAAGTTCAGAATCACACACACACACACACACACATACTCTCGCACGCAAAGTGCAGATCTGCAAAGACACATGGCAAACGGTGTGGGTGCAGAAAGGGATAAAGAATTTTAGTTAAAGTATGCTTCCAATGACTGCCTCTTTGAACTAAGAGATATGCCAGAGGCTTTACACATTCAATTCCTTCATTCACCACTATAATCTACAATGTAGACAGTATAACTTTCATTTTATAAATGATAAAACTGAGACTCACAAAGGCAGTTTTCTTAGGGCTACTCAGCTAATAAATACTACACTTCCATAAACTATTCTGAAAACATGGTTGTGGGGTACAGTAATCTATATCCAAACTTCTTTGAAAGATCTTATCATATATGTGAATTTCAGTTGATCTTATTACAATATTTAGTATTTTTAAATTTTAGTTCTCTATATTCAAAAAATATAAATGAGATTGCACTTAAGAAATGGCTCAGTATGTTGGAAAGAAATTGCTCCTCTCCTAAGCAAAATTCAAAGCTGGATAGTAGGAAAAGATAACAGAGAAAGAAGCTTCAATTTAGGAGATCCCTTAAATAATTATAATTTGAAAAATGTTTAATTTGTAAAATAGTGGAAAGTTTATTAATTAGTATATAAGTGATTTCATTAACAAGAATTTTCCAATGGCAGATAATTAACTCTATTGAAATCCTGATTTAGATATTATTCTGGGTAACTAATTTGCTTCTTGGACCCTTAAATTATAAAGGTGAGTTAGGATTGTTTATATAAAACTGTATTACGTATCTTATCAATAAAGCCATCTTGATTTTTATACTCCTTTCAGGACTTCTCTTTATTAGCGATCTGCCCTACCGCGCATATACCACTCTATCTTCAATTTCAGTATAATGAGAGCATAAATAGACTTTCCAGAATCTTGAAGAGCAGCAGATCATTCAAAAAAACCTCCAGGGAATTACTTGGCTTTTTCTCCAGCCAGAATCTCATGTGTCCCAACAGGGGAATCTCTATGAATAAAGAGAAATTCAGAAGTGCAAGCTGGACTAAACGTAACTATAGGAGAACAAACAGCTGTTTTGATTCTCTTGACCTTCACCCATTTTACTGCCTCAGTCCTCCGGTGATCTCCAAGGGACAGGGATAGCATGAGTGCCTTCCTTTTCCCCTTTCAGAACCTGGCATGAGAAGGAATGGATTCTGAACCAAGGGAACACTCCGCCCACATAAGTAATGCATGTTTTTTCATCTTTAGTAAAGGTAGCAGTCGACAAGTAGAAAAACTATTGTGTTTTTTTGTTGTTTTTTTTTTTAATTAATTGATTTATTTATTTATTTTTGGCTGTGTTGGGTCTTCGTTTCTGTGCGAGGGCTTTCTCTAGTTGCGGCAAGTGGGGGCCACTCCTCATCGCAGTGCGCGGGCCTCTCACTGTCACGGCCTCTCTTGTTGCGGAGCACAGGCTCCAGACGCGCAGGCTCAGTAGTTGTGGCTCACAGGCCCAGTTGCTCCGCAGCATGTGGGATCTTCCCAGACCAGGGCTCGAACCCGTGTCCCCTGCATTGTCAGGCAGACTCTCAACCACTGCGCCACCGGGGAAGCCCCACTATTGTGTTTTTGAGTGACAAATATAACAGAAAAATAACTTCCATTGAGCATTCACTTGTATCTTAAGTGCTTTACTTGTATTTCAGTTAAAACTCACCGTTGCCCTGAAGTAGATCTGTTTTACCCCCATTTTACAGTTTATCTGAAAATTTAGTAAATATATCAAGCAGATAGAAGAGGAAGGATTATCTTCCAGGCAGTCTGCCTTCTGGGCCCATGCCCTCAACCTTTATGCTCTATCACTATGATGGATATTATCCACTGGGTGCTATGGGAGCCTATAGGAAAAATCCTAATCCAGCAAGATGGAGCCAGCAGGAAGCAGCTGGAGGAGGGTCTTATGCAGCAGATGACGTGCTTAGATTTAGTGAGGGGGCAGCATGGTGTGGTTACGTTTAACATCTCTGGAGGCAGGCCAGCTATCTTCTACCCTGGCTTCACCATTTACTCACAACAGCACCATGGACACATTTCTGCCTCTCGGTGCCTTAAATGCTCAATTTCCCCATCTACGGAACAGATATAAAGGTACTTATCTCACATTATTTCTGTGAGGGCTAAATGAGAAAGTTAATGTAAAGTATTTGGTACATAATTCAGTGCTCAATAAATGGTGGCAAAATTATTGGAGGTTAACCATGAGTTGGCTACTGGAAACATAGGAAGAGGAGGGAGACGGTAGGGAGAGTGTTACCCCTACCATCAGGCAGGACTGGCGTGCTCTTTCTCTTTATCTGTCCCTTAATATTGTATGTTTGTCTGTAAAAAGGAGACGATAACTTGGGCTTAATTTAAAGAATAAATAGTTGAAAATTTGTCTAAGGTGAAAGAGACATGAGTTTATTTGTATGTTGGGAAAAGAGAAAGTAGAGATGGAGATATTAAATACGATGTCTGCCCTCTGAGGGTCCACACGATGTGGTTTCCAGCCATGGGGAGAAAATACATGTAATTTATAAAGGAACAGGTTGGTTCCTTTATAAATGACTGGGACATACAATCAAAGTGAAGACTGCTGTTGAAGGCATCAACGATTATGTAGATTTATGGGGAAAATGATTCATCGATAATTTGTGAAGAAAGACACAAGTTTTGGAGTCAGGTGACATAGCATTTTAACTTCATCATTCCTTATCAACTGTGTGACATTGAATAAGTTACTCATCTTTTATGAGTTTTACTTTGTTTTATTGACAATTATATGAAATATACTCACAAATAGGAATGTAAAACTTATATTTACATTTTGAAAAGGAAAATAACCAAGCACTGGCATGTATTCATTAACCTTTTAGAAAACACTTGTACGTATATCCCCCCCCCCTCCACTTTGCAGCTCCTCCTTCCAACCCTTCCCCCCCAGAAGTAATGTTGTATTTTTGTGTTAATTCCCCTGGTTTTTTTTCTTTATATTTCTAGCCTATATGTATGATTCCTTAACAGTACAGTGTAGTTTTGCTTTGGTTCAGTGAAAATCATGTTGACTTCTTGTTCTGTGGCTTGCTTCTTTTGCTTAATATTATGTTTTTCAGATTGCTGTGTCGAGTATATAACTTTAGTTCATTTATTTTCTATGTTGTATGGGCTCAATGGAATGAATATACCACAATTTATTTATTATTTGTGCATTCTACTGTTGATGGGCAGTTCCACCACCCACACCTTATGTGTGTCTCTTAGAAAAAAATCTGCTTTGTACATTCCTGCATTAGCAGGTAGATATGTACCTAGGAGTAGATTCGCTAGATGATATGATGTGTGTATCCATAACTTCATTAGTTAATCAGTACCTGACTCTTTCCAAAATAGATATACCAATTTATACTCCCACTAGCAGTGGGACTTCCCATTTCTTTTATTTGATCGTTTTTATTGCCAGTCATTATATTTTTACCAATCTGGTAGGTTTGTAACCTTATCACATTATGGTTGTCATTTGCATTTTGTTAATTATTAAAGTGGTTGACTATCTTATCATATGGCTGTTGGCCATATGAGCCTTGCCTTTGTGAAAATTCTATTCAAGACTCCCAGCAGTTGTTATTTTAATTGGTTCTGAATACTAGATCTTAATTGATTGTATGTGTTGCACATATCTTAGCTCAGTATGTAGCATGTTATTTCACTCATTGTATCTATTGAGGAACAGACATTCTTATTTTTAATATATTCAAATTTATCAATGTTTTCTTGTATGGTTAGTATTTTGTGGGCCTTATTTAAGAAAATTTTTCCTGCTCCAAAGTAAGATATTTTTCTATATTGTCTTCTAAAATTTTTTTTGTTTTTCCTTTATTGTTATTTTCTCAATCTACCATGAACTGATTTCCACGTATGGTGTGAGGTCCAGGGTATGTGGTAACAATGAAAATGTGTTGCTCATATCTCCTGCCTTGGGGAGTGTAATTAAGGGAGGACATACTGAATCTACTGCATTTGTGATGAGGACACACTTCCTAATGAATTAGCATGGCAGGGATACTAGAACATGCCCATTCCAATGAGATAGTGAACACCTCTTATTTGTGACTTTGGCTCAAGGGCACCTCATTGACTTGGCCAAACTTTTAAAAAAATTGAACTGCAGGCTGGGATTCTTCCTACCAGATCTACCTTCCTTTCTCTGCCCTCCCAGGAGTCAGACCTTCATCACAGCCTGGTGTCTCTCTCTATTTTCCCAACTAGTTTCCCTTTTTCATTCCTAGTGTTTCTCCCTATAAATCTCTTACATGGCAAATCTTTACTTGGTTTTTAGAGAATCTATTTTTATTTTGTTGTAACTTTTTCATATATGTAACCAGTTGTCTCTATATTTGAGCTTCAGTTTTCTTATCTGCTAAATGGGATTAAAATCTACCCAAGTATTGCTCTGAGGATCAGAGAGCAAGAACATTTGTCACAGTGCTTCGAAATGTTAGCCACTATTAATTTATTTCCATTCCTCATGATGTTTTTTTCAGAATGTGGATGAATTGTAGTTTGATTGTCATGAACTAAGTCTACTCTTAGGTGAGCGATACCCTAGAGTAATTTCTGTGAATTTGGATAAGCCACTTGACCATCCTGAGTCTCTCCTTCACCACTTAGACAGCTAAAAGAAGATAATCTGCTTTGCCTAGCTGATTATTTTAGGTAATTAGTTATCATATTAGACATTTTTTGGTAATTTGTAACTAATTTAATTGGTTAATGTACATGAAGATATTTTTAAGACTGTGAAGAGTTATATAAAACTAAGGGACAATCAGGTATTAATAATTTGAAACTAACAATTACAAGCCAGTACTATGTACAGTGTCATTTGCTTACATCCTTTACACCTACTTCATGGCTCCATAATGCCAAACTTAAGTAAACTGTATGCAAGTGAATTTTTCTCAATGATAGGTAAAGGTGGGTAGGTAGATACATAGAGATATTAGTATAATAAATATTTCTTAACTCCATAATGGAAGCTTTACTTGACTATAAGCCTATGATATGTAGCTATACCTTTATGAATTATGTGGTGATCAGAAGAAAAGCTCAGATGTGCAGAATATAGTTTTATTTTTCTTGATTTCTGTTCTGATAGTCTGTTTGTTTAGATAGTATACCGTAATATCTGATAGTTGCAAACTTTGAAAAATGACATCAAGTACTCAAACTGAATATAACCACGTTTCCAATATGTAGGCCTTGCTTAGATTAGAAATAAGAAGTATGGAGGAGGACTTTGTTTTCCGACAATTACAGATATTGCGTCAACCTTCAGAGATATGATTCAAAAATTGTTTGTGATTTAACTTTAACTTCTCTACTACATTTAATGTTATGTTTATCTTTGATATTTATATGTACCTCAATATCTTTCTTTATTGAATTCCATTTCTGCAAATATTGCTTCTTAAAAACTTCTCCACGTGAATACAGAGGCAAAGATTTTTCAATATCTGGTTACTGTGTTCAGTGCACCAATCACCTATCTTAAGAAATATTTGACACAAGATTCTAGTTTAGTCAAATAATACAGTGAGTTCCAAAATAATTAGTACAGTGGAAGTCTACCAAATTATGATTGCATGTGCATATATATGTCACTGATTCTAAGGTAATTCCTGATTTAAATTTATACAGGCCTGATGAATGATGACCAAGTATACCATCCAATTCAATAATAATTTTTAGAACCCAATATTACCATGGTGATGGTATTTCTAAAAAGTTGTAAGCCTCACCTCCTCTTCAATAAAATGAATTTTTAATAGAGCATAATTTATGGTGTGAAGATACAATTTGAAAAAGATATATAAATCACTTAGTTTCCTGTTTGAAATTTTAATTTTTTAGTGTGATATTTGCCTCTGAGAAGAAAATTTGTAAGGAAGATGAGGAAATCATAAAACATTTATAATTTCAAAATATACACAAATCATTGTGATTACCTGTTAAGATTAAAGATACTGGGCAGTGTTCTCAGAGTGTATCCCCTAGGAACATAGATATATGTCATTAGATGTATTCCAAGAAGGTGCTCCTCAAAGAAGGTTCTGTGGCTAAACAAGTTAGGCAGGTGTTTGCTTTAGCAAAGTTAATCAGTTTTTTTTTTAATTACACAGCTTTTTAGAACTCTATGGTAATGCACACTGTTAATCTTAAATAGGAAGCTCAAGTTTGCAATGATTTCTATACTTGTTTGACTCTAAAACTTTAGTTTCCCTCAGAGATTTTTATGGTACATGCCTTGTCAAATATTGGTATAGGCTTTAAATGCAGTTTGAATTTGGAGAAGGGAGAGGTGACTCTTGGTAAGAAAGTGGGCAAATGATTTTAAGAATTAGTAATTAAATTGTGGATTGAATTTGGGAATGGGAGAGAAGGAAGAAAGCATTCTAGGAAATAGTTCAGGAAGCATTATGGAATTGATGGACTCATCAAACCGTGAGTAAAGATTTCCTATTGAGGAAAAGTGGGCAATATATTTGTATCCAAAGTAAATGGACTGTTTGTGGAGTTCTTAACAAGTAGAAAAGAGGATTGGGTTTTATTTTTCATTTTAACTTTCCTGTTTAAGTCTTTAATCCATCTGGAATGGAATTTCATGCATAATGTTAGATAAGGATACAGTTTCATCTCTACCATAAGGCGAAGCAATTCTTTCAACAATACCATGCACTGAAATGACCATCGATTCCCCACTTTTGGGTAATACCATTTGTATCATAAAGCATGTTTTCATATATGTATTTCTGTGCTAGTTTGTTCTATTAGTCTGTTTGTCCATCCCTATGCCAATACCTCATAATCTTAATTTCAGTGGTAAGTACATCCACCTTGATCTTCTTCAGGAGTATCTTGGAATACTTTGTACTTTTATCAAGTTCTACAAAAACAAACAATTAAACAAATAAAAATTGAATTTTGATTGAGATTATGTTGAATCTATTGATTAATTTTGCAATATTGAACATCATTATGATATTGAATCTCCCATTCATTTACATGGATTCATTACATAGATTGTAATTTGTAACCCTATTTAGGTCTTCTTTAATATCTTTCTATAAAATTTCAGTTTAAATGTTATAATATTCTTCATAATAATCTTATGATTTATTTGATTTATTCCAATGTATTAAATATTTTGATTCCTATTTAAAATAATATATTTTAAATATACATATTTTTAATGCCCCTGTTAGTGTATAGACAATCAAATGATTTTATATGCTAATTTACTATTCAGCAAATTTATAACAGTCTATTACTTAAAATAATCAGTACTTTATTTTGAATTTTCTTTGTAGAGAAACATATCATCTGTTAAAATCATAATGTACTTTTTCTTTACCAATCCAATATTTTCTGTGATGGGTATGATCATTGTTTAACCTATAAGTATCAAGTTTGCTTTTATTAGATTAAAAATATGCCTTTCCATTCTCAGTTTGCTAAGTGCTTTGTAATGGATAATAACTTATTTTCTAAAGTTACAGGAAATGTGTTCTAGAATAAATTCAATCTGTCATGATGTAGACATTTTTAAAACTTTCTTGGTTCAGTTTACTATAGTCTAAGATTTTTGTATTTATGATTATAAGGTGGATTGATTTTAATTTCTACTTCTCATACAGTTCCTCTAAATTTTTTCATAGGCTACTTCTTAAAATGAGTTGAGAACCACTACTTCTTTTTCTGTAACCTAGAAGAATTTGTATATGATCAGAAGCTTAATGGAACTTACCGATAATGTATTTGAGGCTTAGAGTTTTTCATTATGAGTTCATTGATCAGTTTCTTTAATGGTCATTCAAGTCTCTAAGTCTCTATATTTTTCTGAGTAAATTTTTTTTTTTTGTTATAATCCTTTTCAGGATGTTCCACATCAAAGTTCCCAAATATATTGGCAAAAAAAATTGCTTATGTTGTCTTTTTATTATCTCTTTAATGCTTTCAGAATTTGTAGGTATGTCTCTGATTTCATTACTAATCTATTTTTATGCCTTTTTGTTGTTGTTACTTGATCAAGTTTGTTTGTGTTTTGTCAACATTGTTGTTCTCAGAGGGCTACTTTTGGCTTTGCTCATCTAGTCTATTGATTGTTTTTTCCTAACAGCATTCCATAAATTTTGATATATTTTATTATCTAGTTCTCATTAATTTTTGTTATTTCATCTTGTTACCATCTAATTCTATCTTCAGTGAGATATCTTCTTTGACCCATTAATTATTGGTTTTTAAATTAATCACTTTGTTGTCAGATAGTATTTTCTGTATGATTTCACACCTTGCAAATTTTAAATTTGTTTATTATGTGAAAATACAGTAAGTTTTCACCTTTATTGATTGTTTGATTTGTACTTAAAATGATATATATGGTCTACTTGTTGGATCTAATTTCTAGTTTATTGTATATTAGGTTAAGACTTTTATTTTTCAAGCCTTTAATATCTTTAATATAATAAGTTTTGTCATCCTAAATGATCAGTTACAATCTCTGATTATACAAGTATATGTTTTCTATTTGTTTTTACAATTTTGTAAATTTTCCTTTATATATTTGAGTATGTGCTATTGGGTGCATGAAAGTTTAACCATATAAAAGTTCCTGAAAAAATTGAACCTTTCATCATTTTATATAGACTCTAGTAATGCTTTCACTTTCAAGATTATTTTCTCTAATATTAATAAAGGTACATAAGTTTGCTCTTGCTTTGTATTTGCTTGGTACATCTTTTTTCACCTTTTTATAGGGGCTCTGCTGATTTCCAGGATTGTCTCTCTATGCAACTCTCTTCTCCAGTATTCTATCCTGAGAACTCTATCCTCCTTTATCCCTCTGAACCCAAAATGACTTTTTAACTCAGGGAGTTTGCCAGGATCCTCCTGACTTCCCTTTTCGTGCATCATGGCTTGGAAACTCTTTCAAGGCAGCAAGCTGGGGTAATTGTAGGGCTCACCTTGTTAGTTTCTCATCTCTCAAGGATCAGTGTCTGTTATCATTGATGTCCCATGCCTGGCTAACAGTTGTTTCATGCATGTTTTATGTTTTTTTGTTGATTCAGGTGAGAGGGTAAATCTAGTCTCTGTTTATTCCATTTTTGTCAGAAGCCAAGTCCTTAGGCTTCTAATTTTCATTTTTATTGTTTTTATAATTGGAAATATTTGGTTCATTTTCAAATTTTCCTAGTAATTTATCTTATTCTTTTGTTTTGTATCCTCTTTTATTTTTAAATATATTAAATACATTGTTTCTATATTCAGGCTATAAATATTTTCTGGACACCTGCTTATTATGTCTTTTGTCCTTGTGTTTGACAGTTTTACTGAAAACCACATTTCTTTGAACTTAAACTATAAATTTGGATATTTCATATTTGGGAGGAGGTTCACTTTCTCCGGGAAGAATTTTTATAGTAGGTTTTGTAGGTTTTTTTTTTTCTTTTTACCCATGTTGTATTAATGACCCACTATATGCCCTTGGCTTAAGTTCATATACAGCTATAGGTTTCCAGCAGCTAGATGCTTCCCCAAAAAAGTGACTGGGTCCTGCTTGTTCTCTGGCTGTAGGCTTTCTCCAGCACTGTAGGAGCTGGCTAGGCCTCAGGGAAACAAAACTCAGTAATGTGAGAGAGTTAATAGCCCAGAAAAGTCTTCAAACGATAGAGGTGGGAATCAATGGATTGATTCCACATTGTTCCTTCCCTCAACTGAGATCATACTGAGGCATATTTCAAAGAGTTTCCTAGGTAACTAGTGTAATAGAGCCTTATTTGTTCAGAATTACTTATTAATGGCATCTTCATTGGCTTTCTCTCTCCTCTGCATTGCTTTTTTCATTTTATCAGTTGTCCTTCCTGGAATCAGCTCGAAATTAAACTACTTGCACCTAATTTTTTAAAATTTGAAGTCTTCATTTTTGCACATGGTGATGTGTTAATCAGCATTCTCCAGAGAAATAGAACCAATAGAATATATGTGTATGGAGAGAGAAAAAGAGAGAGAGATTCTATATGTAGGATACATATCTACACCTATATGTCTCTCTATCTACCTATCTATATATAAAGATTTATTATAGTGATTGGCTAATGTGATTATGGAGTCTGAGAAATCCCATGATCTGCCATGTGTCTGCTAGCTGGAGACCAAGCAGAGCCAGTGGTGTAGTTACAGCCTGAGTCTGAAGTATTGAGAACCAGAAGAACTGATGGTATAAGTTCTAGTTCCTGTCCAAAGACCTAAAAACCAAGAGATCCGATAAGTAAGTTCCAGTCCAAGTGCAGAAGACCAATACTTGAAAACAGTCAGACAGAGAGGGCAAAGGTTCCCTTACCCCACCTTTTGTTCTGTTCAGGGTTCCAAGAGATTAGATGAGACCCATCCTTATTGGAGAAAACAATCAATTGATTCAAATGTAAATCTCCTTCAGAAACACCCTCACATCACACCTAGAATAATGTTTAACCAAATATTTGGGCACCCTACAGCCCAGTCAAATTGACACATAAAATTAACTATCAGAGGTAAGGACCTACTATATGGGTTTTTTTTTTTTTTTTTTTTCCATTTAGGATGGTGGAAAGAGTCTTATTGCACCAGGTAAACTGTAGATACCCTATTAAACCGCTCAACTTGAATGAACCTGAGTCTTGTTTATCTCTCAAGTTCTATAAGGAACTGAAAAGTGAACATCATATTTATGAGGTTTAGCTATGATCTCAAGACAAGGGCTAACTTTAGCACACAGCTTTCTTTCTGGGTTCCCTTCTTGGCTTAGTTTGTTTGTTTGTTTGTTAAATAATCTTTTGTTCTTGCCAACTTAGAAATTCATTTTAAAACACATGTGTGTGTGTTTGCAATATGTGTGTATTTGTGTGTGTGTGTGTGTGTGTCTAGTGTGGTCAGTAATGTACCTAGTGTGGCATACTAATGGACATGGCAAATCACAGCTTTTTCGTATTAAATCAAATTATGTTCTTCTTCTTTAAAATTATTTTTGTATACACCAGCTTCAATTTTTATTTAAATTCACCTAAAATACACTCTATTGAATTTTTAAACAGTAAATTGTAGAAAACAGCCAACTCTCTCTAGAACTGATAGTAATGTTTTCTCAAGGATTTACATATATATGATCTTTATGGTAGATATCCTGTAGAGATTGTATTAGTCTTTGGTTCCTTTTGTTACTTTATCATGCAGAAAAGTTCCATTAGGAATTTATTGGGGTAGTGAGATGAAATTCACCATGCAACAATTTTTAGAGAACTAGAAATGTGCAAAATTGGCCAATTTTCATGATATTTAAATATATGCTAATGTGCAGTTTATTTGGACTTTATTCATTTTGTTGAACATGTTTTATACCTTAGGATTCATTTTATGAAATGTAAAATGCATGCAAATGTATGCCTCATCAAAATGCTGGTCAGATTTTTGCTTTTGATTTTATCTGTTGCTTTAGATGCCAATTTTCCCTAATGTATATAGGATATCAGTAGTGTGGCTTATGACTATTTGAAAATTCAAAATAAATTATCCTGACCTCAAAGTGAAATCCACCGTGCTCAATAATGAAATAATTGTTTGATATCATCCAGTGACATCATGGGGTTTTATTAATTAATTTATTTATTCAGCAAATATGTATTGATCACCTATTATCTCAAGGCACAAAGGATATAATAGTGACACGTTAAAGAGAGATAGTGTCCACTTTCAGGAAGTTTACAGTACAGTAAATGAAGCTTTTAGCTCAATAAATAGAATTAACAGTAAGCAATTGGCACGTTTTGATAAATTCAGTGAGGAAAAATCAAGGTCATCCCAAGAAACTGCATCAGAAATACCTGGCTTGGATGCAGGATCAGGGTGTTCTCTCTTGCAGTGATGCTAAGATATGAAGGACAGGACGTATCAGTAAAAATTCAGGGCAAGAGTGGTCCTATAGGAGGGAAGAATAGGAGACAAAGAAGAGCTTTGTTGAAAGAGGGCGAGGTGGTATTCGGGAGAGTGACCTAGAGTGAAACTCATGTGGGCAGAGACCAGATCAATTCAGTTCTTTAGGTGATGTTAAATATTTGAGATTTATCCAAAGTAAAGTGGACAGCAAGCTGTTTTAGGGTTTTAAACTTGGAAATTGCATGATAAAATTTTTGCTTCTAAAATTTATTTTGGTTGCTTTGTGGAGAATGGATTAAAGAAGATAACAGTGGAAAAAGGGCACCAGTTAGAAATGTAAAAAAAGCAGACCCAACAGACTAATGGACTCAATACCTAATCTTACCATCCTACAGAGGCAGTTTAATCCACTGTTTCTATGCTGTTAAATTTTAACTATATTCCTAATATCTGTGATGCTCTCCAAGTTATAACAATATATAAAAGACGTTACCTACATACAAACCACTTTGTAAAGAAGGGAAAGTTGATGGCAAATACAAAGATTGTCCTTTGGAGTGCCACTGTGGGGAGAGTGAGAAAATGACCCAGGAAGCCAGAGTAAATGGAAACTTAGAACATGGGGGTTGGAGGGAAGTTGATGGAAAAGAAGTCTAGGTACCATGGTAAAGACAGATTAATTTATTTCCAAGTCCCCCTTTCTTTTTCTAAGTATATAAATATGCAAAAATAATGGAGACATCTCATTTCCCTCAATTTTTTGTCAACTCCATAAAATATCTTAATAAACATAAACTCTATTGTTCTGCTTTGTGTCCTGCCTGATCAAGTTACTGCTACAAAAAGTGAGAGGGGAAGCCTTAATTCTATTAACATACTACTTATAATACTGCCATCTCAGATATCTAAGGTAATATGAAAACATGGTTTTGGGGAACCTGAAAATGGAGAATTTATAGATTTTAAATCCTTCATCTTTGTGAGTTGTAAGCTTCTACCCCTTCCCAATAATCCTTTTGTTTGACTTAAAGTAATCAAATCAACTGACTTTTATACTTGGCAAAGCTCATTTAACTTTTAAATATCTGCTTCCTCAACTAAACTCAATAATTGTTTGCCTTGAAAAAATGTGGAAAACTAAGTATACTCTTACCATACAATCTAGCAATTGCACTCCTTGGTATTTATCCAAAGGAGTTGAAAACTTATTTCTATACAGAGCCTTCACAGGGATATTTATAGCAGTTTTATTCATAATTGCCAAAACTTGGAAGCAACCAAGATGTCCTTCGGTAGGTGAATGGATAAATATACTGTGGTACATCCAGATAATGGAATATTATTCAGTGCTGAAAAGAAGCTATCAAGCCAAGAAAATATATGGAAGAAACTTAAATGCGTATTAGTAAGTGAAAGAAGCTAATGTGAAAAGGCTACATACTTCATGATTTTAACTATCTGGCATTCTGGAAAAGGCAAAACTATGGAGACAGTAAAAAGATCAATGGTTGCTGGGGGTTGGGTGGAGGAAGGATAAATAGGTGAAACACAGAGGATTTTAGGACAGTGAAAATACTCTATATGATACCGTACTGGTGGATACATGTCATACATTTGTCCAAACCCATAGAATGTACAGCACCAAGGGTGAACCATAATGTAAACTATAGACTTTGGGTGATTATGATGTGTCACTCTAGGTTTATCAATTGTAACAGATATACCACTGTGGTGGGGATGTTGGTAAATGGCATGCTATGCTTGTGTGGAGACAGGGTGTGTATCGGAAATATCTGTTCCTCTCCCTCAGTTTTGCTGTGAATCTTAAGCTGATCTAACAAAATGAAGTCTTAATTTAAAAAAAATGAGGACAGATGAATCATGCTCTGGAAAATATTTATTCTAAAAGGAAATTAAGATAATTTTAATTAGTCTGGTTATTGATATATTATTATAATTTCTGATATGCAACTAGCTTTTAAAATTCTTATATAAAATGTTACTTTCTGATTTAAAATTCAAGGACTTTCATAGACAGCCCTCTTGTGAAGGATGCAGCTCTTTGGGCCACATGCCTTTTATTTTTAGGTATTTATTCATTAATTCAGTAGCTATTTATTATGAACCTACTACAGAGATGGTTCAAGGTTCTGGATACATCAGTGAACAAAGCAGATAAAACCCCTTGACCTCATAGGGAGATATGATAAAAGTGGTTTTTGTTTATTTCTTTTTAAAATTAATTTGAGATTCCCTATAAAGTGTCACCACACTATTTTCTAAACCAAGATATTGAATACTTCGGATAGTTCAAAGGAATATCATTAATAATTACTCTGAGACAATGGGTAAAAACAGGGATGGATGGTAGCCCTATTATAAAGAATATTGGTTCATAGTATTGGAAGGAAGACTGTCCAAAGATTATGAACCAGTTACAAAAATATACATACTGAAAAAAAAAAAGGTCATCTGAGGATTCTTACAGCTTTCTGAAGAACTTGATGCATGTACCATTTATATTTGATTTCCAATGCAAGGAAACATTTTTATAAGGGATGCTTCAATTCAAACAACCACTAGAATGTGGCTTAGCCAGGGCTAGGGGCTATAATGCAATATACTCCCTTGAGGTTCTTCTTCAGAAATGGGAGACTGTTGTTCAGAATCACTGCGTTGCTTAATATCCCCAAACAGCCTTCACTTTTTTTTCCCTCTGAAAAGTGTTAGGGATTTTTTGAAAATTGGTTTATATGATCAAAGTCTATCCACTCTCAAAGGTGTCTTCAATAAATTATCAAAGATCTTCCCTGCAGTTTCTTTAGGATATATTGGGTTTTTCCCACCACAATTACTTTAGTTGAGTTTTCTGTTTCAAAGAGAGCAAGTAAGAAAGAGACAGTGAAAATGTGTAAATTATTTGGGTTTCTTCCAATATATGATTGCATTTTATTTAGGCAGACTAGGCATGTAACAACTTGGGATGTGTTTTGTTGGTGGTATTGTTGTTTTGCGTTCGGTGGGTGGCAGGGAGATAGGGTTGTTTATTTAATTGGAAAGGAAAATTCATCTTATTTTAATTGAAAAACCTAATTAAATTTCTTTGGAATCGTAATTTACACTGCAGTAGCAGTGTAACACAGTAGTGTTTCTTACTGCCATATTTTAGCCCTTGTATTCCTTTCTGCAATCTGATAATTTATTAGTAGAAATTGATCTGGAAGAGAGAACAGGGCAAAATCTTGCACCATTAGATTCACTAGTTAAAATTTTAATTTAGTGCTGATGTTCAAAATACCAGTGAGTTATCTCCCTGACGCCATCAAGGAGTGTCATTTGAGTGATGCACTTTATTGGTCTAGTTTACTATATTCCACTAGTTTAGATTTTCTTCCTTCTTATTGATTTATTTAAAGCCATAGGATCATAATTAATAGAAGCAGCAAAATGAGCCTTCAGCAAATTAATTATAATTATGCCATGCATATAAATAATAATCTGGTTGATAAATTTATAATGGTGGAAACTATTATGTGGATTAAAATGATAAAGGCGGTTTTAGCAGGGAATTGGGAAGGATATATAACTTAAAGATTCTCGTAAGCTGTGCTTTAGTCTAATTCGGTTCCCAGCTGTGATTCAAGTTTTGATATGAAGCTATTTATTTTGAGTTCAATTGTCATAAACACTAAGTTACAGATGTTATGTGGTGCCATTGTGTAATATTTGATCAGTGAACTGTTCCAAAATATTGTGATTTTGGAGTTATTCATTTTAGCAAAATTTGCCAATAATATTAAACTAGACTTTCAAAAATCTTTTATATATGAAGCACTGTTTGTAATAAAGTGAGCAGACATTATTTATTTTATACACTAAATTTAATGATAAGATAGTAGTATAAGTGCATGGGGGGATGCCCTTCGTATTTCTTGGTAGCAATCTTTAGTCCATGATTGAGTTAATAAGTTAATCCATTTTTATGACAAATTTTGCATAATGTTATTGTAAGAAAATATTCTAGGGAGTTGATTGTCTTTTGTCCTTCTCATCAACACGGTAGTTATAGTTTTGTAAAGACAGTCATGGTCACGTATATTCAGTGCTCTAAATTACCTTCTTACACCCTCTCCACATTGGGTTCCAAAGCTGGCCATATCTCCGATGGGGATGATTAAATTCCAACTTAGGTTTGAGCAGGGAATTCCTATCTGAGACAACAGGGGAAAGTCAGTACTAGAGAAGTAAGCTATAGCAGAGTCCACTAATGAGAACTGAGATTTACTTGGGAGAGATTTAAAATGCATGCTAAATTTAAAGAATTCAAAGTCAGAGTCATAGAGGTTAAAGAAACAGGAATCAAGAGCTAAGAAGGAATCGATGCTATCAAATAATTTTAGGGAGATGTGAGTATATATGTGTGTGTGTGTGTGTGTGTGTGTGTGTGTGTGTGTGTGTGTGTGTATGGGGGGTCTGGGTATTGAATGGGTATAGGGAGTTAATTGTTTATTAATCACATACAAGCCATCTTATCATAAATGTTTCTCGAACTTGGCTTCACATTAGAATCACCTGGAGAGCTTTTAAAAAATTACTAATGCTGGAATCCCATGCAAGATAAATTTTATCATGGTCTCTGGATATGAGCATAGGTATGAATAATTCTTAAAAAGCAGATATTTTTATTTTGAAGCCAAAATAAAAAGATCCTGCTTCATGATGGGTATATGCAGAGAGGTTTGGAGTAAGAATCCTGCTTCCTTAATGTTTTGCTCTTATAATTTATGTTAACATGAGCCAAAGGAAGTGAACGGTTGATAGCAGTATCTAGATGAATACTGCATAAAGGAAACTACATGCTGCTCTTATAACTATTTATAGAAATAGTTATTTTTCACCTGGTGCATCACATATTTTTCCTGTCCACTTGGTAGACCACTTGGTAGGTTATACAGGTTATGGAAGGAAACAAGTTTTTTGGATGAGTGAAAAGGCTAGTGTGTTTATGTTTTCAGGTGCAGTCAACTAATTTTGAAAAAGCTGTGGCAGTCGCAAAGCAGAATGATTGTATGCATGTGTGGGTATGTCCTGAGTGGTTTGCTCAAATGATCTCCATCATGGTCCTGTCTTTGAACTAATTTGTATCTTTTCTTCATGTTTATATTTATTGGTATATGTGCTTTAGAGGAACAGGCATAAATTTTGTAATGTGTCTGGGTTAAGGCTACAGAAAAACACAGTGTACACATTTAAGTGACTATTGGTAATTAGCTTAATATTTATACCAAGATTTTTTACAATCTGTAAAGTATAGGTTATGAGCTTTACTGAAAATATTACAGTGATTAAGTACTATATGTAACTCATTTAACACAGTACTTCACAAAGTAGGGGATTAAAAAATGTGAGTGTTCTCCCTTCCCTCCCATACTCTTTCCATTTTCCAGAAAGTTTTAAGTTTATTATGGAAATCTACCTACTATAAGATGGGCAAATAGGAATTCAAATGAAATATATGAGGCAAATATGCTAGCTATAAGAATTTATTTAGTTACGTGAGTTAGTATTACATACAACTCTGAGCTTCCTGGCATCCAGGACAAAAATAGAAACGGATTTTGATTTTATTAACAGTAAGAGGATGCAAATCAGTTCTACAGAAAACGTTTTCTCCCCTGATATGATGTTCTAAAAAGATATCACTCAAGGTCTTTTTTCACAGGGAACATTGAATAATGTAAATGTTTAATGCCTTCAAAAATGATTTTATAGCTGATGCAGAAGCCATCTGCATATGGCTGTTCCTTGCATCAACCCTCAATAAAACCCAAGGGCATGACTTTAAAGGGTAGCAGCTTGATCATTATTACATTTTTATGGATGACTCAAACATCCTTCTCTATTGTTGTACAAAAGAAAAGTCAAATGAAAGATCATCTGGCTTAGGGTATAATTCAAAATATTCCTCAATTATAGAATTCATCCCATGCTTATAATTTTTATGGAACTCCTCTGTACATAAGTTTGCGTACTTTATCTCTCATGTATTTCAGAAAATTAAAATGGAACACTCTGTAATATATCTGTGCTCCAGGGCCCATGCTATTATAACAGAAACAATGATGACCTTGGTCTACAAAGATAACCAGTTATACAATATACTAAATTACAGATATGTTAAAATTGTATTTAAGAAAAATACCTGAAGACTAGCAAAGTAAACAAAGTCACAACTCAGTGTTTATTTTGACTGTCAAATTGCATGAAATGCATCTGTAAATATGTAGACCTTCAGAAAATTTAAGTCATTGATAGATAGTTGTCACTGGGAGAAGGCAGTGAGGTAAGATACATTTCCCTTTACTTGCTTTTTAAAAATATTTTATTTTTGTATGTTTGTAACGTATTTCTTCCTGAATGCAATTTCCAGTTGCAGAATTTATGGTGTTTATAAATGTGACACCATAAACTGTAACAAGGGCATTTCAGATCTGTGCTCATCCATATAGAATGGCACATATTAGAACACTTGTTACTATAATATTCAGATGTAGCATCAGTGCAGTGTAAGACATTTAGATTATTCTGAATTATCAAGACAATGATTCAGATGTTCCATGACTTTTATTCATAGTAAAACTGAAAGAAAAACAGATGAATCACTCAAATTATGAATGAATTATGAATTTCTCAAATCATTAAATTCTTGGAA
This sequence comes from Eschrichtius robustus, assembly GCF_028021215.1. Taxonomy (NCBI): domain Eukaryota; kingdom Metazoa; phylum Chordata; class Mammalia; order Artiodactyla; family Eschrichtiidae; genus Eschrichtius; species Eschrichtius robustus. Next base: position 73,488,745 of record NC_090833.1, read on the forward strand.
TAATTTATATAATTTCTCTGAGGCCACATAACTAGTTAGTGGTAGAATCAAGAATTCAATTTTTTTCTCCGTGTTTATTACCCCAGAAGGCCTCCATTTGATGGATTGGTATCATATGGACATGTTTCTAAAATGTTGCTTTCAGACCTGAAGATTTGATTTCTTTTTTAAAAAATTTATGTATAGTTAAATTACAATATTAGTTTCAGGTGTACAGCATAGTGATTCAGTATTTTTGTAGTTTATACTCCATTAAAGGTTATAACACAATAATGGATGTAATTCCCTGTGCTATACAATATATGCTTGTTTTTCATATATTTTATACATAGTAGTTTGTACCTCTTAATCCCATACCCTTAATGTGCCTCTTCTCCCTACCCTGTCTCCACTGGTAACCTCTAGTTTGTTTTCTATATCTGTGAGTCTGTTCTTCTGTTGCTGTCTATGTTCATTTGTATTATTTTGTAGATTCCACATTTAAGTGATATCATACAATATTTGCCTTTCTGTGGCTTATTTCACTAAGCATAGTATTCTCTAGGTCCATCCACATTGCTGAATTTAGAAGAAAGGCTTTCAGTTTTTCACCATTGAGCATGATGTTAGCTGTGGGTTTGTCATAAATGGCCTTTATTATGTTGAGACTTGAGAGTTTTTACCATGACTGGTTATTGAATTTTGTCAAATGCTTTTTCTGTATCTATTGAGATGATCATGTAATTTTTATCCTTCCTTTTGTAAATGTAGTGAATTACATTGATTGATTTGTAAATACTGAGCCATCCTTGTGTCCCTGGAATATATCAAACTTGATCATTGTGTATGATCCTTTTCATAGATTGTTGCATTCACTTTACTAATATTTTGTTGAGAATTTTTGATATAAATTCATCAAAGATACTGGTGTGTAATTTTCTTTTTTTTTTGTTCTCTTTGTCTGGTTTTGGTATCAAGGTAATGCTGGCATCGTAGAATGAATTTGGGAGTATTTCATTCTCTTCGATTATTTTATGTTTGATAGAATTCCCTTGGTCAAGTTGTCCAGTCCTGGACTTTCGTTTGCTGGGAGTTTTTTTCTTTTTTTTTTTGAATTCAATTTCTACTTGTTTTAAACTGGTAGTCATTTAAGTTCAAACACATTTTAAAAGATCTACATTTTTACTCTTTTCCCACACATTTTGTGTTTTTGATGTCATATTTTAAGTTTTCATGCCTGTTCCTTAACAGTTTATTGTAGTTATAATTGCATTTACAAATTTTTGTTTTTCAATCTTTGTACTTGCTTATTTAAGTGGTTGATTGTCAGTCCTTACTATAATTTGCCTTTACTAGTGGGGTTTTCCCTTTCCTACAGATTCTTTCTTCTTTCCACTTAGAGAAAACCCTTTAACATTTCTCTTAAGGTACGTTTACTATTGAGGAACATTTTTAGTTTTTGCTTGTCTGAGAAGTTCTTTCTCTCTCCTATTTTAAATGATAATATTGCTGGGTAGAGTATCCTAGGTTGCAGGTTTTCCCCTTTCACCACTTTGAATATATCATGCCACTCCTTTCCAGCCTGCAAATTCTCTGCAAAATAAATCAGCTCATAGCCTTATGGGGATTCCCTTGTATATGACTCTTTGTTTTTCTCTTGCTACTTTTAAAATTATCTTTTTATCTTTAACATTTGCCATTTCAGTTATGATGTGTCTTGGTATGGGTCAGTTTGAGTTCATCTTGTTTTGGTCTCTCTGTACTTCCTATACCTGGAAATCTGGTTTTTTATCTTCAGGTTTGGGAAGATTTAAGCTATAATTTCATCAAATATGTTTTCGATCCCCTTCTCTCTCTCTCTGTCTTCTCTTTCTGGGACCCCTATAATGTGATGTTGGTACCCATAATGTTATCCATTAGATCTCTTAAATTGTTTTCATTTTTAAAATTTGTGTTTCTTTTTGCTGTTCTGATTAGGTGATTTCCATTGTTCTATCTTCCAGATCACTCATGCCTTCTTCTGTATCACTTAGTCTGCTATTCATTCCTTCTAGTGTGTGTTTTATTTCAGTTATTTCTGATTAGGCCTTTTAACAATTATTTTCTAGTCCCTGGTTAAAGTGTCTACTGTGTACATCAGTTCTTCAGTTAACATTTTTATTACCAGTGCTTTGAATTCTTTATCTGGTAATTTATTTATTGTTTCATTATCTATTTTTTCAGGGTTTTTCTCTTGCTCTTTCAAGTGAGAGTAGTTTCCCTGCCTTTTCATTTTGCTTAATTTTCTCTGCCTCTGTGAATTTAGCTGAAACAGTTATTTATTGTGATCTTGAAAGGGTGATCTTATGTGGGAGCGTCGCTATACAGACTGTGTGTGCCCAATGCCTTCGTTGAGAGAGTTGGATTTGATGTGGACTCAAGTCACATCTTTCCTCAGGGTCTGCTGACAGCTCTCTCTTTGGTAGGGGTTGGAGCTGGTGATAGAGGGGCTAGAGCTGGCCCCAGGTGTGAGGCAGGACTTCCCTTCTGCTCAGTGGCTGTCACTGTTCTATTGGGGGGTGGGGTCTGATCCCAAGTTGCTGGAGCAGAAGCCCTGAGGGTTGATCCCAAGCTGGCTCTGTTCCCTTTAAATGTATGCTTTTCCCTCTTCCTATACTGGGACTCTGGCCCCAGAGGAGGGACTCTTGAAGCAATATTTTTTGGCCATTCAGAAAAAAAATTAATAATGATGAACATAAAATATCAACTGCTAATGATCAGGGTTATCTGATTTCAATCTAAGAAATCATGTTTAAATAGTACTCAAATATGTCTAGAGTTTCAGGTGTGAAGATGGTATTGTAGGCAGCAGTTTCCCTACTTTTTGAAGTCTTCATGCATACAATTGTTTAATCACATTGTCAGGATATTTTGTTGGGTATTAAAATTTCAAATGACAGTTGGACGGGTACAATTTTGCGGTACATTTTAACTGTTAGAATCCCCAGTTGCTGAAGTGGGCTGTCGGCCTGTGTCAGCCACAGATTGCGTTCTGGTGCCCTGCCCGTGCATGTGCCCATGGCTCCGCTCACTCCAAGCCTCGGGTGCAAGTCCCCTTTGTTTCTTACAAGCTGATTGCTGCCCCCAGCCTCCACCGCCCTCATCCTGTTGTAAAATCACTGTGCAGGGCATGCAGGGACTGCATTACTCTCAGTGTGTGTCTGGGGGTAAGCGGTGATGGAGTGGCCGCCATCAGAAACCTGGGCTCCTTCCGAGGTGCTGCTTGAGGAAGTGCCAACAGTGGCCACCACCGCCTTACTCAGGCTCCACCCCAGGACCAGGTCGCCTCTACTTCCCACGGTCGAGTCTTTTTACTGGTCTTAGCTGCCCCAGATCCAGTGCCACACTATGACTTGGAGTAAGTGAAGCTGGAGTGTTCATTTGGCTCTGGGTGGGGCACAGGACAAGGCGGTCACGGAAACCACTAATGCAGACCTCTCTCCAACCTGCCTTGGGGGTAAGCCTGCACAGGTGAGTGCCCACTTCTCCTGAGTAAAGTCCAGGCTTCCCGTGGCCCTTTTATTAGTCCCAGAGGTCTTTCAGCTAGCCAGGGGGGCTTGTCTCTCCCACGCAGGACACCAGGACTGGGACATCCAGTCTGGCTTGAACTGCTCACTCCCTTGGCTGGGTGTCCTCGCATGTAATCTAGGCTTATGGATTCTAAGAGGGAAAACGTACCTTAAAATTCTTCTAGTCCTTCAGAAAGAAAAAGACAAATGCCGTATGATATCACTTAATATGTGGAACCTAAAATATGACACAAATGAACTTATCTATGAAACAGAAAAAGACTCACAGATATAGAGAACAGACTTGTAGTTGCCAAGGTGAGGGAGTGATGTATAGGGAGTTTGGGATTAGCAGATGCAAACTATTATGTATAGAATGGATAAACAATAAGGTCCTATTTATAGCACAGGGAAGTATAGTCAATATCCTGTAATAAGCCATAATGGAAAAGAATATGAAAAAGAATATATAGATGCATAACAGAATCACTTTTCTGTACAGCAGAAATTAACACAACATTGTAAATCAACTATACTTCAATAAAATAAATTAAAACAAACACAAAAATTGTTCTAGTCCAACTGTTATTGCAATTTCAATACTCAACAAAATATCCTTACAATGTAATTAAACAGTTGTATGCATGAAGACTTCAAAAAGTAGGGAAATTTCTACCTACAGTATCATCTTCACACCTGAAACTCTATACATATTTGAATACTAGTTAAACATGCTTTCTTATTTTGAAACTGAAATCAAATAGCACTGATCATTAGTAGTTGATATTCTGTGTTCATTTTTATTAATTTTTTTCTGAATATCCAAGAAAAATATGCACATCTTAGAAAAGTACATTTATAATCCTATCTTCTGAAGAAAACCATTGTTAATATTGTGGCATGTTTCATTCCATTATTTTTTCTATGTACTTTTTTATTGTTTATATATCATATAATCTTAGAATCATTATTTTTTTAGTTAACATGGATTGTATTAAGGATTTTATTATGTAAAACATAATTTTTCATTGTTTGAATTTGTTCTATTGCTGTACAGTGAATTGTTTATTTTTGTTATCGTAAATTCACTAGGAATATATTATGTGCATAAATATTTATCTATCGTACAAGTTATAATTTTAAAATAGCCCCTGTGCTTACTAATTAGCAGATCAAGACTCTGAGTATTTTTAGGGCTCTTGATTTATATTTACAAATTGCTTTCCATGAAGGCTGTAGCAACTTGTTACCGCCTTATCAGTATGTCTGAGTGAGTGTGCCACGCTTACCTTTAACTTTGTCAAAAAATAATAATTGCTTAATGAAGAACATTTAATTCCAAATCACAGTTTTTCTTAAAAATTAACTTGTGTCTTATTTTTTTTATAAAATTAGAAAAATAATTCAGTGGCAGAAATAGCCAGATCCACTGCGCTAATTTTAACAGATAAATAACTAGAAATACAAAGAGGTTAAATAGTTTACTATCTGTCATAAAGGTGGCAAGGGACAGAACTAGGATTAAAATTTAGACCTGTTTATTCCTAGGCCCTTGCAACTAAAGAAAACATGTCCTGAATTTCAATTCTATTTATGAACCAATATTTGTAAACCTGCACATTGAATAAATTTTATCTGGACTGGATATAGTAAAAAGGTTTGGATGGGTTAGCATTATTAAAACAAAAAGAACATGCAGACGGGTGTGGAAAAATTGCTGTAATGACAATGTGTATATTAAGTATTAACAGAGCCATTTAAATATGCATACAATATTGGAATGATGGCAACGATTGGGAGGAAGTGAGTATTTTGTATACACGGGGGAAAACAAATACCAGTGGCCTAAAGAATATATAGCCTCAGGTGAAGCAGTCTGTTTTTTGGTAAGATAATTTGCAAAATATAAATATGTTGTTATAGAAGTATATAAATTATCATAATAGGACCTACATGAATAAATATATTACAAAATTATTTTTGTACTTAGTGACTTTTAATTTATAATAAACTTTAAAGTTATCATATTTATATATATATATGTATATTTTCTCACTTGATTCTTCCAGACAACCCTCTTATGTACCTGTTATATAGATCAGATGACTATATCAGAAACTCAGGGAGGATAGATGGCTACATAGCACAGTATCTTTTCAGTTAGTGAGATATTAAAAAATGGAGTAAATCTTTTACTCCTTTGGAATATCGGTCTTATTTTTTCTATTTTAGGAAATACTTCCTGCTGTTCTTGGCTTCAGTGGCTTAGCATACAGTGTTGCTATTAGCTGACTCAAGGTGTCATTTTACTTAAAAGTTTCCAAGTTTGAGACATCCCATCCATTTAGATATGTTAAGGTACCAGGATGAAGATTTGTTTTATAATTTATGCATCACAAATATATTGAGTGCCTACTCTTTGTATGACACTCTAGCACTTTTTAAGAAAATGACAAATGATGTTCAAAATATAGCTCCTACTCAAATAACTGATCAGCATATTACAGTAGATCAGAGCATTCAATTTGTAAATAGGAATTTGGAGCTGTGTGCCTAGCTTTGTGTATAAATATTTAAGTGAGTCTATGTAAGATATTGTATCTCTCTGAGCCTTTATAGTTGTCATATATATCTTACATTCTATACTATATATGCTATATCTATCTGTACTAAATATGGTATCTATTATATATTACATTAGTATATAATTAAATATATCTTATATAATGTTTATGCATTTATTTATCTCTATATAAGATATATATATAAATATCTATAGATATTTATATCTCTATAAATATATTCTGTATCTAAATATTAGGTATGCCTATATATGCATTTATGTATATGTGCATTTATCACGTTATAAATATTATATTTCACACTGAACATATAGCAGTTGTATATATTATGCAGCATATATATATATTATGTATGATTTATACATATAGTAGCTATAGCTATATTTTCTACTTATAATTACTGTATATAGAATGGCTAATATAGTAACAACAATGAACATTAGATACTTTATTAAGTCCTCCTTCTATGGAACAGATAGTAGGAATTTCAGGATCAGCGTTAAGGAGAAGAGAGGGCTTGCATTTCAGTATTAGGCAGTGTCAGGTTGGCTATTAATACATTACCTAATTAACACATTCAACAAACATATATTGGTCACAAATTATGCACAGACACTGGATCTGTAAGATTTAGTTCCTCAGTTTAAGAAATTGATCATCCATTGGGAGTGGCAGATACTGTAATATGTAACACTGATGTTTCATTCTAATAATGATATCAAAATATAGCAAATTCCTCTGAGACAGACATCCAGGTGAACTTGAAGAGATGAATATGAGTCTAGAGCTTGGGTGGAGGTAGACAGGCTAAAGTTTATTAACATGTCAGAGGTATGATGGGCGGTATGATGGTGTGGTGAGAATGGCCAGGAAATTGAAAAGAATTACTACCACAGAGGGGCTGGGGAAAAACACTTAAGAAGTGCAAGGCAAACATGGTTCACCCGAAAAAGACAGAAGAAACATCCTGAAAAGAATAGAAAAGGACAAAATAAATAAGGAAAATATGAGTTCACTTGACTCTAGGCAGAAGATGGTTTCACTGGTGATCTAAGCACTCAATGCAGCAGATAGGCCAAGATGATCTGACAATTTGCACTGAATTTGACCAAAAGCTAGTCATAGTTGAATTTAGAAAAGCACAGCTTAATTTCGAGTGATTTAAAGCCCAGTTCTACAACTAACAGGTCACGTCACCTTGAGCAAAATAATTAAAACTAACTGTCGTTCTTGCCATCTTTCCTCATCTATAAATTAAGAGTGTGAGTGTGTGAAGGGTGTGTGTGTGTGTGTGTGTGCGAGAGAGCGAGAGAGAGAGCGAGAGAGAGAGAGAGAGGTGGTTGGTGCTCAGTTAAGGTTTTATGAATCTTCCCTCTTTCACGTAGGCACTAATACATCTTTTTGAATTCCAAAAGTTCCAGATCTGGAATTTCTAGACCTGTGTTAGGAGTGTCCTCCATATGAATCTGAAGAGTTTGCATTCCTAGTTAGCAGTGAATGGCGGGAATCATCTTTGGACTCCTGTTTTTTCTCTATTGTCCTTCAGCATTGGGATCATTTATAGGCTTCTATCATCCTGCATTCTGCCTTTGACCACGTGTGCTTCATTTGGGCCTTATCTAAGCTGACATGCAATAATTATATAATTTGGGGGTTTCATCTGGTGTGTGGAAACTGAAACAGCAATTACTCGAAGTGCTATCATTGGTGTTATTGAGGGAAACTCATTTCTATGCAGAAACCAACTTTTTAGTGCTGAGTGAGGGGCTGAGAACTTGGTAGTGGAAAATTATTTGATATTTCAAAGGCCAAAACTGGGCTTAAGTATGACTTTTCCTGTCTCTCTTGGTACAGTTCTCTGCCTTTGTTATTGGTTGTGTGTTTCAGTGAAGAAGATAATGGGAGGGATGGGTATTAAAACTGGAAGAGAATTGAGAAGTACTCAAACAATAAGAAAAGGGATTTTGATGATATATAAGTCCTGTTTACAGTGTATATTCCATTGCACTAAGTAGGAGGTGCTTATGACTGGCTTATATTGTAGTTCAGGCAAACCAATATGAAAAATGCCAATAAAATTTCCCAACATTCTGAGTGAAACTGGTCCTAAATGTCTCTGGGATCCCATAAGGCCATGGTTGTTTACAGAGTATATTTTAGCGTTGTAATAAAGACGACCTCTTGCCTGCATCACCCATTGTATATGATGAGCAGGGTGACAGAAGTGAACAAATAAGGAGAGTGGAGCTTCTTTTGCTGAAGATGAGAATTTTAAACCTAACTAATGTGATGTGCCCACATGTCCCTCAAACTATAAAGAACAGGCTTTTGTTAATCTCTCCAACCCCTAGATTTCCTTGGGGAGGAAACAGGATCACTGTATTTCAATTTTCCATTTGATTTTTCTTCTGTAATAGAGATACATCCTGAGTGATTTACTAGGTGTTTTTTTCTCCTCTTATTTGCAGAACTGTCTGACAGGTGAAGGAGAGAGTCTGTCGAAGCATAACATTCGAAAGGTCAGATTGAGACAGAGCAGAATTCATTCTTCTGACAAAGATATAACAAGACAAAATGGATCTTTAGTTGTCCCTAGCAGATATCTCTATAATGCAACATATTAGACACTTATGAAAGAGGTGTGGAAAAGAAATCAGAGATGTGGGTAGGAAACCCATACCATAAAAATTATCACCCAATTATGAAATTTAGGAGGAGATGACATGAAGCATGTATTTAAAGAAAATAATTATTTTTCATACTGTGTCTTGTCTCTGTTGACATAAATGTATATGATTAAGGAAAAGGAAATATAATTTAAAGTATATGGATTGAAAAAACTAGATAAAAGGAAACTGAGGATAAGAGTGGTTATGTGGAACCAGGATATTGATCACAGGCTCTAGAGCTTGAGCTCAGTCCAAATACCACTCTAAGCGTTCTTGAGGTCATTGCAAAGATGGGTGCATGGTCACTTATAAAATTCAAAGAATTCATTACATAAGATCAAACTATTCAAAAGAAGCACAGCCATTTCTAATATTGGTATAAAATTTTCCTTCAAAGGTGAGTCTACATTAAAGGGACACAGGTAATGTTATGAACATCTTCCTTAGCATAGATGCCGGCGTACAGCAACACATTTGGTCAGAATATTCCGTAAAACGTCTCACAAAGGCCAATTACAGGATGCCAGTCTATAATATGGTAGATGCAGCCCTGGTTTTGGATTTGGAGAGAAAAAGCCTCAGGTATTTGTCTTGCGAAAGGTACTTTGATCCTTTTGAGTCTTTGTTTCTCATCTGTTAAAATAAGAGAAAGGATAATTATGTCTCCTGGTACATAGATAGTCTAAGCTCATTCCACTCATGTAGGATGTGCTGAGTAAAGTTCAGTTTTTTTCCCCTCATGAAGTTCTCTATAAAATTCAGGTACACTATAGCATTGCAATAGCATTCTCATATATTATCAAAAATGATTTTTATAACCTATTTGCCTTAACAGAGTTACAAGATTATTTGTATATATAGACTGCCTTTTGCAGTGAATACTCCCTCCTTCTGCATTTCCAGCACTCAATCATGCTCAACTCCAGGGCTGAGGGACCTTCTAAGGCCTTCTTACTTTTGTTCCATGCAAAGAGCTTGGCAACCATGGAAACAGTCCTGACTGCTCATTTTGCACATTTCTTTCCCAGTGTGTTAATCAGCCACAGCAATAAGATGGCATCAAACACCCTATGTATACTCATTTTGAAAAGAAAACTAAGCTCTAGCTTCTACCTACTGCCTTCACAGTGATCTGAAAGAGAAAGGTGACAAAACATGTGATGTATTTTATACTGATTCAACCTTCCTCAGAGAGAAGGTACTGAAATTCAGAGAGACTGTTTGGAAATTCTAGCTGAAGTGGTGGGTGTGTTGTTTATTTCATCTAAACGTGCTATTTGGTGTGATTTTACACAGTGGGATGCAGCATTACTCTTCATTCCCTGGCAGGTGAATAAGGCAATGGACTGTGTGTAATAATACTGAAAAAAGAAGTGATTAGTATTGAGCAGAAGATAAGTACTACTAAGTAGTTTTGTCAGTTGAATATGGTTCATAGTGGGAAATAGGAACCAAAGATAGGGCTGCAAGTAGCTAAAGGAAAAGAACGAAAAAGCTCTTACAATAAAAGTAGGTGAAACCAAATAGTGAACAACAGATTATTCCCCTTTGGTGTAATCATATCCTGTGTTTTGTGATAATAACTTCCTTGTTTTATTTATTAATATATGCATTTTAATTGAAGTATAGTTGATTTTTAATCGAAAATATATGCATTTTTAAGCAAATGATGAGTTTTGCCTGAGGTTGAACCTTATGTGAATGGAATTATACTGTGTGTGTTGTTTCTGTGTCTATTTCTGTTGCTTAATATTAAGTTTTGGAAATTAATTTATGTTTTAGTAGTAGTTTGTTCCCCTTCATTATTGTGTAGTATTCCATTATATGACTATATTACAATTGATTTATTTATTTTAGTGATAACTATTTGAGTAATTTCCAGGCTGGGACTATTATGAACAATACTGCTATGAGCACTTTTGCACATGTGCAGGAATAACTAATTTCTTTAGGGTATACACTGAGGAGTAGAATTGCCAGGACATAAAATATGTGAATCTTCAAATTAACTAGCTAATGCCAGATCATTTTCCAAAGTGATTTACTAATTTGCACTCACTCCAGCAATATATGAGAATCCCCATTATTTCATATAGTCACTAATAGTATTGTGGGAAAATTAACATTATTTGGGGGAAGGGTGTCCACAGTGGACCCCCTCAACTGGAATCTCCAAGGAGTGGGTCATATAAACACAGTAGTTTTAAAAGCTTTTGAGGTGTACTAATCATAAGTCTATGCAGATAAAATCTAAAAACATAATCTTTAGTCTTAAATTGTAACGCCTGCTTCCTCATGCCAATGGGGAAAAAACCCTTTATATATATTTGAAAGCTTTGTTTAGTGTTTTTGAAGTATATCAGGAATTATTCAACGTATACATTTAAAGAACATCGAAATTAATTCCATTCTTCCTAGAGGAGGGAAGTGTGTAGACCCTTAGCAGAAACATATCCTTTAAATAATTTGCAATCAAAGGGTTGAAAGTGAAATTTTACTATTTAATTTATAATAAAAACTGGGGAGAAAAATCAGGGTTATTTCCATTTTACTTTATTTTATAAAGCAATCAATAAAGTAACAATAAATAACAGAAATGTGTGCAATTTAAAATCCACAACTTGGATTATTTACTGACCATATTTTCTTTCTTAGCTTCAGGAATAGGGCAAATATAATGAGGAAGAAAATTTCCTAACGTTTCTTACTGAATTCATGCCTGGACGCAGGCACTTCCAGACACCAACCCCACATTGATTAGCTAAACTTTGCCAGTAGCAGAACATGGCTGACTGCTGCTGTTCTGCCTTTATTCACAGCATCTGCTGGTATCCTGCACAACAAGTCTGATTATTTTCCTTTTCTTATTTTGTTTTCTGTGAGGTCAGCAAAATCATCCTGTTGTCACGATCTCTATTGGAACTCCAGGATACAAAATAGTGAAATAGACTTCTTTGAACATGAGGGCTGTGCTGTTTGGGGTACCACTACTTTTTTCATTGACTGGTTGATTTACTATATTGTAAGGGAAAGTGCTGTACAGGCAACTGCAATTTGAAAGGAAGCCTTTTAACCATCGGTAAGACGGGAGTATACTTTTGCACCTTCATACAGTACACCCTGGGCTCAAAAAATTCAGGGAGAAGTTTCCAGATTCACGTAAATTTTGTTGTCTTTAGCCCCTAGAGTCCCCATCTAAGAAACAAGTGGCCAGAATTGTTGGTGTGCTATATAGGACTACAGAATTTTATTTTTTTGGTCAGACACACAGCCTTTCACATGGGGCTTCCTGAAACAGAACAATACTCTCTGCCCCCTGCCTTTGTGAATGCCTACACTTCAGACTTTAGCCCAGTCTAAGATCCATAAAAATACTTGAATTAACCAGTATTCCATATATGAGAACTCTTTATAACCAGTATTTTTTTTCTAAGATATATAAGCAGGTTGATTTCTGTAACCAGGATTTTTTAAAATCACTTTCACCAATTTTGTAAGATGAGGAACATGCAAAGACATATGTTGATATCAGTTATCTTTTAAAAATAAGTTCTCTTCATATACTGAGGTCAGTTCTGTCTCTTATACTTCTTGCAACTTCTACTCCTATCAAGCAGCTCAGAGACCAATGAATGATGACTTTCTAAATACCATGTTCAATTGAATATAGAAAATGAATAAATGGAGATTATTTGGCCTGGAAAACATCTTCTTTCACACCACTATTCATTCAACATTCAAAAATCTATACTTTTAAGGCCTACTACTATACTGCAGAGTAAACATCTAGGATTGCCCTCAAGATGAGGAATAGGATCAAAGGTTAGGAATTATAAAAAGAAATATCTTGACTCAATGTAAAAAAGAAATGTTTAATGTCAAAGTGGAAAGAATACTTGACATTGAACCTAAAAATGTTTTTGTTTTACCTATCAGCTGAGTGGTATTTCTTAAGGTATTTGAGCTCTCCAAGCTTGAGTTTTTTCATTATTTTACCTCAAAATGCTTTTGGGAGAACCAGTTACTTTGGTGCTTTTTAAATGTCAGCTTCATATTTAATAAAAATTAATATTATTATGTTATATAATAATGAACTATTATATAATATTATTAACCTTACATAATATTATAATACAAAATAAATTATTATATACTGCATAATTGATAGTATATAATAATTATAAACATATGTGTGATTACATACATATATATATATAATATATATACAGTCAGCCCTCCATATCCATGGGTTCTCCACTCGTGGATTCAACTAACCATGGATCAAAAATATTTGAAAAAAAATTTCAGAAAGTTCCAAAAAGCAAAACTTGATTTTGTTATGTATCTGCAACTATTTACATAGCATTTACATTGTATTTACAACTATTTATATGGCATTTACATTGTATGAGGTATTATAAGTAATTGAGATGATTTAAAGTATACAGGAGGATGTGCGTAAGTTACATTCAAATACTATGCCAATTTATGTAAGGGACTTGATCATCTGTGGATTTTGGTGTTGGGAGGAATCCTGGAAACAATCCCCCATGGATACAAAGGGACAAATTGGTGTGATATACTATATTATATATATAATATATACACAATATATACATATAATAGAATTAAATTATATAGTATAATAATATTACTTATATTCTATATTGTATTTATTTATATAAATATAAATATTATTTACACACACACACACACACATACTCAGATCAGACACTCCAGGAGCAAAAAAACAATATGTCACTGGAAATGCTCAGAGACCGGATTCACATTTGTCAAATATTCTGTTAGGAATTAAGGTCAATTTATTATGCTGCCACTGCCCATGATAATTCAATAGTTGTAGGAAATTGAGTGCAGAGGTAAAAAAATGGGATGTATGTAAAATGGAAAGGTTTAATCTAAGCTTTTAGGTCAGGAGATTCATATAATATACAGGTTCTGCATGTCATGATTGTGGACCTTGGACATAATACTTCACATCTCTAAGCCTCAATTGCCTCATCTGTAAAATGGGGACCCACTAAAACCCATTCAACGTGATGTGTAATGATTAAAGCTAAAATTAATTTTGATCAGTCAGGATTCTCAATTGCTCACAATTGTTAGATAACTCATGAAATTTGCAGGAATGTTACGGGACCAATTTTGAATGCTGTATAACCAGGAACAGTGAAGCCAGGAGCAGTGTAGCTAGGGGAAAAGCAAGACACCACACTTTTGTTGTCATGTAACAATAGTGTCTATCTATGATGCCATGGACTGGGTACTAAAAACTCCACTATAGAGAAATCCTATTTTTTTTAAATCCATAGTAGTTGTCAAATACTTTCAGCCTCTGATACTTTTTAATTCCCAAAATAGTTTCTTCAAGATAGATATTATTATTCCTATTTGAACAATAAGGAAACAGAGGCTCAGATTGGAAGAGCATTTCACGTGAGCTTCCACATACACCAATGAAAAGATATTAAGTGGAAATATAAGTCATCATAGCTTTCACAATTAAGTGTGAATACATCATTAATTTCATTACTCAATGTTTATTTAGGTCATGGTATATATTAAGCACTTTGAAAAGTGGTAGAAATAGAACCATATATAAGTATCTCCCCATTTTCTAAAACTAGTATGAAAATTAAATATATATTCTGAATTACTGTCACCTCTTCAGAGAAACCCTCCCTTTCAAAAGAATATTCTCTGCCCACTTATCTTCCCCCTTTTTTGGTATCATATCATTCACTAACTTTGTATTATTTTATATATATTTTTAACTTGCTTGTTTAAAGTACATCAAGCTGCACAAGGGTAAGAGCTCTAAATTCTTTTCATCTATTTTCCCAGTAACCTTCACATTCAATAATATTTGCCAGATAAATGGCAATACAAGATCATGACTGTTATAAAAGCTTAAGAGGCAAGGATAAGATAGTGTCTGTCTTGGTGTTTCTAAGAGTTTTTCCCCAGAAGAGGTGATATTTAAGCTGGATTTTGTACGATAATAATAAATAGGAATTGCCCAAGTGAAAATGGCTGAGCAAGAAGAATTTACTAGGTTTCTTCCTGATATTAGGGATTACAGAAGATCCTTGACACAAGATGAAGAAGTTAATGAGAAGGAGGAGGGTGTAACAAACAACCCACAAGTCAGAGCATTATTTTTCCTACCATCAGAATTTAGCCAACTGCTGATCCTTTAGAAAGCAGTCTTGGAAACGGAGGGCATGAAGTCGATAGGGTTAGTTGTTTCTGCTTGCCCAGACTGCCGACTGCCAAATGTAAGGTCCTGCATGAAAGAGTAATACATAGGCAGAGGACAGAGCTTGATCCTGCTATCTTACTGCCAGGGGCATTGATTTTACTCATTCTGAAGAAAAAGTTACACTTTGCTTGGAGCAAAGTGCTTAATACATAGTAATTTCTATTAGCCTTCTGTTATTCAGTTTGGTTGCCCCTCTACAAAACAACATTAGATAAACTTCTTTAAGTAAGAAAATATAGTCATTCTTTTTTAAAAAAAAAAATTTCTTGTAGAAATGGAACATGCAAAAAATGAAGTTGCTATATCCAACTGCAACATGCTAGAGAAAGAAACTGTAGTGGGATCTGGATAAAAGTGAAGATAAATCAGTATACTGTTACTTATTTTGCTTTTCAGAAATCATTACATTCAAGAAGGCAAAAAGGAATCTTCCTTTTTTAAAGCCTTGGTTTTCCTTTTTATCCTTTTCTTTTCTAGAATTAAACTTTGCATTTGCATTACAAAGTCTGTAATTGGAAGTCTAACTTGCAAATATGAGCTGCTTTCCATTTTAATTTCCATGAAAACGAAGAATCAATCTGTGGAAATACAGTCTGTGGAGATTTCTGAAAATGTATATATGATAATTTAGGCTTGTAAAACTTTTGTGCATAGTTTGTAAGATACTCATAAAAAGAAAATCAAACATTTTAAACAGATTTTTCAAAAAGTTATAGGCACATTCCCCATTGATGAATGGACTGTTCTAACTGAAAGGAACATGAAATATCATGAAACCCCATTTCTTCAGATAACAGGAAAGGACGTGGGGCCCAGCAAGGTGAAGTAAGCTTGAGTGGGTCGGGTTGAAGTGAGGGGTTTCAGGTAAAACTCAGGGTTCCGGTGCATGTTGACCTCATAGGTTATATCCACCAGTATAGTTTGAAGAAGGTGCCAGTGCAAATTGCTTTGCTAAGTGATACTTAAGAGTCCAGACTTTTTACCCGCTGATCTTCTACTTATAATCATTTTACCTCATTTCTGCATAAAATAATAAGGATACCAATTTCTTTTAGGTCTGTTTTGAGAATTTAGTGGTATAATGTAGGTAGAGTGTTCATCCCAGGGCATGGCAGATGGTAAGAGATCAGTACGTGCATCTGTTATTTAAAAAATAATACAATTTCTGTGTTGACCTTCAACATCAAAATATCAAATTAACTTATATGTTATTTCATAGTTAACAGAACTACTATATGTGTGTATTATATATGCTTATGCTTCCTAGTCCAAAAGAATTTTCAAGTGAAGTACCAACCACAAAATTAATCCCTAACCAAGGGAGGGAATTACAGAACAAGAATGTGAAGGAGAACAATACCTTAGAGGTTGTGATCAAGTTTCTCAGTGATTGTGAAGAATATGGAGTAGATGATTAGACAAGCAAAATGGTAAGGCTCAGGAGATTTTCTCTTATACTGTCAGAATAAATGACTGAATGGCTTTGTTGAGGATTTTTAAGAACACCCAACACATTGATGTTCAAGTGGAATTTCACAACCATTTTCCTTTTTACTATTCTCAATAAATTGCTGTGATGATTTTATTCATTTTTGTTTATTGTCTGTTCTCCTCCAAAGCCTTAAAAAAAATCCTCAAAGTAAACATAATCCTCTAAATCACTATGCAAAGTATGTTAAGTTGCAATTATTTCATTAAAATTCTAATAAATTAAAAAGAAAATCAACAAGAAACTTAGACATTCTGTGACTACTGATGGGAAAAGTGACTGTACTTGTTAAGCCCTTAATGCTGTATTGAGAGAAGGGAAGGAGGAGATGATGCGAAGCAGACAAAAAAAGACTAGAATCAAAAAGTATTCCATAAAGAACAAAACAAAATAACGAAAACAACGAAACAACGAAATCTCTTTTGCCTAGCAGTCACGCTTTGCATTTGGATAATGTTTGCAACATTTTCAAAACACTTTTTCATGTCGTTTCATTTAATCTGTACTGCTGTGGACCTCTGGCTTCAGTATCATCATATTTCATAGCTAAAGGAGTTTAAAAGTCAAGTATAAAGTTGTTTGGGGCATTGTGGGAAAAATCAGCTTGATGACTCAGGTTTCTGAACTCGTTACTATTTTTTTTCTTTTAAATTTGCAGTATATAATCATTCCATAACGTAAATTCAGAGTATAGTTGAGTCTAGAGATACTAGGCTTCTCACGTTGTTATTAAGAAAATTAAAGAGAGAGAGAGACAGAGATTTCTCTAGAAAAAGGACAAATTAGAAAAAGTCTCCCCTTCTAGACAATTGTGGTCTTAGGGAGCAAGGTTAGGAGAATGAAGCATGCCTCTGTGTGAGGAAAATGCCATCTTTTCCTCCAGGTAGACGTGACCCAGATTCGGGAATCAAGGCTTGGATAGTGGCTTTCAGCTGCTACTCAGCTCTTGGCTGAGTTTCTGTGCATTGCACAGATACATTTAATGGGTTCATTCCTTCTACTTTACCTTTCCTGTCCTTTCGATCCCCCCACCTTTTAAAAAAATATCCAGTTAGACTTCAGGGAAAATAAAACAAACGAAAAACTCCAAGGCTGGCACGAGAATAAGGTGATCACAGAAAAGTAAGTGTTGTCTAATTTTCTTGAAACTAAAGCATTTCAGTAAATCAAAGATTTAGAGCTCCATTATCCTAGATTGAGATCATGCTTTTGTGATCTTTGGCTAACAGGGCCCACCAGTAGACTATAGCTTGCTTCTGGCTCTTTTTTAAGGGTTAGACGTCCAGTCAACATATCAGGGAAGATGTCATGAAGTGGTGACAAAAGGAAAGCCTGATCATCCTTAAATATTTCACCAGAGTTTCCTAGGGTGTCACATTAAAGTCACCCTTCTAAAAGATGAAGATGCCTTATCTGGGAAGCAGGTGACCCACATGATTTTCTGCCCATGAATAGTGATTCAGAAAATGCAACTTTCGTGGTATAAAGATTAGAGGTAACTCAAGGGCATAGGTAGGTTTCACTCAAACCTATTTTGCTTTGTTTGATCTCCCTCTTAATACCCTAGTTTCATGAAAAAATCAAGTGTAAACAGAATCACACTGTAAAAATAATTACATTAATTTTGAATCACAATTATTAATCGATCCAAGCCTGGTAGTTTGAGACCTAGTAGCCATTGATATTCTGGAATATAAAGTAAAAGAAAAAATTGCACTGGGTACTTGTTAAAGATGTGAAGGAAAACTTTATTCAAGACTATTGCCATAGGGAAAAAAGGTTGAACTCAACTCCATGGAACAAAAGCCTGGAGACTTTTGGAGCTCTGGGTGAGCTAATGGGAAAGTACTAGATGACGTTAGGGAGTAAGTTGGAGTAAGTTGGTCAATGTGATTAGGCCTTCAGGGTTTCCTAATTTGAGTTTATCAAAGTTAGGTTCCTACTCTCCCACAGAGACTGGGAGATAGAGGCACTGTCTTTTTTGAGGATTACATTTCAAAGCGATTAGCTGGCTCCCAGGTCCTTGAGAAAGGCATTCCTGAATCGTAGAAGATTTACATCTCAAAGGCTCAGAGAAAGAAATTACAGTTGCAAGTTTTCTAATATAACTGTTCTAAGAAGAAGTATATAGTGAGTATGAAACTTGTCTAAAGTTCCGCCAGTCTGGGGGGAATATGGAGGCCTTTGGTGTTGGTCAGAATTAGACGCTTTTGATCTTCTCATGTATAAGTGATTGATAATAAGTGAGTGAAATTCTTGGAAGCAGCATTCCTTCAAGATATGTGGTGGGCACGCTGAGTATTATGAAATTTAAAGAGAGGATCAGCAAACTATGGCCCAGGACAAACATGGCCCAGCACTTTTCCCTCCCTCCCTCCCTCCCTCCCTCCCTCCCTCCCTCCCTCCCTTCCTTCCTTCCTTCCTTCCTTCCTTCCTTCCTTCCTTCCTTCCTTCCTTCCTTCCTTCCTTCCTTCCTCTCTTTTCTTCTCTTTCTCCCTCCCTTCCTTCCTCCCTTCCTTCCTTTCTTTCTTTTTCTCTTTCCTTCTCTCTTTCTCTCTTTCTTCCCTTCTCTTCTCTTTTTTTTCCGTTTCTTTTCTCCCCCACCCCTCAGTGCTTTAGTCTGTATCTCGAAGGAAAAATAACATTTTTCTACAGAGTTATAACACCATTCTACCCAAGAACTTTAACACCAATATAGTACTATTATATCTTATACAGTCCATATTCAGATGTCTTCCAATAGTCCACAAATTGTACTTTATAAGTAATTTTAAAAATTCATTCATCAAGAATTCAATCAAGGATTACACATTGCTTTCAGTTATCATGTCTGTTTAGTTTCCTATAATTTGGAACATTCTTTGTGCCCAATACACCTTTTTTTGGAAGAGTCCAAGTCAATTATTCTGTAGAATATTTTGCAACCTGAATTTGTCTTCTTGTTTCCTCATAAATAGGTCAGGTAAAACCTCACACCATTTTTTTGTAAATAAAGTTTTATTGGACACAACTATACTCATTAGATTATGTATTGTCTATTGTTGTTTTCATGCTATGATACAGAACGGAATGGTTTCAACAGAGACTGTGTGGCCCACGACACCTAAAATATTAATTATCACTTTTCAGATAAATTTGCTGGCCTCTGATTTAGGATTTTATCGTTGACAAGGCAGAGTTTAAATTTTTGAGTTATGCATAGTTAGCTGTGTGACCTTGGGAAAGACACTTAGCCCCTCTGAGCTTCACTTCAGTTTTACCTACCTTACCTCATAGAGTTTTTATGAGAATTAAATGTAAATTTGCTCCTAGCACCTCCTAATTTTAAATGTCTAGTTGAATTTATTAGCAAGGATTAATCCCTAGCAGAGAGATGAAATTCCCAAGGAAGAAATGTGTTTTACTAAAAAGGGAAACAAATTTATGCAAAGCATAAGATGGTGGCCCAAAAGGCCCAGGCCCTGTTAGTAGGGGAGTTTTTTGGGATCTTCAAGTGTGGTGTATGTACCAATATTTTCATTGCAAGCATTCCCCTTGTTAAAGGAAGATCTTGTACATTCCCTTCTTAAGAGACATGACCCTCAAAGATATTAGATCTGTCTCTAGCACCACAGTGTGAATCTTATCTTCAGTTCTTCTGGTTTCATTCTTCTAGCCATAAACCAACATGAAGATGTGGAAAAAAACGAAATAAAACCGAGTTATTGATTATGTTATTCAACTAATAAATTAACATTGGGAAATCTCTATCTCAAGTTTTCTTGTTAGCTGAGATGATAAAAATTTCTCCTTATTGCTCATGTAAGTAATTTATTTATATTACTTCTAGATTTAGTCTCTAGAAGAAGGAAATAAATATTGCAGTTTCTATTTCAAAGCATAGAACACTAAAACACTCTAAACTCTCTCAAATGATCACTTTGCATTCACTCTTACATCATTAATTTTCCAGATGGAAGATACCAATCTTCCATTGATATGGAAGATTGATATCTTCTTATATATTTTTTCTTAACTTTTTCTTCAGATTTCTCCATTATAGTCATCCTATAATCTAGCCGCATTTTCTTAACTTCTTTTTTTTTCTATTTAACTGGCAATTTCATGTTTAAATACAACACACATAAAGTGCTCAAATCTTGTGTATACTTCATTGAAATTTGATGAAGCAGACACACCCATTTAAGCAGCTCCCAGATCAAAACAGAGAAATTAACAGCATTCCGTCAACCTATCCCTCAGTCACTGCTTCAAGCTTACACTCCAGAAATAAGCAATATTCTGACTTCTGTTATCATAGATTAGTTATTCCTCTCCTTGACTTGATACATGTGAAATTCAATAGTGAGTACTGACTCTTTTGTGTCTTGCTTTTGTGAAATATTCATGCTGTTGTAGTTATCAGTAGTACATTATCTTATTTTGCTTTATGGTATTTGTTTGCATGGATATCCCACCAATTTGTTTATCTGTTCTAATGTTTATAGGCATCTGAGTTATTTTCAGTTGAAGGCTGTTATGACTAATGATGCCAAAGGCACCTGTAGATGCATTTATGGGATATTTGTACACATTTCTGTTAGCAACTACTTATGAGTAGAATTGCAGGATTGTAGGGTACTTTTATGTTCAACTTTAGTAAATACTGCCAGTTTTCCAAAATACTTGTACCGATTTGCACTCTCATCAGAAGCATCTGGAAAAAGTACATAAAAGCAGTACACAAGAATTCTAGTTACTCCACATCCTCGTCTACTTGCTATTGCCAATCTTTTAATTTTTATTCTGGTTTTTATGTAATAGTATTTCATTGTGGTTTTAAATGTACATTTCCCTAATAATGAATCATGTTGAGTGCCTTTTCACAAGCTTATTGGAGATCAGAATACCTTCTTTGGGAAATATTTAAGTCTTTTGCCCATTTTTAAAAAGTTAAGATTTCTGTCTTTTATTATTCATTTATAGGAACCCTTTACATATTTTGGTAATAGTTCTTTATTTTTTATATGCATTTCCTAAATCTTCTCAAATCTGTGTCTTATCTTTTCACTTTCTTATGTTGACTTTGTTTTTGAACAGAGGTTTTTAATTTTGATGAAATCCAAATATTAATTATTTCCTTTATGGTTGGATAATTATGTCTTATTAAAAAAATCTTTGACTACCATATGTCAGGAAGATGTCTTGCTATGTTATTTTATAGAAACTTTATCATTTTACCTTTAACATTTAGATCTTTAGTCCTATTAGAATTCATTTTTACTTATAGTGTGATGTAGGAGTCGCCATTCACTTTTTATATCCAGACTGTCCCAGGTAGTAAACTTTATAGTGGTAAACTTTGCTTCTGTTTTACACCTTGATATTTTCAAACAAACATATAATTTTCCATTGTGGTGTTGATCCTGTTCAATTAAGTAATTGCTTTTCTATGATGTGATGTCTCTATGTCTATGATTATATTTAGTTGATACATACTTTTCTTGGTCATGTCTTGAATACTCCAGAAAACTTTAAATATGTTTTAGATATGTTCCTATCTAAATTCTTCTTTCAAAACTCTTTTTGACCCATTGATCCATCTTTGTCTTTGCTTTACAAAGGTTTCTACTTTAGCAAAAGAGAGTTTTTTCACTGTATAGATAATATAGATTTTGAGAATAATTATCTTTTCAGAGCTTTCTAATGAGGAACAGAAATGTCCACATCCAAAACCTCCTTCTCAGCTGCTGTTAAGATTAATATACTGATTAACACCTTTTCCAAGTTGGATTGAAGGTGAAAGTAATTCCATTTGGCAAAGCCTCATCCCATTTGCTGACATCTTCATTAACCTCACTGATAAGGAAACCATTTCACAATACAAATTTCTCAAGGCTGGAGATTTTATCTTCACAGAGTCACCTAACAATACTAATTTGAAGTATGAAACATGCAGGTTCAATTGCCTCAGTAATTTCACTGTGCCCTCTCCTTTTATTTTTCCTATTTAAAAGGTTGACAAAACGAAACCCATTATTTCACACTCAGTAGTAAAGGTTGATACTCAAAAGGATATTTTGTATCTTCAGAAAAGATGGTGCAGAAGTAAAGCTTAAAGTGAATGAAAGTGTCATAATAGTAAGGGAAAAACAAATGGCTGAAAATCTGTGAAGAGAATGATATAGTTCTATTTGGTGTTCTATTAAACACAAGAAAAAAAAATCTTAGAGTTTTAAAAAAGAATGCATATTAGCCACTCACCCTTTCTTTTGCACACTACATTTTGGTTAAATTTTTAAAATGCCAATTTTTAAATTTCATAATCAGTTAAATAACTTTCATTGAGTAACTTTGGCTTTTATGAACTAGATGACATTTTCTCAACTTTATAGTAATTTTCCACAGTGTGTACTGTCTATTCTTCAAAAGCAATTTTTAATAGGACTTCTAGAAATCTTCAGTTATAGCCAGTGGTATGCAGGTAAATATTTAACAACTGAGTCTCCAGAGAGAGGAAAAAGCACGATGACTTGTCGTGTTTGTCAATTTTCATGGTATTAATACTCCTCCACAACTGAGGTGAACTTGAACATGATGTCACTGAATGGGAATTGGGAGGAAATGTGCAGTAACACACCATTACATAGTGTTATCATACATGGATACAATTGATGTAGATGACCTTATATCACAGATAGCTGTAAAATTGAGTAAAGTAATTGTGAAGCAATAATCTTTCAGTATATATTACTTTTGTTTTTAATACTGTGTTTAATATAATTTTTAATAAATAGCTGTGTTTTAACAACTGACTGTGAGATTACTTAAAATTTAACCATCAGTTCTAAGGAAAAAGTGTGATTCAGATCTAGCATAATACTGGTTCATAGCTGTGGTCCAAAGGGACATCAGCAATAATTTTTCTGTAATAGCTTAAAAGTTTCTTGTAAATCTCATGTTGGGAAACTCAGGTTGACAGTCATCTAGGTTTTTAGCTGCCTAGCAGTCCTGAGATAAAAGGGCTTGATTTTGCCTCATGGTAGAAAATTTCTGTCCTGTATCCTAGGGGGATTATAGTCCTGAATCCTCCGAGTATGAACCATATGGAAATTCAGAGATAAGATCTCAAGATGCTTCCCTAGTAGAACTCCGGTCCCCAGAAGGTTCAGCCTTAGGCGCCCTGACCATAGGACCTTGATAGAATTTAGGATGTTGGGCAGAGAAGAATTAGAAGATACAGCAGCAAATGAGTTCATGCATTATTGAAAAATGCAAGGGGAAAGGCAGAATATGTCTACAGCTTCAGGTTTTTCATCTTAGAATTGTTGGTTCATTAGCATTCATTTAAAATGATATCAGTTGATTTGTATACTGTGCCGTCTCAGGAAACATGATCATGCTATCGTCTGAACAAAGCATGCAGAGTGCTCTGCCTGAAAAGGTGTGGTTTAAGTCAGAGGTGTCTAAACATTAGCATGTATCTGAATCACCTGGAGGTCTGGGTAAAATGTGGATTCCTGGACCCAGCTCCCACAGTTTTTGATTCAGTTGTTGTCCTGTGGGACCTAAGAATTTGCTTTTCTCACAAGTTCCCTGGTGATACTGTTGCAGATCCTGGGGACCACACTTTGAAAATCATTGGTTTTAATATTCTTCGGTTTCATTCTGTTACCGTGAAAGGTCAATTCCATGTTGCATAGAGAATCTGATATTTATTTATTGTGTAGCTTCAGCTATGAACTGCAATTACCTTGTCTTCTAGTGTCTGTCTCAAGTAATACATAATGGAGATCCTAACTGGCTAATCTTGAGTATGACAGCTCCTTTTTCAATCTGCCTCTTTTTTTTTTTTTAATAGAGACAAACATTTACTATTTGAGTGGTTATACTACTTTCTTCCTTCTCTTTAATTCTCATTTCTTCCCTCTTTCCTCCCTGTTTTCTTCCTACCTTCTTTTCTTTATCCTTCTCTCCCTTCCCTTATACTGTTCTCCTTTCCCCTTTTCCTTTTTTTTTTTTAAGATTTTTTTTTTCCTGTGGACCATTTTGAAAGTCTTTATTGAATTTGTTACAATATTGCTTCTGTTTTTTATGTTTTGGTTTTTTGGCCCTGAGGCATGTGGGATATTAACTCCCTGACCAGGGAACGAACCCACACCCCCTGCTTTGGAAGGCGAGGTCTTAATCACTGGGCCGCCAGGGAAGTCCCACCCGTTTTCTTTTCTTCAGTCTCTTCCATTTCTTCCTACTTTTCCCCCTTCCCCAAGCCTCCTTTCATTTACTCTCCACAATTATTTTCATAAATGACAGTGCCTTTTCCCACCCCAGTAGCTATTAAGATATAATCCGTACTTATCACAGTTGATGTCTGCATTGAAGAACTATTTGTTATAGTATTCTGTAAGTCCTTTTATTTTTAAAAATATGGAGGTACAACTTTGCATAAGCAAAATAATAAGTGTCTCCTTAGTAAAGCATACTGATAGGTCAATTTATTCATACTGATAGGTCAGTATCTAGTTTTATAACAGTCTAGGGAGAGGTGAGGATAGGGAAGGGTCAGGTAGTTTTCAAGTTACTTTAAATTCCTCCAGATATTGTTCATTTTAGTTTTATATTTAAAATATTTTAGTACTACCTGGCTTAAAAACATTATCTACATATAATATTATATATATAATATTATATATATATATATATATACACACACACACACACACACACACAGATATACATACACACACACATACTGACATACCATAGGCATTTAGTATAGAAATATACTATAATGAAAATCTCTGAGTATAACAGCATCTGAGAGGCAGGGCTCAAGTGTTATTGAAGTGCTATGAAAAAGACATAAGGAAAGTAGAAATTAGACATTTGAATTTTTTTTTTTTTTTTTTTTTTGTGGAAGGAGTTTGTGATCACAAAGAAAAAAAAATTTAACTGTCTTTTTCATTGAAGAATTGTCCAGATTTTGAGATTAGGATCCATGGGGCTCTGGCCTGGGAAGCAGATAGGAAATCAACATAGACCAAATTGCCATTTGTTTTCCAGACAGTGCAAAAAGATAGAAAATAAGCTACTGATTTTATCTCCCAGGTTTCGGTAGTTGACTTAAGAATCATATAAGGGATTGGCCCCGGGGGAGGACTGAGCCACTAACTCCAGCAAAGATGCATCCATCTTGGGCAGTGAGGTGATGGAGGTCAGCACATATATTTTAGGCCTGGGGAAGCTGAATACTAAAGTAGAAACATGTGGGTGCTGAAGTCTTTATTTGCTGGTTCCCAAAGGGATTCACATATTTGGTCTACTCAAATAGTTTCTGAATTGTCAGATGCAGAGTACTTTCTGTGTATTAAAAATTCATATTGATAATTTTCTATTATTTTAGCTATCTCTAGGAGTGCTGGGAATTATAAGTCCTGCAATATGCAGTATTAGTGATTACTTGGGAAAATTCATATGACAAAAGATGGAGGGATTGTGATATATACTCATCTGGGCTTAGAAAACTATGTCAAAAATTTCTTATGCAACCATTAGACATCATCATTCCAAAAATATTATTTATATTTTAACACATGCATTTTGTTAGACTGCTATAGTACAGCATTGTAACGTTCTTATAAGCTAGTTCCTTAGCTATGAATTAGAAAAATCACTGGTTTAATGTCCCTGTGGCCCAACACTCCTGAGCATTTATGCAATATAGCGTAGATGGTATCCTGTTTCAACAGGAGGCCAGAGCTCTGTGTTAGTTTCCTAGGACTGCTGTAACAAAGTACCATAAACTGGATAGCTTAAAGCATCAGAATTTTTTTCTCTCACAGTTAAGGAAGGTAGAAATCCAAAATCGAGGTGTTGCCAGGGTTGGTTCCTTTTGGAGATTCTGAGGGAGAATCTATTCCATACATTTCTCCTACTTTCTGGTGACTTCCAGCAATCCTTGGCATTCCTTGGCTTGTACAGGCATTACTTCAATCTCTGTCTCCATCCTCATATGGTGCTCTCTGCTCTATGTTGACTTCATGTTTTCATACCTTCTTATATGGATAGCAGTTATTGGATTGAATCCAGGAGGACCTCATCTTAACTAATTTCATCTGCACACATCTTATGTCCATATAAGGTCACATTCTGAGGTTGCAAATAGACATGAATTTTGGCAGGGGTGGAGGGACTGTTCAACACAATACACCATCTTAACAAAATACTATTAAAGATTATTAAAGAAACGTATATGTTATATATGTCAAATATTGAAGAGTATACATGTATGCTAAAACTTTCTCTGACATTGGATTTATTGCAATCAATATTCATAAATGTCTGGGCATTGTAAGGAAAACTAAACTGAACTCTGCTACTATCCCAGAGCCAGAACTTATATTTCCATCACTCCTAAGTCCCATATATGCGTAGTTAATACTTCAATAATTAGCATTTCTTTAATGACAACAGATTTTTTTTAATCTCTAGTAGCTCTTATATTTTTTCGTCATTTGGCCTTCCCTCTTTCACCATACTAGAATATTTGACTTTCTTTGTGACATTTTGCTGCAAATGAAATTATTTTCAGGCTTAACGTCATTCAAAGAATTTCTGCCACTATTAGTTTACTCATTACCTACCCTTCTATACCAGATAATATGTCATCTCACATGATCCAAGTCCCTCACACAGACACTATGGAACAAGATATGTGATTGACTTTTGTACTTACCTACACTCTTATAAATAGTTTAACATCCTAAGTGCCTGTGACAAAATTTTGAGAATATATATGTAAGAAAAGTTTGACTGTTTCTTCTTTCAAATAGCAGAACAATATGACACATAAATTAACTTCCATAAAGAATCATATAGTGATATGGAGCAGGCATTTGAGTAATGTCAAATTTCTCCCAAATTATACCTTTGATGTCTTGCAGTCTGTAGGATTCTGTGTGCTTCCTATTGAATTCCATAATATGTGATATTTTGAAATTGCCATACAAGCATAATCATACTCTAAATTTTAAGTGATTATTTTAAAATTAACTAGAAATTGAGGTAGTACCCAGTCATGATGTTGAATATATCTTAAAAATTATTTCCAAGGATATAAGAATAAAAATTAAAAATAGCTAAGTGGGTTTAGAATTTATGTTCTTACTGATTTAAAGGGTGAGATTTCATACTTATCTGATGCTATGACAAGGTCTTTCAGACTTGCCTCTCTAGGTATGGCTTCCAGAACATATAGGGGAAGACTTTTGGGGTGGGTTTTCTGCTTCCTTGTTATAATAGAAATTCCAAGATAATGTCCCAGGTGCCGGTGATTTGGTGATCCTGCTGGTGAAAAATAGTACTTTATAAAATAGTAATTTTTAGAAATTATTTTAAACCGTGGCGTCTCTACAAAGGTCAGTAGCAAGCTCCTTAGTACCTAAATGATGTGTGTGTGTGTGTGTGTGTGTGTGTGTGTGTGTGTGTGTGTGTATGGTTTTGATGGTGGAGGGGTAGGGAGGTGCTTTTTATCTAGCGAGTGTCTACTCAGTAGGACAGTAGGATATTAAGAAAGGGAAACATATTTTACATCATAAAAACAGTTTTAATTTAATCCTTATGGGGAATATAGCTTTCATTTGTCTATATGAAGGCTGTGGTTAAAAAAAAAAGGATGAAGTTTAGGTTAATATATACTTGTTATATAATAAAATAAAAGACTTAAGATGTTTTTTACATGCGTAGAAATAGAATTGCCATCTAAAACATGTGGAAAATATCAATTCAGCTATAGAAACTTCCATTCATAGAATTAAAAAAAGAAAAACCTTTTAATGTCTTCCACAAATAAATATGCTGTTGTCACTTTAATTTGAAGATTATAACCCAATAGGACTCCTCAATTTTAGGTACACATAGAATTCCTATAGAATTATCTTTATCATCTATCCTGTTATTTTAGGTTTCAGTGTTTGCGTGACCACATTTTAGGGCTAAAAGAATAGTCTCTTAGAACATGTGTCCAATCTCCTTAATTTGCTGATTGAGAAATTTAAGGTTATAATCATCTTACTTGTGCCAAGTCACAGATATTCAGTGCCTCAGCCAAAATTAGAATCTACGTTTCCTGACTACTAGGCCAGTGGACTTTCCGTAGACTCAAACTACCACACCAAAATGCTGCTGTTGATATATTACTTTTTTTCCACCTTTTGGTCTTCCTTACCACTTCCTTGCTAAGATATTCTTCAAGCCCCTATGGCTCATTTTTCCTATATGTGCAGATGTCTACTGACTGTACACATCCATTTTAATTTTCTTGTAAAATAGACGTTGTGGGGTATAACATTGCATGAAACATGACTAAAGAGAGCGTTGTGACTTTTTACTGAGGAATAATTCATAATATTTGATAGATAGGTTTTTGGAGAACATGTTCATCAAGTTTTTAATAGGTGATTATAATGCCTTTCTTTGCTCTTGTTGATAATTTTTGAGTTAAATGAAAAAATATTTCCATATGTCCTGCTGTTTTTTTATCTTTCTGTTATAAAGACTGGATTTCGCAGGTTGCATTACCACCCTTGAGTATACGTAGCCTATTAATATATATTAAATGATCTATCCTAACCCCTTTTCTCTATTTTTCTGGTTCTTCATTGACTTTTAACTATCCGTATCACCTGTGTTTAGCATATTTATTTTACTTATTTGGCATGATCTATTTATTAATTTTTTAATAAACTTATTTGTGTGATAAAGTATTAAGTTTATTAGTCCTTTTGTTAGCAGTTTTTCTCTTTAGTTCATAAATAATTTTCTTTAAAATGCTAAAATTATAAATTTCATTTTTTAAAATATAGCATCTTTACAGATTTCTAGAGAAGATTGTGACATGAGCATAGTTTTGGCTGTTTCTTCCTAACCTGGTTGAAATGATTAAGGAGAAGTAAACAAGAAGGCAAGCCTACATCAGCACTGAGAGCTAGTGAAGGATGTTAAGTACATGTCAAGAACTCTAAGGAAGCAATAGGTGCTCAAGAGAAACAAATATAGAAAATGTTGTCTTTTAGGGGAACTCTAAATGAGAGGGTTAAGGGGTGAATCAGAAGGAAGTCCCTAAGAAAGCA
This sequence comes from Eschrichtius robustus, assembly GCF_028021215.1. Classification (NCBI taxonomy): domain Eukaryota; kingdom Metazoa; phylum Chordata; class Mammalia; order Artiodactyla; family Eschrichtiidae; genus Eschrichtius; species Eschrichtius robustus. The sequence continues at coordinate 73,518,404 of NC_090833.1, forward strand.
GAGAATCTACCTTTTAATCGACAATGTTCAGTGGAATTGGTTGGTAGGGTTACTGCAGGGGGCTATGTTTTCTTTGAGTGACAATTGTACAGTTGACTTTTCTTTTTTTTTTTAAACATCTTTATTGGAGTATAATTGCTTTACAATGGTGTGTTAGTTTCTGCTTTATAACAAAGTGAATCAGTTATACATATACATATGTTTCCATATCTCTTCCCTCTTGCATCTCCCTCCCTCCCACCCTCCCTATCCCACCCCTCTAGGTGGTCACAAAGCACCGAGCTGATCTCCCTGTGCTATGCGGCTGCTTCCCACTAGCTATCTATTTTACATTTGGTAGTGTATATATGTCTATGCCACTCTCTCACCCTGTCACATCTTACCCCTCCCTCTCCCCCTATCCTCAGGTCCATTCTCTAGTAGGTCTGTGTCTTTATTCCCGTCTTGCCACTAGGTTCTTCATGACCTTTTTTTTTTTTTTTTTTCCTTAGATTCCATATATATGTGTTAGCATACTGTATTTGTTTTTCTCTTTCTGACTTACTTCACTCTGTATGACAGACTCTAACTCCATCCACCTCACTACAAATACCTCCATTTCATTTCTTTTTATGGCTGAGTAATATTCCATTGTATATATGTGCCACATCTTCTTTATCCATTCATCCGATGATGGGCACTTAGGTTGCTTCCATGTCCTGGCTATTGTAAATAGAGCTGCAATGAACATTTTGGTACATGGCTCTTTTTGAATTATGGTTTTCTCAGGGTATATGCCCAGTAGTGGGATTGCTGGGTCGTATGGTAGTTCTATTTGTAGTTTTTTAAGGAACCTCCATACTGTTCTCCATAGTGGCTGTATCAATTTACATTCCCACCAACAGTGCAGGTGTGTTCCCTTTTCTCCACACCCTCTCCAGCATTTATTGTTTCTAGATTTTTTGATGATGGCCATTCTGACTGGTGTGAGATGATATCTCATTGTAGTTTTGATTTGCATTTCTCTAATGATTAATGATGTTGAGCATTCTTTCATGTGTCTGTTGGCAATCTGTATATCTTCTTTTCTTATTTGAGCTTTACTTAGTGTTTTCTGCATATTTCAGCTGTAAACATATAGTATTTTATAATTAAGAAATTTAATACAAGTTATATAAAACAATGATGGTGACCATTCCCTGGTTTTATGAGTTTGTTTAAATTCTATGAAATACATTAGGTTGAAATTTACTCTGAAGAAAAATGATACAGATTATCTGAAGTTTGCTCATATTTACTAGGTCAAGAGTTATAATAAGAGAATTATTTTCTTGTCCTAGCCACTCTCCTATTGACGTTGATCCCAGGTCTAGCGGATGTAAAAAATTGTATAAATTACTTCTTCGTCAATCTGGTACATTAGGCAAGAGTATTAGTCAACATTGTCAACTTATTGAAATTTTTGAGGAATATTCTAACACTTTGATGATAAAGAAAGCTCATAGAGACATAAATATGAAATGACTAAGTTTATGATTCATCCTATAGTGTGTAAATTCTAAATCTGAGGGTCTTATGCTTAAACTTAAACTTCTCTCTGTAGAGGTAAATATTCCACTCTTTTGTGGGAAACACAATAAGATTGTTTCCTACTTTATCACATCCATACACAGGGCCTCCCCATGTTAAAATAATGCAGCCTAGACTAGAGTATAAATTATTTTCAGCAGTGCTGAAGTGTGGCTGAAAAAATAAAAATGGTTTCTCAGGGGATAAAAACAAAGTATAGTGATATAGTATATATTTTCACCTGAGATCTGAAAAGGTGAAGTGCAAAAGGAAATGAAAAGAGTAGAGGTGAGAAGAATTTTCTAGATGAAAAAAATATAAAGCAAAATATTGATGTTCCCACAGCAAGATTTTAGCATGAAAAAAATACTCCCATCAAAATAGGAAATGTGAACCTCTATGGAAAAAAAAGCTCTCTAATTTTATTTCCAGTTACTTTTGGCCACACCTTATTTCAAACAAATTAATTAAATAATGAGATAAATGTCCCTCAGTCCCCAACAGTTATAAAAGATGGTCTACAGTTTCAAGATTGAAATTGGCTCAGTTTAGGACACTGTTGAGTTTTTACAGAGTTAAGTCTAAAAACCTGGTTTCTGGTTTGTTCTCTACTATTCACTAGCTATTTAATTCTATGTAACCCATTACAATTGAGATAATTTATGTGAAAGCACTTTGAAAAATTCAGAATGCAATATGAGTGGTTGTTTTTATAATATTATTGTTATATGATGATACAAGCAAATACATTTTAATTAGTTTAGTTTGTCATAACGACATATGAAGAATAGCGAGCCTTTTAAAAGACTGTTAAATCAAGTTGGTAGAATATACTGGACAATAAATATCTTTGCATATGTTTGCATAATAGTTTTTAATGTACAGAAACTTAATTTTGAATGAATCTGTATGCTTGAAAACACTGAAGCTGTTAACCCGGATTTTAAAAATCTTATCAAGTCCTAAATTATGGGAGATGTCTTTAATGTTTAATTTGATAAATAGGTGTTTAATAATGTTTAGGGATAATTATTATATGTACAAACCATCAGTTTTATTTCTAAAAAACTACTCTGGAGGGATCCCTTATTACCAGTTATTTACCAAGCATTGTAGTTTAGAAAGAGGGCAGCCAGGAGGTTGCACCAGGACTGATTACACTTATTTGGCTGTCTTAACAATGACCAAATAATACATCAAGTGTTAAGCCTCTCTCTAAATAGCTTGTGCTCTTTTGTCCACAGACACGTCACAGGGTGCTATATTTTGTATTTCCTTAGGTACATAAGGATTGATAATTGTTTTTGTCAGTTATAAAATCATAAACCTGGGCCCAGAGTTATAAGGACCTTGCTGAAGGTTTCTCAGCTAATCAGTCATAAGTATAGTCCAAGACCCCTGATTCTCAGGCTGGTGCAGTTTCCATTGCACTGTGCGGTTTGGAACAATCACTAACTGGAATAACATTGCAGAGTTGGGACAACCTGGTGATTCTATTTGATGTTGACAGCAGTGCCCTAGAATAGGAAAGGGGGCGGTTATAATCATGTTGTACACTCGTTGAATCCTAAAAAGCTAACTGACTCTTCTGAATGCCTGGGTGTCCAGAATTCGTATCTGTGACCCTGACATAGGAGTTTGTGTTACTCAGAAGGTATACAGGGGTGCAGGAAGAAAAATTTTAAACTTCTATTAACTAAAAATAAGAAAGCTAGACATTACTTATATTTAATATACAAACAGACATAATCCATGTATATAATTATATATAATATTATATATCATAATATATATTATACATTAAAGTAAATAAATATGTGTCAGGGGTTCATGCTCAACATTATTTTACTTTTAGAAGTACACAATGAAAAACATATGAAGATCAACTCTAAATTGCTGAAATCAATGAATACATTATTTACATTGATGTACTTAGGAGGCCCAGAGTAAGTTTTTAGAATTTTTTTATCATATTATCAAATTGTGAAGGTGAGTCATACACTTAACTTCCCATTAATTAATTCAAGTTCATTATTTTAAATATTTGTTGAGTGACTACTGTGTGCTAAACACTACAGTGAATGGTAGAAATACAGCAGTGAAGGAGCAAGGTTGCTACCTTCATGGAGCTTGTTATCTAGTTATGGAAAGTTTTAGGTTTAGGAACTAGACACAGAATTTCAGAGATTATAGCAGCAACTAATCCCCTATTTTTACAGCTAGGAAGCAGACTCAGAGTGGTTAGAGGTCTTATATGTGTTTAGTTTAAGGGATTTTGGTTTTTAGAATTCTCATAAATTTCCATCTTCTTCTTCTTGTCAGTCCCTTCCTCAACCATCAAGCACTTAGTGGCATCTCCTACCTTGGCCTTTATCCAACCAAATTCTTAGAGCTTTCGCTAGTATTGGACACCATAGACCTGCTTTCTAACAACAGTGTTCTACTCACTTCCCCCTAATTACACTCTAATTCTCGAAGCTAGTTATTGTGAAGAAAGTACCTAAGAAAACTGACTTATATGTAAAATATTTATGACTGACAACATACTTAATATAACTAAATTATAACTCAATACAGTTCACATTTATTGAGTGTTTAGTAAGTTTTGGAGACTGTTCTGTCAAATGAGAATGATTCATGGAGTCCCTACACCGTGCTTAGTACAGAATTGTCCACAGTCTTGGTGCTCAAAACATGTTGATTGAATGGATTAATAACCTTCCCATAAGTATCTGCATCTTATGAAAAGTAGTCTACTAGAGTGGAAATAGAATGATATTTGGATTCAAATATTGATTTTAATCTCATTTTCCTCCTTATTTTCTAGTAGCCTTTGCTAAGCTATTTAGCTTCTCTAAGCCACAGTCTCTGACTACTTAAAACAAGACTGAGTATCTCACTTCCAGTGTTACAAGTATTGCAACCAATGTAGGCAAAGCACCTTGAATATTGCATATAGTAGTCAATTTTTTATATTAATTTAAAAAAATTAGTTAAAACAGAGGAATAAATCTCTAATAGGAGAATTGTAGTCAGTGTCAAACTTATGAGAAACATTGATTAAGCCAAGTGTTCCTCCAGAATATTGGTATATGCCCTACTGACTATGGACATAATATGGACAGAGGTAGAGAATCTTGAAGTGTGGAACCCGTTTTTTAAAAATAAAACTCACTTTATGTGCGTTTGGCTTTCTAAAACAGAGGAAATAAGGACAAATTTAGCAAAATCTTCTTTTAGACAATAAACAGGAGTAAGGATATTTTATTTAGATTGAATCCAGGGTTCCCCACAGGTTATACTCCATAGTCTTTGTCGTGAGAACATTCAGTGGTCGCAAATATGTACACAGACATAATGGATGAGATAGCAGGTTAAAAAGTTATCGATATATCTTATATTTCCTAGAAAAGTATTATGTTAGTATTTATGAAACTTTAATGTCCATACTTGTATATTTTGTCAGTAAAAAATAAAGTTCTTGGAAAGATATGAGTGCAGCTCATAGACTTAAAGAATAATTTGAAAGCCCAGCCTCCAGAAGCCCAGGGACCAGGGAGACTTTAGAAGTCCAAGTAGCAGCAACTAAAAGTTGACCTCTTTGAGGTGCCATCCTCAAATCAATCAGTTCCAGAGGTGGTTGGCTGGGGCACCTTGACTAACAATCCTGCCAAGTTTATATGAGGTATGGAGTGAGCAGTTACTCAAAGAAAATTTGAGAATTCTCAAATGTTTTTAGAAGTGTGTTAAAAAAAAAACTTATATGAACCAAGTTACTGTCATAAATATATGTTTACTTTAAATTGAAATATGTGACCTTAATAGTCTTACAACTAATATATAACTACGATACAAAATAATTTTGTGTTAGTTGGGGTTCTCTAAAAAGCAGATACTTAGGTGGGATTGGACATTAAAAAGGGTAATGAGACAAAACAGCTATGAAGAAAAAAGGAGAAGAGAGCAGTAGTAAGAGAGAGAGCCTTCAGTCCACTCTGAAAGGCTGATAGGAGAAGGATGATTGGGTAGGAAGATTCTGATTTCAGAGTAATTTTGAGAAAAATTTAGCCAGGCTAATGAAAACTCCTCCAACCAAAGTTGTTTAAGAAGTACTAAATAATTTCCTGTTAGAGGAGATGGCACTAGAACCACTGTGGTTCTCAGTTCTTGGTTCTGAGCAATCCGGGGAAAGCATGATCTCTTAATGATTGTAGTTGTATACACAGAGGGTGGCTATCTGGTGCTTCCTGTACCAGCAGATCTGAGCAGCACATGTCCATGGTTGCCACAATTACACAGTTAATAAATGAAGAATTCTCTTCTCCCCAGTTTCCAAGTCACTCAGTTTTCTTCCATGCCATCTGTTTCCCCCAAATAAATAATGGCTCACTATATACAGGATGTTTGTTCTTTAACCTATCTTGCAGATCTTTCTGTATCCCTTCATTAGAGATAGTTCATTCTTTTAACTTGTTAATAACTACATTATGTGAGATGTATAAATGCACCATTCCTCCTTTGATGAGTTTTTAGGTTATTTTTAAAATCTCTTGCCGTTTGAATAATGCCAAATAAATTTTATTCTATCCTTTTTTATATACCTTTGTGGATATATCCCAGAAATAGGATTACACAGTCACAGGTAATTTCTTTTAAAATTAACCACTTTATTTAGAGATAATTGTAGATTCCCATGTAGTTGTAAGAAATAATACAGAGATTTACCCAGTTTCCAACAGTGATAACTTGTAAAACTATAGTAATTGCACTACAGCGATTGGGATATTGACATTGATACAATCAGCTATCTTATTCAGATTTCTCCAGTTGTACTCATTTGTGTGTCTGTGTATTTGTATATATAGGGGCATTTGTTTGTGTGTGTGGTGTATTTAGTTCTATGCAATTTTATTACTAGTATAGGTTTATGTATTCACTGTGACAGTCAAGATACCAAACAGTTTCTTTACCACAAAAACACCTTGTGTTGCCCTTTTATAGCTACACCCACTTCTCTTCCCTTATCCTACCCTAACACATGGCAATTACTAATCTGTTCCCCATTTCTAAAATTTTGTCATTTCAAGTATGTAAACTCTTGGGATTGACTATTTTCATCAACAGAATTCCCTTGAAATTCATCATAGGTTGTTGTGTATATTGGCAGTTGATTTATTTTTATTGCTGAATAATATCACATGGTATAGATGTACCAGTTTGTTTAACTGTTCAATCATTGGAAGGCATTTGGGTTATTTACAGTATTTGGCTATTATAATAAAGCCTCTGTGAATATTCATGTATTGGATTTTGTGTGAAAAATCCTCTATCGGATTGCTTTAATCCTTTGTCAAAAATTAGTCGAGGATATTTGTTTGGGTCTTTTTCTGGGTTCTCTATTCTGTCCCATTTATCTAAGTGTTTATCCTTCTGCCAAAATCAGACTTTCTTGATTACTATTAGACATATAATAAGCCTTAATAGTGGTTCATAATTCATTCTTAAGATTATATTGTACATTTATGATTGTAAAGTTCATTTGTCTCAACTTTCTTTCTAGAATGTAGGGTATTCTAAAAAATTAAGCCTTCAAGTATTAAAATTTCGATGTTCAATATAGATTTATTGACACCAATGCATTTTTACCCTAGTACCTCAGTGCTCTGGCACAAGGAATTCACAACTATTCTATTGGAGTGACAATTGCTATGTATTTTTGGAAGAAGCCTGGGGATAGTTTATTAGAAATTAATGGTGAGCATGCTCTTTTTACCTAGAACTAAAATATTTTTATTTTCAAAGTTCCTTCTCAGGACCAAATTTGCTTATAATAGAGGTTTCACTAGGGTTTAAAGTTGGTCCTATACTCAGGTGAACTCTGCAGGGAGACTAATCAATGATAAGTGGGATATCTATGGACTATTTATGGTTATATTTATGATTTTTTTCCTGAAGAATTGCTAGGAAAAAAGCTTTATTGCCATAATTTCTTGTATTTTTCCTTTTTAAGCATATTTTGTTTATGTGAGTCAAGGACTATAAAATAAAAACATTTGATTATTCTGTAGTGTTTATGATGCAGTATATGGGTGAATAAATTCAACACATGCAGAGTTGATGAGAAAGAGAAAATGTGTTTTTATTTATTTAATTTGAAAAGTACAGATGTAGCCATAAAATTCATCCTAATTTCAGAAAAAATACATTAAATCATTCCATTTGTTTCCTTGGTGGGGATAAGGGAAAGGGAGACCGTGAGAAGTTAGCAAACCTCTCTTACAAAATCAGAAAACATTGAATAAAGATTCCATTTTCATATTAGATGCGAGAGTAAACACATGTTATTTCAAGAATCATCCTTACAGAAATCCTGCAATGTTATGATTTTTTTATGGATAAAATTTTATCCATCTTAATTAATTAATTATCTCCTCAGAGCCATAAGAATATGAAGTTAGTATTTAGAAAACAACTGAATCATGCGAAGCAAAAGAGATAAGTAAAGGTACAACTGTTAATATGAGGCAAGTCATGACATAATATAGTGTGAAGAATTTTGAAAACGTTATTGTAATAAATTGAAAAATGACAAATTATAATGACAGTCAGCCTTCTGTATCTGTGGATATGGAGAGTCGACTGCACTAGCCATTTTACATAAGGGACTTGCGTATCCACGGATTTTGGTATCTGCAGGGATTTTGGTATCCTGGAACCAATCTCCCATGGATACCAAGGGGTGACTGTACATCCCAATGTATTTCTGATTTGACTGAAAGGTTTAAAAATGACTAAAACTCAGTAGCTTCTTCTGCTCTCAGAGGTAATCTTAGGAAGTGCAAAGCATTAAGGATGAAGGAATTGCTGTTCTACTAAATCCTAGAACATCTCTGATGACACAGTATAGACTGGAGAAATGAGAAACTTTTGTATATGAGTTCTGAACAACTATACCAGACATAGAGGGTTCCCCACTCACAGAAATAAGACAACAGGACAATAAAGTAATAGATATTGGGAGGCAGTGTTTAAAAGATGGTGAGATATACTTGTCTAGATTTGTCATTTGTTAGTTACGGAAAAAGCCTTCAGGACCATCCTGCCTCCTGATTCTTACTGTATCTTCATTTTTTGATTATTTGTCTGTTTCTCTGCTAATTTGTTAATTTGTTGAAGGCAGTAATTGTATCTGTTTATCCTTGAACAGGTTTTAATGTACTGAAAGGAGTTACTAAATTTTTCTTCTGGGATATGAGTTATGCTAGATTGTATAAAAAGCAAATCTTCAAATATACAAAATTAAACCATAACTCTATGGGAAAAAAATTGTTCCAATTTGCAGCTTGACAGTATGTAACTTAGTGCATTGAGAGGCAATATGATGTTGTGATGTAGGTCAAACTTTCTGTTTTTGAATCCCAATTATATTCCTTTAAACAACATGATCTTTTTGTACCTCTGTTTTCTTATGTACAACCTGCTCAATAAAAATGTAAGTCAATGAGTTAAGCACATAGTTAAATTTTACACAGTGGGGAACTGCTTATGTTGAGTTGTTCTGTCACAGTTTATATTGGTTACCACCATGTTTTGGGATATTTCATGGATTGTACATAACTAATGAGTTAACTGCTATGTATTACTTATATAGTACTTTCACACCAAAATTCAGCAATCAGAATACTTTCATGAACCATATCAAAGAATTAAAATTAAATTAGAGCTGTGTTCATTGCTTGTGGACTTGTATTTCAAAACTTGATGCAGCTCAATGACCACAGTGTTATTATACATCTCCAACTATCAAACACGTTAGAAAATTCCCAGAAACTATCCATTAGTGTAGCTGGGCATGGCCTTGACACCAAAAACTAAGACTTTGTTAATAGTAGAATTTTAGGGACATTTGAGTTTGTGTTATTTAAATAACTCTTAACATAGCGCTGGTCAAATGCTTACATTCTGCTCAGGCAACAAAATCTCATACCAAAAAAAAAAAAAATCAGCAAAGCTTTTCGCAATTAGAAGTTTTACTGACATCAGTTGCACTAGTGAAGCTTCAGTAGGATCCTTTATTCTTATCAGTAGGATTCTTTGTTCTTTTTTTCCTTTGTTCCGTTCATAAGGTGGAACAGAATATGTTATGCTATGTTATCAAAGCTTGTCCTTGTAAAATGTATATACAGCTTGGTGAGTCAACTGATGTTAACGATCTGTTAAGTTACTAATATGTGTGAATAAGTAAAGAAGAAAGTGATCACAGAGCAGTTATTTTGCTTTGAAAAAATGTGATTAATATAAAAGGAATCAATGTGTTCAGTCATATCATAGGCTTCTTCAGGAAGCCAAGGCTGCTTCTGGTTGGCTAGAAAAACCAATTGGGATTTTTTTATGTGTCTCTGGGAGGAAAGTATCATGATCACACAATGCATGTTGTACCTTCATGCACCTGCTACGTAGACTTTGCATGAATTTAAAGTATAGATTTTCTCTGACGCTATGCACAGTAAATGACATCATAGGTATACTCTGAACTTTTGTCTCCCTGGAGGTTTTATTGGAGAAATAGATACCAAGCAAATGATCCTTTGACAAACAAGTGTGAGGTGGCTCTCCTGGGGTGAGATAGTTACTAAGGTTTTTTGAAAGGGGTAAAAATTATATTTTAGTTTATAACAGCAAAAAGGAAAGCTGATCCTTCTTCTAGAAAATATAATTTTTTTCCTAAGTGAGGGCAATAAATATATGCAGATAAGTGGGAAGAACAGATTAGAATACAAAGAGAAACTTTCCATTGTATTTTTAAAAGAACTACATATTTTGACAAAGCATTCTAAAAAATATATTTTTACTAAATTTTTATTTCCTGAAGGAGCATTTGTTTTAGAAAATGAAGGACTGATGTAGTAATTGGTGTGACAGTATTGGATCCATTTCATTTTAACTTTGTCAGTGATGGTGGTTTGCGACACCAGTCTATCCCTTAACCTGAGTAAAGTTTAAGTTAGTGAAACTTGAGTATTTGGTTTTTAGTTAGCTCCATTTTTATAACTAGCAACGTAACTTCGTACGTAGGAAACTGGAGTATTCTATTTTAGAGTGTGGGTGTGTAAATTACTGTCCCTAAAGGTATCCCAGGTTATAGCATGCTCCACCCAACTGTCCAGAATGTCACAAAGTTCAGTATTTCCGTCTCCCAAGATGTCAAGCCTAATTGCTTCCTCACATTCAAAGGGCAAGTACTGTTTGCTGCTGAAACTCAAACTGTTCCAAGAGGCCTTCAGTTCACTCAAGCCCTTGCCATTTCTGCCTCTACTTTCATCTCACTCTTAAAGAAACACAGCACTGTTAATTTTATCCAAGAGGTAATGCTGGGTTGTGGCAATCTTCCTATAAGAGTTGGAACACAGGTATAAGTCTCCTGGAGAGGCAGACAAAACACTGAAAGTTCCAAGAACTCATCACACTGCCAGAGGATCACGTCCCAGAATTGGTGGTAGGGCTGAGCTGCTTGTTTTAGTCTCGCCCACTTAGGGGATTGTTTTTATTTCAGGCTACCCTAGATCCTTCAGGCTCTGGGAGGGAACATTTTCCCCAAGCCCACTGTTTTTTGTCAACTGCCTTATACTGCCAAATTGTCCTGGATTCCCTACATAGCAGCACATTAGATTCAGCCCTGTGAACACTTGCTCAAGGAGAGAGCATGTCCTTTGGTAGGCCATGGCTGAGCAGGATTTAGAGTCTGCAATTCTGTGGATACCAAAATATCCTCCTTTCACCACTAGACTTGATGCAGGATGAACTAATGATTGTTTCCCTTTTTACGTCCATGGTCGTTTTTCATGTTTCACTTTTTCTTGTCTCTGTGTCAGAGTCACCTGCTTCAAGTCTGATGGATGTTAATAATTTAGAATCTTTGGGATAATAGATTGGGTTCCTAATTTCTTTCTTCTCAAAAGACCTCTGGGCTCCTTAGTCAAACCAGTCCCCTCCTTTTCAGGAAAATTTAAGAAATACCAATCAATACTTTTCTCAAGAGGGGAAAAAAAGAATTCTGCCTTATTGGACAAGATACTATTTGTAATATTTGACATAGGAGAACTGTCACTATTATACATCAATACAAAAACTAGCAACTGCCTAAAGAAGAGTGATAAAATATACATGGCAATTCCCAAAGTAGTTCCTCATTTCTTGAATAGTATTGAACAATGTTATAGTAGGAAAGCCACTGAACTAGTTAACTTTAAAAATGTTTAAGACACACACCTTTTATGTATTATTTTATTATTACCTCAAAACTAAAATATGTCCTAATTTTTATTCTTTTGTTTTTATAATTTTTTAAATTAAAAACAGTATCAATGAGTTTTAAAAGAGGTGTGAGGAACAGTTTTGAAACAAATTGCAGGAAAGGTTAAGACTCACTGTTCTGGCACAGGTTAGGCCATTTGGGCCATATTTATTAAATGAATTAGAAAATTAATATGATTTTATTCAATGAATGAGTGCATGAATAAACATAATTTAGAGATTAAGAAAACCTCATAAACATTATATGAAAAGATTCTCCATCTATGAGTTTCACGGAAGAATATCATACACATTTTTTTTTTAATGCTAAAAACGATTCAAACGATGTTTTTAGAAACACTGTCAATAACTGACAAAAACTGTGACAAACAACTAAGCGATTTGCAAGGTTTAAGATATATATTTTAAGACAAGCAGGCCAACGTGACCTATGATCTATATTAGGGCTTAGAATTCAAATATTATTGTCCTTAAGTTCATGCTATTTCTGCTCAGACAGTAGTGGCTCTGACTCATGGATGCTCTTTCAAGACCTTCTCAGGCCTTATATTTAACTGAGATTTTCTCTATAAAGCAGAAGTGCCTTTACCATACTATAATGATCAATAAAGATGGATCATATACATAATAAATATAGAGTGCCCTGACTTAGGTATGAAAAATTCGTAAGGGAGAGAATAAAGACCTGCACAGAGAGAAGAATAAATACAACGGGGACTGAAGGATTAGATGCTATTCAGAACTTTCATATTCTGCCTCACATTTATTCTGCTTACCGTTACTCCAACTCAGAGTCAATAATACTACAGTACATCTAAGAAGCATATCCTAAGAAATGTTACCTGAAAGAATTCAGAGTAAAACTAACTCATGTTGTAATACTTGAGGATATCTGCCACTAAACAAATGGTATTTACATACATGCAAAATTTATTTTAATATCTAATTAATGCTACCAGAATTCCAAAACCATGTCGTTTGTACTTGTGTTAATTTTACATGAAGTTTTAAGTCACACCTCAGATTATATACCACCCTCAACCTGTGAATCAAAATGAAACATAGTATTTAGAAAATGTCTTTTTATACAAGCTGCAATATCCACTGGTTGTCTTTTATTTTAGCAGTGGCTTAGCATCGTGTTTACCCTTTAATCAGAGTGTGACATTAGCTTAGTTCTCTTGTGTTTAGTAGCTTCATTAAAAACATGAATATTTGCCACCAAAAGGAAGAAAATATTTTCTTTTCGAGTACAATTCAAATGCCTTAAAGATTAAAAAAATAAAAAATCATATCCCTGTCATTGTATTGTGGGCTTAAAATAGGAATACAGTTTCAAGTTGGTAAACTCTGATTGACTTATCTTTTATTATACATGGTCTTTCTCCTTAAAGGCCTACCTTGTTTGATAGCATTCTTACCAATTATAGCACTCCTTTCTACGAAGGCATTGTTTCCAGCAGGCCCCTGTTAAAATGCAAAGACGCCATCTGGCAAGCCTTTACCTCATTAGTTCACACCGTCGCAGCAGCCCGTATTATGTATCATATTAGATATGGAAGAGACACTGAGCCGATGAACTCTGACTAAGAGAAGACGGTTGGAACAATCCCAAGAAAGGGGTGCTTTGGGACATGGCCTAGGGGCAGTAGAGCAGAAAGAGGAGAATAAGATGCAGAGGAGGGGGAACTGGAGACAGTATTTCCAAGTTTGGCATTTCATCCAGAACCTGGCAGTGATGGATTCACAGAGACACAGAATGCCGGAGCTGGAAGAGAAATTTGCAGACATGTAATCGAACACTTTTACCTTACAGATGAGTAATCGGAGGTTGCAAAGAGCTAAGTGACTCCTTTAAGTGCCCTCAGCTAGATTCTCATCATTAGCTCTTAAAGCCCAGAGGGCCTGCACTTACCTAATGCCTTAGCATTCACAATGTGTAAAGTTGCGCAATTATTCACATGCAATTTTATGTGCCTACTTGGTAGATTTTACTTTCTTCAAGTACATTGAAATCCCCTAAATATTTCTTTTGTGTCATCTCAGGGCAGTTGATAGAATTAGGCTGGTCCGTGCTCCAGTCACTGCTGCCCAAAGTCAGCCTCCCAGCAGAAGTAGAGTTTAGTTAAGAATTCAGAGGAGATAGCTCTGTCTAGGAGGTTGTGTGCTAAAATATTTAGCAGAATTTCTCCTGGGTTCATAATCCTAAATACAAGTCCTGACAAAAAGAAAAGTCTTGTGTCCTGAGCTGAGATCCACGTTACAACCCCTGCCTCCCCTGTCCTGTTTCTGACTGCTGCACGTGTGACTGAATCGTCAAGATGGGGATATGAGATGAGTGCCTGATTCCTAAGGTTACTTTCCAGAGTAGGAGTAGGAGTGGCTTTATTTCTGCAGGTCCGTAGCAAATATTTTCTGCTAATACTTGAGCAGAAACAGTATATCTGTAAGTGAAGAAATGGTTGTGTTTTGGGTTTTGAGATAGCAACAGATGAGATTTCTCAGGAAGTACCCAGTAAACCTCTGAGATGCTGACTTGCTTTATTAAAAAACAAAAAAATCTGAATTTCCCTCAAGAGCCCTAATTTCAAATATTCTGTGTCACTGCCCATACTCATTTTAAACATACTTTTTTTTCTGATTATAAAACTAACTTACTCAAGCCGTGAAAGATGTAGAAACTAAGAGAATTAGTAAGAAGACTCTAACAGCCTCTCCTCCATTAAATTCCATTATCTAGAAGTAAACTCCGTAAACCTCACATTTTATTACTGTTCAGGAACGTTAGTTGTGAATTCAGCAGTTTCACCATCATCTTCTGAAGTCGCCTCAGAGAAGCTGAGAACTGTATTTCCCAAAATTCCTTCTTTCTGTGAATTCAGGTTGGAGTTACCTAAGTGAGAGGCAGGAGATTTGAACAGAAGAAAATGAGAGGCTGTTGTTATTTGGGGGAAGTGGCAGAGAGACTCAGGAGCGCACATGAGACTGAAAATGGCTTTCCCAGTGAAGAACTACCCACCTGGCCACTGTTGACTGAGACAGTTGTTTAGAGCTTCTCCAAGATTACTGAGAATTGCAACAGCTCCTTTTGGGGAGGTGAAACCCTTTATACCTGGAATACATAGAGTGACTTCCATTTCCTTAACTGAAGCCTGACCATATATATTCCTTCTTTTTTTAAATTGTGTGTGTGTGTGTGTGTGTGTGTGTGTGTGTGTGTATACACAAACATATATATGTGTATATATACAAGTCTCATTTTATTTCTTAATATTATATGAAATGCACTCTACCATTAAATAACTTACTGTTTATATAATATTTTAAATCATTTTGACATGTTTAATCATTCTCCAATATGTGGCATTTAAGATTATTCCATTTTCAACAGTATCATAAATGCTAAATTCAAGAAGGCAAGGACAATTTTTGTTTATATATCTGATTATTTCCCTAATAGATATCTGGAAATAAATTTAGTGGGCCAAAGAATAGAACTGCTCTTTAGAACATTTGGTGTATATTGTTGGTGTTTTGTTCAGAAGGATTGTGCAGATTTAATTCTCATTAGCAATATTTGACTGCTTTCATTATTTTACTGCACTATTAATACTAAATAATATGTTCGTTTTTGTCAGACCTTGTATTCTGATATGTATTGTAGAAAATTAGCCAGCTACCTCTTGTGCTTTGTTCAAAGTAGATGTTTGATAGACGTCTGTTGACAAAATGATAAGAGGAAACATGGCAGGGCCTTTTCAGAAGTAAGAGTGGATTTTAAAGATGGAGCGCTGAAAACTCCCATTAAATATTTCTGTTCCGTAGCAGACTGCAGAGTGCCTCTAATTATCAAGGCAATCGGCAAGAGTTTCAAGAAGAACAGCCTGTTCTTTGGGACTTTAAAAGGAGAATACAGAAGGGAGCACCAGATCCAGCTGGTAGCCAGTGAGGCATTAATGGCATGCGATCTTCCTCTAGGTTGTAAGATATAAACCTGGTGTGAGTACCACCTATAGATTTGGTTCATTCTTTGAATTCGTTGAGTAGTAGTGCAAGACCTCGAGCCACAGTCTGGCACTCTAAAGAAGAAAGCCATCATGATTATTCCTGTAGCTCTGGTCCATTGCCTGAAAGTGTAGAAAAGATCAATGTCCTGAAAATATTCAACTTTTGTTGTGGTGATTCAAAAAGTTTAAAGTCAAAGTAGAAATAGAGAACAGCTATAAGCAAAGAAGGAAAAAGAAGCGGTCCTTTAAAAGGGTCTTAAGAACAGGATCACAAATATGTGAGAGTTTTTCTAAGAAAAATAAACAAGAACAGAAAGAAAAAATGCTAGCAAGCAAATTTGGTTGACATTCAGTAACTAGGAGCACACTCTTTAAAGTTTGAGTGAGTTGAATGCAGAATCACAAATAATGGCAGGGCATATAGCTAGAATCTATAAATTTCTGGGTTGTAAAATTCCTGTGCTTATTTTAAATATTTCCACACAAAAACTTATGACATCACTTAGGTATTACAAACATAAAATATTCTATATAAAAATAACAAAATAATAGAGTAAATTTTAATGTACACCAAGTAAATTATAATCTGGTAACTTTGGTCTAATACCCATTACTTTTTCCTGCTTCTCCCTTGAGTTTGATCTCATATACCTTATTCTGTATCAAAGCTCTTTGAATTTTGCAGAGCCAAATTCTTCGTCTAAGTGCTCACATTTTCCTACCCAAAGAAAGCTATAAATTGTAACTCATAGCCTCTTTCAACTACCTGAGAGAGGAAGTCCTGTGACATAGAATGGAAACAAAAGGTAGTATCTTTTTTTTTTTTTTTTTCCTTGTGGCACAGTTTCTGCCAAAGTTCTCTTAATTTTCTTGCTTCTCTTCACGCACGGAAACTCAGATAGTTATGGATGAGAGTCATCTAAATATTTCTCTCAGTTCAGTTTCTTTTCTAGTTTATATTATTTTTTGAAGAAGAGTGGAAAAGACTACTCAATGTGTTCACAATTCTCATCCCTCCTAATTTAGCTTTAATTTTAGTTTTGAGTTGTCTTTGTTGAATTTTCTATAAAATGAATTAAAATTCCTTAACTACTAATCATTTTTCCCTCAGCACTATCTGATTTTCAGACTGCTTTCTAAATAAATTTTGAAGTTTACCTTAGCAAAATAAGTCCTTAGAATGTCCTTGTAATATAATTATATGTCATTCGGAATAATTCATTTAAAATCAAATATAAATTTATATAGAACTATACCATTGCCCAGAACAAGCTACATAATCTGCAGGGCCTGGTGCAAAATGAAAATATGGGACCCCTTGCTAAATAATTATTAAGACAGCAGACAGCAACAGTAGCACACCATTAAGCCAAGCGTGGGTTCTTCTAAGTGTGGAGTCCTGTGGGACTGTACACTTTGCACACCAGGAAGCTGGTCCTGCCATTACCTGTGAAAGAACTATTAAAATGGAAAATTAAGTTCAAAGTCTTCAAATGTGAAAGAGAGGTATAGATACATTTTCAGGTGAAACTGAAGCCAAAATTTTATTCCCTGTTCCATTCAGGTAAATGGTCTGTGTTCAGTAGATAATAAGCCAGAAATCTCAGTGTGTTCTACAGGTTTGCCATTGCATATTATTGGTCACTGTAGAAGAAGATTTCTCAACCATGACGGTATTGGCATTTGATCTAGATAATGCTTTGTTGTGGAGACTGTCCTGTGTATTATAAGATGTTTAGCGACATCCCTCTCTTCTATCCAGCAGGGCCTGCCCCCAAACCAAAGTTGTGACAATCAAAAATATCTGTAGACATTGCCAAATATTCCCTGGAGTGCAACATCACTGAAGTACCATTTTAGAGACGACCTCATCTTTGGTTTTTACTGTTGAAAAAGACTCTTTCCTTAACCAAACTTTAGCCAAACTCCCCTGAGGCCTTTTTTTGACTAGACCTCACAGGGAACTCTGTTATTGGCCCCTTTAGTTCAGTGTTAGCACGAATTCTGTTGGGTCATACAGTGAAAATTCCCCACCTTTGATATCTTGGAAAATTCCTTATCCCCCACCTCGAGGTATGACTACCTTCGATATCCATTCAGATTTCTTATTCCCCACCCTTAGTATCTTATCACCTTGGCCTGACTTCAGCAAAAATCCTGTCAAGTTGGTTTATCCAGAATCTTCCTTACTTTTGATGTTTCCTCTTAATAATTTTCCATCCACTGACCTCCACCCTGCTCGTTGGCTATAAATCTCCACTTGTCCGTGTGTATTCAGAGTTAAGCTCTGTCCCCTATTGCAAAACCTCATCCCAGTAGTCCCCTGGATAAAGTCTGCCTTACAGCCTTTTAATACGTGACATGAATACTGTTTTAACACTGTTCAAGAGAACCTCTGGGGGCGTTTGTTGAAAATTCACATTCTCCAGGGTTCAACTTCAGAGAGTTTGATAGTGTAGATCTTGAGTGGGACTCACATAGATACATTTTAGAAAGACCCTGGGTGACTCTGATGTAGGTCATCTAACTTCACACTTAGAAAAATACTGATGTATGGATGAATCGATGCAAATGAACTTCTAGCATTTGATGAGTAGAGCTTAATGATGGTTGGATGCTATTGTCATATTTACTTAGGACAACACACACACATATGGCCTCCAGATTAATGTTCAAGTCTCCAATTCAATTTGCTTTTGTAGACACAGACACAGTCTGCTTTGCAATTAGGTAAGCACCCATCTGGCAGAGAGAAAATTTGGAGGCTGTAAAATAAAACAGGTAAAGATTTTTCTTTGTCAGCAAGGCTGCCTGAAATAATGATCAGCTAATGAAAGTACTATAGGACTGAGCATTTGTGATTCTTTCAGGGTGAATTGGAATGGATGGCCCCATTGAAACAATACCTGATGTCAGATTATTAATGGTACCCTCCTTTCTTTCTAACTAAGCTTAATTAGTTAAATATTTTTTAAACACAAACAAGGTCAGATATCTGAAGGAAAGCTCAATGCATTCACCCAATTACAGAATTTACAGACATAAGATTTTAGAAATTAATTCCCATATAATTGACAGAATTTTTTAATTTGCTTCCAGATGTTTTGGATTTCATCCCGTGGCATGTTCACAAGGCTAATAGGCAACAAAAACAACAGGGAATCCCTTTCTTTGTGGATATCCTCTCTATTTTTTGTGTGTGAATATACAAGTCTCTCTCAGTATATTTCTGCCTCGGGGACTCTGTCCCCACATCCTGCTTTCTGACTCCACTGTTTTGAATGTCTTCATTCAGGAAGGCAGGGATCAAGTCTGGTTAGTCTCAATTAATGAGTAAATCAAATCTCAAAAATTTTAGTGTTAATTTTACTTTTTTTCGTAGTTACTCACTGCCACTAACCATCCAGTCACTTTCAATCTCATGTTTAGCTACAGCTTCAAAGAACCCAATTCAAACAAAGTCTATGATAAACTCTTACTCTCATCTCATACTCACCTAGGAGGCCAGAAATATTTGAAACAGAATTGTTACAACCTTCCTTTTAAATAGACTTTCGACAGGAGATGGACTCTATAGGAACCTGAAGATCAGTTGAAAAGAACAAGTAAATTGGGATGTGGAATACTGTCATTCTCATCTCATAAAAGTACAGGCTTGCGGCACGTTTAGAAAATGTTTCTTTTTATTATTTATTTATTTATCTGTTTGCACCGGGTCTTAGTTGCGGCAGGCGGGCTCCTTAGTTGCAGCTCACCTGCTCCTTAGGTGTGGCATGCGAACTCTTGGTTGCGGCATGCATGTGGGATCTAGTTCCCTGACCAGGGATTGAACCTGGGCCCCTGCATTGGGAGCACAGAGTCTTAACCACTGCGCCACCAGGAAAGTCCCAGAAAATGTTTCTTTTGGAAAAAAATCCATTTGGTTCTCAAAATTAGTAACTCCTTTGCACACATCAATCAGTGTCAAATGGTTTTCATTATATTTCATTGGTTTCTTTCAAGGCATTTATATGTTCATCAGGGCTCATTTTGCTGGATGTCATGAATGTTGCTCATTGAATGAAGTATTTCCAGAAAAGAATATGTAAGTATATTATTTACAAATCAGAAGGTGACAAAATCTGGGCATAAGGAGGTCTAACTTTAGTCCAAAATATTTGTTGTTTGCTTGCATTTTATTAATATGCTGAAGAATCCTAATAATTATGGGTTAAATTACTTTTAAAACCCCTTCCGAGTTTGAGTCTTAATCAGAATCTAAATAGCTCAATGAAGACCCTCTCATGGAATTTGAAATATATGTACCATTCAGAATGGATAAAAATGTGCAGAGAAATCTCTGAATATGTATGTGCACAAACATGGATTTTATGAACATGCATTTCAACTTTTCACACTTCACTGCAATAGTTAAGAATTGAAAGTCATGCCCAAAGTGGGAAAAATTGTAGGCTTAGGTGCATTACAAGGCTGCCTTGGGACAGATAAATTTTTCAAAACACAGTTCACAGTGTTTCAGGTGGGATTTAATACTTGGGCTTCCTGGAAACTCTTCTGTATCATAAAGAGAGAGAATGCTAACAGCTTGAGAAAGGATTTGCACCTAGGTTGAGTCTGATATAGGACCTCATCTGACCACGAATATAGATGTCTTCCTGTGTAAGGTTCCTGGACTTAAGAAAATTCAGACATTTGGATGGGAAAGGAATTCCTTTATATGAACTGCCACCTTTCCCATTTTTATGGAGATTGGATGAATCATTCTCATAGATCCTCATGGCGCTGGATGTTATGAACTCAGATCTCCTGCTTGCTAACAGTACAACTTCAAGGGTATTTTCTCTTGGAGCTCCAGGTTCTTGTCCATTGAAGTCTCTTTGCCAGAGTGCCCCACTGTAGAACTTTTCTCAGGCTGTGGGACCCATATTTTTTCAGTGTATATATGTTTACTCTTCTTATTTACTTATACTATTTTCTCAGAAGGTCTGAATAAATAGACATTTAATTTACATGACTAATATTTTTTAAGGTTTCACTTGCCTATCACTTTCATGTTGGCAAACCTCTTTCATACATATTTGTCTTGTTATTTTTTTTTCCCTCACAATAACCGTGTGAGGTAGACAAGACTGTT
Source organism: Eschrichtius robustus (assembly GCF_028021215.1). Lineage (NCBI taxonomy): Eukaryota > Metazoa > Chordata > Mammalia > Artiodactyla > Eschrichtiidae > Eschrichtius > Eschrichtius robustus. The sequence continues at coordinate 73,539,407 of NC_090833.1, forward strand.
ATTGTCTCCATTCCACAGACAGCGAAATTTTGTCTTAGGGCTATTGTCGCTTCCCTAAGAACATACACAGAGTAAATGACAAAGAATGGAGCCTAAGTCTGTGTGCTCTTGATACTGTGCTCTTGTCAAAACTCCAAGCTGCCCCTTTTGTCACCTGTAGCTCAAGGACACAGAAAAAGTGATCATACCTGAGAGATAGCCTATGGGATTAATAAGGAACTTCACAATTATTCTAAAAAGTGAATAAGGGTAGAGAGCTCTGAAACAGGGCAATTAAGTGGTTAATTGTAGAATAAATGTCTTTCTATGCCTTTTATTTAAACTGTATTCAGTATCCAATTTGCATATTGCAAACCTGCTGTTTATTCTGGAATTAATCTTCTTCCTAAGTTATCCTCATTAGAACTAAGAAAAGTGATTCTGGCAAAAGTTGCCTAAAAATAGAGTTTGATTTGATTTCAGTAACAAGCTCTAAAAGGACAAAATACATCATAATGGTAGTCAGATTCATTAAATTATATTACAATCAGCTTTCTGATTTGTCACCGTGGTTATACAAAATTAATGCAGATTTTGGTACTATGAAGTACTGCTATAACAAATGCCTAAAATTGTGGGAGTGACCTTGGAATTGCCTACAGGTAGAGGGTGAAAGAATTTTGAGCAGCAAGATACAAAAAGTCTACATTGGCTTTAACAGATTGTTGGTAGAAATATGGATGCTAATGACTGCTGGTGAGGAAGTGAGGAGTATGGTAAAGAAAGCCTATGTTATCCAAGACAGTAGCTGTATTGTTTTAAGCAGAATGTTAGTAGAAATATGAATGTTGAAGGTGCTTTTGGTGAGATATCAGAAGGAAGTGAGAAACATGCTACTGGAAAATAGAGGAAAGGTGATTCTTGTTATATAGTGGCAGAAAACTCATCTGGATTGCATCCTATAGTTTTATAGAAGTCAGAATTTGTAAGGGATGAACTTAGATATTTAGCTGAGGAGATGTACAAGCAAAGCGATAAAGGTGCATACTGGCTTCTCCCTGCTGATTATAGTAAAAGGTGAGAGTGAGGTTAAGTTGAGTGAAGATTATCAAACAAAAATAAAATAGGACTTGATGAATTGGAAAATTCTCAGTCTATCCTGATTGTAAAAGATGCCGAAATTAGGAGATCCACTGTTAGGATAGCCTGTTCTGAAGAGCAGTCAAGGGTGACTAGACAACTATTGGCTAAAGCCTACAAAGGATCAAAAGTGCAGAGTATTGCATCACACAGAGGAATTTTTGAAGAGACTAGACATGTGACTTATGAGTTCACTCAACCATCTCAGCAGAAGCCAAGAACAGAGATGGAGTTTTCTAGATAAGATCCTGGTGAATAGTTTGTATTTATTAACTCAGTACCTGACATGACTTATATTTTTCTATGTGATTTGGCTGTATGTTCTTTGAGAATCAATTTTTAACCTAACGAGGGGGTTGTGGGAACCTCTAACTTAGAGCCAAGTTGGACAGTAATTGTGGGTAACTTGGGGACCTCCTCCTCCTCATTGGTGTCTGAAGTGGGCAGCAGCGTTGTGGGACTGGGCTCTTAACCTGTGGGGTGTTCATTAACTCTGGTTAGTGTCAGAATTGAATTGAATTGCAAGACCACCCAGCTGGTGTTGGAGGATTTGTCAGGATCTATGGCGCTCAGGTAATCAGTGGAATTTTAGCTCATGGCCATCTCATAGTGGGCTGAACCCACTATGGCCCGAACCCATCTGTGGTTATTTCCCCAGTTCTGGGAGGCGTAATTGGAATACCTACACTCATCATCTGGCGGAATCCTCACGTTGGTTTCCTGACCAGTGGAGTTAGGGCTATTATGGTGGGAAAGGCCAAGTGGAAGCCTCTAGAACTGACTCTATCTAGGAAAATATTAAGCCAACAGTAATATTTCATTCCTGGGGGAGATTACAGAGATTAATACCACCATCAAGGACTCGAAAGATGCAGGTATAGTTATTCCTATCATAATTCCATTCAACTCACCTAACTGACCTTACAGAAGACAGATGGACCTTGGAGAATGACAGTAGATTATCATAAGCTTAACCAGGTGGTGACTATAATAGAAGCTGCTATACCAGGTATGGTTTCCTTGCTTGAACAAATGAACACATCCACTGGTGCCAAGTATGCAGCTATTGACATGGCAAATGCTTTTTCCTTGATATCTATTAGAGAAGACCATCAGAAACAGTTTGCTTTTGGCTGGAAAGGACAGTAGTATATCCTACCTCACGGGTATGTCAGTTCTCCAGCCCTATGTCGTACTTTAGTTAGCAGGAGTTTGCTTGCTTTTCCCTTCCACAAGATAGCACACTGGTTCATGACATTGATAATATTATGCTGATTGGCCCTAGGGAGCGCGAAGTAGCCACTACTCTAGACTTATTGGTAAGACCTTTATGTGTCAGAGAGTAGGACATAAATGTGACGAATATTCAAAGGCCTTATCCCTCAGTGAAATTTCTAAGAGTTCAGTGATGTGGAACATGTCAAGATATTTCCTTTAAACTGAAGGATAAGTTGCTGCATCTGGCCCCTCCTGCAACCAAGAAGGAGGCACAACACCTGTGGGCTTCTTTGGAGTTTTGGAGTCAACATGGTTTTCATTTGGGCGTGTTATTGCTCCATTCACTGAATGACTCAAAAAGGTGTTCGTTTTGACTGGGGCCTAGAACAAGAGAAGGCTCTGAGACAGGTCCAGACTGCTGTGCAAGCTGCTCTGCCACTTGGGCCATATGACCCAGCAGATCCAAAGATGCTTAAAATACTAGTGTTCAGATAAGGAGCCTTTGGTAGACCTCCAGAGGTGAATTGCAGCACACATCCTTAAGATTTTGTAGGAAAGCCCTACCGTCCTCCACAGATAACTGATTTCCTTTTGAGACACAGCTTTTGAACTGCTAGTGGGACTTAGTAGAGACTGAACACTTAACCATGAGCCACAAAGTTACCATGCTACCCGAGCTACCATTAATGGACCAGGTGTCATCTAACCCAGCAGGCCACAAATTTGAGTGGCACTCCTCTCCAACATCAAATGGAAGTGGTATTTGCATAGTTTGGCTAAGTAGACCCTGAAGGTGCAAGTTAAGTTACATGAAGACATGGCCCAAATGCCCATGGTCCCTAATCCTGCTACACTGCCTTCTTTCTCCTATTCTGTATCCATGACCTCATGGGAAGTTCCCTATGATCAACTGACAGAGGAAGAGAAGTCTCAGGCCTGGTTTATAGATGGTTATGCATGATATGCAGGCACCATTCAAAAGTGGACAGCTACACCACTTATAGCCCCTTTCTGGATATGTGCATAATTCATATCCACAAAGGCATTAAAATGCATATGGTATGTTTATGATTTTATAATCTGCATTATCAACAGGCAGAAAACTTCTATATTTGAACTTCGTGTAAATGAAATCCAAATATTTCTCTTAACGATTTTACACATTGGATGCTTGAAAATGTCTTCAAAGTTAGGGCCTAGCTCCATACATTCAAACCCTGTCTTTTCTCAATACTTACACACTTGCTGGAGACCTTGGGATACACTCATATCAGGCCTGGCCTTGCCATATTTTTCATATAGCTGGGTAAGTCAGAACAGTGGGTAAGTAGTAATATTCTTAGAAACCATTCTTTGATCAGGGTGACTAGCAATAACAGCACTACACATGGAGGTAAGTGCACATCACATAAAAATATTCCACTAAATTAAACTAAATATTTCCACAACTCAGCTTTCCCTTATCCAGGTCCTAAAAATATCCATGGTCAGTATCAAAACCAGTAAACAAAAAAGGGTGTGTGAAGGCATGTATGTTTAAGTGAAAATATTAGTAGCCTTAACCAATGGTGGTTAAAAGTTTATTTTTTCATACATACACACACACACACACACACACACACACACACACTTCTAAGGTTCTTCCCAAGGTCACGTAAAGAGCTCTTTGAAAGTGAGGAGCCCTGGATATTAATCTCCATTAGCTTCGTGGTATATCTATCTCTGCTTCATAGAAGGTGTGTTGTATATTTAAGGGTGAAAATAAGTTGGCCAAAACTAACGGTAGAAAAATATTCTAAGCAATGTGTATAGCATACACAGGCCTCCTTTGAGTTACTTGGGGGAAGTTCATACATGGGAAAATATAAGTATCTCTCTGTGAAGAAACAGAAGACAGTTTCAGAAGATAGAAAGAGGATGTCAAATCATAATTTCCAAACAACTGAAAATAAAACTCTATTCGTCCATTATCTCTATCTATCTATCTATCTATCTATCTATCTATCTATCTATCTATCTATCTATCTATCTACCTACCATCTATCATTAATCTATCACCTGTCCAGTACTGGGATAAGATTTCAAAGTTAAATATAGAACTGGTAAATACTCTATAAAAGAATAAAAACATAATATTTTCTACCTAACAAAAATAATTTGCACCTCTGGACAAAAATTAGTGGCAAGTCAGCAATTTTCTAAAAGTTACCATTCCTTTGCAGAGTCTGGACCTTAATTAATAATGTTAATAGGGAGAAGTAAGTCAAATAAAATTCCATAGCCTGTATCACCAGATAAGCCATTAGGTGGGCTTGTTATACAGTGCTTTATTTTGTCATTGAAAGGGCAGGAAATAACTCTTCTAATTTTCAGATTTTGGATAGGTCTTCTCAAGGGGTGAGCTAGGGCACTCTTCAGCTGTTAAGTAGTCTAGCTTGATGCCTAGACAAAGCAGTATCTTTGGGCTCTTCTATGCAAGGTAATAATAAGATTATTGCTATTTTAAAATCTTAAAACAACACTCGGGTAGTAGGAGAAAGGGTAAGTCGTAACAAAATAGTCTGAACCGTTAAGCACAATTGTCAAGCACTATTACATTTGGGACAGAGAGGTGACAGTGGGGAGTTTATGTTACTGTCATAGAACAGAATTAAATTGAACCTGGTAAAAACGGTTGGGTGCTCTTCTCTATACAAAAGTTTTCTACTCAGAAAGGATTTATGAGATATTTTCTTTTTTATTGCAAAATTCATGAAGCTTCTACTATGATTTATTGAAATCTACTGTATATGGAAAACCAATTTGGTAAACATTCTAACATTTTTCTGAAGATTTATGTTATATAAATTTGATACTTTCCTGTAAGCTTATATAATTCATTTTCCTTTCTTTTGAAATGTAGAATCGTTTAAGTAGTCCTTAGGGATATTACTATTATAGACTCATCTATAAATGCTACTTTTTAAATGTTTTTTTTTTCTTTTTGACTCTTCACCAATGGCAATGCCCCAAATAATAAAAACATTACCATGCTTTTTAAAAACATTAAACTTTCAAATAAGAATGATTTTTAAATTTCATAAAATGTAATGATTCAGCGTATCTGTTAGTTCAAAGTTTCTAAGTTTGCCGTGGCTTTTCTCTGCAGCAATAAGCTTTTATCCTGTGTGCTTCATATGGGAAGTCAAACCAGCCTTTCAAGCTGGATTTCCCCTGTTGATAATTAATCAACAGAGTATTCCCGAAATATCACTTAACTCATCTCCTGATGCCCTGCATGAATCATAGCTCCGGAAAGAAGCATCAGCACACTTCACTAATGGGATCAAATGACTAAAATAATGGTGCAACCCCAGGATTGCATCTAATTGAATTTCGAATTTGTTATGCTCAATCTCTAGAGCAGGGTTTTCCAACTGTGGGTACATAAGGTATCATTTGCCTTTTTTTTGCTCCTATTTTCTTTACCACCATCCACGGAGAGAACTGTTGAGGTGTTCCCTTCCATTCCCCCCTCCTGCGCCAGTATTTCTGGACTTTGAAATTCAAATTTGATTTTTGAGTAGCGATAATCTTCTAGTGATAGGCAGTGTCAAGCCCTGTACGTGATTTAATTCTGGTGAGTAAAAGGAAACATAGGTGGATCAGTGCGCTAGATCGTTACTGTTGTTGAACTGTACAATGTCATAGTTTGCAGCAACCAAAATTCGACCTGCCAGATTCCATTCTGGGTGAGCTGCTCTCAGAGAAAATAGCAAGATTTCTCTCTCTGAATCAAAACTAACATATGAAATAATGACTGTAGTTATTCACTGGAATTGAGTGGCGTTTATTTCAAGAGTGGTTTTGGCAATTTAAATTTGTTGCATAATCTGTGAGGAATAGAAATATATGGAGAAAAATGCAGAAAACAGTATAACAGTTTTCAGACACCTAGTTCCTAAGCATGATTTCCTATGTGGTTTTACCATGCTGATAGCCTCTTTTCCTGGTGCTTGTCAACTTGTTTATTGGCACATGTCAGTTAATCAAATACTAATGCTGAAAATAGAAAAGGCGTGTTATTTAATTTTGGTTTATGCTAATGACTTCAACTCCCATTTAACCAAATGTTTTATGTTTGTAAAATAACACAAGTACTTCCTTCTTTCTCTCCCTAAACACATGCATACACACATACACACACACACATACATACATACACACACACACATTTTCTGTTACTTGAGAATATAATCTAATTGATACATGGAAAATATTTTTCTTAATGTTTATAGCACTTTTAACCTCTACATATAATAATATTTTAAACTCTTTGGGGAGAGAAAAATATTCAATTAGTAGACTCTTGTAAATACCCAGCTTGAAAGATGCGGACGTAATGGAATTTGTTTTTTGTGCTTTCCTCTTCCCTGCTACCAATGTATCTCACTAGAATGAAACTCAATATGTTAAATGAAATTACTTGTTCCATTTCCTGAATAAGGCTATTACAGAATTGCAAATCCCATAGTATTGAAAGTAGTAATTGTGGTATTGCTTGTTTCTGGCCTTGTCTCAAAGTTACAAATTATGTAGAGCTTTGATAAAATGTTGTATGATATCATGATGTCACTGCAAAAGTATTTTTTCATCTTATTTGAAAAACATGTAGTGATTGAGGACCCCTCATTTTCTTCCACCTCATGAGTAGAATTTACAAGGCAATGAACAAAAAGAATGGAAGCAAATACAAAGTTAACTTCCACTCATTATGTCAAGTGACAAAAGAATTTAATGTTTAAAAGGCCCTGAAATAGTAATGATTATTTTCAATAAAAATGTGAATGAAAATGACTTCATTACAAAGCCAGTCATAAAACTTTTCTAATGAAGTAGACCTTAAAGATATCTATGTTCATATTTATTTTAGGGCATTGATAACAAAATGAGCTCTGGTGAATGTAATGCTCAGTTTAAGGTCACTGCATTTAGACTGTAAATGTATTAAATTATTCAAAAATATATTAATTGTGTTGTTATAGTAATAGCTAAACTTATTGATAATTACTACTGTATGCCTTAGACCACTCTTTTTTTTTATAGCTGGGATTTCATTCAATCCTCAACAGCAATCCTAGGTGGTATTATTAATTTCCTCTATTATGAATTTGAGGAAATTAAGGCATAGAAATATTGGGAAACTTGCTGAATATCCTGCTTCCTTCTTTCCTAGATATACAAACATTAAGATTGCTTTTTACTTTTAACGGCATTGTACTGTAGTATAGAATTATATAAACTCACTTCCCTTTCAGAATGCCTAAGGCTTTTTTGGAATGCAGCATTTGTCAATAGGTAGATTTGCAGCATGTGTATTATACATCTAATACTAGATACTCAAAGCAAACTAACTTCATAATATTATCAAAATCAGGTCTTCCTCCCTCACCCTTATAGCTCCCACTTCCCCTTGCTGGTGTACAGATTTCCTGTTCATAGATCTGCCAATCTCCTGTTTACTTATTATGACCTGCTCCAATGGTCATCTTGGTAAGAAGCATCTCCGTGAGATGGTCCCCTAAACTCAGGTGATTATTTTATTCTTTTGCTACTGTTCTATTACACACACACACACACACACACACACACACACACACGTGCGCACATATTCATGTTTTGCTCTCTTTCCTTGACGTACAAAAAAGGAGGAATGTTCTGTGATTTCAGATTTCAGGAGGTTGTTTATCCCAAGCCTAGCTTCTTGTGATACTCTGTCTACTTCTCTGTCATTGCCTGTTTCCTGTTAGTTTGAATGTCTGCAACTGGTGCCTCTCCTGGAGCCATTAGACTCACCATTGCAGAATGCTGTAAACCTCATCACAGAAATGACCCCAATACACGATAGTCATGTTTTCTAATGTGTGTGTTTGTGTGTGTGTGTATGTGTATTAAAGATGTCCAATATTCAGGGTTCTAAATCCACATTTCTACCAGAGCACAAACTTGTAATTAGGATTGGAAATCTCCTGTCATTCACTTTGAATCCTTTGTAGTTCAAAAAGTGATTTTTTTACACTCGAAATTCAGTGTCAGTTAAAAAAAGCTTTGTGACTTCTTAAAACCAATTTTGACTTTAAACAATAATATTTTGCCAGCTTCTGAGGAATATATTAGAACAATATAAGATTTCTATTCTTATATCCTTTCTAGCTCTTCAAATGTTTTTGAAAAGTATGCTGACAGGTGATTAGTCAAACTGAGAACCAACTGCTCCAACTGTTTAATCTAAATGATAAGTGATTGCTTTGTTTTGAATACATTTCAACTAACTACTTGAGTAAGTTTCTGAGATGTGTACCATTATTTATAGTAATATATTGTCTCAACTCACATGTTTACATATGTGTGTGTATATATATATATATATATATATATATATATATATATATATATATATATATATATATATATATATAGTAAAGTTCCTTGACACTAAAGAACTCATTAATTTTTTTGTTTGTCCCAAATATACGCCCCATTAAAATTGCAAAGTGTTAGTAGCAAGAAGTGTGCTAGAGTTTGTCAATATGCTTACTATTTTAAACCAGTTGTTTTGAAAAAATGTATGTAAGATATGGTCAATGTATTTGGAACCAAGTGTTAACAGCAGGACAAAGGTAAATTTATATATATATATTTTTTTTTTTAAATTAATTTATTTTTTAATTTTATTATTTTTGGGTGTGTTGGGTCTTCGTTTCTGTGCTAGGGCTTTCTCTAGTTGCGGCGAGCGGGGGCCACTCTTCATCGCGGTGCGCGGGCCTCTCACCATCGCGGCCTCTCTTGTTGCGGAGCACAGGCTCCAGACGCGCAGGCTCAGTAATTGTGGCTCACGGGCCTAGTTGCTCCGCGGCATGTGGGATCTTCCCAGACCAGGGCTCGAACGCGTGTCCCCTGCACTGGCAGGCAGATTCTCAACCACTGCGCCACCAGGGAAGCCCAATTTATATATTCTTAAAGGAATAAAAGCTATTGTTTTAAGGTTTTTTGAGAAAAGTCCTGGGAATCCTAGGGAGTCAACAAATGGGGTTCTGAATTTTATGAAATAGTATGTGGTTGTTTTCAGGAATTGACTATGTGTGTTTTCCTTGGTCTTAAGATTTTCTCCAGGAATCCAAAGATATTCATGACCCCCAAACCAGTATGAACCACAGCAACAAAAGTTGCATGTTTTAAAAATTATTTTATTAATTCCGGAACCATGGTGAATAATATCACTAGTGACTGAATCAATCTGCAAAATAATGTCCTACTAATGTTAACTGTCCGTAGTCAGAATTTTCCTTTACGAAATATAAGTTGAAACCTGGATTATAAACTAGGCGATAACTGAAATTATCTCATAGCTCTACTGGTATAAACCAATGAAGATGTTTATAGGGCACATAGAACATAATAAAGCTCATTAATTCAGTCATTTTAAGGTATATATTATAACGACTAATTTGCTCTAAGTCACTTCTCTTGGAGCCAAATTTTTATTTTGACTTGAGACTTGACATTTCCAGTTATTTTCTTCTTTGCCTTGTCTGGGTATCTTATAGCCTTACTCTAATCATGTTCCTTCATTTCACTTTTATACTACAAAATAACACAAACTTTCTTTTTTCTTGTTTTAGTTTACATCATAACCATGTGGGGTTTTTTCCCTACTGAAACCATTAAGTTTATATTCCAAATCAATTTATCTATTTCATGTGCCTTTTTATAACCTCTATAATTCATCAGTATATTAAACCACTACCCCAGACTCACCGATTCTTAAAGGGTTCATCTGAGCATGTAATACCAGTTGTGATGTTAAGAGGAGGGAAGCATTATCCTTTATGACATGTTGTGGATAGACGGAAGACTGTGAAATATGGAGAAAGATTCATTCAAAAGGATTCTCCTTAGCCACGTGGCATTAAGTCTCTCTCCTCTGTGTGCTTCCATTTTCACATCTGTAAATAACATTTCAGAAAATTATTGAGAGGATGAAATGTAAAAACTTATATGAACCAACTTCGTAAACTACACATTCTTGCATCAATGTTAAAATATTGTCACTACATTTAGGCTTAGCTTACCTCATGAGATTATGAATCCTTCAAAGGGTGAGTTGTTTCTGGTTTGGGGGCTGATTTTGATGACTTCACCCTGGAGGAAACGGCTTGCCTAAGGCTTGACATGTAGGCCTGCTGCATTGCAAGCTCCCTGTGCTCGTTTTTGGCAGGTTGTGCTGATTTATTGAGCTATTTGATTTATTTAATGTACCATGCCTTTGACTGTATATACTCTATAGCAGTCACTCAAAATGCAGACACACACATCATATGCTCTTTAATTACTCCCATCCCCCTTATTATCAATCACTGCCAATATCAAAGGAACAGCTGTGATTCATGCCATAAAATTAAGGTCAGCAAACTTGGGTTTGCAGGAGTGAATAGCAGCAATTCTGTTTAAACTCCTTAACTTTAATTATAAAACTGGTCCTCAGGAAAATGATATTCAGGATCAGCCTTGCTCAAGGTAAAAATGGAATGGAAAAAAGATATAATTGGGCAAGAGAAAGGAAAGAAAAGTAGGAGTAAAAGAAAAACTTGTTGAAAGAAGTGAGGAAAAGAAAAAGATAATATAGTAGCTCTTATGCTACTCATCCTGATTTAGAGAAGAATGTAATTAATGTTCAACACACACACACGCTTGTAAAAAAGCCAATGGGCCAATCTTTGATACCAAATTACTGTTTCAAGTTCTTGAATCTTACTCCATTTTCTTCACCTCTTTTGTTGCTGATTCATTATCTATTCTGTGTTTTCTTTTTATTAATCTTAACCATCCTTAAGTTTAGTAATTCTGTGTACATGTGCTTCTGGTAATACTACAAATATGATCAATCTCTGCGATCTCCCATTGGTCTACTTTTGCAAAAGCTTTCTGTCATCTTAATCCTTTTCTATGCTCACAGAAAATACCTGACTTGAAAGGAGGCACTAATAGTTAGGAGAATGGAAGTGCAACCGATTTTCCATCAGGTATTTTATCGGTGCTATACAATTTCAAGTCTGTCCCAGTTTTTCATACATTTGTGGATGAAAAGAATATAATATACCTTATAATATAATATAATATATATGAATGTATACAGGCATACCTTGGAGATATTGTGAGTGCAGTTCCAGATCACTGCAATAAAGATAATATTGCAATAAAGCGAGTCACACATATAAAAGTGATGTTTGTACTATACTGTAGTCTATTAAGTGTGAAATAGCATTTTTGTCTAAAAAAACAGTACATACCTTGATTTAAAAATATTTTTATTGCTAAAATAGGCTAACCATCATCTGAACCTTCAGTGAGTAATAGTAGCGACATCAAATATCACTGATCACAGATCGCCATAACAAATATAATAATAATGAAAAAGTTTGAAATATTGCAAGCATTAACAAAATGTGATACAGAGACATGAAATGTGCAAATGCTGTTGGAAAAATGACACTAATAGACTTGCTCCACACAGGGTTGCCACAAACCTTCAATTCATAAAAAAAAAATGCGGTATCTCTGAAGCTCAATAAAGCAAAGCATAGTCGTGTACACTTGAAAATTCAAACAATGTTGCATATGCTCAGTAACTTAGGACAGAATAGTATTTTTGTGCTGTTGGGAGGATAGTATAACTTCTCAGCCTATATGTAGCCCTAACTCTGCTGGATAAATACATACCTGGTAGCAATGGCAATTGCCTCACTGAGATTTTCTGAGCTTTGTTTCTAGGGGATCACTCCTGAAAATCAGCATTTGAGGAATCTTTGTATTTGTCCAAAGGGTCTGAAGTGCCTTCAAACTATTTTCCTCTCATTTAATCAATCACTTGCATGGTGCGGCTAATCTTCTGCAATAAAGCTTTTCAAGTTTTAATGTTTATTCAATTATAGGGTTCGATAATAAGAGGTATTTAATCAATTCTTGTTGATTTAATAAAATAAATTTCCATTCATTTATTGACAACTCTATAAGAAAGAATGTAGTCATCACTGTGTGAAATAAAAAGAATTGCAAATAGTCAAAATAACTGCATAAATATGGAAACCAATATTATTGATAAATTATATGGACCAATGCTTGTATGTTTCCCTTTTAAACACCACAACAACCTTTGTGATAGGAATCATTAACTCAGTTTTTATCTATGAGTAAAATTAGATGCAGAAGAGTTAAGAAGTTACCTAATTGTGCTGAGTCACTCTATGAAGGGAAAGGCAGATAGCATTGCCACAGGTATCTTGAGTGCAGGACTACACTTCTTCCACTCTACCGTATGTAAAAGTTTGGGTAACTGTTATTTTTTGTTTAAGTGAAGCCTTGAAAGTTCCAAAATTGTTTGCTAAGTGGGTTGAATGATTTTGGTGATAGGCAATGAATTGTTCTGTGTCCATTTTTTAAAAAACCAATAGATGTTCCTAAAACCAGTGAAAGATAGAAAGTGCATCTCGAAAAAGGCACAAAGTAACAAAGTAAGTTTGAAAGGGCAAGTTTGATTTTCTATTTTTATAGCACTTCTCTTCTTTAAGAAGATACACTTCTGAGTTTTTTTGGTTTTTTTTTTTTTTGATTCTGGAACATACCTCTGATTTTTGATTTTGAAAGTATTCAGAGGAGACCCAGTTCTTCAAGTGAAAATTGTCACCTTGAGAATATGGATGATTTATCAGGTGCAGATTTTTTGTTTCTTGCAGAATGTCTGATGAGGTGAGATTCTTTCCTAACAACATCTTACAGATTAGTATCAAAAGCCTGAACAATATCATTGAAATCAAGGACATTCCTCAGAAAAGCAATCAATTGTTGTGGAATAGATAATGTGTTTCCTTGCAAAGCAAGAGAATAACTACCATGTGGATGTTATTAATCTTCCCTGAAATCATTTTAACATTCCAATGTCCTGTATTAAACTATTTTCTTTTTTTCTTTCTTCTTTTTAAGGAAACCGAAAAGTGTACTGATTTATTGTCAAATTACAGGCAGCTGTATAGCTCAATCAAGGGGATTAAATTAACTATTTTCCAATAAGTCAGGCTTACAGTTTGCACCATGTAGTAGAAATATGTCTTAAAATTGCCCTTTTGCATGGTAAAAAGGAGTTAGACTGGTTAAAAGGAAATGACGCCATTTAGTAGCCAAAGTCAGATATGTCTATATGTATGTAAGTGTATATGTGTATTTCTTTTCTAAATTAATATATACCTAGGACAGATTTTTAAAGAAAATATTTTAAAGAGATCCGTGTTAAGCAAACAGTAATGGACTTTTCTTCAATACTATTTAATTTTGTCATTTCCTCATGATAATTTTAATTTAGTGGCAGATACTCTTGAGAGAATAATTCGTGAGTTTACGAGTGTACCATTGCTGCTATAAATCACTTTAGTTGTAATAATGCTAACTTTCATGCACGTTTAAATTATATTTATTTACAGATACTATTTGTAAATCAAACTAAAATAATATTTATTCATCATATATGCTTAATACAATGGCAGTCATGTATTTTTTACCAAGTTAAAATCTTATCTTCCAAATTATGTTTTCCTTCTGATTTTACTAATGTATATTTGTAGTTAAAAAAAGATCACAAATTGCCATGCTTCACATTTGACGTTACACTTATTTTTTTATTCGCTTAGCACTATCTTACACAGAGTATACTTTGTTTTATTTGAAAATTCTCTAAATTTTGAGTGCTTGATTTCATTTTCATTTATCAGCACGTAAGGATAGTGATATATTATGCATATTTATTACTTTCTTATAGCCTCTTCTCTGATGAAGGTGGGACTCTATGTTAGTACAGTAACTAACCATTTATTATTTCAAAATATGGGCTTATTCATTTCCTTAGCATTTTTAAGCATAGTGTTGGACTCGAGGTATAAAAAATCGGTGAAAATGTATTCCCTGACCTAAAAGACTTCACAGTCACAGGAAAAACATCTCTATGGAAATTATAATAAAGCATGGTAAGTATTAGGATGGAAGTGTGTAGCGTTTCTGACTCTGTATATAAAATGAAGTTTTGAACTCTGTCTGCGGTAGTCAAGGAGCCTAGGTAATGCTGAAGTTGAAAGTTGGAGATTGTGTTAAAATATGCCCTGCAGGCCAGTGCAGGAAATCAGAGAGGGGAATGATGATGAGGCTTATGAAGTGTATGACATAAGTGTGTGTAATTTCATCATCAAGTGAAGTGTCCTAAAGGGGTAGTGATGGGTGTTTATTGAATGGTAAAAGGAAAGAGTCAGTGGAATTATAATGACTTAAACATAAACAATCCATGGATGATTAAAGAATGCCAAGCAGCAGTCAACTGTTTTGAAGAGTGTTTAAGAACCTACCTGACACTAATGAAACCATATCACATAGATGACTTACCTGCTACCATTCTAGTGCTTAATTTTTTACTTTAGTCTGAGACATTAATATGTTGAGACATCTCAACGTGGATGCATTTCTCTTGGAACACAAACAAACACACCAAATCGGTTAAGAGACTATATTATATATCTTAAAACACATTACTGTTTCTCTTTAGTCTGTTTCTATGCTGAGTCCGCTGTAACATCTTAATCAGTTTCGCTGATAGAATATGTCTATGCATATGGCAAGCTTTATTGGGGTAGAGATGTGTATAGAATAGGCACTCAGTCTAGGACCTATGTTATGGCATAACAATATTCACTGAATTATATCTACCCAATTTTGTATCCCACTGTTGAGGTGAAAAATATTGCAGTGGAATTATGTAAAGTGAGATTAAAGAAAATAAATCCTAAGACTTTATGGAAGAGTTACAGAGAACTGCTCAACATAGAGTTTTTTGGGTTTTTTTTGTTTTGGGGGGGCTACTTCTGGGAACAGAAATGGGGCAGGTTTACTCCTGTAATTCTTTTTAAGTCATCATTTCATCAAATTTGGGTATCTCCTTTTTTTTTTTTTTTAATTTTATTTTATTTATTTTTTTATACAGCACATTCTTATTAGTCATCAGTTTAATACACATCAGTGTATACATGTCAATCCCGATCGCCCAATTCAGCACACCACTACCCCCACTCCCCCGCTGCTTTCCCCCCTTGGTGTCCATACATTTGTTCTTTACATCTGTGTCTCAATTTCTGCCCTGCAAACCGGTTCATCTGTACTATTTTTCTAGGTTCCACATATATGTGTTAATATATGATATTTGTTTTTCTCTTTCTGACTTACTTCACTCTGTATCACAGTCTCTAGATCCATCCACGTCTCAACAAATGACCCAGTTTCGTTCCTTTTTATGGCTGAGTAATATTCCATTGTATATATGTACCACTTCTTCTTTATCCATTCGTCTGTTGATGGGCATTTAGGCTGCTTCCATGAACTGGCTATTGTAAATAGTGCTGCAATAAACATTCGGGTGCGTGTGTCTTTCTGAATTATGGTTTTCTCTGGGTATATGCCCAGTAGTGGGACTCCTGGGTCATATGGTAATTCTGTTTTAGTTCTTTAAAGAACCTCCATACTGTTCTCCATAGTGGCTGTATCAATTTACATTCCCACCAACAATGCAACAGGGTTCCCTTTTCTCCACACACTCTCCAGCATTTGTTGTTTGTAGATTTTCTGATGATGCCCATTCTAACTGGTGTGAGGTGATACCTCATTGTAGTTTTGATTTGCATTTCTCTAATAATTAGTGATGTTGAGCAGCTTTTCATATGCTTCTTGGCCATCTGTATGTCTTCTTTGGAGAAATGTCTATTTAGGTCTTCTGCCCATTTTTGGATTGGGTTGTTTGGTTTTTCAATATTGAGCTGCATGAGCTGGTTACATATTTTGAAGATTAATCCTTTGTCCGTTGATTCGTTTGCAAATATTTTCTCCCATTCTGAGGGTTATCTTTTCGTCTTGTTTATGGTTTCCTTTGCTGTGCAAAAGCTTTGAAGTTTCATTAGTTCCCATTTGTTTATTTTTGTTTTTATTTCCATTACTCTAGGAGGTGGATCAGAAAAGATCTTGCTGTGATTTATGTCAAAGAGTGTCCTTCCTATGTTTTCCTCTAAGAGTTTTATACTGTCCGGTCTTACATTTAGGTCTTGAGTCCATTTTGAGTTTATTTTTGTGTATGGTGTTAGGGAGTGTTCTAATTTCATTCTTTTACATATAGCTGTCCAGTTTTCCCAGCACCACATATTGAAGAGACTGTCTTTTCTCCATTGTATATCCTTGCCTCCTTTGTCATAGATTAGTTGACCATAGGTGCGTGGGTTTATCTCTGGGCTTTCTATCTTGTTCCATTGATCTATGTTTCTGTTTTTGTGCCAATACCATACTGTCTTGATTACTGTAGCTTTGTAGTATACTCTGAAGTCAGGGAGTCTGATTCCTCCAGCTCCATTTTTTCCCTCAAGACTGCTTTGGCTATTTGGGGTCTTTTGTGTCTCCATACAAACTTTAAGATTTTTTGTTCTAGTTCTGTAAAAAATGCCATTGGTAATTTGATAGGGATTGCATTGAATCTGTGGATAGCTTTGGGTAGTATAGTCATTTTCACAATATTGATTCTTCCAATCCAAGAACATGGTATATCTCTCCATCTGTTGGTATCATCTTTAATTTCTTTCATCAGTGTCTTATAGTTTTCTGCATACAGGTCTTTTGTCTCCCTAGGTAGGTTTATTCCTAGGTATTTTATTCTTTTTGTTGCAATGATAAATGGGAGTGTTTCCTTAATTTCTCTTTCAGATTTTTCATCATTAGTGTATAGGAATGCAAGAGATTTCTGTGCATTAATTTTGTATCCTGCAACTTTACCAAATTCATTGATTAGCTCTAGTAGTTTTCTGGTGGCATCTTTAGGATTCTCTATGTATAGTATCATGTCATCTGCAAACAGTGACAGTTTTACTTCTTCTTTTCCAATTTGTATTCCTTTTATTTCTTTTTCTTCTCTGATTGCCGTGGCTAGGACTTCCAAAACTATGTTGAATAATAGTGGTGAGAGTGGACATCCTTGTCTCGTTCCTGATCTTAGAGGAAATGCTTTCACTTTTTCACCATTGAGAATGATGTTTGCTGTGGGTTTGTCGTATATGGCCTTTATTATGTTGAGGTAGGTCCCTTCTATGCCCACTTTCTGGAGAGTTTTTATCATAAATGGGTGTTGAATTTTGTCAAAAGCTTTTTCTACATCTATTGAGATGATCATATGGCTTTTATTCTTCACTTTGTTAATATGGTGTATCACATTGATTGATTTGCGTATTTTGAAGAATCCTTGCATCCCTGGGATAAATCCCACTTGATCATGGTGTATGATCCTTTTAATGTGTTGTTGGATTCTGTTTGCTAGTATTTTGTTGAGGATTTTTGCATCTATATTCATCAGTGGTATTGGTCTGTAATTTTCTTTTTTTGTAGTATCTTTGTCTGGTTTTGGTATCAGGGTGATGGTGGCCTCATAGAATGAGCTTGGGAGTGTTCCTTCCTCTGCAATTTTTTGGAAGAGTTTGAGAAGGATGGGTGTTAGCTCTTCTCTAAATGTTTGACAGAATTCACCTGTGAAGCCACCTGGTCCTGGGCGTTTGTTTGTTGGAAGATTTTTAATCACAGTTTCAATTTCATTACTTGTGATTGGTCTGTTCATTTTCTGTTTCTTCCTGGTTCAGTCTTGGAAGGTTATACCTTTCTAAGAATTTGTCCGTTTCTTCCAGGTTGTTCATTTTATTGGCCTAGAGTTGCTTGTAGTAGTCTCTTAGGATGCTTTGTATCTCTGCTGTGTCTGTTGTAACTTCTCCTTTTTCACTTCTGATTTTATTGATTGAGTCCTCTCCCTCTTTTTCTTGATGAGTCTGGCTAATGGTTTATCAATTTTGTTTATCTTCTCAAAGAACAAGCTTTTAGTTTTATTGATCTTTGCTATTGTTTTCTTTGTTTCTATTTCATTTATTTCTGCTCTGATCTTTATGATTTCTTTCCTTCTGCTAACTTTGGGTTTTGTTTGTTCTTCTTTCTCTAGTTCTTTTAAGTGTAAGGTTAGATTGTTTATTTGAGATTTTTCTTGTTTCTTGAGGTAGGCTTGTATAGCTATAAACTTCCCTCTTAGAACTGCTTTTGCTGCATCCCATGGGTTTTGGATCGTCGTGTTTTCATTGTCATTTGTCTCTAGATATTTTTTGATTCCCTCTTTGATGTCTTCAGTGATATCTATCTTGGTTATTTAGTAACGTATTGTTTAGCCTCCCTGTGTTTGGGTTTTTTACGTTTTTTTCTCTGTAATTCATTTCTAATCTCATAGTGTTGTGGTCAGAAAAGATGCTTGCTATGATTTAAATTTTCTTAAATTTACTGAGGCTTGATTTGTGACCCAAGATGTGATCTATCCTGGAGAGTGTTCCGTGCGCACTTGAGAAGAAAGTGTAATCTGCTGTTTTTGGATAGAATGTCCTATAAATATCAATTAAATCTATCTGGTATATTGTGTCATTTAAAGCTTCTGTTTCCTTATTTATTTTCATTTCAGATGATCTGTCCATTGGTGTAAGTGAGGTGTTAACGTCCCCCACTAGAGGATTACTGGACTGAATGTCAATATTATGACATAGTATGAGTGTGTTTCGTGTTTGGTAATTGCAATCGTTGCTTTTGTTGTGGTCATCCATTTACAACGTTTGGTGTCAGTTTATTTATCTCTTGTAAAAATAAAATACAGTGTGTGTGTGTGAAAAAAAAAAGTCCCCCACTATTATTGTGTTACTGTCGATTTCCTCTTTTATAGCTGTTAGCAGGTGCCTTATGTATTGAGTTGCTCCTATGTTGGGTGCATATGTATTTATAATTGTTATATCTTCTTCTTAGGTTGATCCCTTGATCATGTAGTGTCCTTCCTTGTCTCTTGTAACAATCTTTATTTTAAAGTCTATTTTATCTGACATGAGTATTGCTACTCCGGCTTTCTTTTGATTTCCATTTGCATGGAATATCTTTTTCCATCCCTTCACTTTCAGTCTGTATGTGTCCCTAGGTCTGAAGTGGGTCTCTTGTAGACAGCTTATATATGGGTCTTGTTTTGTATCCATTCAGCCAGTCTTTTGGTTGGACATTTAATCCATTCACGTTTAAGGTAATTATCAATATGTATGTTCCTATGTCCATTTTCTTAATTGTTTTGGGTTTGTTTTTGTAGGTCCTTTTCTTCTCTTGTGTTTCCCACTTAGAGAAGTTCCTTTATCATTTCTTGTAGAGCTGGTTTTGTGGTGCTGAATTCCCTTAGCTTTTGCTTGTCTGTGAAGCTTTTGATTTCTCCATCGAATCTGAATGAGATCCTTGTCGGGTAGAGTAATCTTGGTTGTAGGTTCTTCCCTTTCATCACTTTAAGTATTTCATGCCACTCCCTTCTGGCTTGTAGAGTTTCTGCTGAGAAATCAGCTGTTAACCTTATGGGAGTTCCCTTGTGTGTTATTTGTCATTTTTCCCTTGCTGCTTTCAATAACTTTTCTTTGTCTTTAATTTTTGCCAGTTTGATTACTATGTGTCTTGGTGTGTTTCTCCTTGGGTTTATCCTGTATGGGACTCTCTGCGCTTCCTGGACTTGGGTGGCTATTTCCTTTCCCATGTTAGGGAAGTTTTCGACTGTTCTCTCTTCAAATATTTTCTCTGGTCCTTTCTGTCTCTCTTCTCCTTCTGGGACCCCTATAATGCGAATGTTATTGTGTTTAATGTTGTCCCAGAGGTCTCTTTGGCTGTCTTCATTTGTTTTCATTCTTTTTTCTTTATTCTATTCTGCAGCAGTGAATTCCACCATTCTGTCTTTCAGGTCACTTATCCGTTC